>NC_083629.1:12972896-13572896 GCF_963584025.1 Labrus mixtus
GTGAAACTAGCTTGTAAAGTATAATGCGTCTGTAATTACAAGCTTAGTATGCTTTGCCAAATATAACAGTGAGTCACTTTGCATCCAGTGTTCCATGTGGAGGGATGCAGTTTGTCACGTTCCATCTTATGAATGAGTAGAGCAGGATAGAGCTCATTCAAAACGTACGAAGCTGTCGAGGGACAATTATTATCACTCGTCATCAACATACTTTCACTAACTCGATGAAGACCATTGTCACATACTATTTAAAACTCGAAAAAAAATTGCCCTTATTTCACAAACTGTTTAAAAGAAAGTAGCCTAGACCTATAATCGAGTTAGAGTATTTAAAATCTTTATCATTGCGGTACTTTTACATTCAATTGACAGAAGTCCCATTCTATATTTCCTTAGTATAAAGTTTCACTTTACATAACGTCCTACCTGTGCAGGTGAGAGCAGCAGATAAAGCGTCACCGCAGTCTGGATGACAAAACCGACTTTCATCTCGTGATGTCTGCGAGTGAAAGACGGTGCTGATGGCTCCCGATGAGTACAACAAAACAATTCAACCAAAGTCCCAAACAACGCAGACAAGAGAAAAGAGATGCTGACCGGGAATTTCCGAGTCATCCGCTGCCGGCTGAGTGTGAGTGCAGTCACGTAGCTCCTCTGCGCGTGTAACCTGATGATGAGGAGTGAGCTTTGTAATGAATAAGGCCCCAGAGGCGTACTGGATGAAGCTTGGGTGATTAAAAAAATACAGTCAAGAAGAAATTGTTTTAAAGTCTCATAGTGAAAAAAGAATTGAAGCACACAAGTTGATTTTAAGTCTGCCGCTTTGACAGAGCATTTTTCCTGCAAAAAGTAAAAAAGAAAATAGCCTTTTTCAAAATCCCAAATTCGCTCCAACTCTTCAGTCCTGCTTCTCTGAGCTCCGATCTGCAGGAAAAACACACTTGCCTCTAATTGCCCCACACTACCTTTTCACAAGCTGACCATTTAAATCTCCTCCCCCTGTTCTGTGTCCTCCTCTCTCTGCCTCATCTGCCTGCACAAATCTCAGGCGCTCTTTCTTCTTTTTTTTATGGCCACATTAAGCTGTGACATATAACAGTAATTTATGAGATGCTTTCAATGGTTATCACAGAGATAGTGACACATGCTACTGATGCTGCATTTCTGAGTTCTAGACTATACAGCATGGCACAGGTGATTTACGCTGTAGATGTAGAGTATACTGAGAAACTCAGTACTGAGTATTTGTGTGAGGGCTATCCAGGCAAGGTAAACATTTAGAGATCCTTTTTCTTTGGTGACATGCATGGTAAACTCATTGCTTGGCTCTGGGATGCACAGTGATTTTCCTCTGCGGTTTGAGTCAAGTTTGAAGAGACAGAAATGGGAGATTCCATTACTGTTGACACATAGGGATTATCTTCAGTGTGGGACTTCTGTGTTTGGAGAAAGCCTGGAACGAAAGGATTCCTTGTGGGCTTCCACACATTCCTTCAACACTGCTGAATAGCTCCTCTTGCCTCCTTCTATTGTACAGACCACACTCAGGAGTGTGCAGTTTCTAAACATCTCAAACACTTCAGGCAGAGTGAGACATCCCCCCATCCCTATCGGGCTGGATAGAGCATCAGAAAGTGCAAACAATCAGGGTTTTGAGAGACATTTCCTCTAATTATGCTGGGCAGCATCACAGTAGTTTCGGCCTAAATTGTATCTCTGCATGGCAATGATGGATGCTGTTGGAAATTCAGGGAGACGACAGAATGGAAGCAAAGCAAACTGTGTGTTCTTCGAAAGAACATGACTCTGCAATTACCTCTGTTTTAGCTCTGTCTCTCCAGCTGTGCTATCATTGTCTGGGTGGTGAAAGTTTTATTTTACAACAGTATCAATCTTCTCTTTATTCACTGTCTAGTTAGCCGTCTTATTGCAGAAGTTCAGCAAATCTATGGACCAAAGATTGTTCAGAGTTTGTTTTCAGCTTCTAAGAGAATATATAAACCTAAAGTCAAAGTAAAGCTGCAGTGTACTGATATAGCTGAAGCATTGTTCAAGTTTATTTAAAAAAAAAAAGAGACAGCTAAACATGGTGTTGACAAGGGCGAACCGGTAGCAATGGCACAAAAGAATTAAGATTGGAGAAACAGGCTTTAAATACAAATAGCATTTCAGAGAATAGACATTTAAAAAAAATGCAACAACAGAAAAGTGCAACTAATTTAAAATGTTGCAAACAGGAATGTATACTTGAACATCCCAAAAAAACTGCAATAACAAACTATGCACAGCAAACGACCCATCAACCCAGAAATAAGCAGCAGTAAAACGCAACATATCAAGCCATCACAACAGATCTGTGTCAGTGTGTGTGACATTGCATTGTTTCTAAATGGGCTTCTAACCGCAGCAAATTGCTACAAGTTTTGCTCTGCAGAACAGACAGAGTTGATTCCTGCCCATCATCTAACCGTCTGCTCAGTGATCTATCTGTGTTTTTTTAACCTGCTTTGGCTGTTAGAGCCAAATGAGAGCACACCAAATGTTTTCACCGTAAATCCATGCTGACAAGTGACAAGACAAGCAAACTGGCTTGACTGATAGTTATATTCTAGAGGGAGATGGATGGCTGTTGTCATATTGTGAAAAACCTTGAAGCTGCTCAGTGACTTTGCAAAATCCTCAAAGTTGGATATCAGTAGCCATGAAACATAGAAAAGGACGTATCATTTCCAAGCTTTATTCAGATAAAGCTCTATCCATTTAAATTAATGAATCAAGTCCTAAAAGCACCAGTGTTAGGGGTCTTTATCCTGCCTCTCCAGAAAATGTTTATCTTTTTCATCATTGATGAGAAGAAGACTTATTTCAAGTTTAGAAGATTAAACAGATCTACAAATACAAAAACATCACTAAAACTCCTCTCTAATTTGTTTTTTTTTCCGATGAGGTTTTCTAAATGAGCCCTTGAAGTCTGCAGTGTCTCTTGATGTTGGGAAGACCAAACCGTTTCTCTCAGGAACTGGAGTGGACATTGAACTGGAGTACGCACATTTTCTCTTTTTTGCTGTTGACCCCTCATTTTCACAGATTGCTGAGGAAAAGGTAAACAGATGAACAACATTAATGATGTCCATTCATCATTGTTGGGGCAGCTAGAGGTTCCTCCACAGTGGGGCCTTCAAGGGGAAGGTAGAGAGCCCCTCGCTGTGAGGATCTCAGGCTAGTTAGAGCCCTTGAAGTGAGAAGGGCATTTATTGTGCTAAGATTTAAATTAGTGGATTACCACTACATAAAAACATCTACAAGCTAAAGTAATGAAAAGTCATTGAGCAGACAACTTGAACAGGAGGGAGATGATGTAATATGATTTTGGTCACGATGGAGCACCTGGACAGCCGACCCAAACAGGATACGACAATATTTAACACCAGACCCTTACTTCCTGCCATTAATTGGACGGGACATGCAATGAATCTCTTCCTCCTGCACTGACTGTATTATTGTAAAGAAAACTATATTTGGTAAATAGGAAGTGCTCCAGCCATGAGTAACAAGCTGCTTACTGTTGCCTAAGGTGATTAGTATTATATCACAACAAGTTCTTTCATTTAAAACATGTGGAATCCTGTTTACACTTCCACACCACATGGACATGCTCTATTTTTGTCGCAGACATTTTTTTTTGTTTCAAGGTTGTCAGGTGTCATCCTGTTTTCATGCCCCGTCTGCTCATGTTTTGCATTGTTTCATTCTGTAGGAAGCAAGTTAGCATGTTCACAGACATTTCCAAGTTATTTTTAGTCTCAAAATATCACGAAGCAGTCACTGCAGAAATCTCCAGATACTCTTTAGCTTTATGCAGCTGTCTTGGACATCACGATGTCAGTCATTTAAAAAAAAAAGAAAAGATTTATTTTTGGGCTTTTTGTGTCTTTAATGTAGAGCTAGGACAGTGGATAGAGCTGGAAATCTGGGAGAGAGAGTAAGGAATGACATGTGGGAAAGGAGCCACAGGCCGCTTTTTTTTGAGGACTGCAGCCTCCAAACATGGGGCACGCGCACTAACCACTGCGCCACCAGCGCCCCACGATGTCAGTCATGTTGCAGTAAATGTAGGCTACGAAAGGATTGCAATATTATGTCAGTAAAAATATGCCTAGTTTTTCTCTTTATTTTGAAAAGCAATTCTAACAAACCATATGCCATTCAGTGTTAAACCATAGTTTAAAATGTTAGACTTCTGCGTGCTTGTATAGCTTTGACATTATTGGATATAACAGCCTAGCCCTGGGGTCTCCAACACATCGCTCGCATGCAACAGGGCTTTCAGTATAGCTCTCCAAGAGGTTCACAGACTGTGTGACCCAAGTGCTTGAAAAACCCTCCCTCCTCTAATTCAGTGAAACACACAGATGTCCCACCCCCTCAAGTATAAAATAATAAGATAGGCCTATCAGCTGTCAATAAAAAGGTGACACATCTGTCACGTTTGTAAAAAAAAAAAATCTGTCAAGTTTGTGAATTCCTGAACCAATCACAGCGAATGTAGCAGCAACCTACATTGACAAGTTTAACTGTAGGTTGAGCTTACTGAGGAGGATGTGCCATATCGCAAGCCTGTTTAGCTGATGTTTAGCAGATGGACCACAAAGGTGGCCATGCCAAGAAAAAGTAGAAAACATGCTATTTTCACAATTACGGAGTGGGGAAGAAGTTTTTTTTAATGAAAATAAAGGAGTGTGCGCCTCATCTGAGGTACCAGAGGCAAAAGACGCAACACGGAGCGTCACTCTGAAGTCCACAGACACTTTGCATGGGACTACAGGTGCACACCCCATAGAAGAACAAGAGGCCATTCAACGGCAGCGGTGGTATCATGGTGAAGAAGGGCATCATCCAGGATCCATAAAAGTAAGCCTGAAATAATATCCGCCATTGCTGATGTACAGCTTGGTGCTAACACAGTGTCACATAGAGTGTCTGTGCTTCTTGCAGATTCAGTGCGGCAGCTGGAGTGGGACATGACCATTTACTGTTGTAAACACAGTCTCAGTGATGTCACCTGTTGGTTTCCGAAGCCCAATTTTGAAGCCCGTCAATGGGGGTCCCAATACTGAAATTCCAACTCAACCAAATTTTTTTTTTCAATATTAACGAGGTGCAGCTGAGGCGGAAAAAATGTACCCCTTTTAAAGTGTTTGCAGATCAAATAAAGAGCTATTCAGACCCCGATAAAGCTCTGTTAGTGTTGTTTTTGTAAGTTTAAACTCACATGTAAAGATTACAGTCTGAGGTGTTTTGGCTAATTGTGTGCTAAAGTTATTTTTGCGAAAAGAACTGATAAATGGACTGTTAATGAAGAATTTGTCACCACACATGGGCTTCAACGTCCTTTTAAACCACAAATTGTGTATTTAACATTTCAGTTTGGATTATGCTGTAGTGTTCATTGGTGGGCTTTAGAGGTGTTGGTATGCTGATTTCCCCCTGCTTCCAGTCTTTAAGATAAGCTAAGCTAATCACCTGCTGACTCAAGCCCCTTACTTAGCATACGGATGTTGGTGGTATCAATTCTCTAATCCCACATTGCAGGAAAATGAACATGTATAAAGCCACATTGTGCTTTTGATAGTGGATTTAGTCACTTAAGAATCTTTTTGCTAACAATAACATACAGGCTTGTTAACTCTTGCTAACATCCCCAGACTGACAGACAGGATATAGTAGAAAGATCTCTAATGCTGTTATAACTGAGTGAGGTGACCTGGAGCACAGCAGCAGCAGCTCTCCGAGAGGAAACACAGTGTTTGTCTAAGATACAATTTCCTCAACTCCACAAGCTTGCAGTTGGTAATATACTGTAGAGAAAGAAAAACAACACTGAGCGTGAGTTATCATGGCTTGTGTCATTTCTGGTTGTAAAAGCCGTTAGCTTTATAAATGAAGAGCGAGTGGTGCAAACTGTGCCGAAGTTGTCCGCAGTCAGGGAGCAGGTTATAACTCAGGCCTGTGGTGATACTCTAAACTCCATTAAGAGGTCCCACATGTGGAGCACATTCTCAAGTTCATGGGTGGACGCTGTTGGTGGTGGTTCAGCCTGAGCCATTAAACAGATAAATTAGATGTTTTTAACATCTCTCTCATGTTCAAACATTTTCATTAAATTATAACAACAAGATGATGTTGAATGTAAATAAAATGTACATTTCTGCGATCTCCAGCAGGTGTACTGCAGCAAGCCTTGGATTCCTCTGTAAACACACACCCTTGAACACTAGAGGATTTCTTTCAGTCTTCTGACATGTTAGCAAAAGAGTTAAAGGAGGTTGACGCTAATGGAATGAACCTTTAAATAGTTAATGTTTGCTCTGAGATCGATTGGAAGCCAGTTTAGATTAATTCCTAGAAATAAGAGACATTTAAGTAAACATGAGCTCAATCAGGCAGCGAGATTTACTGGACTGCAATCGCCCCTCAGTGCTGCTGTTTGTTTTTATTTTATGTGTAAGTAGTGTTTTTAAAAAAACTCAAATTAGTTTATCCTCCCTCGGGAAATATGTGTAAGACTTTTAAAAGGTTTTCTCAGAAAACATTACCATCAGCCACAGTCACAAAGTGAGTCCAATATAACTAACAGTAGCACTTGTGCAATAGCTTTAATAAAGCATTACACTTAAACTTACATATGAGTTCTGAGCTTTTTTGTAGCGATAAACTTAAAATGAATGAAGTTTTAATGTTTGTCTTTGAAATGGCGCACAAAACTAATCATATAAAACAAATTTTTTTTTAAAGGATTACACCAATACTTTAAAAATATAATAATTTGCCTTTCAGGCTGACATTAGAAGAGCAGATCAATGAATGCTACACTCATGATTGTTGGGTTGAAATGAGTATGCATACGGTTAGCCAAACTTAGCTTAGCTTATGTTAGCACTAAGGGAAAACTGATAGACTTGTTTAAAGGTTACAAAATCCATCTATCTGTCTTTAAGCACGTTTTCACACCTATACTGTAGATTGTTTGCTCTGGTCTGAATCATGGACCAATTTCTTACATTGTTGCATAATGTAAGTTTGGGCTGTATTCACAAAGTGATATTTACGAGAAGACCATGATGCTAACAGGTCAGAATTTCTTGCGGGAAACCCCCCCCCAACTGAAAGTAAACACAGTAAGTTGACTCCTTGGCTGTGGCTGCTCCAAAGCCACATTCGAATTTCAAAATGGACAGACAACTACACGGTTTTATGTTGGTTCTGGTCATTGGTTTATATATGTTTGCATTTGTCACTGAAGGCAAATGATACAGTTTGAAAATGAGGTGCAACTGTGGCTCCAAAATAATATGTTGATGTACTGTAGTAACCGAAGGTGCTTATAAAGACAGTTCAGGAGAAGGTGCATGTTATTCATCCTGAACCACGACCCGCTCATGACTTATATAGTCATCCGACCAAATCCAGGGTCCAGGGTTTATCATGCTGCTGTTACGGTAGTGAAAGACAAATCCTCCCCATAATGCACTGCGGGACCGGCTATTTTAGCTTGTTTCATCCCAATACGTGCAATGTTTCCTGCAGTTAGGTCAGACTGAGGTCGGTTCATGTTCTTACTATAAAGGAATCACAGCAGAGTGTGTCTAGCTATGGTTGCTTCATCTGCTCAAGGGTTCGATTGACAGCTTTCACATGAACAAACTGAACTAACTTGGCAAATGGGCTTGAGTTTGTTTTAACTGAAACAAACAGGCTAGGTGTGAAAATGCCTTCAGAAATATATAATGTATAACAATGACTAAAGGATTCTTTCCCCAAAATGTCATACTAATAAAACAACACGTGTTTAGATCCAGATGGAAATAAGTATTAGGAAAGATAATCATACTGTAATTGCGCAAGTCCTGATTCTAAAATCCTCAACAGATAACAAAGCAGCCACAGTCATTCTGTCCAAATAGATTAAACCCACAGAGACAAATTTTCAAAGGCAAAGATTTCGAGATCTGATGTTGAAATAGGGTGAGAGGAAGCACTGAGAGGAAGAGTACAGAAGTAGGCCATGGCTCGACAAGTGTTAGGTGAAGTTCATCTGTGTGCAAGTGTTTACACAAACTGCAGCCAAGCAAAATTGTGTGTGCAGATTTATTTATGTGTAGGGAAATACATTTACTCAAATAACTATAGGTTGTAAGAACAAGGAACAAGAAAAACGGGAGCAGGGCAGGGAGCGGGTGGGTGGAGGTCAAAGAGCAAGGGAAAGTTAATAACTTGAAATAATAAATAATACAGCCAACTGATGGGAATTTGGCAGCAGCGCCTTTCATGACAACCAGTCAGCTAACTTTGGTTCTGAAAAGCTCCTCATTGCTTGATGGCTACTGTGCACTAGCTGGGACAAGAGAGATCATTACTTAACACATTGTGCATGTTTGTTGATTGGCTCCTGCAATTAAGTGTCAGGACTTGAGGTGTTGCTTCAAGTCCTGCCAGGGTGATGATGGAGTCAACCAGTCTCAGACGGCGCTGTGCCCAAAGGGGACAACGAGACAAATGAGGACCACCAGGGAGTATAAACACCCCCGCAGTAACTGCTAGTCTGCTGGACGAACACCTTTATAGTAAGTCAAAAGACATGCAGCGGAAAAAATAGATTTTTGATCACTAATTTTATAACTTGAATCTATGAGTTGAGCCTTGGTTTTCTGTAACAAATCAGTTTCTGCTTGCAAAGGAAACATTTTAGCGACATTGGCTGAAGCGACATTTTCCATTACCCTAAAAGAGAAAATAATCAAATAAATACACAGTTTCCAGGATGCTGCTGCTGAGTCTGTGAGAAATGAGAAGCAGTCATAGGGGGTTATTTTCTTTCGCTGCAGTTTCTGATGTCACTGCAAAGGAACAAACCCTTGACCAATCAACTAATATCCCAAAAACATTTGTTTCTTACCGGTTCAGTGGTTGAATTTCAAGTCCAAATAAAAGCTGATCACTGATGTTGATCTTCAAGTCTTTCACAGCTCTAACTTTACACCCATAAGATCCTTCGATTTCCTCGTTACATTTGCAGGGATTCCACCAATGCAGCGTTCTTGGCTAAAGGATCTGCAGCAGAGCCGAGACTCTTACTGTGAATTTTTTCCAATATGTCTTGGATGAAGAACAGGACATTAAGCCTGTCTGTAACACTGTGATATCAAAGAAATGCCAAACATGATTACAGGCATGATAGCCTTAAGACTATACATAACGGCCTTACATATAGTGTATGCCTTTTACCTTTTTAATGATCAGCTTTGGAAATGATCAAAAGCTGGTGTTTGACAGTTCCCGCAGTAACAACAACAAAGGCGGAACATGGGTCATGTCTAGGAGCAGATCAGGCATCGTGGGGCTTAGAAAGTGTTGTGAAAAGCTTTGAACCATCATAGAATGATCTGGTGTTGAATGAATACAGACTTCTAACAGGTTCCCAACACACCCAGAGCTCTGAACGAGTGAAAATGAGCAGCACTAATCAGGAGAAAATAAACAGACCAGCACACCACCGGCGTTGTGCTAACGAGAGGAATGAGACAGACATCATGAGACATCGTCAGCTAAGTTTTATTTTATGAATCCTAAGAATTTCTCAATTCCCAACAAAGTAAGACCAGCTGTATGTGGAAGCAGCGATCACAATTTTTTAATAACCCGTGCGTGTTGGGGGTGCTTTGCAGGTTCACCCACTCAAATGGGTTCCTCTGGATTAAAGCCAACAAAGCCTGAGGGAGCCTGCCTACAAATGGAGAGCCTCGGAGGAGCCAGCATGCTCTGTCTGGGGGACTCCATCCTAATCTCAAGGATCGGGGGAATTTTCCCATCGAGATGAGAAGCAGATGTCTCTGCTTCTGTCTCGCCCTAGCGCTGCCGCACCAACTCTGTTTCAGTCAGACCTGGCCCTGTGTCCCCCGAGGGACAGGGGGAGGAACATGAGCACCATGGGAAGGGGTGGCCGTCCCCTAGCCAGATCACATGACCAAGAAGGAACTGCGCTACGCACAGAGCTGTGAGCTCATGGAGCCGTTCCAAGATCTCCCAACTTTCTCATGGAAAAACACAAACAACATTTTGATAACAACGTCATGTTTGGGCGATTCCCACTTTTTTGTAACTGTCTTTTAAAAGTCGACTCAGGATACTTTGACTTTACCACTTAGTATCCAGTGTTGATGTAGGCTGTGACCCCTGACTTGTGGCAAAAACATCAGACCAGAGAGACTGTTCAACTTGTCCTCTTCTCATCATGCCCCTGAATTTCACAAGAAATCCTCAGACTCTTAAGATGGGCTTCCTGCACCTGCAGCTCCTCAAAGGTCCTGGATTCATGTTCCCTAGAGCCCGAGCCCTTGACTCCTGTGGCTCAGTTCTGACGTGCATACTCTGGCTCTCAGCGTAAACACACAGAGACCAACTGTTGGCCAGTCAACGGGTGTTTGGTGGTGTACAGTAAACAGATAGGCAGGAGCTCCCAGAAGAGATGGGACTTACTGACTATCCTGAGGTGGGAGAGTAAAGGAATGAGATACATGCAGGCTTATATGGAAGCCTGTTTATTGTCCATGTTGCTGTGCCATCAGCCAAGATAAATTGTTTGGTTTGAGATTATCTAGGCAACTTTGATCTAGGACAGCCTAATGATCATCCCTCAACCAAATCAATTAGGCTACAGCCTCAAATTTACCAAACCTGTGTCTGTGGTCCAAGACTATAAAAAATGGGCTTTAATCGATGTTTTGACAAGTAAAAGAATAACTGGAAGAAATACAAGACCTCATTGCTTCTGTTTAATTGATTTTGATACGTTAAGAAGCTTCAATTTGACGTTAGCTAGACTGATGCTAAAACGGTGCTGCAATCTTTTAGCAACTGGAAACGCATATCCTCAACAGCATTCAAACTCTGTAATCTAAGGTTCATGAACATTATAGTTGGCATCTAAAAAGCATTAGAAACTATTTTAAATATGTAGCCAATAGATTGAAGTTTAAGTTTCTGGAATATTTCTTCATATTTTGTTTGTGAATTGTGCATCGTTGCAAAAATTACACAACAAACTGCGCAATCCGATCATAGAGCTTTTCACATGGCAGCTAGACCACTGTTAAGACATTAAGCATAATATTTGCACAAAGTCTTGATAGCTGCAGGTCTCTAATCTCGAACACGATTTACTGATTTTGGCAGAGTTTAGGCCCCTTCTAAGGATGACCTCTCTTCTGCTGTGAATGTTGAGCGTTGGCGAATGCAGTTTACCTCTATACAATTAAGGAACTAGCGAGCTATCATTTACGATTGTATTTACAGCTTCAAGGACAGCTAGGTGCACCACAGTTAACGTTGTAGGTGTACGCTAACTGCAAACTGTGATATGCATTTAATAACTTGTCATTCAGTTACCAGTTAAAATGAATATATCTGTGTGGGCAGTTTCTGATGAGACAACTCACCAACTCACAACGCACTGTTGTGTGTGTGGAGCTAGTTCCATACCAATCAAAATGTGTTAGGCCTCGCCCAATGCCTCAAAAAGCTATTTTTGCCTAAACTGTACTTCGATAAATAAAAATTGATCTTCACTCAGATTTTTGTGGATTTTTAATTATAAATTTTTAACATCTCAAGACCCCTTCCAGCCGCTTTGACTGATACAAGCTGGAGTGTACAGTATTATGTACAGATAGAGATCAACCCTGATTTGAAATTGACATTTTTTTTTTTAGGTTTTTGTTAGAGTGTGTTAAAGTTATTTGTTCTTCAGAACACCAGAAACATCTGGACTTTATAGAAACAATGTTCAGAGTTATAAGCTTGAGACCCCATTTGCAACCCTTATCGTCTTGATAACATTCCTCTAAACAGCTCACCTCGCTCTTCTCCTAACACGAGTCTCTCAAATCCCTTTGGAAATGAACATATTTTAAATATTTTCATGACAGTTTAATCCCTGTGCAGTGAGACTTGCCAAATATTGATGTAAATTGAAACCACACCAATCAAATCTGGAAAATGTGGACGATAAACTCTGCATAGCTGTACTAAAGTTCTAATGAGCAAAGCAGAATGCACATCTGAGGGTGAAGCCTGAGTCATGGTGAAAGGTTACTGAGGAAGATTACCGAGTCTGGCAGTGTTAATAAGGCTATGTTTACATTCTGCGGCTCCGTGTTTAAGCAGACCTGAATGACCTGGGATTAACGGGAGACTAGTGGCAGCTTGGTGATGACCACGCACACACACACACACACTCCACAAACACATACACACACCAATGAAAAAGTGGTGCCAATAAGGGTTCGATGACTGTGTTCACTAAGTACAGAGTGCTCTCATATCAGCAGGATTGCTTGTATGGAATGCATGTTCAGAACAGACAAAGAAATGCAGCCTCATTAGTTAGACTCATACAGTAAACAATAAATACCTAACAAACCTTAAAAAACTCAAAAGTACAAATAAATACACTAAGAAACTATTAATACATACATTACTTAACTCTCTGAAAACATAGTTCAGATCAAAATTGTATGTTAATTTTAGCCACTTTCACACATGTACTGCACTCCGGAAAATCCCTGTGACTGGTTGTGGTTGTCCTTGTATGTGTAAATGTACTTGGCAATAAAACCCGATTCTGATTCTGATCATGATAATGTTTTTACCGTGGAAGCAGAGTGAAACAAGAGGGATCCTCGAGCATGTAACAAAGCTGCTCCATAAACATTTCTGTTTGTCAGCATATTTCTTCATCATTTGTTATACTGTCAGTATATGAGAATACTGATATAAAAACTAACACTACCATCTTAGTGTCAGAGTCTGCCATCTTGGATATGTTGTAAATTTTTGTCTTTTTACATCTTGTGTTGCTTTCTAAGACCCCCGCATTGAGAATGTAAATCTTCCGCTGTGACGGATACTGTATGTGTAAAAAAGAAAAGGGATCTCTGGAAAATGACAGGGGTACAGGCTGTCCTGAAATTATCAAGACATTTTCAGACGGGCATGTGTGAAAGGGGCTTATGGCAAAAACTTAGAGGAAATACTCCATTAACTTTATGCATAGTTTTGATTATTAGGAGTATAGTTACCCACCATTTCAAATAGGTCACGTGAAAGAATTTGTGCAGGTTTGACCCTCATCTCAACTGGATGCTGCTGTTAAACCTCAGAAGAAACAGTGAGTAAAAATCTGCTTTTAAACGAAAGGAAAAATATCTTACAGATGATAAACAAGGGGGAGGATATCCTAATTTGTCAGACATTTATCCAGGAGTTTGACAATCATTATGTGTCTTTGTTCCTGTGATCAGAGGAGAATCACACTCTTTTGTTTACACCTGATCCTGTATTCTCCCAACACACAAAAGCGAGCACTTAGCACTGACCTAATCCATCATTCTGACATATTTTGGAACTGAACAATCGCCACTCTGCTCTAATGTTCCTCTGTCTAACCTCGGGGGTGCCTCCACTCACACTCCACTACACCTGTGTGTAAAGAAACACCAGCCCACAGGCACCTGTGCAGCCGGCACGCCACAGATGGAAAGATTAATCACATAGTGGATGAATGCTGGTGATTAATGGGAAACCGTGACAGTGTGGTCATAACAGGCAGAAATGTATATGCGGGACGGCCTGGAGACTAAATGCTACAACAGGAGACTAAATGGGCCATTATTTGGAATGCAACACTAGGACTCAAACTAAAAGGGGGGGTTCCCCTGACTTTAAAGGAGCAGTCCCACATGAACGGCCTTTGATGGTGCAGTCACAAATAATCCCCCCCTCCCCCCTCTGCTCCCTACTCTTCTTATTCTTCCTGAGAGGACATTCCCACACTGTGACCACAATGAATCTACGTCCTCTCTGTCATGACTGCGTCCACTGTAGCAGCGGACGCCATAAAGCTCAGCAGCTTTATGGCTTTGCCGAAAGGGGTGGGGGGTAGAGGGGTAAGGGGCTCGCCATCCCAAGGGACCCCTCCTAGCTCTCAAAAGTCCTCCACATAACTGATAAACTCTGACAAATGGGATCTGGCAAATTTTTTTTGCACTCACGTGATATCAGCCATTAAAGCTCTCTGCACTCTGCCCCCCTTCCATCTCCCCAAGTCTCCTGGGGGGGGTGGGGGGTCTTATCAATGTGAAGAAGCCACTGAAGGAAATGCCAACTTAAGTTAAGGAGTCTGCGCACTGTTATTCATCTTCTGTTTGCAGTGACGAGGGATTTGGGGGCCAGGATGTCCCGAAAGCATTCGGCAGGGAGTCTGGTGGCACTCTGGATATTATGCGACAGGATCTGGTACAGGATCAGATTACTGGCATAGTACTCAGGACGCAGAGCATGGAAGCAGCAGGATCCGGCTCCGGCACAAGCATGGGAAATGTGCTCATGGATCTACAGACCATTTTCATTCTGGGCAGGAAATGCAAGTTTGCAGATGTTAAACAGCTGGGAGACATTAGAAAGTGGTACATGGGAAACAAGTGTACATGAAATATAGCATACAGTAGACACACACACACACTGCTGACATTTTCACCTATATCTATCTATGCTGTATGAATTGCCACACCGAAACAAACAAAGTGGATATCTGAAAGGAAAAGCACATCTTCATTACCTTTTTCTGAGAAATTAATTAAACCTATCAGTTAGAGAACATTTGTTATCTTGTTGAAATTAGCTAGAAGAAAGTGGAACTCAGGAAGAGATGAGATCAAGTTTTTAATTTCAAAGATTCAGCCTCATAGGAGATAAAATACTACACTCACTATCTTGTCCAAAGCAGATGGTATCTGAGATGTTGTGATGCATGCAGGCCAAGAGCCAGTCTCCAGAGAAACCAGTGAAAACACTCAAACTAACAAGATATGGTCATTCCCATGAACAGGCAAATGGGAGAAGAGATATTATACAATTTGGCACTTTTCTTGTCAGCTGTCACTTTTACAACTGATGTGTCTTTGATGATTAGCTGAAACAATGTGTGCTGAGGGATACTTAGTTTGATGCCAGAATCAGAAACATCTGTTTTACTCTGAATCATCCACTGCTCTGAAAACTGAGATTTTAAGAACAAGAATTTCCTCCGGTTTTTGTCCGTTCAGCAGATGTTATTGATTTTGTGTTTTTAATTAGAGCAAAATCCCTGCAGATGCTTCAAACACATACCTTTCATTTTAATATCAAAAGCAAGCAACAACTATGTGACCTCAATGGTGCATTCACTTCAATAGCTTCAAAGCCTGTGAAAGCAAGCAGCTGTCATGTCAGCATGATCAGTCTGGTGAAGCATTGCTCTCAACATGTTTTCTAACTTTACAATGAAAGAAAACACATATTTAATTATTGCCTACATTTTTAACATATATAAATAAGTAGCCATCTGGGACTGCATGCATTTAGAGGTCCAGCCGTAGATCATATTTTATCATTCCTTATAAGGTGCAAAAGATGCTACAACTCAATCAAGGAATAATGTTTCTTACTAGTTATCAAGTAATAAGGACACAAAATGTCTTGGACCCAATCTTTTCTTGTTCAGATATGTAAAAAAATTTAACTGGGACTGTCAAGTGATAAAAGTACACAAACATTTAAATAGACACTGGTAGAGACTGCATGGTTCGGCATTGTGTCAAAGTCTGAAGAGCTGACAAAAAAAACATTGTATTAAGTTAGCGTTTTATAAACTCCACGTGAATGTAATTCATACAAGGAAATGAAGCCAAAAAGACAGGCGGACTGACTTTGAATATTTACATGTAGTCCAAATGTGTCACAGGTAAACATCAAAATTAGATTTGAGAAGTTGTTCTATGGAGGATAATTTCGGCATTTTACTCGGGGAGATTTGACTCTATTTTAATGTAAATAATATTTTCTGAATCATTCTCGGTTAGTTGCACAATATTTTATAGAATATAACTGTCTAGCTCTGTCAGAAGTAATATTGAAAATTTGTTGTTGAGTTTCATACATGGCATGTGAGACAGATTGCATCTCACTGTCTGACCTTACAAACTGAGGATTGGACTCAGATAGACTCCAGGAGACCTGGCAATCTCTACATCATCTGAAATTACTCTTAATCTATGTTCCCAGAATGCTGTTGAGAAATGCAGTCTTTCTTAGCAGATGGGGCTCACTGACTCTTTCAGCCAGTAAAATGTGTTTTTCATGAGGTGCCAATGTAATTATGTTTGGCATGTGTAAGAAAGTCTTGAATTCACAGGAAATACTCTGCAGGGTGAGGAGAAGCTGCTGAGAAGAAGCAGACTGAGTCATCAGACTACTGGATATGCAAGTCAGATACATTTGCTTCTAGTCTCAATTCAGAAGGTCACAGAGATCGTAGATATATTGAGTCTAATAGAACAGAAGGCTAGATGTCAAAATTGGATAAAAAATCCCTGAGAAATAAAAATACAGCCAATTTAAAGGTCACATATTATGCAAAATGCATTATACCATGTTTTTCTAACACTAATATGTGTCCCTAGTCTGTCTACAAACCCCCCAATTATGAGAGAAGTCTATCCTCTGTCTTTTGCCTGCTCCACTTTTCAGAAAAGGAGTGCTCAAACAGGCCGTTTTGAGATTCACTTTGTGACATCACAAAGGGAAGTAACCCCTCCCCCAGGTGGGTGATACTCCCGCAGCTAGGTGTTTGTTCTGCCCTGAAGGTGAGTCCACCTTCCCATTATAAACAATATGGCATGGAGCGAGAAAGTCTGAGCCACCAGAGCCCTTCCAGAGAGGGGCTCATGGTCATACACAGCTCTGCATTAAAAGATACAAACACAGAAACAGCCTGTTTTGAGCAGGGCTGAAATAGAGGGGTTTAAATGCATGCTGAAATACATGATCGGAGTGGATTTTTGGCAAGAAACTTCACAGACATGGTTTGGGGACCTCTGAGATTTCTTTAAACTTGTTGATAAAATGTGACCTTTAAGGTAGAATCCTGTTGCTCGAGCAGGCTGTAAGTTCCTTAAGCCTTTGATTTGATATTTTATGCATTGTTCTGTCTTTACCGAAGTTATAACAGCTCTCACTCCAGCTCATGACATGAAAAATCAAAGCTTTCAATCTAAACCCCACAAGGGATGTATAAATAGAAAAACACTTCAGCCAGACACCGTCTCTGTGTCTAACAGTGCATTACTGCTATTCTGTGTAGAGTTGTTTTAAAATAATGGAGACCTCCTCCACTCGGACTTGACTGTCATGTTTTATTCATACTCTAGCATAGTAGTAAAGTTGCATAAAATGAAATAATTCTGGCTGTTACAGATAACAACTTTGTGTGTTAAGGCTCTAACCATGAGGACAAAGTCAGTGTCCTGAAGAGTTACAGATTTGTGTATATGGTGAGTTCTGCACAACAAGTTTTTACTATTGATAGTTGATAAAAAAAAAAGGTGAAGATAAACATAATAATGAAGCTCTTGTGTTCCTAAAAGTGATATGTTTAAAAATATAAAATGTGTACATGAAGAAAGGTTTAAAATCTCTAAGAAGACAGTGGACATAAAGTCACCTTTTGGATCTGTTTGTCAGGAAGCTCTCGTTTTAATTTCAAGCCGTTAGATGACTCTTGTGTCACTCTAAAGGCAGATCTCTAATTTTACATTGAAATATAACTTGTTAGAAACGTTTCAGAAGAATGCTATCTAAAAATATACTTTTCAGCTCAAACAGGAAAACATTTCTTGCTTGTGAATATTACATTATTTTCACCTATATAAGCCACTGAGTTTAAATGATTCCTATATTCAATTTAGTGCAAGTTAATGCAAAAAAAACATGCATAAAACATCAGACAAACTTAATGGTTTATATTTTGATGCAATGTGCAGCTTACAGTTGATGTGTGAGATGTTTGGCATCATTAGGAATCTGTTCAAAATATGCACAAAACAGTCCAAACCATACAGAGGTATGACTCACTCTGCTTCCTTCATCTTGAGTCTGAGTGTTTGGAACATCTGAGAACAATTCTTGTTGTGTGATTAGCAGGTTGGCCAGAAGGTGGCACTCTGGTAACAGCTGTAAACTGATGGTAAACAACATAATATCTTGTGATATGCAGGGAGGATCATTTACAGCATCACTCTATGGAACCAGGACATATTAAGAAACTCCATTGGCTCCAGAGGACCAACTGTACAGCCCTGTCCCAACTACAAGGCCAACTGTAAAAACCAGAGAGTTGATCAAGCTTTTTCCAAATGTTTGTTTCAGAAATAAGACTTTTAAAAAGTGTACAAATTATTCATTAAACTATAGTAATCTTTTTTTTTTTTTTTTACCTATTTCACGTTTGTCCAACACAAATTTAACTTCAGATATTCTGCTGACACAAAAGTCTTTGCATGATTTTACATTTACAAGAAATAATTAATAAAACATGAATTCAAGCACCAGTTCCTTAACAGTGATAAAGATGTGTTACGACACTGATTCAGAAGAGGAAAGCACTTTATTATACAAAACTTAATACAGTCAGTGTAATCTTTCTAAGGAATGGTGTAGGGGGACTCTGTGTTCTGTAACGTGTATATACTAAATAAACATATAAAGCACAGTCAGTATCCTTACATCAGTACTTGACAATCAGTTATGTTACAGGGAAAATAACCTTCACAGGCTAATTATTCATTAAAGTGAATGGGGTGCCATGTAGTGTAATAGTGATGGTTGCATTGACTCTGAGTCTGTTCTCATTTTTAATGTTGAATTGAAGCGTCAAGCTTAAAAGAAAAGAAAACAGCTTGATTAAAGATCTAGCCATGTTATGAATCCCTACCATTTGCAGACATTCACTTCTAGTGTTTTAATTTTAGGAGGGAAATTTGTGTGCAGTGTAATTTAGTATAATTAATATTTACAATGTTGGAAAGGTTTTGGTATAGCCTTTAGTAGTTAAATGTCAGAATTTCTTTAAAACCATAGGTCTCGCAACAAATTATCTGTAAAAGGGGAAAAAAAGAAAGAAATGTCAGTGAGTTTCTGTTTCTCTCTGGTAGTTATGGGTTCGTGAGATCCAAACAAAGCTACATCTCAAGTGTTGTAATACCCATGGACTCTCTAAAGGGAAATTATAGTTGATCAAGCCTTGAAGTCAAGGTTTAATAATACAATCTCAATCAGGAATCAGATCAGTGGCTGATTGCAGAGCAGCTGTTTACCATTTCCTGTGTCATCATTCCAAAGAGAATCATCAATCAGATAGCATTGATCCTCTGTAATCCCCTCTCTGCTAAGACAGTGACCATGTGATAGTGACCCTGCTCCATTACCGACAATTACATTGTCAAGACATGACAGAAATGGAGGCATACTGGTGAGTGATCAGGGTCAGAGGAGTTTAGGATCAATATTTTTTTTTTTAAGATTGACAATCAAGAACCCTTACGCAATTTTAAAAAAAAATATGCATGCAGATGTGCAATTTTTGCTTACTTAGCAGTCTTAAAGACTTTTTCATTGAGATGTTTGACATTATTCCAATATAACAAAAAATACAGCAGTAGCTGCTAGATCAAACGACTGATACAAATCTAGTTAAACAGCAGAGAATACAGGAAGTATTATGTTATAACCTGGCCAGTTTTCTGACTTGCACAATGTGACTACAGTTTTCCTTTTGGCTGTGGCCCTGTGTGTTTGAAGAACCATAAAGAATAGAAGACATAATATAACAACTGAAACTACTGTAAGAAGCTAATTTAACACAACAATAGTTCAGACACACTTTTACCACACCTCTCCCTCTATACTAAAGGACAAATTACAGCGACTGGTGCAAAAGGGCTCAATGGAGCATTTACAAATCCCTTGACAAATCTCCAAGTCTATACCCATCTTGACCTTAAAACCCCAATGTCAGCATGCTTGTAATGCATCAGAGTTCAACAAGTTCAAATCTGAGAGTTGAACCCTCTGAACGATATCCCCTGTATTAGATTGTACCTAATGAGCTGTGGGGGAATAGCTGCTGGCGGAGAGTTCAATGGGACCATTAACCTGCCTGTGGAACAGAACAGGGACACCTATCCCTACTACAGTGAAACAAATTAAATGTAGCTGATATTGTGTCCCAGATGGAGCATACTAAGGTGTTTACCTCATAAAATAAAAAACTACAGTGAGGTCAGCTGTGGTTCAATCGCTGCTGTGTATTGGATTTATGATTAAATCCTAACCAATGTCTGTTGAGAAAGATTGTTCTTGTAAACTGCTCCCTGTGCTGATATCCTTGTGATTAATTGGATATGAGTGGATACCTGGGTTGTTTCGGAAAATGATAGGGAAACTATGTCTCTCATGTTTATCTTGTGTCTCCAGCTTTGGCTCAGTGGTAGAGTTAGTCATCTCTCAACTGGAAGGTCAGGGTTCAATTTGGGGTGAATGTATACAAATGGGAATAGTTCATTAGAATGGCCACTTTATGTAGCAGCCTATGTGAATGTGGTGTGAATGGTTGAAAGTAACATGTAGTGTAGTAACACTACAGTGCAGTAACAAAGTGTAGTAACACTTTGAGTACTTAGAAGACAAAAAAGCCAAATAAAAGTCCAAGTCCAATTTATCATTAACCTTTATGTTGGTGTGTAACATGAACCCTTAGCAGAAATATGGAAAATGTATTGATATCTGACCATTGTGCAAGAATGTGTGACCACTGTGGAGAATAAATTATAAATGTTTGAAACTCTGGTGTTGACATCAGTGGTTTTGAGTAAAATGTCTTACTGAATACTGAATGGATTGCCAAGACATTTATTTGTCCCTATGGTATTGTGAAAACTCTAAAGGCCCCTGATCCTCTCAGTAGCCCCATGGTCAAGTCACAGTTTCAGTTATAAATCAGACCCCAAATGGACCATCTGAAAAATGGAAAAGGACCCCAAAACCTTGGAGTAAGGGAGTAAGGGAGTAAGGGATATACCTATGAAAAGGGTCTGACATGTTTCAGCCATCTGCCAGTCTCTTGTATTCTGCTATGCTTCTGAGGGTACCTATTGGACTAGATCTGCATAGAATGATGATGTTGAATCAGGGCCTGGCAAAGGGGACAACAACTTCATCCTCTAGGTCAGTGAACTTGTTGGGGTAGGTGCACAGCAATGGAGACAGTCCAAAGGCAGTCAAAGCAAGCTACCAACTTTCACCAGTGAGAGTACAATATGCCCTCCACATGTAGGACATAGGCCATATTGATATGCCTGTACTGTAAAGACATTACTTTCTTTGTGTCTGACTTCCCCAGTACATCTGTGGGACAGGCCTGAAGAGCCATGGCAAAGAATCCATATAGACTTTGTTAGACCGCTGGAGAATAACATGTTCCTTGTCTTAGTCAACACCCACAGAAAATGGGCTGAGGTTGCCATCACGTAGAGCACAAAGAGAACTATTATAGAGCTCAGATCCATCTTCAGTTACTTTGGTCAACCACAACAGCTAGTTAGTGATAGCGACCCTGGTGTCTGAAGAGTTGGAGACATTCATAGAAAAGAATGGTATTCAGCACTTAAGTCTGCACCTTATCACCCAGCAACAAATGGACTGGCTGAGAGATTTATAGACAATGTGGCAGACTCCCATGTCCTCTTAAGATACAAAGTCCCAGGCACCAAGTCCTCAATGCTTTTCCACCTGTTATACTGAAAACCTTTTTATGCTACAACAAAGGTGTGTCCTGCCTCAGCTTAGTTAATGAGACAATACAAATTCAACGTGAAAGGATTGCCAAGGCCTGTGGGGGAACCTTCTCAGTGGAAAGCAAGAGGAACTGAACCTTTACCCACTAACATCCTGAAGACCAGTTAATGTGACTGTTGTGGTTTTTTTTAGGTAGAATAAGCTCAGTGTAATGTCACATGTTTGAGTATAGTGCTATGGATGTCAAAACATGAAAGCTCACATGCTCAGTATGTCCCTAGGCAATATCAGCTGACAAGTTGCATAACATGAGTGACCTTGCAGCAAAGCCATCCAGAGCATTCACTGCTGATGGTTCGGATGGGGGGACAGCAGGATGGTGAGCCTCTTGGCAAAACTCGAAACCATTAAGCTGTCATTAACTCCCGAGTCTTCAAGCACTGGAGGACAGAAAGTCTGTGAGGAAGTGATAAACTGCACTTGGGTAAGAGGTTAAGATGGGGAAATAAGCAGAAAGTTGTGTAGCTCACCTGCACCTCTCTTTTCATTGTCAAGCCGTGACTTCTACTGGACAGATAAGCAAAAAATGAATAAATGAATACGAACAGCACTAGTTTTTATTAACTGTCAAGGTGCCAAACTCTATGGTGTTGTATACCTTTGGTGAAGACAGCATGTTAATGACACCATTGAGAGTCTCACCGACAGACCCACAAGAATGTTAATATTTCCATCAATGGAAGCACGTAGTTTCCCTATCCAAACTGTAAGCAGCTTGTTGAAATGATGGCTGCCAGAAAGCCAGTTTGTAATGTATCAAATGGTTCATACACAAGGGGAAAAACATGACATAAAGACTAACCTTATGCAAAAATGTAGTCTTCTCTTGTCAAAATAGACTCATACATAGGTGGTCAGTTAACTGTGATCTGTACATTAGACTTTTTCATACAAATGTTAAACTTGACGCTTTGAAACATTTGCTCATTTAATGGAGGTACACGATTTTCTATTGTAAACAAAAACAGTGCCTTAATAAGAATATGCATGAACATTTCGGCCTACTGTTCTTTCTGGTCTTGCTTCTATCAAATCCATATTGGTGGAACTAAAAATAAAATATCTGTGGATGCAAACTGTTATATGGCATCTGAAATCATTTAAATTCAGAGCGGGTGATAGAGCGAGGCAGAACCTCAGCTAATATCGACAGGCTATTACCGACAATCCCGCCTGGTCAATCAGACTAAATGTCCCATCCTTGCTTTTGCTTCCCAGCCTGTGCTCCTCAGCCCTCTCACACTTGTGGCCCAATCCATCATTCTGACTGCAGGGAGGAGGGAAGCGGCATGCAGAAAAGCTACGCAGGGGGATTTAATTTTGTTATCTCTAGAGGCTATAAATTTCCAGCAGTCCCCTCCTAGATTCAGCAGGTAAAATCAAGTCAAATATCATCCAGAGGAATACAGCCTATGTCCCCTTTATAAAATGCAAACAGACAATAATTGAACACGTACACATTCATAGATATCAGGGAAAACATAAAGATTACATGACACGTAACAAACAGTTTTCCTCAGTCAGAATTTTACATTATTGTATTTTGTAGTCCTTAGGTTATCTCAAAGATTAATGGTTTCCTCCCAAGTCAATTCGTTCTTGACAAACAGTGTGCTGAAATGGACAAAAAACCTTTCAGCCATGCCTAAATGGACTCGATTTTATGCCCAAGTATTTAGCACACAAAGCCCCCTCCACTCAAAAAATGTGCTTTTTCACAGTGCAGACTGCTGTATATGCAATGTTTGAAACTACAAGACCTTTTTTCACATACATGAAATCTGAGACTAAAACAATACAAGTTCAAAATCTGTCTAACACATGTGTGATGTGGTCACTTAAAAACACAAGTGGCCTCGCAATTAGGCAGGGCATTCTGTTATAAAATGGTATTATATATTCGGCTATATTAAATAAGAGTCATTTTTTCAGAATTTTCTTTGATTTCGATTTTTGTTTAAAATAAAACACCTGAGAATTCTTCTGAGTTTTTTTTGGTCATAAAAACTTTAACTCTTACTAAAACATTGGATTTGTGATATTTCTTCAATCACCTTCAAATTAGAAACTTAAACTGTCACATTATGTATATACACAAAAAAAAACATATTTGAGCATTTAAAAACAGAAACCATTTTCAGTATTTGAAGAGATCATATAGCTAAATATCATATCTAAATTTAAGCTGTGACACAAGGGTTACTAACCTCAATCTCTTGGAACCCCCCTTTACTTGTATCTAAGAAAAGCTGAGTCTGCCCTAGGACCTCATCTTCTATAATGATGATGGCAGCCCTTGCTTTAAATGTCACAGGCATTTGGATTAGTATATTGATTTTCCTTCTACTTTACAGTATAAGGGCAAAGGCTAAGTGCCTTCTCATGCACAAGCCACGTGTTGAAGACAGTTTTTACAGCGTCCTTTGTCAGGCGAGGAATAAAACATGTGTTTCTACTTTACAGTGCTTGGCAACATGTGGAGATGCTGACCTTCAGAAAAATGGATACCTGGACTTTTGCTTATGTAAATTGCATGTGCACAAACACCTCCTAGTAGGTAGGATATTCTGGCTAATTGCCTACTGGGTCGGATGTACGGTACATGTCACAGTGGTAACTTCAGCACTTCTGTGTAGAAGAGTTTGGAGTGTTTACTGAACATAAACGATTAAAATAATGTAACGTATTTAAATCATGTTCAAAGAGGAATGAAACATGACAGGGAGTGAATTGGCGTGACACAGACTATGCTCTGTAGGTCGTCTATTTTTAAAAATGCAGTCTGGCCATGGTATGTTTTATTTATATGCCACCTGGCATCCATCGGGAAAAGAGGGAAAGCGAGCATATTTGCCAATTGCCTCCTTCGGGCAAATCAACTTTTGTTGTTCAAGAGAGACAAAGAGGAAATCCTACAGGCTGCCTGGTGGGGTGTACTGTTTTTTCTTTGCATGAAGACAACAAAGAAAGGTCATGTGAGGAAGGAGATTATGACATTTTATGGCATTTCACTATGGATAAATAGTGAAGTAAAATCAAGTTTGCTGTTGTTGCAAAATACAGGCAGACAGAGATTTATCACATTTCTTTTTGGTATGATCACACAACCTTTTGCTTCAGAATTTGTTTATTAATCCTGTAATTTTGCTCCATTATTATTTATTTTTCAAAGTCATTTTCCTGATTAAACCCATTCTTTAACACAGAGGCTTGGTGATCAAAGTTATCAAATATTTACCACGCTTTCAAACATGACCTTTGCAGGCCAACATGCCATGCAGCCACAGTCAAGCTTGCTATATTCAAATGACAAATCCTGTCTTCTGCCAAATAGCCCTCTCTCTTTCTCTTTCTCTCTCTCTCTCTCTCTCTCTCTCCTAGCTGCACGAGCCAGGTTATCTTTAGTGCACATTGAATATTTATACAGCAGGTGGCTGGGGAGTCGGTCACTGATCTCTAAGGTGACTTGCTGAGCCTCTGTGGGGGTGCTTCTGCGCTGATGGGGTTGGACTAGGATGAAGTCACATGGGACATATTGTCTCCTCGGTTGTCCTTTTATTCCACTTAGGCAAAGGATTATATTTTGGAGTTGGATGCCTATGCCACAACATAAGAACGGCAGAGAAGAGTCAATGAGCTATTAGAGCGAGGCCGATATGGTCAAAGTAGCATTTGATTAATCTCCAAAAAAACACTTAACTCTCAGCATCAAAATCAGAAGAAGAATCTAAAGATAGAAGATGCACTTTTGAACACTAATTATTCAAGATACACAGAATAAACAAAGATTTCCTGTAACACCATATGTGGAAATAAAGGGTTGACCATTTCAATGATGAAATGATGAGTGCCTGTTAATACTGCCAAGTTGTAGGTGTCAAACAAGACAATGTACAGCATGCTGAGGACACAGCCTTTTTTTCCCCTTTAGATTTCACACAGCAAATATTCATGATGAGTGATACATTTGACTGGTTAAAGAAAGCAGGATGAAATCTTCTGTCAGAAAACACTACTAGCACATGTACAGGGAAAGATCCGCAAGTAGTGAAATGTGTTGTTTCGTCCACAGGGGGCGCCAAAATCGAAACAACGATTTATTGATTTATTCTCACGAAATCAAATAAATTAGATCAGATGAAGGCAAGACAATGTTTATTGTGCCCAGGATTCATGTCACGCCAAGCTCTAACTGCTTATCATGTCGTCTCATAGTGGGAGTCAACAAAAAAAATATAAAAGAAGTTACACAAACTGTACATCTTTTAAGATATCAGAAAATGGCAGCATCAGGCCTTACGGTAAAGTATATGTGCATTTCAGATAAGAAAAGCTACTTCCATTGTCACAGCTCATGCATTAACTGTTTTTATTATGTGAGTTATGAGAAGATTTCAAATGCAGCTGTCAGAGAGTAATTTTCTCTTTGAGTTCCATGAATTTGTCTTTAATGCATTATCAGCCTGTAGATAATAATAACTAAAATGAGTACCTGAAGGAAAGCAGTCAATGCATAATCTTCCAATATAAGATATATGTATCGTGTTGCATAAACTATCCAGAAGAGTACCGCAGCAGAAGTAGGTGACAGAAGGAAACTTTTTTGGACTGGAGCTGCACAGACTTGTAAGAAAGTGTCCAATAATAAATTAGCATTTCGCAAGAGCCATGGAGAAACTTTCTGGGCACTGGCATTTCATTGTTGTAGCCACAAAGCTGTCCCTGAACTGAATGTGTGAGATAAGTGCTTTGGAGCACAAACAAACTGAAACAAAAGAACATGAGGTGGAGATTGGTTCAGTAAGTAAGAGAGGGGGAGGAAGCACTTCTGGCGTCCAAGGGCATCATAAACCCCGGCATGTGTCTGCACAACAATGCCAACAGGGGCGCAAATTCTCCACACACAGGAAATCGATTTCACACGCAGAGTGGAGGACTTGGAAAGAGGCGTATCGGAGAGACACTGAAATACTGCTTCTTGTGTTATTGGATTTGAAACCCAGTTTTTCAGATTTTTTTTTTACATTTTGCAGCCACTTCAAGCTGGGGGATCGAGTCAAGTGAGGTTTCCAGGAGGCAGACTGAGAACCTGTGGCAGAGGAAAAGAGAGGAGAGAGGAAAAGAGATTGTTCTGGGGTTTACTTCAGAATCATATTCATAAGTGCTGGAAAATGATAACAAAAACTTTATTTGCTAAGGCGTATTATAATGTGCACAAACTTCAGCATCTTTAAGCCTTTATATTACACTTACAGGAAATGCCAAAAATAAACACAACACTTGCGGTCATACATTAAAGTGTAAAGAGGATTCAAAGCAGTGATCTAGTGTGTGAGAAGCCACATTTGTTTATATATAGAGCATACTGCATACTGTTTGTGAAAACCAATAGAAACAGACGGTGGGGTCAAGAAAGAGAAGTGTGATTCAACAAATACCGCAGACATAAAAAGCTGTGAAATGAGCCGGAAAATAGTTTCTTTGAGATCTTTTTGTTTATTTATGAATGACAACTTTAGATTTATGTAATCTGTTTTTCGTGGCTTTCTTGTGGATGGACTGTAGTCATGCATTGTTTTTTTAAGACTGATTACCGTTCTGTGATTGATTTTGAGATGGAAAAAACACAAATTAAAGTCTTCTCAACATTTTACAGAAAAAATAGTTTAAAAAAGGTCACTTTTTAGTCAAAAGGTCACACTTGTTAGAATATAATGTTGCAATCTAACAGGAACATCATGGTTTTAAAAATATGAAGATTAATACAAAAAAAAAACGATTTAGCTAAAGATTTATCTTACTGCTCATTTAGAGATGTCTGAGTTGATTTAAATGCCATAATAGTGTTTGTTTATTGGGGAACTTGTTGTTATGCTGGCTGTAATGAATGTTGGCTCCTCTGCTCCACACTGCTGATTGCAGCCAAGTTCTCATCCTTGATCTAATTGAATTCAATGCATGCGATAGTAGTGACACGCCCCCTAGTGTTTGATGTGTGGCAGCCTCCGAGAGTTTGATAACCTTGCTCTGCGTCCAGGAGCATCACTGAAGGAATGTGAATGTGGCTGTCCTTCTCTTCCTCGTCATCTTCCTCCTCTTGTTGCTAATTGTTGCTGCCGCCCCCTGGGGTCTCTCGTATGTTGATCAGGGCTCATTCCCGCTCTCTTCTCATCTCTGTCCGCTCGGACCCGCAATGACAAGCACCGAAGGTGTACAGGAGAGTGGAGACCAGCCCTGCGACAGGATGGAGCCCGTGAAGAGTACGCACTTGCCGGGCAAGGCGACGCCGACCGGGGGCAGCTGCGCGGTCCTCATGGGCAGCAGCCTCAAAGTGACGGCCAACGGGGTGCACGACATCGAGGACCGGATCCTGAGGATCACCGGCTACTATGGCTACAACCCGGGCTATTCCAGTCACAGAAGTGAGTGAAAACTACAAGTGTACTGATTGGATCATGAGTGGATGCCACACATGTTCGCCTTTCAAGCAGGTGTGACGCGTCAATTAAAGAGACAACCCATATACGAGATTATTCTGATGGGAAAAAAAATTGTAAAAATAGATTTTACTCTGATAGGCCACACACACACACACACACACACACACACACACACACACACACACGCGCACACACACACACACACACACGCGCGCGCACACACGCACACACACACACACATACACACACGCACGTCAAACATGTAATTTAAGTGGTGTGTGGAGACAGATAATACATGCATCATCAGTCCTTGCAAATTACTTTACATTTTAATCAGGCTGTTGCCAAATCTGCTCATCGAAACTCAGCTAACTGGGTTTGAAATTATGTTATTTTGAAGTTGCCTAATGTCAGTCACTGCTTATATGGGTTGGAGGCTATGTTAAGTTGGCCCTTCCAGCTGTGGGACACAAAATGAGAGAGAGAGAGAGAGAGAGAGAGAGAGAGAGCGAGCAAATCTAACACTTCCAGGCTGTTTATTTACAAAGCAAAGTGTCATTTACAAAGTAAGGTAAACTGTCGCCTCATGTCCATGTTGGTGAACTCTATCACTTACATGCATGGCCGCCTCATATTGAATTCCAAACAAGTAATTACAACAATCAATTTACCGCAAATTGCAAACACAGCAGCTCTCTCTGTGATGCATGTAAATATTGCCTGCTATCTCCAGAATATAGCTGCAGTTCGTCAATAGCTCTGCGATCACTTTCATTTGTCATCGTGCTTTGATTTGTAGAGCAATATAGGGTTTTGCTGACACAGAGACAGTGGCTGGGATTGGAGAAGAGAGCTGATAATGCACCTTGTTTCTGGGGTTGGTCTTTAAAACCTGGCCCTCCACTTCAGTTCTGTCCAAGTATTGCAAGTGGGATAACAACAGCTGAAAAAAGGAACAACCATTGTAATGCTCTGCACGCTGCCAATTAGTGTGTTTCTTACAAACTGCTGAATCGTAATGAAGCAAGGTGTGTAGAGCAGGATTTCAAAAGCTTCATTGCATAACAGAAGTTAAAGGTTATTTATTAAAGGTAGGAAAGAACGGGCGCTTTTTGTTAATAAATACCTTGAATAGTAATTGGTTATCTTCATCTGAGAGTCTCTTGTCTTTCACACACTGATGCACTTCAACCCAAACGAGTCAAACTTGTCACATAAGCTCCCATGCGTTTCCCTTTGGCTCTTACGTAAAAGCTCAACTTCAAATTCATGACGTCAAATGTTATGACGTTCCTCTAAAAATCTACTACTCAGCCCTTCTACTCTGACATTATGCATTACTGTGACAAACTTGTTTAAAGTCTCAGAGGGAATGTGTGTATGCAGATTCACACATACACACACTCAGTTTGGATGAACTGAGAGCACCTCGGTGTGTTTTTTTAGATTGAAGCTGAGGAAAAGGAAATGAGTCTGTCTCTCATGAAGGGCCTCCTGTTTATCAGAGGTGTCAGCTGCAGAAGATTAACCATGAATGCAATTCCGTGATTTTCACTTGAGAATATATCTATGTGTCAAGATTCAGTTGATAGCAAACTAGATTGACAAGGGACACTCAGAACATCCAATGAAAAACAGACTGAAGAAGTAAACTTATGAAACAACAGCAATGTTACCATATGTGATAAATACAGAATTTCTGGCACTGGTACAGACTGCAAAATAGGTGTTTTTATGATGTGTAAATGTATGCTTAAAACCCATTTTAGTTTATCTTTAACAAAAGGGCAGTGAAGTAGCCTACACGTCTGGGGGCTGTTTATAGTGGCAAACTGCTAACACTTCAAATGTAAGTTAGGTCTGCTCAGTAAGGCCAGGGTTCCACAGGTCAGAAGGACGACATTAGGTCAATCTGCCTTTTTTCAATTACAGCGTTGAGAAAGTGGAACAAACATTAGAGACCCGGAAAGCTTTGCAGTGTTTAAATCCAAGCTTAAGTTCTGGCCAAAATCAGCACATAATTGTAATCACCAATGATTGCCTCGCACATACTGTTTATCATGCTGATCTACTTTTTATACTGAAGGACATGTCTTTATGGGCCTGTTTTATGTAGTGTATGTTCATATTTATGACTTCTTATATATGTGATGCCTTATAAAGTGTTATGTTCACAAGAATGGACTTTTAGGTTTTCTGGTGTTTTAGATAATGTACTTGTTATGTTATTCTTTGTCTACCTGCCCGGGGACAGCAAATGCAAATTAGCTATTAACTAACTCTGGTGCAATTATATTTAATTGTGCCCTGCTCCTGTAGTAATAAACAATAAAAAATAAAATGAAAATGGATTGCATCATCGTCATTGTCCCAATACACAAGCAGTCTCAATTTAAAGTGGAAAAGGGACAACTCATTTTATGTAATTAAGCAAAGCTTTCCACACAGCATTTACCTGTCAGACAGAGCCCTGGGTACAAAGGCAAAACTTATTAAGTCTGATATGAAGCTCAAGCTAGATAACAGCTATTTTCAAATTAATGGCAAAGTTAATCTAGTTGTACAATCGTGTCTAGGAGGACAGTGGTGTCTATCCCATGTCCGCAGATTGCCTGCTTTTAGCACTTTGTAAGTTTTGCAGTGTACTGCAGTTCTCTCATGAGGAGTGCACATGGCTTTACAATATAAGCAAGTTACACTGTAGTCCATCTTAGTAAAGTTTGAAAGAAAAGCTGAGGTTAAGAGACTGAAGAAGTCGATGACGGATGAAGAAGAGAAAAAGACAGAGTGTACATCAAACCCTGTAGATGTTATTTATAACAGATCTCTTTATTTAATATTGTTCCAGATAGGGCTGTGGCATTTAGTAGATTAATCCATTGGTTGATCATCAAAAAGACGACTTCACCTTTTCTGATAATCAATTAATCATTGTGGAACTAAAATGGCAAAAAATTCATTGATTTGGGGTTTTCGTGTATGTATTTTTTTTGCTGTTTTTCTTGCTATTCATTATAGTGAACTAAATATATTTTTGTTTTGTACTGTTGTTCAGATGAAACAAACTTTGAATGCAATATGAGACACAACAGATAAACAGTATTGTAATTTGCAGCTAGTTCCCAGGATACAAGCCTTTGTCTGTCCCTTTTCATAGCTCGCTGTACAGTGAAACAGAGGGAAATGAAAGATGGGGTGTCATCTGTGATGTAATTTCAGGTAGAAGGAGCAGGTGTGGGTTGTAATAACATCCATAGCAAGCCTTTATACCAGAGTTTCAGCAACTGGAGGGGTTATTTGATTCAAAAGCCATTTCCCATTTCTCTGATGAAATATGCCATCTGTAGTCCTTTGTTTCTCCTTCTATCCATCAACTGATTATTGCATGTCAGAGTCAACAGAAGGTATTCCTCAGGGCAGCGTACTTGTCACCATATTTCTTGCTTGCACAGCTATTAAACATGCTGGTGCTGGTGCTGTCACTGTGTCACTGAGCTGCTTGTATGCACACCAAATCCTTCATGCTACTTCTTTGAAATGAGAATGAGAAAAGTCACTTCATTTAAAACACTTTATTCATTCATTGTTTTCTTCACCCTGTTTTCTTTACACTGTTTACTTTGAGGGAGTATCACGCGCCCCTCAATCTGTTGATTTTCCATAAAGGGTAAGACAAAACAGCACATTAATAGAACAGTAAACTCATCATGCCAAGCCTATGGGGTAATGATATATTTAGCAAGATTTTGATGCCAGCTTATTATTGCCACTTGCCATCTGTGTTGTATTGGAAGATAGCTCAGAGGGGGATTTTGGACTACATTTGGTGACAGGGTCTTGGCTGTAAAGCATACAGAATAGATATGATTTAAAGTGCTGTGATTATATATGACAACAAGAAGATAAATGTCTTTTTTTATTACCACACCCCTCATATTTCAATCATTACTTCTCAAACTGTGTTTGTTTTTTTAACTTCATTGCAATTCCATTTTTGATACTGGTATGTTTTGATTACTTGCCTCTAACTATAGTATCAGTCTGCACCCTTTACATAGCAGTAAATACGAGCGCTGCAGAGGTACTTGATAATTAAAAAGTACCTAAAAGCTTGAACTAAATGTGACACATGGGGGTTGCAGAGGTTAGCATGGCACTCCTGAAATCAAGTATAGGCAACTCCATAATCCTCAACTATGATTGGTTTCCAGCTTTGTCAAAGGTGGGACTTATGTTAAAACCAACTTATTTGAATTGTAACTATAGCTACTTGTACCTTTGTCCCATTGCAATATTGCATTTTTTTAATTGGTTCTTTTTACCTGAATAAACTTTGTAATTCTTAAAGCAAGATTGATAAGAAAAAATTATATGTTGCTACTCAGACCTGGGCAGATAATAATAAAAAAAACAAAAAATATTATTGAAACCTTTAACTTCCGGTAAATACAGTTTCCGTTAATGTCCAAATCGCGCTCTTAATGGTAAGATGTGTAGATATTCTGAATAGGAGCAAACCGCCTCTTGTGCTTTAAAGATCTTATTGAATAATGGGCAAAATATCCCTCTCTGCCCCGGGCACTTTTTCTTGTGAAATATTGCTTGGCCTACATGAAGGTACTTCAGAAGCATCACAAGAGTGAAGACAGTAGTGATATCTCAACTAAAGTTTCTGTTATTTGTATATTTTCAAAACAGACACGTGTAATTTTGTGTGAGTCATCATGGCCTCTTAAGAACTCTGATCTATTGCCATTACAAAAAGCTGATGTGTTTGAGGGGGTGCTACAAGGCTAAATAAAAACAATACACAGCGTTTTGTACTGCCAGCAAGGCAAGGCAAAATGTGTGAGAGGACTTTATTGTAAACATAGGGCTAATAATGTATCTAGATTTCACAACTACTGAAACTTGTCCTGTAAAGAGGAAGAGAGCCACACTCCTTCCTCTCGCCTCATCCAGCCTGTGTGTGAGAGGTTTTTCTGCAGTCGCCTCTATCAACACAAAATCCAGATCAAAGCTGGACACTGATCTAAAATTGGCAGTCTGCTACAACCCGAACTTGAGAAGATCTGTGGCACAAAACAAGCCCACACTAGTCATTGAAATGATTGCAGGGCTGGAAGTATAAATCTTCTTTGTGTTATTATTTTTGGGAGTTATACATCTTCAGAAAGCCAATTTCAAATAAATCTGTTTAGAACTATGCCTCTTAGAAATGTGGAGGTTTCATGTTGCAGTATCATTTTTAATTGCTTCCTCTGTAAAAGAAGCTTGTTGTTGTCGGACTGAAGTTTTTATTCTTTACTTTTTGCAGACCATGTTTGAGATGTATTCTAAAAATATAGGAATTTGTTAGCAAAGGGCCTGACTGACGCACGGTTGGGGGTGCTTGAAAATATGTTTTATCGGCAGGGCCCAGCAGAAAAAGTTTGGGAGTCACTGGCCTAGTGGTTGGGTCACGTCCCGTGTCCAGAGGCTATATTCCTTCAAGTGGGCAGCTTGGGTTCAAGTTCAACTTGCGGCTCCTTTCCTGACTGTCATTTCCAATCATATACAATCTTTAATCTTTAATCTTTAAAAACTGTAACACTGGTAAAAGTTAGTGTTATCTTCAGTTAATTAATAACTTAATTAAATTATTAACTGCTGTGAGTTAATGTCTTGGTTAACAGATTAACGGTTAATGCAGTAAAAATGTTGCTTTACTGTGCAGACCTCTGTTGCCACTCAGTTTTTAACTTTTTTAATGTAAATAATCAAACCTGCATGTTATCGTAATGTTTGTAATGTCAGATAAAACGCTGAAAGGAATCCACTTTAAAACAGGATAAGTAACACATATTTCCAACAGCAGCCTTCTGACTCCTGGTGGAACAAATAACAATGGTGAGTGCAGTATATGCCTCCTCAGCATCTCCCAGAAAACCATTACAATAATTTGCTGTGCACCTTGTATAATTTCGAAAAGGGCAGATCTGTAGCACTGGCACTTTCCCCCGCTGGCTAAAAAGGTACGCTGAAGGAGAAGTGACAGGTACTTGTAGTGGCAGTCCCACTCAGCAATGCTCCTGTGTTTTGTTTTTGTTTTTGTTTTTTACCGCCGGCATCACAGCAAGACAACAGCGAACACACACTGGCATCCAGAAAGAAATTATGAAGGAAAGGCATGCAAAAGCCGTCATTGGGATTTATTTTTGTGCACTTCAGTCTGTGGGGATATCCAAAGAAAAAAGGCATGCCTCTGAATCCTTTCATGCTTGCAGTGATTGGTTATTCTCTTTGCGATTTTTAGAACCATTTCTGTGCACTGTTAACAGCAGTTTAAATTCACTTTCCCCCCTCAAACATTCTGTATGGGCACGCACTTATTTTGGAGCGTCCCGTTCCTGCACACTCAGAGCTATTTATAACCCGCCTCGTGTCGAATGGGATATGAGCTTTGCCTGAATGACTACTGAAGTGCTGCGAGGCTCACATGCTTCTGGGAATGAGCAAAACCAGCCCGCCAGTAATGGGTGCGATATTTCTCTAAAGCAGTGAAAGAACTGCTGACCTGTACTCATGCCACTGTGGGTGAAATGTTAACACGCTGACTGTCAGAGGGCTAATTTTTTTTTGGCTGGCTCCTGCAGGTCATTTCACAGTTGAGACGTTGTTCCCCTTAAAAAGTCTTCTGTTGTCCTTTTTTTAAGTATGACATCGTAGAAAGGCACAATTTGTGAAAGGATTGGAATGGCCTTCTCATCATGTTGATTATGTCCAAAAGTCTTATCAGCAACCTACCACTGCCCTCTTGTGGACTGTCAACCCAACAGCACATCCTCCAGTCATGGCCTGACATTTAATATTCATGATGTAGACTACTACCTCCATGTTTAAAAACACCCTGAAGACAATAAATACAAATTTAAACCACAACCTGTGTGTCTACAAAAAACAAGATTTTTATTGTTAAAAATAGAATAAAATGTATGAATGGTTTTTGAATTAAACAAATGTTTCACCTGCTATGTTTTCAAGGTAAGGTTAAAAAGTTATGTCATAAAATTACTGAAAAATATTTATATTGATTTACAAAGCTACTTAGATGGTGTGCTTGGAGCAGCGGCAGCTACTTGTTCACCTGACACTTAGGAGACTCTAAGGGTCCCAAAAGCCCCCCAGGTTAACTCAAGGTTAGTTGTTTTTTTAATATTTTAACTCCTAATGAACAGTTACTAAGTTAGGTTGATCCTGAATGATTTCCTCATTATATGTGTCATAGAGGAGCCCAGTATCAAAATGTATTTTCATTAATGACATTATTTCACTTCATGTTTTGCTCACAGTCGACGCATTTACTCATAAACGTGTGTTTGATCACATTACCAAAAAGGAACATATGTAGGGCCAGGTTATATTCCAGTTACAGAGGAACAGTTTACCTCTAGAGTAAAGAATTCCGCTGTGTGCCATGTTTTTAATCAGTGATCATTTGGAGATGAAAGCATAAACATACACAAACACAGCTTAGTGAAACTTGCTGTAGCCTGCAAGAATATTAAATTACTAAACGGACAGTACTACAAAGTTTGAAAGCTCCGTGCCATGAGTTCATGCAGGTCAGCAGTTCTGTGACTCCTATAAGGAAATATGGAAATAGATGGCACCGATTACTTGCGCTTTTGCCTTGGGGCCCCAGCAGGCTGATCCAGCCACGTTCTTTCTAATTACATCTGCGACACTGAGGAAAATCAACACATGTCACTGTGAGGAGTTTTCATCAAGAATATGTTATATATAGAGGATGAAGGCCCCTATGAAAACTGTCTACAGTGATACACAGAATAATCCCTCATTAGCTGTTTTCACATATTCACTCGAGTACATTTCTAGACAGATTGTACTTGGAGGCTGGCAGAAAAAAAAATCCTGGTAAAATACTCTGTTTACTTTTACACATGCACAAATTTCAGGATATGTTTAGAAGTTTTGTGGTGTTTTTTTTTAAAGCATGTTTTGGTTGTTTTTAGAGCCACATACACAACAACTCTATTCACTTCGACAGGTGGCAGTAAATTCATTAAAACCTCCCCCCATCAAATTAAAACCATATGAATAACAACATACCAAATGGTTTGAGGGAATATCTTCATTCATTTATTCATATCACCCATGCTTCCTTAGGTCACTATCTATGCACCTGTAATTCAATCCATCACCACTAGGTGTCATCATCTCTTGGTCTTCTAACTAAATTGAGTTAAGTTGATGATCTGGAAACACTTCTGTCATCCAGAAGTTGATTCATGGTCCATCCAATCACTACTGGAGCTTAAACTAGCTGCAGTTTTCTCCCTCTGCCTCTTTCTGTCATCTCTCGTTCTCCATGTTTGCTCCTCGTCCTCTTTGAGATGTGATGAGTAACAGAGAGGGAGCAAGGACAAAGGCGCCTGCACCAGAAAACTGAGGAGCTTGGGTTCATCTAAATGACAAAGAGCCTGAATCAGCTGAGTGCGTCAGTATATCAGAGACCCTCTGTTGCTATGGAGGTGAACAGAGAGGATGTTGCACTATTTGGTGCTTTGATGTGGGTTGTAATGGTACTATTGTGTTACAGTTTATGCACTCAGTTCCTGTTTTTTATAGAAAGTCGTGAGTTTGTGTTTTTTATGTAACTTTTTTTTAGAGAGACACTGATTTAATAAGATGGTACATTTTTGGGCTTTTTTTTTTAGATAAGATAAGACAGGTAGTGAAGTAGTAATAGGGTTTATATTTACAGTATTATTGGTAGTGAAAGTGAGAGGTAATTAAATACTTGCATTTGATCATGTCTGACATATAAGTGTTTTTAAATTCATTTTTTTTGTGCGGCTGTTGAATTTTAGTTTTATAAAGTGATGTGTACTAGTTTGGATTTTGGATATGAGGCTGATCGGCTGCAAAACTCTCAAAATAAATAAATTATAAATACTTTATTTTCAAACTGTAAATATGCAGGACATAAAAAGTAAGTGGATTTATTGGACAGCATTGTTTTTGTGATTTGTTTAGCTAATGTCAATAAAGACTTAAAACTGAAAAAGATACAATAGAAAAAGGATCAATTACTTTTATTCCAAAGGCTAATTTTCAAAATTGAACTTTGCGGTCCTGCAGCCCTCCAGGTTTTTCCTCTTAATCTGATAGCGATTAGCATCCCGCGCTCTGCTGACAGGACTGTTTCTCTCTCCCCTCCCTGTCTGGCTGTTGGCTCCACTCAGCAGAGCTATTTTTAAGTTTAACCCTCCTCGCCTCAGGGGGATTCATACCCCCCACCCAGCTCATCCTGTACTTACACCTGACCACACATTGGTTTCAGACATGCCTGCGTCACACTCTTAATGCACAAACATTTTAATCAAGCCTCAGTCTTCAGACATCACTTAATGCATTCACATTAGTGCTGCACTTATTCTGTCCCACTGAGGGATCATGGGAAATAAGTGTGCTCAGACAGCAGCACTGTCCTTTAAAAAAACATAACCGTGTTTCCTTTTCAAAGCGTCTCCTGAATATTGAATTCTGCTTTTAAATAAACACGTAATACCGCGGTGTTACTGGAACGTGGCCCTCCACTTTTTCATTGCAACAAACAGTCAGTGTGCTGACTCTCTCAGGCTGAAGAATGCACAGAGAAGAGCTCTGATCTGCTATTCTTTCTGTAGGCATGCCAGAACCTTGGCTGATAAGCACTGGAGAGTACAGACAGACAGTGAGAGAGGGGCTCAGAGTGAGACTGATTTAATGACAGAGATCCTGAAAAAACAGGGCTGCAAAAGAGCACCAATTTCAGATGATATAGAACTCTACTGTAAAAATGTTGAATCATATTGTATGTTTACTTTTTGTTTTGTTTTTGTGGAGCCGCGGTGCTTGTTTTGTTCCATTCTTGGCTCGTATTGATTATAACAGTGAGTGAGCATAGCAAAGCACAGGTTATATTAAGATTATATTACTGGCTGCAAGGCCTCATGCATCTGACTACATACACTTTGATACACTGATCTGTTGTTGATGTAAACGCCAGAGCCATATTTTATTCCATTAAATCCCTGATAAACCACAGCTTGGGATAGGATAGCCGGAGATGGAAACTCCTGAATCAAATGGCCCGAGCTGACCCTCCTCACGTCCACACTGGATGCTGATGAGAGGGTTTCCCTCGGCTATGCAGCAGTGACAGAAAAAGTATATGACATCTTTATTAAAGGGGTATCATTATTGTGTAAATATTTAATGTAAACACACTCTGTTGACTATAAACACCCTGCTCAGAAATGTTTGCAATAATGATGTTAAAGAGAAGCAGCATGGGTAAAAAAAAGTGCTTACAGTAAGCATGAGGGGTCAAAGTAATGAATCATTGCGTTTGTGCAGACAGAGCAGCATTGCATCTGAATTAGCTGATTGGCTTTGTCATCCATGTTCTACAGTGGTGTCTGTCCATCAGCTAAGTAGCAATGAGCTGTCATTTCATATGGTTTTAAAGTGAACTCTTTTCACTTTTATGCTCATCCACATGCTGTTTGCTACAGGTTGCAGCTGGCTCGACCACTGTGACAAGCGTACGTGATATTTTGGGCCTTTTTGACTGAATTAATATTTGTGTGTGTGTGTTTATTAAGAGGGGATTTGTTCACCCAGAAGAATCCATCTTGCTGCTCAGATTCTTTACCAGCAAAGCCTTTTTCCTCTAAAATCTTATTGGCTCGTACTGGAGAAATCGTTGTTGGTACGACTTGGGGAGTTCATTAGTAAGCCTGCGTATATGCAAGCTATTTCCTGGTCCACATTGTTTCTGACAACAAAGAAAGGATGCATGCCTACCTTAGCCCATCAAATCGATTGGTCTCCTGCAGGACATATTTTCTTGAGCTGGATGGTGGGAGCCATATCTCCCTAAAATCAACATTAAAAATAAGTTAGTAGCATACTTTCATGTTTATCTAAACAAATAGGTTGAACTACCTCTGTCTAGTTTAAAGGCTAGCAGTCAAAGCTGAATGTAGCTTTAGCATTATTCTTACTCCAACCCATCAGAAGGACGTGGTGAGATAAATAGAGGCCTGGTTAGCTCTGGAATGTGGCAGTGATGCTGTAAAGTTTCATACAGGAAATATCTCAATATTACTTCAAGACAGTATTTAATGTGTCATGAAACATGCGTCTCAAGAGACAGCATCATAACATCAGACTGGCAGGAATGACTAAAACAAATTGTATTCTTGTTCACTTGTTCTTCATACCAGCTTGCTTGTGGTAAGATCAATGGGGCCGTTCTTGATTTAAAGTTGTTAACATAAGAGTTAAAAGGATGATACAGTACAATTCAAACAGAAGTTAAAAAGTAACTCCTTCATTGCAATTTTTTAGAGATGAAGACAAACATATGTAATGCTGTTGTGTCTTAGTGGTCATTGTGTCTTTTTCATAGTTCAATTGATAAATGATGCAGTGGAGAAAGCTACTGAAGAGAGCTCTACAAATAATCCGACCCTCAAGGAGCAGTGAAGAGCAGGAGACGTGCCAAAAAGAGACAGAGTCATTTGAAGCCAGAGGATGAGAGGAGATAGATAGAGACGGCAATGGATGGAGTGAGAGGAGCACGGTCAGGTAGACAGGAGAGGAGAGAGGAGGGGGGAGAAGCTAACGCAGCATAATAAGCCTGGGCTGCTTGGTTACCTTCCAAACAAAGCTGCTGATTTGTGGAGCAAAAAAGAAGAGGAGGGGAGAAGCGGGAGAGACAGAGAAGAGAGGAGGAGGAGGGCGGAGGATAGATAGAGAGAGATGGGAGAGATTGCACCATGCCACACACACTTGAAGCTCAGTCTCCCTTGGAGACAGTGGCAGCTCCGGATCACGGCATGACAGTGCAACAGTACAGATTCCACTTCAGAGCACTTTCACTCAGATAACTCCGCCGAGCTGTGTCACCATTCAGATACACAGAGGGAGCACCAGTTAGAGCAGCAGCCCGGGGAAGAGGAACAGAGCGTCAGGACATAGGAGTGCTGGGACGAGGACCGAAGAGTTGACAGAAACGGAGAAGGGGAGGAGGAGGAGGAGGAGTGGGCGATCAAGAGCCTGAAGCAGAAGCAGAGGAGTCAGGAGTCTGAGGATGGACGGAGCGAGCAGGAGGAGCTGCTGAGCGTGCAGCCAGGGCACTATTACACACTCACACACACACACACTGATATACACACTTCCCAGGGAAGGACAGTGTGTTGTAGCCCCCAGTGGAGGATGAAGAAGCACTCAGCCCGAGTAGCTCCTCTCAGCTCCTACAGCACCCAGGTCCTGACCTGCCCCATCTCTGAAGGTAAACTACAAGAACCAGAGAGACCAGAGACGCCATTTATACAAAACTGTGTGTGTTTGATGTTCAAATGTTAAAACAAGCTGAGTTATTGGCAGCATTAGCTCAGTTTGGCTGCTTCCAACAAGGTGGTACTTTTGTCTATTAATGGGCCAGCTTTTATAGAGGTTGACTTACTATTTCCCATGATTCCAATCAAGTTTCATAAGAAGAAAGATCTAATATACCTCAGAAAAATCTGCACAGAACAGCCACCTAATTGGGCTTACTTCACCAGGACTTTTTGACAGTTTGTTCCTGCACATTGTAAAATATATATTTTTTATGCAATTTCTTTAAGGCTAATTGTGTGGACAGAAAGTGTAGTTGTGGTAGCTGCATAATTTTTATGGCAGCACTTTAGGACCAAGAAGTGATGTAAAAAAAAATGTTTTTCCCAGTCCTGTGTTTGTTGTATAACCCTGTAGGCCTTAAACTTCACCTTAATCCCTCCACCTTTTAATCTGTGAGTGCAACTGCTAACTATCAGCATCAACATAACCAAGCTACACTTTGACTGAGACTTAGAGCTCTTCGACACGTAGAAAGCTTGTGGGCTTTATATTGGGTTCAGCAGGCGTCCATCCATCAATGTCACCGGCATGCAACGTCAGAGGAAGGGATAAAACAAGATAGATTGAAATAAGAGGTTCAAGTAGCATAGAGTGTCACGCAGAGAATATGAGCCAATGCATGATCCTATGCAGCACTCTCATATCTTTAATGAATTGGCATGATGCTAACACTTAAAAATACTCCTATAGTATACATTAAGTGGAGCTCTGTAGGGGAGAGCTGAAAATTTGCTTCTTTCAGCTTCACATTAAGTCACATACTTGAAGTAGATATTCTTAATCTTGTGTGTGTGTGTGTGTGGGGGGGGGGGGGGGGGTGTACAGAATACATTTAGTAAAGTAAATATCCTTGTGTAATTTATTGATTTGTGAAAGCTGGATCTTAATGATTAAGTTAGAGTAATTCAAGACCTGGACTCTTTGAGCAGTTTTACAACAAGTCAAACTCTATAGCATCTTTTTTACATGACTGCATGGCTCTGCTGACAGTCTGTGTTTTTTCACGCGGTTATTGTTTCCTTTGCAACTTTTTAGCAGCATTATTAGTCAGCAATAATACTGTCTGTTATGAGAATACAATTCTGGCCACGAAAGCGGCTTTTATGAGACAGGGGAATAGTAGAGTTCTAATATTACTGCACCTTGGCACCAGATCAGCCTGTAGTGGCTTTCACCTAAAGACAGAAAAATCCCATACCCAACACTAAAAGCTTCAGGTTTTTGTAGGTGCAATGAAACACAAAACCATCCTGCTCTGAGGAGGCGGAGAAGCTGCTTCTCTCCCCTGCAGAAACTTGGGATCTCGGTTTTCCAGTTAGAAAGCACCAGGCTCATTAAGTTGATTAAAAATCTTTGCTGTGACAGAATGTAATTAGAACAAATCCCTGAACGTTCCTGTGGAAAAGAAAGTGTATTGATGTTAAACAATCTGCTTTCGCTTCTTACTGTTGTTCTGCTCCCAGCTGGGACCTAGTGTAAGTTGAGATATTTTAATTGAGAGTTTTTCTGAGAGAGTTTCAAAGGGAAAATGTGCAGTCTGAACTAAAATAGAACTGTGAGAGTATCGTTAGTTTGACTCTTTTTGAATGCTCGAGATTATTCACTTTCACTGAATAGTTTTTCTGTGCTACAGGAGAGACATCATTGTTCTGAAGTGTGAACAGACTTAAGGCCAGTTGCACTTATGCAGTCATAAGGAGAATAACTCATTCCAAGTAGGCTACATGTTTTTTTTTCTATTTGCATTTGGTGCCACTTTATACTTCTAGTTAATTCCCATGGGAAATATTTTCATCTTACTCCATTGCATTTATCAGACTGATGAAGTTAATAATTACTCTCTCTATGAACATTTTACCCAAAAAATATGAGACAGGTTTTTAAAGAAATGTTTCTTCAGAACTTCTCATTTGATGTATATGTACAATATTTTCCAATAACTATTAGATACAAGTCCACAATTAAACAAGTTAGTTTCCATACAGTTTGTCTTTTTCATCACAACTTCCATTTGACGACCCCACAGATTTATCTTGTTACCCAGTGACACTATTAAGCTTTTGTACAAATAAATAGTCATGTGGAACTTTGTATTATTATACTACATACAGCAAGGGCAACTTGCCCTGTGTTAATGCATTTATACCTGAGACACAATGTACTGTATGATATTTTATTTCTGACTTTTCTGAAGGATTACTTTTACTGTGAATAGATTTGACCTCAGTCCTTTACTCGTTTAAGATGATAAATGCAGGGCTTCTACTTGCAAAAGCTACTTGATGGGAATACTGATGTGACTTAATATTCACCATTTCTCTCTCAGACATCACTTATCTTTAATACTCTTACTGGGTGCCAATAATGATCTCATGCTTTCATTGGGATTATAAGTTTGGAAACACTTCTTTTCTTGATGAAAGAAGTGTCCTTCATGAAAAATTACTTACATAAAAACACTTTGTGGGAGAAGTCTGGTGGCAGAGAAACAGACATCTTTAGATATTAGAACGTGAAAGCTTTCCTCTCCATAAGATTAACACAGCGCTAGATATATTTTTAGTAAAAAAAATAAAAAGGTAAATGTATAAAAGAGTCTGAGCTGCAGAAACTTGGTAACTGTTTTCTTTGGATGAAGAAAAGTACTTTTAGTTAAATCCTAAGGTGTCAGTTAGGCCTTCTCTACTTGTGCTACCTTTGCTCTTGTGTCTCATCACAGAAATTAAAAGACTATCAGATCACATGCAATAATACGAACCCCTGAGATGCCCTGCTACTGTAGAGGTGATATACTATGGGTTCAACTGCTTTCAGGGCTCTAGTGTCTGTAGCCATGGTGGAAAGAGCAGAGCTTCACGTGCTGAGGTAGCAGACATCCAGCACATGTCATCTTTTATTCCTGCCCTAGTGTAAATTGATCACACTGGTGAAAGTAAAAGAACGGATCTGAGCTCTCTCCGGAAATGCTCGCCCACTCAGCCCTTCACATATTACATAGTGCAGTCCTGGTCCAGAAGCCTTTTACTACCGCAGTCTCTTAAGGCACAGGGCCAGATCAACAATGCACCACTGTCCTTAGATGGAAAACAAGTCTATCTATCTATTTTTCTATCTATCAATCTATTGTGTCTAATATTTTAGAGCATAGTTGTCTGTTCATAAATTTCCCAGTTAGCCCATAAGGTTCTCATTTCCATTTCCATTTTCAAAGAAGGGATGTAGCAGCAGTGAAAACAGTGGCAGCCAAGGTTGAAATGACTTTCTTGTGGAATGTCATGTGGTTAGGTTTACTCTTGCTTTCTGGGAGTCAGGTTTCTGTGCACACCTGGCTACGAGTGTTCAGTACCTGCTGCATCATGAGGCGACAAAGCTATTTATGACATGCACAGCCGCAATGCTAACTCAACACAATGTTGACATTATTGCCGTTACAGCAGGAAATGCTAACTTTGGTAGAGAGGTGGTACTGAGGGCAATTGATCAGCTAAAGCGTGTGTGCTGGAAACCAGCCAGTGAGACACAAGCTACTTATTAATGTGCTTTGTGATACCAAGTAGATGCATTTTGATTACAACAAATACTTGGAAAGAAGGCTAAATGCTTATATGTACATGCTAACTTCTAACATTGACTGTCTGGCGGATATTAAACAGGTATATTTTTACTGTGCTCACCATCTTGAGTTAGCAAGGTAGCTAAGTCACTGTGGCCATGCTGACGAGAATATGCTAAGTGACTATGCTAACTAGCTCATGTTATTCAGATAAACTGTTTACCATGCTAACCAGCTAAGATTAGCATGTTAGCAAAATCAATGCATGCGAAAGTGCAAAATCCTGCAGTTCCTCCAGTCTGCTTGAGGCTGGTTGCAGTAGCACCAGATGTCACATACACACCCATTCAAAAAAGACTTTTCAAAACAAAAATTTGAAGCCGAAATCAACATGTTTACAGCCTGGTTCAAAAGATGAATTATATCTGCTCGCTCGGCATACATTGTACAGGGGAGGAATTTTTAATGACTTATTTGTTTTGATTTGATGAAGGATAAGCATTATTCACGATAAGGCGCATAGCTTTTGGCTGCTCTCAGAAACTCAAGAAATGTGATATTTAGGGGCAATTTTACTGAAATCTAGAAGCCTTATTAAAAAATTTTAACATAGTGTTAGTTTTTCAAAGTAATGATGACATGCACGAGACCATAGTTTGTAAGCACAAATAAATGAGTCTAGTGCGAAAATATGTCTCATTATTTAAAATTAAATATTAAATATTTATTATTTTTAAATGTTTTGTGAAAATAGTTACAAATAAAAAGGTGAAATTCATGCCATTATTTACTGTTACTATTGATCCTCCTTAGGCATTGAGCTGCATGGTTTAGTTGTGCGACAGCAATGACCTTACCGACGGCGGGTGGGGGAAAGAAAGTAGAGTCAGAAATGTTTTTTTAACCAACCGACTTACAAAACTTGCTAATGTTAAAATGTTCACCATACTCACCACTTTACATTAGAATGCTTGCAGCCTAACATTTGACAACTTGCACAAATCAAACGTTGAGCACTAAGCAGAATGAGACTTCACATTTTTACCCCAAAACAGTAGTTGATGACAAATAATTGGTTAATCGGAGTTATTTATATTAATTACATATTGATACCAGTACATTGAGATGTTTCTCTGGCACGACAACAGATCAGAGAAACAAAATGTACAATATAGCAGTATGCAGCTATTTCTGCAGCTAGTTCCAACATCCAATTCCAATGGACTGTATTTTTATTCAAGCGGATTCAACTCAACATCAACAGCATGTTTGCTTCATCAACAGTGCCTATAGACCCCCCCAGTTCAAGTTGAACATGAGTGATTGTCCTGACCTGAGTAATAAGTCAGATGGAAATCAGTAAGAAGGTAAGGGGTAGATTTGCCTTAGAAAATAAAATATAAGCTTGTAGTTTTGGTTGTCCATTCAGTGGTTGCCAATAAGTTAAACTTATAAGCAAAAAAAATTAAATTAAGTATTTGTTTTTATTCAAGGCTTTCTTATTTGTTGTTGAACAGGAAGTAGAGCTGACATGAAGATTTCCTTCAATGCATTATTGATTTTTTTCCTGTTGTCTCCCACCAGGAGAAGACGGCTCAGAATCTCATGCAGAGACACCAGGCAGCGAGACCAGTGAAGAGAGTCGAACCTTTCAAACATGTACCAACACGGCTCTGAAGGTGCTGGGTGGTCTGCTGATGGTGCTGTGCATCTCCTCCTCTTGGGTAGGCACCACTCAGGTGGTTAAGTTGACCTTCCAGTCCTTCTCCTGCCCCTTCTTCATCTCTTGGTTCAGCAGCAACTGGAACATGCTTTTCTTCCCCATCTACTACTCCGGACATGTGGTCATCACACGGGAGAAGCAGACCCCTATTCAGAAATTCAGGTAAATGACCAACAAAATTATTACTGTTTTCAAGTATCATTTACCGACGAGAACCACAATATCTACCCAATTTAAATTTCTGATCATTTGTTATGGTAAGCTTTTGCGTACTTGTAACTTATACTGTTACTGCATAGCTATAGCAGACAGATGATTAGAAAGAATTGTTTGCATAGCCAGCACCTCAACTGGCCCCTAGAGGCCTTATGACTCTTTACACTCAACTGTTATAGATTTAAATGACTTGATTGTCTATGAGGAACAAGGCAATTAGTCAACCAACATTTCCATTCCTAGATTTTAATGGTCTCATTGATAGCAATGCCAAGTTCAAACACAGTCACTGTTTCAAGAGTTAAAACAAGTTGACCTGACTTCCTCTATACTTTTCTGTTTCTTCTTGCTTACAGGGAGTGCAGCAAGCTTTTTGGGGAAGATGGGATGACTCTCAAGCTTTTTGTAAAGAGAACAGCCCCCTTCTCAATCCTGTGGACTCTGACCAACTACCTGTACCTCCTGGCCTTGAAGAAGTTGACCGCCACTGATGTCTCTGCCCTGTACTGCTGCCACAAGGCCTTCGTCTTTCTCTTGTCCTGGATCGTTCTCAAGGACCGTTTCATGGGTGTCCGGGTCCGTATGAAAACCCCAACACTGACAATAAAACATTTAAGGTCTATTTAAGTATTATAGAGTATATATGAAACTAATTGCTTTGATTGCAGATTGTGGCAGCCATAATGGCCATCACAGGTATTGTAATGATGGCATATGCTGATGGTTTCCATGGGGATTCCATTGTGGGTGTGGCATTGGCTGTTGGCTCGGCCTCCACATCAGCTCTCTACAAGGTAATGCTTCCAAGGATACAGTCCCTGAAGGCATTGTCAATTAGTCAATTGGTGGAGTATAAAATGATTTCCTTGATATCCAGGTGCTGTTTAAGATGTTCCTGGGCAGTGCCAGCCTTGGAGAAGTGGCTCACTTCCTCTCCACCATGGGCTTCTTCAACCTCATCTTCATCTCCTGTGTACCCCTCATCCTTTATTTCACCAAGGTAGAGCACTGGGGCTCACTGTCTTCACTGCCCTGGGGATACTTGTGTGGACTGGCAGGACTGTGGCTGGGTAAGAGTGCATATACATCTCTGAAGAAAATAAGGACGATTTAATTCCATGAACAAAGTATGTTTTTATTTTTTGCCTGTATTTTTTTTTTACATTTTTGCCTGTATAGGATAGGACAGCTGAAGAGTGACAGGAAATACTGGGAGGAGAGAGGGGGGATGACATGCAGCAAAGGGCTGATGTTGGATTATAGCTTCTGTATGTGGGGCGCAGGACATAACAGCTAGGCTATCCGGTGCCACACAAAGTATTTTTCACTCAGAGGCTAAGTTTACATTACTTTTTTCCCCAAAAGCCAAAGTAATCAAGCTTACTAGAAACCTAATAAGACAAGTTATATGCCAGGGCAACTACCACAACACACATACATCACAATATCATATTAACTGAAGAGTATAAAATGTAAAAAGGTTAAGCACAGGATTAATGTTCTCCTTTTATCACACTGTCATCTTCTTCTTTAGCCACTTACCTTCTGTTCATGTTACACTCACATGTCACGATGCAGTAATGATGCAGGGAGTCAAATTGCTAAGGAAATCTGCCGAGAGGGTCATATTTTTTTTATTCAAATATCTGTATTCGGCACCAGCGAATTGATAATTTCAACACACGAGTCAGGTAAACTATATATTGCTTTATCAATACTTTGTCCCACTCCAACTCTGAGCCTTTGCATTGTCGAATACCAGCACTTACAGGGGACGTAACTTTATCATGCTCTGTTGCCTGTAAGTAGTAGGTTTCTGCAGGTTTCCCTTTTGTGGCTGCTGGCTGAGTGGTCTGTTGGTGTACAGCACTTTAAAACCTTTTTGTAACTGTTAGTGATTTTGACCCTGAAATATGTAAGTAAAAAAGTAAAATGAAAAAGAAAAGGTCTCAACTAAAGTGATGGACTGACCAACTGTCTGACTGATCTTGCCATCCTCATAAGAATGCTCCTGACGTTGCTTTTATACCAGGAAATTCTCCTTTTTGAGAAGCTGGCGAACTTGGGGGCTTTTTTACTGAAAAAGGACCTAAATCACATATTGATTTATAAAATGTTTCAAATTATAACAACTCTGTGTTTTCATTGATAGATTACTTGACTCATTTTTCCAGCTCTAGTTCATTTGTACTTGTTTTCAGCCTCTCTCTTGTCCTTTATAGTGTTCAACATCTTGGTCCATGTCGGCGTGGTGCTAACATACCCTATTCTCATCTCTATTGGGACTCTGCTCAGTGTGCCAGGGAATGCAGGTGGGCTTCTTGATTTGATTGAAGTATTGCATCTGAATGACTGAATAGTATGTCTCGATTATTATGTTGAAATAAACTGATTGTTAACAAAAAGAGAGCCACACATTTTGTGGTTTTGTATTGACATGGTCAGCACTCCGGGCCACAGTAGCAAATAGATTACACAGCAAGTCTGGCTCTCTTGTTCTGGAAACCCAATCATCAATGTGCCTAAACCATTCTCTCGCTGAGGGAGGATCAGGTTGCCAAGGCGACACTAAATGCCTGCAGACAAGTACTTTTCTTTAACCATGATGGACTATATGAAGGTCAGTGGGTTACCGCAACTTGTCCCTGGGCTGGAGACCGCAAAGACACAGGGGATAAAGTGGTTCGCCTGTGCTGATTATAAGCTGTATTTTCTTTACTCATCCCCCTTAGCCGCAGTGTCCTGTGGTTTATCTTACTTTATCTAATTAATCTCAATTTGTTTTTGTTTGTCTCTTACCTAACTACCTTCCTGTCCTGCTCTCTGGCTCCCTCTTTTGTCTTTATCTGTCTCTTACCTGCCGTAGCCGTAGATCTTTTGAAACATGAGGTCATCTTCAGCGTGGTTCGCCTGGCAGCCACCTGCATCATCTGCCTGGGATTCCTACTCCTGCTGCTGCCAGAGGAGTGGGACTCGGTCACACTGCGGTTCCTGGCCAACATCGCGGACAAGAAGGCAGAGGACCACGGCGAGGAGCTCACAGAGTCCAGCATCAACACTAGAAGCCGCAGTCGAGCCAACGGAGCGGTCTCCATCCCTTTGGCGTGACAGCTTTGCTGGCCTCTGTTCACTTCATAAGGACCTCTCTGCTCATGTTCCTCTGATGCCCACTGAGGAAGTGTGGCAAGATCTTCTGTCAACATGGACTCTCTATCAGGAAGGCAAGAAGTATCGTCTTGAACTTTATGAACTTCACTCTGGAGATCCATCTCTATTTCTGCCACTTCACAGCAGGAGGGGTACACAAGAACATGTATGGACAATACATAGCAAACTAAAAGGGTGGAAAGTGTTTTTTACTTTCTTGAAATACTCGCCACGCGCAGTCCTGTTCCTCGCACGCACCTGAACCAAGAGCTGCCTGACCTCCCCAGACCTGCTCTGCAGACTGTATTCTGTGAATATAAACCATGGAAGGGCCACTTTGGCTCAGTATTAAAACTATTTATGATATTTATTTAGAGCTGTATCAATAAGATATAAAGAATATTACTTTTAAGCTTTATTTAATTATATTATGTACAAGAATGGCAATTATACTATGCGTAATGTACAGGCCCTTTTGGTTTTATAATAAATGACTTCAAACCCTCATTCATAGCAGTGGTCTATTTGTTTATCAGAAGCACACAGTATGTATTAGGAACATTTTACAGTTGTTTTTAAGTTATTGCACATATCAGCATCAAGAAAGCTGCATACAAAGCTGTCAAAGTATTACAGGCTCTTTCCTTTATAACAGGAGGTTTGCACTCTGTCTGTTCCGGGCGACAATTTACGAACCTGTGGTCGTGCCTTTGGTGGTTTTAAACAACATTAGGGAGAATATGGGTAAACCTAACAAGAAAACAACCATAAAAAGAAACACAATAAACCAATTTTAAAAGGACAAATACTGACAAGAATACTGAAAAAAAAATCCTTTTCAAGGCCAGATGGACACTCAACATGTGCTCCTACACACAGAGTTGACAGGAGAAGCTGCTTAAGAGGAGCTGTGTGAAACAGAAAAGAATCTCAAACTTGAGTTGTGAATGAACAGTACATACACAGATACATTTAAATAGGCGTACAGTCAAAGCTATTTATAATACTTGAAAAATCACGAGTTAATTGAGCTGATTCTATCGTTTAGGACTTAACGTCGACCTGTTCAGCACCGGTTATGGACTAGCTCTGGATATAACAGCAGAACACATAAGCTCAGAAAAGGTCTAAAATCGGATCACTCAAGAGTTAAACATTTTGGACGTCATTGTCTTCCCCTGATGAGTGCCGGACCATGACATTGGTTATAATAGTATAGTATAGCATTGTCATACAAAAACTATTTTTGCTGCTTTAGACAAATAAATGAGCAAGATGTAGAGGACACCTTAAAGTAGAAACACAGTTAAAAGAAAAAGAAAATCTTTGATTTCTATAAATATTTTCAGTTTATATGTTGTTGAGGTGAACTTAGACTCCTGGAGCTTTTCAATAATATGGCAAATATGCACACAACAATTTAATCTGCTCTAACTCTTTTACAAAAAATGCACTTAATATAATTGAATCTAATGTGAGCTTAGACAATTATTCTGATGTTATATAAGATCATGCTTATGATCTGATCCTTTATTTTTTCAATCTAAAACTGTTTGAAAAAAGTCCTATTAGAACATATAAGAGCCACTCTATTTTTGCTTCACCCTTACATAGAAGATTGATTGTATCAAAGCCAAAAACTTAGCAGTGCCATTCATAAATATTAGCAATCAGTTAAGTGCATTGCAATGATTTGGCAGCAGTGACTGCACATTTCTCCTTGCTATATTATGAAACGCTTTTCTGTGCTGCACTTAGCTTGTTATTTACTGGCACACATGCATCCACAGATATGTTTGAATGTGCTAACTGAAGAAGATTTAGAATGATTGTTTCTACTTGTATTTATCCTCTTTCACAGATGAACACAATCCGGAGTTAAAAACCCTGTGGGAAATGTTCAGATGTGGTCATGTGATAAGAGTTTGTCAAAATGACTCTCTAGTGTCACATTACATGAAGGCAAAATTACATTTAGGCCCAAATGGTGCAGTTGATATGATGAGGGTATGATCAGAAGTAGCAGTGTCTTTCTACTTCAGTCTTTATAACATGTATACACTTGCACACACAGTCCCAAGAGTCCAACAACACAGTGCTGTTATGGTTGCATCGTGCAGTCACTGACAGAGTTGAGAGACCTCTAATGAAGCATTCGCTGAGGCGAGTGCAGTGGCATTTTAACATAATAAAATAAATCAGCTTGAAGAAGCAGCGATTATGTTTAATGTTTACATTTTAAGTCAATGGTGCAGTGGTTTTTCTGCTCCCTCCAAAAGTGTTCAATCGTAAACTGCAGCTTTGGCCTGAACAAGTGGGCTAAGAAAGAATTCTGTTGACTTTATTTTGGTGTAGGAATAGTCCTATTAGATAGAAAGGTTAGACACCATATAAGCAAATAAGCCAAACTAGAAATCACACAAAAACATGTCAAAACCAAGGCTAGCAGATCAGTTCATATTACATGTCCGATGCCAATCTGCGTCACTTGCTAAAATGGGTTAACAATCAGCACTTTGAAGAGTAACATGATACAACTTATAGTGCTCCCAAGAGGCCAAAACCGTTAAAAAAAAAAGTTAGCCATGCAAACAGCTTTGTGGCATGTAGCAACTAAATGCTAAAAGGTCAAATGATGTGATAAAAAGCTAAGAATGCCAGCGTGTTGATGTTAAGCAATTACAGTGATTACCTTCTAACTCATTAGAAACAGTTCAAATGACCAGCACAATATAATCCTGATGCAGTATAGGCCATTATGTAGATGTGGCTAATATAACTACCAGCTGACATGCTCCTTATAAGACCAACCTTTGTACAGTAACAGTGTCTGTTTCCCCCCTGTTGTCTCCTGAGCACTCATCAAGTCTCCATCTCTTACTCAGTTAATTATTTCCCAGAGAACCTGTCTCTCTCCTTACCCCTCTGGAGTTTCAGATATGGGAAGAGGCGCAGGGAAAAAAGAAACAAGTTCTTTCAAGCATTAACTTATGAGTTACAAACTAACCTGTAGGGAGAGTTGCCATAGAAACCCTGCTCATTATAATAAGATAGACAGGTTTGAAGGCAGGGATGAAGTACACACCTACTTTTTCAACGGCTAACAAAAGTGTTTGTTGCATTTTTATTTTGGCACCAGACAGAGATGCTTCAGGACAAACGGTTAGTTAGCCAGCAGGGAAGATATGAGGACCAGCAGATTTGTTTGGGAGCAACTGCAACGAATGGGGCCATTGGAGAGTGGATATTAAAGGTGATGTTATTCTGTAACTAACCAAGTCGTTTTATGGGAGAGGCCAAAATTACTCCGAGAGGTGAAACATGTAGGCAACATGGCAAAAACCAGTGGACCTACAACACAAGAGCTCCAGGTAGAGACATTACAAGCTGAGATCAGTAATTATATTTAACACTAAAACTGAAGAAAGATAAAACAATTAGATCTTCAGCTTGTCAGTCTAGGGACAGGGACAATGGGCTCCACAGGCTCCAGACCCAGGCTGCATAAAGTAGCTCCATGTAGCCTGCAAGAAGAAGGGGACAAGCCAAAACCTCAATGGACCCTCCCTGCCCTGCCGGTCAGTGTGGAGCAGCCATCTGAATCTTTGGGACATACGAAGACAACCTTACCTCCTCTGAAACAGGAAATATCTCTTTCCACACTCTCAGGTAAGTACGCCTCCTGTCTCTTTAATTGTCATTCCTGCTCATTATTTTTTGTGTGTTGTGATTCTGTCTCTCCGTGTGTGCTGTATAAGAACCATGTATTGCAGGAAACTTCACACCAAAGCAAAGCAACCATTCAAGCATCATTCACTCCCATCCACCCAGGAGACCCCAGGTTAGCGGAGCAAAATTAACTGCCTAATGTTGTTTATTAACTCCAGCGGGGGATTCCTGTTGCCTGATTCATTATAAGACGTTTCTCATCAGCTCAATCCTGTGCTGGGACTCTGACTGACATCATTTTACATTATTGTTTCTGACTGGTTGTGATTTTTTTTTTTTTTTTTACTCAGACATCACATCATTATCTCTCCTCAGGCACTGCAACCACTGGATGTTCAAATTGGCCAACCAAGCAATGCCAATCAAATTGCAATGGTAATAGAAAAAAGGGAAAAATATAGAAACTGACTATGCCAACACCACCTCCCATGTGACATCCAAAGCGTTATAAAGTCATTTCATTTTTGTTGTTGTAGGGGATGGGCTGCAGAGATGGGGGTGCCCAGCAGTTTTCTATAACAAGACGCAACGGCCCCGGTCGAATGACTCAGGTAAAAACATCTTGACAAAGTACCTGAGAGCTGAAGTGCATCTGTAACATCAATAATTCATTTTTTTATTGAGGGAAAATTAAAGTGCTGTGCTTAAGACAGATGGTGGGAGGATTGGATTGGATGGAGAGACAGAAAGGGAGCAGGAGACAAATGTGTGCTGTAAGAATGGACTTTTCCTGTCCCTGTGGGTTTGGGTAAAGTGTCGCTGGATTAGAAAGTAGGGTGGTCTATTGCCATAACAAGTCCTCGATGGTGTCTGTTTCCAGGCTACAGGGGGTAGACAAGCCCCCCCTGCCGAAGAGACACACACATAGACGCAATGGAGAGTCAAGTGTCACATGACTCCTGCTTCTGAATGATTAACTTTAAATCCAGTCAGTTCATAGGAAATATGGTAGCTACACTATAAATCAAATAGGTGTGCTGTTACATGTTTGTACATGAGTAAAGGTTAATTTCTCACTTTTTAAAGTGTCAATAGATCCATACATTCAAAATCCCGTACATTATTTTCAGTGTATTGTACTTAAAGTATCATACATAAAATTACTTCTGTGGAGAGATCCCCCAATGCCTGGTAAATTCCCATACATTACACTGTAATACTGATTTTAAGATGCTAAATGCAATGGGAAAAAAGTATCCACAAAATCTACTCCAATGTAGAACAGAAGAGAAACAATATTTCCCTCAGAGAGGTAGCAAAGAACAGGGATAAAGTTGCATAATATGTAAATACTCACCCCCCTGCTGTCTCTCTTGTGGATCTTGTATGTCTCCTTCTTATTAGGCAGGGTTTCTGGAGGCCCAGACAGCTCTCACTCAACAGGATCAGCAACAGCAGCGAGCTCAGCTCCGACAAGCCAGAGAGCTGAGAAGACGTAAGGTTGTCTACGCAGTTAAAGGTATGGCCGCAAATGATTATTTTAAGTATTGTAATTGGACGACACACCAGTGAAGGGAGGTCCCCACTTTACGACCCCGGGGATTTCCAGGCTCTCGTCACCCATAGGTCTACACAGTTTAGTTGTGGGGGCCAACAGGAGTCAAATGATAGGGTCGGTAGTATTGAAGTTGTAACTACCTGGCTAGCTCGCATAAACAGAGCATGAGTCTACTGAGTGTGGCAATGCTGCTTTGTTCGCGGTGGCAACTAAGAGACATAAGGTTATGTAAGTTATCAGAGCATAGTGGCATAACTAGCATGAGGGGTTTCTTCACGGAGCGCTTATCCTTTCATTAGGGCAAAAGTATCTTGTGTTCATTTCAAATAAGCAAACATGATAAAATATCTATCTACATAAAGTCCATCGATTGATCCAGCATTTGGTCATTTCATTTGGCTCTTCAGTTGGGAATACAGGAAAGAGCCAGGGGCCGAAACTTGTGAGGAGGCCCACAGAGAGGGACATCTTCTGGGATGAGACCACAGGTGATAGACTGGACCTCAGCTGCTTTCTGGACCAAAAATCTCTGCCTCACCTTGGCCTGCCGTGCAATCAGCTCCTCAGAAGAGGAACGGGGTGTGAACCAGAGGGATCAAGCTCAAGGCCCAAGAAACAAATAAAGCAAGAAGAAAAAGTTGATGGGGCCTGAGTCTGCCAGTAAATGTCTGGCAGGATATGGTTTTGCAAGGGGGACCCGGGATTATGAACTGGACTGAAAACATTTTTTTTTCTGTGTCTAGCAATCTGGGTAGGAAAATAATTAAAAACATCAGGTCAGATAACACAAATTATTCACCAAAATGTACAGAATCTATCTTTTATTTAAGTTTCCAGAAAGAAGGATTTTCACATACAATATTTTCTTTTTCAAAAGCCTCCAATCAGAAAAGACATAATTCTTGACTGATGTTATGGTGCCCTCTAGGGATGAAAGTGATGCACTAAAAATGAGAAAACGTACTGCTCACAGTGGGTCGTGAGCTTGTTTGGACTTCCCACAATATCGATAGCGAACAACCAAAAACCCATTTCATATGTTGAATTCAAACTGTTTTGGATGAAAATCATCCACCCTGATAGCTCCTGATCTATTACTGTACAACCGCTATAGAAATGAGTACATAACAGTCTTTAGGTATCCAATGATATCCTTTTTGTTTGAGATGTGTGACTCTTGACAAATAATGACATGGAAAACAGGAAGTTCATACTTTTACCGTCACTATTCAAGTGGTCTCCCTGAGTCAGGCTCTTATTGGGTTTAGAGGGTCTAGGAGGAGCTGGAATCAAACCAAACACCTGAGGCCACAGTGGTGGACTACAGCCAGGTCCTCAGGCACGGCGTGCTTGATGAACATAGCTGGGATCACATCACACAGCAGGGGGGCAGAACAGGAATTAAATAACAAAAGATTGTCCCACAGGGGTTAAGTCGAAGTCTTTCAAGTGAAGAAAAGAGAATTAAACCACATTAAAGAAAAGAATGCTGTCGAACATAAACTTTATTGTGATCTACCACTGGGTGTCATTATTGGGCTGAGGGACAGGAGTGACCTCTCACAGTTAAACCGAAAACACCTGCAGTGTTTCTTTAAGTGTAACAATTTTAGGTTATTTGGTATCTGGTGGCACATTTTGACACGTATGGCTATGCTACCTCATGATCTATTTAAATGATTTAATGACAATCCACACAGAGGCTTTACTTTCATAAATTGCTTTTGGCCCATGTGAGTTTTATTTTGCTGATTATTGTACAAAAGTGTTCAATTAATTTTCTTTATGCGAGAATGAAAGTTGAAACAATGATGAAATAAATACACCAGTCACGATTGTGTAAAACACTGTGATATTTAAGACCCAAAGGTATGATCTGGAGGCACTGGTGCAGAACAACACATTAAAACAACTCCTTGTACTTAGCCATTCATTCAATCAACAAAGCAAAGTCTGCCAGTGAGAGGCCACTGACTGCAGACTTGAGGAGCCAGACTGACCACATATTGGGATACTGAGGAGATTTAGAGTGGCCCAAGTCTTCAAAAAATCTTCTACTTTTCCAGTTCGCTAGCCACACACACTGGGCATTAAAGCCAAATCACGGTGGAGGGGGAGAGCCGAGAGGTCTCGGTGTCTGCCACTCCGTACTGCTACATAAAAAGAAGGTGAAGGATGCCGTGTGAGCAATTGGTTCCAATTGACAGAGGATTGGTCATGGTCAGCCTTCTGAGTGGAAATCCACGTGAGAATGTAGCATTTGGACCAGCAAGGGGCACAAGAGGCCAACATCAGACAATGAGGGCACTCAGAGGAGTCTGGCTGCTGTGGAATAGTGGGCCACAATCTCCTCTGATTTAACCCTTCATCTGCTGGTTGTTCTTTCAACTTAAAACACTGAGGTGAATCGTTCACAGTGGAAGTGTAACAGAGCTAATATGAAAGGTATCATAGTTTAGGTGAAATAATAAAAACTGAAAAAAAACATACAAAACAGAATAACCAGAAATCTTGAGTATAAAGAGAAGTTAACCTTGAACATTTTTGCGACACAAAAAAAAACGTTGAAAAGATTTAATTTAAAGTTTCACGTTAATTGAGTTGAAGCACCTGTGCAAGCTCAAGAGGCGGCTATCTTTGTGACTTCCATCCTTGTGACTTTTTTCACTAATTAGGCAGGTACAGCTCCCTGAATGGGACCGGCTGCTTTCAAGTCTCTGAGGGCCAGAGGGTCAGCGCTCAATCACAGTCTGCTTTGAGAGGCTGTGTGTTTGAACTAGCCACTAGTTGACAGGGCGGGGATGGGGTCAAAAAGGGTGGGGGGGAAGGGGGAGGGGGAGTGAAAAGGGGGGGTGAAAAGGACTCCTGCCAGCTCTAAAAGAGTAGCCTTTTGTAGCCAAGACACTGGCCAGAGCAGTCCAGCCTTTCACAGCCCAGCCGCCCCTCTCGTCCAGCTCCACAACAGCTGATGACAAGGCCCCAGCTGCTAATTATCCGGCTGATGGAGAGTCACTGAAGTGGGACTGTCAGAGCGAGGGGTGGCCCTTGTGTCTGCAATGGGATAAATTTAAGGGAGGGTGAAGGCTGGGGGATGAAAGAAGTTAGGCTACAGGGGAAGGTTTTTGAAGAAAAAAAGTATCCATCCATCAACGGATTCTGAAAGCCAAAAATCTGCACATTGCAAACTGTGCTGAGTGAAAGCTAAATGATTTTACATGTAGGTGCTACAGATGTGAAATCTATTCAACATTTTCACTATTTTTGTAAATCTTTTTCCTATTACTAAGTTACCCAGTAACAGCAGGATCGTAACACTTGGGTTTCAGATGGTTTCATTTCCAGTTTGTCCCTCTGATTTGAATAGTCTTTAGTTCTTTTACAGTATATTGAACTCTGTAGATTCTACAGCATCATTTGCCCTGAGGATACCGGAGCTGTTCCTGTGGAATTCCATAGGAAGTACTCTTTGGATAGAAGTTCACGAGCTGAAAATATGACCAAAAGAATATATTGTAAGTTTCACATTACGTGCATACAACAAATATTCTGATAAATTAAATCAAGCTTACATGTTGCAATCCGTGGTTTGGCAGAGGAATAAACTTGCACTGAATGCTGGTCCACACAGCATCCGGAGAGCGTCATGTCAGGCACTTTGAAATACAACTGTGCAGACAATGATGGCAAGTGTTGATTACTAATTGCTATTAATTACTTATTAGACCTAATCTTTATATACTACAAGATCCCTTGGTCTTTGGACAATATCCATCAGAAATTAGCTACATCATGCTGTCCCTTTTATTGAAGAAACTGAATCATGAATGAGAAGTCTCTCAATCGTGTCTTTAAAATAATCACCACAAACATCAACTTACTTTGACATAAGCTGTGAGTCCAATGCAGAGGGGGTCATTGGGTCCTGGCGTTGGCCCAGAAAAGCTGATCTTGCCTTCCAATGTGACCTCTCGTGATTTAGGAAACTTTTGTCCTAAATATCGGTGAGCAAAAACTATTTTTGAGTTACATTTTCAAACAGACATATGCATTCAAAGGGTTTATATTTTACATGCATTCTCACAGTAGCACAGAACCTACCCAGACCCCAGACCAGCAGGTTCTTCTCCTTTGAAATATCCAGTTGTCCTGAGCTCACCTTCACATCCACAACGCCCATCTGATCCCTGCACAAGATGCAGAACCCACATGCAGGAGTTAGTTCAACCATACTGATTAAAGTCAACCATTTTAACCAGTGTTTGTCAGAGAGATATCAACACAGACACAGCTAATGAACGCAGAGTTCACCCACAAAAAGGGCTTAAATTGGTTTTATCCTCTCTACTCTGGAAGACAAGTGAAAGACCACTGTAGGTGCATTTCAATAAATAACTTCACTGCTGAAAAGTGTAAGGCATGTGGCTGAGTTGTGTTTGAGACTCGCAGATTAAGATATAGTGCATTGTTGGGTTATTGGGTTTATTACTTTGCTGTTGAAAGGATTCATTCATTCATCTAATGTGAGTTGAAGCATTGAATGCACTTTAAATACACCAGCACATTTACATTGTGTGTACACATTTGTGTGTATGCATCTGCATGTACATATATGTATATATACATATATTCTTTCATTTAATCAGTATATTGGTGTAAAGAAAAAACGGGTTTACATAGATTCATATGAACGTTCAGTTGCTCAGTATTGACAGTGACAACCACCAGGTTAGATATCCTAGTATGTTGTACTTACTAATGGTAATGATAAGTACTAAACCAATAATGATAATAATAAGTGTGACCATTCTAATAGTGGAAGTGATTATAGTGATGATGGTAGTGATGATAATGATGATGGTAGTGAAATAATAGTAGATATTGTTGTGGACCCCAGAAGGAATAGCTGCAGCAATGTTAAATGAATGGGATCTTAATAAACTAAACTTAACTAAAGTTTGGATGAACAGGGATGCAGCCCTAATCATTAACATATATGTGTGTACATAACACTGTTCAAAATTGAGAGATTAGTGTTTTAAGGAACTTAATGTGTCCAGTTTGTCATAAGGAGTCAGATTTCCTAATGCTGTAAACCCATCAGACCTAAAAGTTAAGTGTGATATTGAAAATAGAGGAGGAGGGAAATCTATATTTTAAAAAAATGCTTTGCTGCAAGGAAACGCTGAAGGGACTTATTTACACATTTTATAAACATTTCTAAGTGTAACAGATTAATTGATAATACAGATAATTACTCACTGCAGCCCTTAGTTCAAATAAAGATAGACATTTCTGTAGATCATCTTCTTGAAAATAAAAAAAACTCAATGAAAACGTGCTGGTTGGTGAGCGCTAACACTGAGATGTGCAAAAAGAAATCTAAAAGACAACATCATCGTATTACCTGTTAAAAAATGGCAGGTGTGCTTCACAATACTCAAAGCTGTTCTTCACACTCTCATGAAGCTTGAGGGTCACTGAAACACGCAGCTGGTTTTCTTCTTCCTTCAGCTGATACAAACCCAGGATAGGTGGAACAGGAACCTGATGAAGAATTGCAGGAAGCACATGCTTGAGGATTTAGCCCTCGTGTGACTTAGAGGAAAAGTGTGTTTTTATGTACGTTTTTAAAAAAAATTTTTTTACCTGAGATGTGTAACTGCATAGTCTGAAAGGCTCCAGAGGAGGAGAGAAGGGGAACTTATAAGGCCCTGAGAAAGCTGAGCCATCATAGTTATCTACGCTGCTGGCAGTGAGGATGCTGGAGTCCAGTGAGGTGACACAGGGATGAACCAGGATGTCCTGTAGTGGAGAACCATTTGGTGGAAGTGTGAGGGTCACCGTCACATTTGGGAGCACACCTTCTACTTCACACTGTTGACAGTAGGACAAAAAAAAAAAAACTGAATCAAGCCAAATAATCAAAAAGGTCAACATTACAGTTTTTTTTCTGTTCACTGTGCTCTTACTTTGCATGTCACAGTGCCATAAACATCCCACATGTCCTGTCTGCCGCGGTTACCGTACTGCATGGAGCGAACTGTTTCTACTAGTGCTACGTTCACCACAGCTCTGCCTCGATGGAGCCCTGTCTTCCAGGCCGGCTGCTTCTGGTTCCCAGCAGGCCCAGGCACTGTGGGTGAAGCCGGTGACCCCAGTAACGGCACATCCAGGGGTGTGCCAAGGGGACAAATCTGCGAGAGTACAGAGGGCAGCATGGCCAAACGAGAGGCCAGCCCCTCAACGTCAGCTTTGCCTCCAGAGGACAGGAGAAAAGCCTGCAGACCCGACAGAAGTGTGAGGCCCTGGGAGACAGACAACAGGCTAGAAAGGGGGGGTCTTGGCTCAGGAGGGGCATCCACGAGAGGCAGGCAAGCTAGGATGAGAGGCCCCTGTGAGATGGCCAACACTGGCCAAAGTACTCCTTTATCAGGACCGTCCGCATGCAGCTCCAGAGCTGGTGATCGCGGACAATTAAGGCAATCATCTCTGACAGCTACATAGGACTTATGTGAGTGTGACAGCCCCAGCTCAGTGAGCAGGAGATGCAGCACAGTGCTTTCGTCTGGGACTGCAACATACGAGGAACCAGCCAGGCGCTTTGCACGGTGCTCCACAGTCGCAAACCTCCTGTGGGGACAAAAGACGAAGTAGGTTGCAAGCAGTGTCTACAGATTACGTTTAAAGACATTAAACGCTGAAAGAAACACAAGTCAGACACACACCTTGAAAAGCGTATCGACACATTTTCTCCCTTGTCGTGCGAAATAATCCACAACGCACGCACACTCATCTGTCCGGCTGCATACAAATTCAAAATGTAAAGTTCGTTGTGATATTACGGTATAAACATTTGCGTTAAATCATTCGACTGAAATGGTCAACACACTGATGCAAACTCCGCGAACTACTTCCTGCTTCTTTCTCGTCATGTGACCACACACAGCAGTCAGCCGACCTGAGCGCATGCGCACTTTCATGCAGCTATCCCCACCCTTCGCCACCCCATACAGGAAGCTGTGCTGCTAACCAGCTAGCTGTCAACAAAGGGCAAAACTGTGTGGAAATAGTAAATCAATGTGGAAGTCGGCGGTATTCCTCTAAAACTGACTTCACTGCGCCGCTGGTAGAATCTCTTGGACATGGCAACAACCGCTCAGCTGTTCGAGGTAAAAAATGATGCTGCACGGGAGAGCTGTGTTAGCTGGCTGTCAGGCTAAGATGCTAACTACCGTCTTCGTTCATCTCCAATGTAATAGAGAATAATTAAAGAACCACACACTTTGGAATAAGTATGCATAATAAGTAGCGGTTTTATGAGTCAATAGGGGGAAGTCGGCGCTTCTGACTGTTTACAGTTCAGTCAAATACAAAAGCTTTTAATCGTTCTGGTGGATTGTTGTGTTTTTCGTGTTTAGAGTCGATAAGCTGTGTTTTGTTGTTGTTTCGGTGTGAAGAAATCATAACAACAATGACTTCCTCCCGTCTCAGGAGCCATTTGATGCAGATGAGTACATTGAAAGGTTGGCGTGGAGGACACCTGGAGGAGGCTCCAAAGGAGGAGCAGAGGCTTTCGACCCTAAGAGGTACTGAAGGAGCTTGTGACATGTGATGCACACATTTAAACGAGTACTAAAGTTAACCAGAGTTAACCTTGACTTGTAGTTGCTTGTGGGTAACTTGGTTGCTCATGGAATAACAAAATCTCATATTTGTTTAAAGGTGACACAACATTTTTACATGCACATTTACTGCACATTGCACAAGTTTACTTTTTCTTTAAATTTGATTTTATTTTATTTACCATTTTGTACCTTTTGCACAATTTAGAATTTATTACTGTAAATATTATTTTTTTACCTAATTTTATTTTATCTATTTTACCTCATCTTATTTTACCTTATTTTATTTTACCTTATTTTGGTTGTATTGCACTGTGGGACGGAGACAAACGCAATTTCGATTCCACTGTATGTCTGGCATATTTTGAAATTGACAATAAAGTTGACTTTGACTTTGACATTTAGCTTGTTTGATGTTATGATATCGACAACCTTGTTTTTTTCCCATTTCATGTAATATAGCACCTTTCTACACATTTGCTATCAGTGTAACACAGCATGTCAAAGCTATAACAATACACTCTGTAAATATGACTTCTTACAGTCCTACTGGCCTATTCCACACTGTAAGGAAAGTCTCAACCTTTACAAGTTTCACTGATTGCTGAACAGATGTGGACATCAGGATGTTTCTTCTCTATCATGTTAATTCATACTTGTACACTAGTAAAAATATATTTTTAAGGGGTTTGTAGCAGAAATGTCATATTCTTAAGATTATTTTTAAAAAATAATTGCATTTTTACTTCAAGTCCTTCAATATACATTAAGATTTGTTTATCTACTACTGTCACTATCAACATGCTAAATAATCAGAGTGAAGCTGTGTTGCCCCTTTGCATTTACGAAAGCTCATCTTGGTGTCTCCTATGCTAATTAAGTGTTTCTGATGGTTGAAAAAAAACCAGGAAATATCCATGCTGAAGATTTTTTTTTCATGGTATTACACTGCTTGTTGTTGTTGTGTTTACACTTGGGGACCGAGTTATTTCTCGTAAGCAAAAATGCCATAACAGTTTAACTATACCGCGGATCCGTCCCGCCTTATCTACTTCCTCCACAAAACTGTTGCCACCACCTCCTCGGAAGCTCTTAGCGAGGAGTCAGAGACAACGTATCTGTGGAGGCCACCACACTGTGAGTCACCAGTCAGGGAATGAGTGTCTATTGGAAAAGGGATGGGAGATGTCTTTAAGCTGTAGCCAGTGCCGAGGGAATTAGTCAAGAGATTATACACTCATCATTTTGGGATGTTTCCTGCTCTGTGAAATGTGGTGCTGACTTAGAACATTTGCTCTGCAGTCCTGATGGCACTTAAAATGCAGCTGACGAAGTTGCTAGTTTTCAGAGCTTCTTAAGTCTGGGGACCCAGGAATTAATCTTGAGGGAATATTCTGTAACTAACTACATCCATGGCTGTGAGGTCAGTGGGACAGATTTAAACTCGTGGTACCCAATTACCCCTCTAGAATAAGAGTATTTTTCTATGTTTTACCTGTTTGTTGAGAAGTTGGCTGACCACTGATTAGCCCTGGATCAATATTGTTTCATTGTCTGTGATAGGTTGTTGGAAGAATTTGAGAACCACATAGAAGAGCTAAAGCAATTGGATGAGAAGATTCAGCGGCGGGTGGAGAAGCTTGAGCATCAATGTCATCGTGAGGCCAAAGAATTTGCCCATAAAGTGCAAGACTTGCAGAGAAGCAATCAGGTATATTTGATGATCCATGATGTTTGAATCCCCCTGTTATTTGTCTTCATTATCATATGATAAATTCATCCCTGTTATTTTTCAATCCAGGTGGCCTTTCAGCATTTCCAGGAGCTCGATGAGCATATCAGCTATGTGGCAACCAAGGTTTGTCACCTTGGCGACCAGCTTGAGGGGGTAAACACACCTCGGCAGAGGGCCGTCGAAGCTCAGCGTCTGATGACCTACTTCAACGAGTTCTTGGATGGAGACCTACGCAGTGATGTCTTCAACAACCCAGACAAGGTGAGGATAGTGCATAATATGTTCCTTCCATTTACATCAGTGGAGGGGTGTGTGTGACCATTACTTAGGACCCCCTGCTGTGATACAGCTGGAGGTGAGAATGAACAGGATTATGAGGTAAACCTTCCACATTAATTTGTAACGTTTATCCCTTTAGTTGGATCCCTCGGCTAATTTGGATTAATAAACTGTCATTTACTCTGTGACAATAGCTGGCTGATTGACTAGCATGGATGTCAACATGTTCATGTCAACCCTAATTGCATTTTACAGGAGGTTGTCTGAGCAGGAACTTGGTAGGTCCTCAGCTTTGTGAAGCATTATAGCAGCAAAGCGCTTGTGGCATTATGGGACATGTAAGGGCGGTGATAACATGCATGCAGGCAGATGAGATGCACACTTTCACTAAGTTCCTGCCTACACAGATGACATATTGATGTTGGACAAGTATCCCCTAAAAGTTTGATTTTGCAGTTTTATAAGTGACAGCAAAGGGATTGGGACGCTTTAGATTAATTCCTGTTAGTAGCAACATCATTAGTGGATGCAGAGCAGCCGAGTCTGGGGGTCAATCCCGAAGACGGGAGCCGGAGATGGAGCTGGTTTTTCTGGAGAGGCATGCAGAAATATCTGGCCAGATTCCTTTTTCCTGAGCATACCTCGAGACGAAGGGGAAAGAGGAAAGCTGCAAGTGAATAGCTGAAGGGGGATGGCTTTGCTAATCCTTCTGAAAGGGAGGGCTGGGCCGCCAGCGTGGAGACAAGTGCTGCTAAACCCTGACTGCAGGGAGACGGCTACATTACTTACATGGGATTTAGCTAATCTTAGCTGGGGGACAGATACTTAGAAAACCTTCGCCGAGCAGAAAGGCTGGATCCTCCTCACGGGAGCAGAGTAATGATGTTAGCTGAGGCAGGCATCTGCGGGAACAGAGGAGTTGCGGACGGCGGGCCTTTCGTAGGTCTGGGGCTTTTTCAGCCAGTGTGCATGTCAGGAGGGGTGGGGGAGGGGGGTTCTCGACAGGGCCCCCTTTTTTTGAGACAGATATCCCTGGCCGGACAGATTATTGAAAGCGATTTAGAGTCCTGTGGGATTACAGCCCATTCAGAAAAGGCATGCCAATAAAGAGTTGGATGTGCTGCTAAGTCAGGACTGCTGCTGTTGCTGCTGCCGATGCCCAGGTGAGCGCAGCCTGTCTGTTATCAGCTCCCTGTTCAACATGGGGAGGTGGAGGAGGGCTGCGCTAAAATGATGATCCCCCCCAAGTGGAGACACTGCCGGCGGCCTGCTAGCTTTTTGTCTGGATGTCCACCTCTCATGGTCCTGTGGTGCTCTATCTCGTTTTGCCTCACCTGACTCTCTCTCTCTAACTCCCACACTCGCTCGCTCACTCTTTCTCTCTCCCTCAGATTAAAGAGGCTGCTGATATAATTCAGAAGCTGCATCTCATTGCCCAGGAGTTGCCATTTGACAGGTGAGTCAGTCGACCTGGAGGCAGCTTTAGAACAGAGCACTGTCAAACAAAAGAAAAGGTGGTGACTTAGTGATTCAGGCAATTAATCACAATGTAAGCCCCATGCAAGACTATGGGGTTTTTATAGCATCTCCAAAAAGTAAAAACACATACTACTACTTTTTTGTATCTGGATATTATTTGTAGTTGTATTCTTAAGGATTCATTATCTCTCTTTCTGACAGATTTTCAGATGTCAAGGCAAAGATTGCAAGTAAGTTTATGGTATAACTTAGCATCTACTGAAGTCTCCCCTAAACAGTCCTCATTGATAAGACTTTAGGAGTTTGTTACAATTGATAAAAGTGTATGATGTAGTTTTGTTTGCCTTTCTACCCAGGTAAATACCATGACCTGGAGAGGCAGTTAATCCAAGAGTTCACTGCTGCCCAGCGCAGGGGAGAGATTGGAAGAATGCGAGAAGTGGCAGCGGTTCTTTTACATTTCAAGGTGACATGAATGAGTCATATTTATGATTTTAGGCCAAATTGAATGTAATCAATTGTGACCAAATTGAATGTAAATCTAACGGGTCTTTAGTATTAAGTGTGAACATTGGGATAGTCGATGGCTTTATGTACTCTGTACTAAATGCAAATTCCATATCTGGGAAGTTTCTCTTTGTCTTCAAATGCTGCTTTGAATCTTCGGCTCAGTGATGTAATCTGTTGTAATCTCTTTTTTTAAAGGGCTACGCACACTGTGTGGATGTCTACATCAAGCAGTGTCAGGAAGTAAGTTTGGATCTTTTAAATTATACTCAGTGTTACTTTGCCTTTGATATCCACAGAGCCCTGGTTAACTCTTTGTGTGTCTATCTAGGGGGCCTACTCGAGGAACGACGTGTTCGAGGACACAGCAGTTCTCTGTCAGAGGGTCAACAAGCAGGTGGGCGAGGTTTTCAGCAGCCCAGAGACTGTTATGGCCAAACTGATCCAGAACATCTTTGAAAACAAATTACAGGTATCCCACTTGTCTTTTTTTTTTTTTAGTTTGACAGGTTTCTTGTTTTTTTCATGTTATAACTAAAACTTTTGTGACTGCAGGCTCACGTCAGAGAGAAACTGGATGGGACTCGACACTCAGATGTAGAACAGTACCTCAAAAACCTTTATGACCTTTACACCAGGTAAACACTTGGTCATTTGATTTGAACTCATTTCCTGTCTACACAGTAACCCTAATGCCAAAATGTCAACCCTTTTTTTTGTACTTGATATCCAGGACCACATCATTGGCTACCAAACTGACTGAGTTCAACCTGGGCTCAGACAAGCACACGTTCCTGTCCAAGCTTATAAAGAGCATCTTCTCCTCATACCTGGAAAGCTACATTGACATGGAGAGGGAATACCTTCGCACTCGAGGTGCATTGATTCTTCAGCGCTACTATGACTCCAAGAATCACCAGAAACGACTGATTGGGACTGGCAGGTCAGATTTCAAATCTCGCTTCTTTTTTTAAACATCAGAGATTATGGGAATATGTAAGTATGCAGAAGGATAATATTTAGTTTGGTGACCAATAAATCCTGCTCTGTGTTTTTATACAGCATCCAAGAGCTGAAGGAGCGGATCAGACAGCGCACCAACCTCCCTCTTGGTCCCATCATTGACACCCATGGGGAGACCTTTCTGTCCCCAGAGCTTGTTGTTAACCTCCTGCAGGAGACACGTCATGCCTTTGAGAGATGCAACAAGGTGGGTCAAGTTAAAAAGATGATTTCTGTTTTGAGAAATTATGCTTTCGAGAGAAAATCCTGCTAGTCTAAGAGAGCTGACCTTTTGTTTCTGGTTGGTGTGACGCAGCTTTCAGATCCTTCCGACCTGCCCAAGAATGCCTTCTCAATCTTCCTGCTGCTTGTTGACCATCTCTGTGTGGAACACATCGATTATGCCCTGGAGATTGGCCTTTCAGGTACATCCATGCATTATAACCATATTTTATACTCATTTTACATACATATAAGGAGATGAATACAGACTCTACATCACACTGTAAATAATAGTGCCGCATTTGAGGGCCATACGGTTGTGCACTTTACAGAACTCAAAGTCAGGGCTCAGCCAACAACTACTCCCTAGATGAAAAAGTCCAGCTTCATAGAGACTAAAACTGTGCATTGTAGTATTCCATGTCAACATATAAAGGAACATTTCAAACACAAATTAAAGTTTTTTTTTGCAGCCCTTGTCAAAGCATAAGTTCTTTTGCTTTACATAAACATTGCAAGTTACCCATAACTGCCTGAAGGCAAACATAAAGACGGTATGACATAGAACTATTATATTTCCTGTTGTGGTGAGTTGACGAGACTGCCTGAATGCATTATTGACTAAAACTGACCTAAGAATACAATAAAGTGTCCTCCAAACCTCGGCAACCTTCAACAAATCATAACTTTACTTAATGTCTAAATGCAAAGCCTCATTTGTCTGTTGTGTTTCATTTGTTAAAGGTGACCTTTAAGAAGTCGACATGTCTGAAGAGAAAAAATACACACTATAAAATGGACATTTGTACTTTAAAAAATAGAACACTTAAGTTACATGTCTACTCCTTTTTTAGGGTTAAGCTCTGTCAGGAACCAGATGAATCTTGTTGCTATAAATGCCATTCAGATATCTGACAGAAAAACAGCAATAGACGAAAAAAGGGAACTTAGATTGACGCAAAGCATGTTGTGCCTTTGATGCCAATACTTGTCAGTTTTGTCTTTGTTTTGGAATATGGAAGATATATTATCATTTTCAGGCAGATGCAGTGGAACTAAAAAAAAATCATCAGTGCTAATTTATTATATTATTATAATATTCTTTATCAAAGGAATCAAACACCTTTCTGTACTTTGAATGCTTTCTCCCCTCTGTTTGATGCTGAAGCAGAACATCTCTGTAAAGGCTTTTCACGTTATGTTTCTGTGGCTTCATCCCAGGAGAGCAGGCATCAGTGCTTTTCTGCCCAACATGTCTTATTGATTTATCCTTTCACCTACTTTTGGGTTTATTGTCTGGGCTTATTCTCTCTTTCTTTGATCTTCAGCGATTCCCTCATCAGATGCCAAGAATGCCAACCTGTACTTCCTGGATGTGGTTCAACAGGCAAACTCCATCTTCCACTTGTTTGACAAGCAGTTTAATGACCAGCTCATGCCTCTCATAAGGTCAGTTCTGTGTCAAAGCTTAAAGTCACATATACTGCACAGTATTCAGTTGGTACTGCCTCTCATCCACACATAGTTAGTAGATAAAAGGGAGAACTCTGATTTTCCCTTTTTTTTTTTTTTTTTTATCTGTGGCTGCAGCTCATCTCCAAAGTTGGCCGAGTGCCTGCACAAGAAGAAGGAGGTGATTGAACAGATGGAAGTCAAATTGGACACAGGAATAGACAGGTCAGTATGTTTAAGCAAGGTGACAAACTACTCTCTCACGTGATATGATAACAATGAACAGTCTGTAAAAGGTTTTTTTACTGATTCGGTTTCTTCTACACATAGAACACTAAACTGCATGGCGGGGCACATGAAGCACATCCTTGTGACGGAGCAGAAGAAGACTGACTTCAGGCCTGAGGACGAGAACAATGTCATGATCCAGTACACTACAGTAAGTGAAGCCTGACCTAAGCTTCTACCACAGAGCTCACATGCAAAACAAAAACAAATCAGCAAATGCAATGACAAACCCCCTACACCTGACTGGTTAGTTGTTTGTGGAATAAACAGGAATGTTTTTGTAGGTTGTTTTTGTATGCTTTTTTTTTTACATTTGCATCTGTCTTCTTGGCAGGCCTGCTCCAAGGTATGTGCCTACGTCAGTCGGCAGGTGGAGCACGTGCGGAAGTCCATGGATGGTAAAAATGTGGATACGGTGCTGACGGAGTTGGGCGTTCGCTTTCATCGGCTCATTCATGAGCACCTACAGCAGTACAGTTACAGCTCGATGGGAGGCATGCTGGCCATCTGCGACGTGGCTGAATATCGACGGTGCGCCAAGGACTTCAGGGTGAGCGAGGGGGGAGGGGGGGGGGGGGGGGGGGTAGGTCCAGGATCCATTGATCACAGAGTAAAACATGGCTCTCCATCAGAGACTCTATTTATGTTTGTAAACATATAAACTTGTTAGGAACATAAAGGAAGAAGCCGAACATTTTTGGTCATTTTAACACAGATGTGAATAGAAATACAGGGTTTCTTTAAGTTTGTTGCCTCCAACCCTAACCCATATTTAACAAAAAAACATTTTTGAAGCAATTATTTAGACAGCCTTGCGTGTATGCAGATAATAACTTAGTATATCTAGTTGTGTTGTTTACAATAGAATAACTTGGGTCTCTCTTTATCCAGGTCCCTCTGGTGCTGCAGCTCTTCGACACACTGCACGCCCTCTGTAACCTCCTTGTTGTCGCCCCTGACAACTTAAAACAGGTATGTTCAGGCGAGCAGCTCACTAATCTGGACCGAAACCTCCTGCACGCCTTCGTCCAGCTCAGAGTCGACTACCGCTCGGCCAGACTCGGCCGACACTTCAGTTAATGACTGTTTTTACCCCGTCGTGCCCTCCGTCCAGTAACCTATGCTTTGATGAGACGATGCACTTTGGAAAAAAAACCATCCCTGCTTCAGAGAACGCTGCAGCCCGCCCCCCAGAATACAGACTTTACTGGGATTTCTTTGTTGATCATCTTGGAATGTGGGAAATGTGCATTTTGCCTTTTTCATTGTTTGTTTCTCCCAAGCTGAAGAAATATACATGTCTATTGACTGGAGATGTGTTTTTAACTACTAATCCCCTGTCAATCCACATGACTAAGAATTCTGATTAATTGAAAGTAAATGGAAATAATTGATTTTGTACTCGTATAAAAAGAGAAACTTCTTTTGATTGTGCCAAATATACAAATTCTGCAGCTGCACTTGTGCATGGGAGTAGATCCCAAAGCTGCAATAAAGAGAGACAGCTAACAATCACACTGTTAAGTCAGACATCAGTCCTGCAGTGGCACTCAGTAACAGGAAAAGCCTCTCGTTATAATGAACTGAAGGGGTTCTGACTGAGAAGGCCCCACCAAGCATGAGCTAGAGAGCCCCTTCTGGCTAAGAGAGACACATGACCACCTCTCTAACCTTTGAGCTCTGACCACAAAGTAGAGGTCAAGAGGCCGTTGAAGTAAAGTGTGACCAGAGCTACAAACAGGTCTGAGAACCTCTCTGCAGGTCTGGGTGGTCCCCTCTTCTGCTCAGATGATCAGTGTGATGGGTCAGTGAATATGTGTCACTGTAATTAGACAGATCAACACTTGCTCATCCAGCGGTGCACACAGTCCAAAGACATTATTGGCTGGATCTGCAGTGTTTCTGGGTCAGGGGACATTAAAGTCTCAAACTAGAAAGATTGATTCTTCACAGAGGGTTTCTTTGACCCTCTTGCTGTCTTCACTAAAAAAAAAAAAAAAAAGAAGGCAGACCATGTCTCTGATGCCTGAAATATTCTCCTACGTAAAGCTGCTCCCACTGTACTGCTGTTTACCTTAATTTGTAACTCATTAAAAATATGTTGCATTTTATGATTGCCCTCTTCTGGAAATTCTTCATGAATGTGGAGCGGTTAATAGAAAGTTTGGCAAGTTCTCTCTGCGAATGTCACTTTCAAAGTGAAATGAAACAGCGTTCCTTTTCTACAGAAGTCATCAAGTATTCATGGGAATTCTTGCCACCAGAGGAAAGTTCTTTCTTCGACTTCAGGAAGTGAGCAGAGCCAGAGGGGATTAGATATCTACGAGTTGATGAATTGTGTGCAGTAGTCATGGACTGGGGGAGAGCCGGCGAGATAGAGACGCCTGAGAGCTCGGTTCCAGCTCCGGCTGGTTAACGTTGTGTAGAAGGTACACACAGTGCTGTGCGAGTTCAAACAACATAATTAATTAGGCTAATATTAATATTATCAATGCCACATAAATTCAATTCTCCCAGCCCTAATCACAACTGGATAGCTTGTAAAAATTATTTTGTTAGGCCCTGATGCAAACAGAGGGTCTTTTCCAAACATTTGAAAACTATTTGTTTTTGCGGCGATTAACGTGCGTAGCACAGGAAGGGGTTGGGGGAGTGGAGCCGGGCCAGCAACGATAACTGGTGTGGAGACGGAGGCAGAGGCGTGGCCCAACCCCAGGGACTTCCAGCACAGGCGCATGGAGGAGGGGGAGGGATGTGTTTTTTGGGGTGTCTGTTTGAGCAGGTGGAGGGGATTAGCAATACTGTCAACACTGGAGAGCTGGATAAGACTGTCCTCTCTTGCTCATCTGTTTCAGCAGCTCTTGCATACACATTCAGACACATAAAGACGAAAACACATACAAACACAGGAGTGTCATACAGGAGAGGGAAACTTGGTTCATGTTCCACCTTTGATTTGACCGCTTGTCCAGGCTTTTTCCAGCTGAACGAGTTATACTTTTCTAAATCCTTCCATTAGATCATCATTAGGCAATAAAGCACTTCAGATACTGGGAAGCCTTTTTGATGTTAAATTGATTACCCATGTATTACTACCTGGTAATTAACCTCTATCATTTCACCTTCAGTGAGATGTACATGCTCTGTGTGTATTACCTGTGTATTATAAAACCTCTTTCTGTCTACTATGTCCGGTGAGTACATTTTTAAGACATTTTGGACACATTTTAAGCTCTAATGAAACGATAACCCTACTGTTTTAAAGCTATACTCTATGGACTGCGATTCATCTGATCCTAAAATAGAAAATAGAGAAATTAGCATTCTTAGTCTTCAAAATAATGAACTGACCATGTTCAAGTTAAGAGTGTTTCTGCCACTGATTCATCTTCTCCCAAGGCCACAAATACCTCCAATTGTTGCATCTCCCTTGCTTCGTCCCCGCCGCCAAATCATCGGCCATACTTTACTGTATTTCCACTCTGTTCACACCCAGCTAGTCCTCCAATATCCCATAAATCCTTGCTTTCGGCGCATTGCTGCCACCCCATCTAGGCCGGCCCTCCCTCTGCCTCCTGGAGCACTGACAATAAAGCATTACAGCAGTCAATCCATGTCAACAACAGCTTTGCTTAATTCCTACTAAACACGTTTAAACTAAATCTTCACCTAATGATGCATAATGATTTGCTCTTTAGTGCGCTGGCGGCTCGTATCAATTTTGGTGGTTTAATTTAGCCGCCATCCGAGGGATGACTCAGGTGGTCTGACTGTAGTTGACACACAGGGACGGTATTAAGGATCCCCCTTGTTAAAATTAGTCAGGCTGTTATGACGAGACACATTGCAGAGCGCGTGGACCACATTGTCTGGATTCTATATTTAGGTAAATATATTTTTAGCTTCATATTTACAATTGAAACAAAGTTCTGCATTCATAGATCATACAACAAGTGTGATTTGTGTCAAATATTTGATATTAATCCAATAAACTTCACATATCCCAGTATATATAATGACAGCTACTTTGCAGTTTAGTTCAGATAAATTTATAAACGTATCTGCAGAAAGCGCTTCTGTCTTTTTTTAGAATGTATTCTTTCAGACATTTTCCTGACAGACCCTCATGATGCGGCACACAGCCAGGCCCTCTGATGTGCTGCAGATGTTGCCCTGGCCTTGACCTCCTGCCCATTCTCTGCTGGGGCCAGAATGGCACAGGTGCCGCCACACCTTCAGCCTCGGGCAGCCGGGAGCTGCACTGTGCAGGATGTGAACGCTGCCAACTCTGCTCCTTTGCTCACTTTTCTCATTATGAACATCTAGTCCGACAGGGCTTTGAGAAACTCTCCCTCGATTCATTCTGATGACGCTGAACAAGTGTGCTCGTCCCTTTTTTCTCCCCCTCCCACCTCTCCTCTTCTCTTATAAAAACACTATTAATTCTCTGCCATACTGGAGTGTTTTCCAGTGCTATTTCCTGGCCCGGTGCCTGTGCCTCGCTCTCTCTTGGCTGGGTTTGTCTGGTTGACTGCTCCACAGGAACAGACTGGCACTCTAGCTGAGGGCTCCAGGGTCTGCACACACAATCCACTAAACATGTCTCTGTGTGAGGAGAAGCTCTGCTTCCCAAATATGAAGTAGGTATCCTTATTTTTAACATATTAAGCCTATTAATTAACTGTTGTTGCATTTTTCTGGTTTAATATCCTTTATTATTATAATTTTCTGTTATTTTATTAGTTTGGTTGTAGTAACAGTTACACACTAGTAAAATCTATACAGTTAAATGCAAAAAGGCTTACTGTTTTAGTTGATTTTAATTAATATATGCTTACACAAGAAATTGGCTGTAGAATTGGCAGACGTACAAATACACATAAAAATGCATACAGTGTACACTGCATATTAAAATGCCTCAGTGACAGTATAAAGGACAAATTGATTGTGATGGTAAAGGGACTTCAGTGCTTGACACATTCACTCACAGTGCAAACAAACATCTGTTACGTTTGTAAGGCCTTTGGCCCTGCTAACCCACTGATGTTGAACCAAGCCTGCACCCATGCCAGAGACACAAACGAGGTCTCTCTCTCCTCCACTGAAGATGAAACACTACATCACCAAAGCATGTGCGTTTGTCTAATCAAGCTTTTTGCCCGCGGCTACACTGAATGTAAATGAATAGGCCTGTGTGTGCCAGCCTCTATTTCTGCTCATTCTGGCTGCTGTTTGATGATGAAATGATGCAGGAACATTAGACAGAAGGGGGCACTAGTGCTCCAGTGTTGCTCTCCTCCCCTGTGGAGCCCTCTTCTTCCTCAGAGCTCCTCACAATGGGGATCTGCCTGAGGGGGGAAATGTTGCTTTTTTAGGTCTGTGAGCCCATATCCCTTAATCCCCAGCCATGATTGACAATCATGATTTAGGGTATATGGTGTCCCATTCTAATCCACGAGCAATGATTTCATTTGCATACCTTCCGTACGTGGCCTCATTTTAGAGGAAACGGCTGCCTTTGTAAGTGATACAGAAAGAGAGAGGGAGAGAGCTGAACAGAGCGAGAGCAGGGGAGAGAATAAGGAGGAGAAAGAGAATAGATTGGGGAATGTTTGTGTTTTTCTCTTCTTTTTTTGCCAGAAGGAAGATGATAGCAGTCTCCATGCCTAAGCAAACATTCCAATATATATATATCTGCCTTTCCTCTGCAGCACTTTCCCCTCTCACACACACACACACTCACACACACACACACACACACACACACACACACACAATGCATGGGCATATTTAAACTCTGAAGCACAATCGCACGAATATTCAGAAATGTAAAGATGTATGGAGACGCAGGGAGAACACACAGAGACGCTCCCTCACACGATGCAAAACTAAATTGCTATTTGCTCATTTTATAACCAAGTCAGGCTTAATTATAATCATGGGAGTTTGGGAGTTACCGTATAATCTCTAGAAGGTATTAAGAATTACCCAGAGCACGCCACAGTGAAAAAGAAACAAATACAAATACGAACAATTATTTCCTAGTCATAACACCCAGGGGAGTGTGAATCAAATAACACTCAGTGTTTGGTTTGCCCACAGAGACCATTCATCCTCACTTTTATCTACTGAGGAAGAGGAACATTGGATAAAAGGTCGAAGGGGTCACATTTCAGTGTAAGGTAAATGTATAATTAAAGTAAGAGATGTTGAATCTTTATATTTAATCTAATACAGGATATCCAAATATATTTACATTTTGTTTTTGATGATATGATATTAGCTTCAGCCTGTCTTTCACACCTAATTACTAATATCTACAGCAGTACATCAAGCTATTCTTATTAATGAGGAAATATGTATAACTGCAGATTTACCCCGCTCTTCATCTGTAGTTTAAATATAATATATTAAATACTGAGAAATGAATTTTAGTTGTACAGTTAAATGTTATTATAAATGATGTGGTTCTTTTATGATGTTTTCTAATTTTGAAAATTTTGTTAGAAAACATTTTTTTAATCTCAAATTGCATTTATCTAGATGCAGAATTTGGGGTTATATATTTTTTTTTTAAATTTTCACTTCTTAACAAGCCGGAGGTAAGAAAAACTCTATAATGTCTCTGTTTGAGGATTTTTTTGCAGCCATAAAAACATGAAGTCATGGAACATTTCTTTCAGTGTTTGATTTGCAATATATATTTTTATAGATATACAGAGGATAGGGATAAATGGTTTCAATCAAAAAATTGATAGATTAATTTTAATTTGATGAATTCAATTCTCAAAAAAACAGAATAAGGTGATTTTAACAAAGCTGCTCATTACTAACTTAATATAATTTAAGAAAGGTTTGCATTTAAATCACCTTATATATGATATATACTTATAACAGTGATAATTTACAATAAATGTCAGATATAGCTCATCTATATTTATCTGAGATTTTTGTCCCCGAGGCGATGCTGCCAAGGTTAGGTTTACTAACAGCAGAGTGAAGAGCTACTGTAGTGAGAGATCCTTTTCCCCTATAGTCACCACCATCATGGAGACATTATAGTGTACCATCCGTCTATCTATCCATCTATTCCTCCTTCCTCTTTGACTGACTGAGCCTGGCCAGGTCTCTGTGACAGAGCACTCCCCTCTGGAACAATACCAGTCTGATAATCTGCTCTTATCTACAGTGTGTTTAGTGCCTGGTTAACAGGCTGTCGACTTGACGGCTGTCTCTGCCGTAGGGGGAATGATGGTGTCAAGATGAACCTGGAAAAAAGAGCAGCACTCTATGAATGAAGGGAGGAAAATGCGTGTGTGTGTGTGTGTGGGGGGGGGGGGGGGGGGTGTCTAATAGTGTATGTTGTAGGATGAGTTGTAAAAAACAAGATATGAACAATAACAACATGTGTCTCTTTTTTAAGTGTGTGAATACCTGTCCTGTGTTCCCTCCCCCTGTGGCCCACTCCTGTCTGTCAGTTTAAGAGATGGAGAGGAACTCTGCCGCCCGAGGGTGCGAGCACTTGAGCATCCCTTCCGTCATCCCACCTTCATTGGCCATCCCACCCTCTCAGCTCTGTTTACCAGGCCCCAGCCTAATTGATTCCCTCTCTTTATCTTTTTACCTCCCTAATTTTGTTATTAAGTGTGCGGGTGAGGCGCGAAAGCTCCTCTTTTCCCCATTTTGAGAAATTATACTCTTGTACTTGATCCAGCTAACAGGATTTTCTTAAATTACTTTATAAAAGACCATCTTTTAACTTTCTTCTTTCTCTCTCGATCCATTCATTAGCAGGTCTGCCTCGAGGCCTGCTCACATCAATTTCTTGGGTTAAAGTTACAAACTTAGGCAGCTCAGCGCGGCGCTCACGGTGGTTTGCGGACGACTGAGGAGGAGGAGTGGGGGGGTGGGGGGGGGGGGGGCTGGGGGTGGAATGGGGACGAATGATTAATTTGTGAAGTATTAGAAAAATAAAGAGATTGAATTAAGAGTATTGGTCCTCTGTTATCCAGCATGGCTAGCCTCAGGGACTTACTGCGGTGGAGGACATTATGCAAATGCACTCCCTCTCTCTCTCTCTCTCTCTCTCTCTCTCTCTCTCCAATGCTGCTATCATCTATTCTCTCTCTCTTTAACTGCCTTTTTTTCACCCTGTCTCTGTCTCTGTCTCTCTCTCTCTCTCTCTCCCTCGTTCGTCTCTCTAGCAGTCAATCTCTGAGTCTCATAATCTTTCCCTCTGTGTGTCTCTGTCTCTTTAATCTTCATCAGTCAGCAGGGACAGAGACAGTGTAGAGAGAGTGTCTCCTGTCAGAGCACATCCTCTCTGGCTTTCTCTTCTTTTCTATCTCACTCTCTCACTCATTCATGAAGGGTGGTTTCCAAAATCTGTGAAAGAAAATTGAAGGACAGAGGAAGGCTAAGACACACACAGACACACACACACACACACACACACACACACACACACACACACAGACACACACAGACACACACACACACACACACAGACACACACACACACACACACACACACACACACACACACACACACACACACACACACACACACACACACACACACACACACACACACACAGACACACACGCACAGCTCCTTTAAAACTAAATTAATGTTTTCAAGAGGATGGAAACACCGTCCCCTTCTCTGTAAGTTTATCAAGAGGTGCATTTAGGTAATAAATCCAACATGCTGTATACTCTAAGGAGGAGCTGGAATCTGTAAATGTAATATTACGGCAACAGAATTTTTACTTCCCTTGTAGCTTTGAATGTTAGATCATGTGTGTATTATCAGAAGGGTTCTTCAAAAGGGAAATAGAATCTCAACGTGTTTTTACAGGTCAGATGAAGTGCTGTTGTCCATATAAAACGTGTTTGCAGCCTTTTTTTTTTTCTTTTTTTCTTAAAGGAGGTTGTGTGAAATCTACTAAGCTGCTCAAGTGATGTTTTTCTGTATCTAGTTCCTCTCCTGTAGGACTGTGGCTCTGGGCTACATTAGTGTATAATTGTAGCATATCTACATTTTTAACTGAAGTGTTTGGATGATGAGGTTCATTACAGTATATACAGTAAGTATCAAGACTACATCACTGGGTCTGTGTCATTGTGCTTTGTCATCTTTAAACTCTCCATCCTCCACAGTTCTCTTTTAAAGGTGACGTTGTTGCGTCTATTTTCTTTGAAGGAGAAGCAGGGGTTAGGAAGAGGGTTGTTGTGTTTAATGATGTACATAGATTGGTGATGTATATTATTACAAAAAGAAAGTTGAACAAACTTCAAAATCCACGTGTCCTGCATATGATTACTGTTTGAACGCCCTGTTGTATTATAAACTAGATACTGTTCATTTTTATGTAGAAGTGAAACAGAGATTGAACACAGCAAAGTGTGTTGTAGGTTTTAACCGATTTTTAAATGGATTTACTTTGCATGCATGTGCACCTATTTATTTACACTATGGCACATCTGCCATTCAATACATGATCAAATGAACATTCACAGAGATGCCGACAGCTTTATTTGTTCTTTCCTATTCTTAATCTTTTTGTAAATGTGTCTTTTTCCTGACTGCCGCCGTAATTATCTTCTGCTAGTTATTTATCAGTCACTGTTACATGATCAAACAAAAACGTACCTGAAGATTAGAGTAATACTCCAACAAAAGTTCTCATTTTGCACAAGTACCAAAACTTACAGCTATGTTACAATTTTTACATTTGTCGATAAACCTTAGACTTCTCCTCAGTGTAAAAATAAAAATACCAAAACATTCTGAATACTTACTTTTTTTTAGGTCAGACCTGTAACTACAGGTCAAACATAGTCGTCATCATCCACACACACACACACACACACACACACAGAGCCTCATCTGACATGCAAAACTTTGGTCAATATTGATGTTTATTCAAGGCAGCTGATGAGGCCCAAGTCCTGTTAATTAACCCTGATAGAGGAGATAGATGAAGAAGAGGAAGGGGCAGTTTGGATGGTAATAGGAGGTTGTAGTGAAGAAGGAGGAGGGCAGTGAGGCGTAGTGTCAGTAACAAGGCTGGTAATCTTACAGCAGGAGGGGGAGAGCCTCCCAGCAGCACGGGCGGCGAATACAGTACTAGAGGCAGAACAGACAGGTTTGATGTTAGCAAATATTAGCAGTGTGCAGGACGCGGGGCGTACTCTCTTTGACACACTCATTGCATATTCAGGGACAGATGTTTCCGAGGACAAGAGCAGGCTGAATGAAAGGCCTGAGATGGTAGAGTTGCTCTCGGAGGAGCAAGTAATTGGCCCCTCGACGGTAGCGGCGACAGAGAGAGAGAGGCACTTACACACACACATCCTTTTTTCCCTCCTCGCTTGTCTCCTCTGCCTCTCTTCCTGGATCTGATAAAGGTAAACGTGTAGCAAATTTGTCATTTGATGAGGGAGGATTTCCACAAACAGAGCTGACATGATGAGCCTGTGATCTGCCTGTATGAGAGTCAGCAGGGGCCCAGGCAGGCAGAGATCTCAATCCTCCCTCTCTCCCCCCTCCTCACTCACACATACACACACTTGGCTGTGTTCACATGGAGCTTCAGTCTCAGTAATTGCCGCCTGCCATCCATATCTTTCCCCTTCTCTGTCTCCGAGTCCCTCGCTCTGCTGCCGTCTATCTCTCCTCCTCAGAGACATCCTCCTCTTCTCCTCTTTTTTTTTTTTTCTCCATCAAATAAAGGCTCGGCCCTTGCCTCAGCATCACACTCCATTTCTGACTCTTTCACTTATCTCTGGGCTCCATGCCTGCAGACTGCTCAATTATCCACACTCACCTAGCTGCTGCTTCTTCTTCTTCTTCCTCTCGCCCATGCAAAGAAAAAAATCAAATATTTCCAGTGCTGTATTGACTAGTCAAAGGGGTCAAGAGCTGAGTCGTAGACATGAGGCGAGTGACAAAGTTGCAACACATTCAGGTGATATCAGCTACTCTGTAATAATACAGGGGATTTATGAATGGGGCTTGGTGGGGGCTTGTATCAGATGATTCAGGCAGACTAAGTTAAGTGAAGTTTTAAGCGATCCATCCTGGCCCTCCATTACCACTATAATTTTCACCAAAGAAACCCCTCCTTAGAGATTATGAATAACTCTTTCTAAAGTGATCACGAGACCCTCCTTTGACCATAAAACACACATCTACCCCGTGCCACCTCACCAAATTGCTCTGCACTTCAGCAATTCTCTTCTCCTCCTTTCTCTCTCTTTCTCTCTCTCTCTCTCTTCTCTTTCTGACTCTCGTTCTCTCCGTCTGATGTGAGAAGGAGTCACTGAGTTTGAGCCTCTCCACTCAGAGGTAATGGTGCTGCCTTTTGCCTAGTCTCATGACTCTAATCCTGGGACTCGGGACCCGAGCTACTACTCTGCTCCATGCTGCCTGCTCAATGCCCCTCTGTGTCTCTGAACTCCCTCAGCACATTTAACCCTTTAGCAGGCCCTGTATGTAAAGTCATTGTTAAGAATCAATGAGGCCGACAGCTAAAAGCAACAAGCAGAAAAGGTAGATAAAGTTACATAAAGGTTTATTAAATGTCATGTTTTTGGTAATAATAAGATGGCACAAAGTTAAGCTTTTTAGAAAAGATTACTCCCTGTTTGTTAGATATGACATGTCAGTAGCAGCTGGTCATCTTGGCATGATGACATCAGCTCAGGAGATAGAGCAGGTTGTCCACCAATGTAATGATTGTCAGTCCAATCTTGGTTTTCTCCAGTCCGCATGGTGAAGTGTGTTTTGGGAGAGAGACTGAACACAAAATTGTTCACCGTCTATGAAGTCATCCAGGTATCAAAACTTTTATTTTAAGTGCTGACCCCTCTGGCCACCAATCCCCCAAAATTGGTGGGGAACTTATGTAAAAGTACAGAGAAGAGAGATGATGTTGATGTTCCCAGACTTTAGTAATACACTTGAGTACAGTGATATCATAAGGCCAAGACTAGAGAAGTACAACCCAAGCTTGAACAAACTGGAGTTCTCCTTTAGACTTGAACCAGGCCTGGAGCTCCCTCAGTCTGTTTGCTCTCTTGTGTACTTTCCTCCTGGATTTTTTTTTTTTAAGGCATAGCACCCTGAAACATCATCAGAAAAAAAAGCTGTGTTGCCTGGGAGAGGTCTTCTGTGGAGGGAAAGGGGGGAGAGGAGAGAGGAAGAGAGATGTGTGGGGGGGGGGGGGGGCAAGAGGAGAGCTGAACTTTGTTAATGGAGTGTTTCTCCGTGCAAGTCACTCAGCTTTGAAAGCCAAGCCCCCCGGGTGAGGACTGTGAAGCGCAGGAATCAGACATGCACAATCAGTTCCACTCCTTAAATCTCCTTCAGAATCGTATCTTTGTGAGCAGCCTTTCCTTAATTTATTTCTCTATCAGTTAGTGGGTTGTGATCTGGCGAAGTGCTCCGGGAATAGGAGGCACTGCTGAATGGTGAAACGGAGAAGGTTCCTCTCTTTCTGTTTTCTGCTCCCTGGCTGATTTGCACACACACTCGTACTCCCTATCTCTCCCCCTGTGCCCTCGCCAGCCATTTAGGCAGCGCCTCTGACTAATTTGCCCATCACGCTTGCTGTCTGGTCCTTTACGGTTGGAGATGTTTTGACGTGTCTCTCTCGGCTCGCTCTTTCCACTGGCACTGTCTCCACTATGATTAAGAATACTCTGATAATAAGCAAATGCCAAGAAGTCACCGAACGGCTGAGAGAATCTGGAGTGCCACAGCGTGAGAGAGCGCGTTCCTCTGCATCAGTGGAAAAAATGTTTAGAGCGAGCGGTGCACGCACAGCATTTCCACTCAAAGGAAATGTAATCCAAAGTGCAGAAAGAGTGGGGCTTCTAGAGGGCACATTCTTTATGCTGCAGATGAAAGAGGTGCATGCTCACAATGTGCATTTATATCACCAATTTCACATTACGATCAAGGACAAATGCAGTCAGATCTCTTATTAATTACAGCTGTTTGGGAGTTGAGGTGGATTTGGGTGCCACATGCACGCACCCACGTGGCCTTCCTGTCGGGCCTGAGTATACACCTCACTCCAGAGGTCGCCCTGTTTGACTCTTCCCACAATCCCCTTGGAAAAAAAGGGCGTGTCACTGACAGGAAGAATGTGCAGGGCCACCACGGCAGCCCCCCTCATGCAGCCCCCTGCACCCCCCACCCAAACCCCAAACCTCCACACACTGGACTCTCCAAGTGATTAGTTGGGGATTAAAATATTTGCTGGGCAAATATCTGCCTTGGCTGTCTGACCCAACATCATAGTTCAAAGACACGAGCTTAACCAACTTTTTTCTTTACTTGACAAACCATCGAGACATCTGTAGACCACACCCAGCACACAGACCACGAATCATTTATAATCTCTCCACAGAGAATAAAAATAACTACCCTGATTTCATGTAAGGCTTTGTGTGTACACTGTGAATCATGTGATCACGCAGAATGTGCATGATTGGTTTTTGCACTTATAAGGAGCTGAAATGCTGAGAATGCATGAGAAGTGTTGATGGGTCATGTGCTCCATTGAAAGTGAGGTAATTAGGAGAAATGTCGAAAGAACATAAACACGTATACTGTGGTTTTCTGGAGACACAATTCAACTGGCTGGCTCGGAAACACATATAGCTTCCAGTGGTGGTAATTTCACCATTCTTGGGTGTAAATAAACTTACAATTACAATTATTTCATTACAAATATAGAGAAGTATAAGAGTAATTCAACATTTAGAAATATAGTGGCCATGCAAGTTTTTAGTTTAAGTTTCTCTTTCAGGTCCATCACTTCTGATGCATTGATGTATTTGCAATGTTGTACAGTGGCTGGCCAGACGGAGCAACATTATTGAAGTGTTTCATACTCTGTTATGTTGTTTATTCTGTAAAAGAACACTAGTCATGATTTTAATGTAAAGTTCTCATTTGCAAAAAACAACAAAATATAAAGCCTTTATTAGCGTTTAAAGAAGGATGGAAATAATAAAGTAAAGCAGAAGAACCTCAGACTTGTACATTAATCACCGTACAAGATTAAAAGTACCTCGTTGATTTCCAGCAGTGACCTTTGTGAAATGTGACATTTTCACTTTCATACTTTCAAAATGTATCCAGGACAACAACAAGCTTCTTCTCTTACTTCTTCTTCTGTGTTGTACGTTTGATATGTAGCTGTAGCTATTGTAGTTCAATAAGTGTTATAACCACAAACAAAAACTAAGTGTAATGATAAATTCATTGCAAAATGCCAACAGTTACATTAAATAAATGACATTTATTGAAAATATGAATAAAAATGAAATGGAAAAATGTGGTCACATATACATTATTTATTTACAGGGCTGCAACATGCAATGATTTTGTCTCTTAATAATGTTAATTCATATTTTTGATTGAGGGATTAATGGTTCATCTTGAAATGTTTTTGTTTTCTAACACAAAAGGGCAAATTTAAAATGATTGATTCAGAGACAAAGCAGGCGCTGATAAGTTTTCTGTCCATTGACTAATATCAACTTTAAATTTATAGAAGACATTCTTGAGAGAACAAAGTTCATCTCTCTTAAAAAAATAACAGTTCCACTGCACAGTTGTTACTAAAGCAGCTCTATTCGACTTTTATTTCATGAATATATTTATCTAGAAATCTCTCTGTGTTTTAAGCTTGCTTTAATCGCAGTGTATGAGTGTTAAGAAACTTTTTTTTATTATTTCCACATAAAGTGCTGAATGCAGGGAGAGCATGGAGAAGCTGCCAAGTACATTATTACCCCTGAGGGCCAAACAACACGCACCCTGAGGGCTTACATCACTCTGCAAATTAAGAGCAGGCTCTGGAGCGGGGGCCTCCACCTCAGCAACCTCCACCTCCCCGCTGAACAATACAACCTGCACCGCCACCGCAGAGCCTTCATCTCAGCTCCACGCCTGCTCCTGTTATTCCTTTATTATGAGTCCTGGCTGCTTACTCAGGGGGCTAATATTGTTTTGCTTCCGACGGTCATTTGGCACCGAGTGTTGTTAATTTCTTGCGCCCCCTCTCTCCATCCTACCTTTTCTTTGTGTCTCCTAAGGGTGCAGGCGAAGGAGGCATGTCGGTAAAATGCAAAGGTTTAATGACTTTTTGTTGAATTAATTAAAGAAGGAAAAACTTGTTCTTGGGGAACAAAAGTGAAGTGGAAGTGGAGAATGGGCGTGGGGCACAGAAAGCGTCACAACAGCCTGGCAGCCTTCAGAGGATTTAATTTAGAGTGGGTCTCCTGGAGGGCCCATCTACCGAGGCCCAGGGCCCCAAAAGGACCACTGAGGTGGGGGCTCTTATTGGTACCAAGCTCACAACTATCCATCACTGTCAAACCACCCTCTGAAAACCAGGCAGGCACACTGCGCGGAGTACCTTGACACTTGTGGCATCAGGAATCTATGAGTCAGGAAGCTTTAAACATGAAAAACTCAACACCAACTTGTTCCTGCACCCGCAGACGGTTAGCTGTGAGTTTGTGACAGTCCTCCAAGTGAGAAAAATGTGACTCTAATTTGTTATGTTACTTTGATGCATAGCCCCGAGCTGCTCCATTGACAGAACAATAACTGAATGTGATGATGCATCGAATGTTTGAGTTTTTACACCCTGAGGGCTGTGAAGTTTAAACCAGAAAATGTACGTGTACATATACCAATGAAATCTGACTTTGTACTGCAACAGTGGCACTAAAGAATAAGAGGAAAAGAAAACTCTTCTTTCCGCTTTATGACCAAAAAGTGACATGGTATTTGTTTCATGTAACCAGTTCAGCAGAGGATGAACATTTTTAAAAATAACTCCTACTTTTAAAACAATTCCACAATTCACACTTTACAACCAACAACTGTGTTTGTTTCTATAGAAGCATTAACCTTCAATACAAAAACTGTTAATTGTATGTAACTTTAATGAGCCACTCTTCTGCCAGTACTGCTAAAAAAAAAAAAAAAAGCTGCAGTACATGTCAATACCTTTGACTTTTATCTGTTTGGTTGTTATTTTGTTCTGGTAGAAAACAATTCAGGTTCAATACACAATGCAAATATCTGACATAGTTCAACACATCTAATATCACTCTCTTACTCCTTCATACTGGATCAATTTGTTAATGCCAGTTACCTCTCACTTCAATTTTGATTTCCCATTTGTGTTATGAACTGGTGCAGACCAGACTAATATATAACCCTTTTTAATTACTTAGCAAAAAAGATATAGTAATCATCTATATGCAAAGTAGCCAGTTTCATATTCCACTTTATATCTTAAGTTCAATATAATACCATCAGTTTAGGTAGAAAAATGTGTGCAGAATTTGCCCTACATAGTTAGTTTGATACTGACAGCCAGCAGATGCAGCCTATTTAACACCAGCAGCAGCCCGATTGGTTGTTTATCATCGTGCCTTGATTGCAAACAAACCCCTCCCCCTGTTAGATAAACAGCTGTGATTGGCCCAATATGGGCCAAGTTGGCAGGGGACTCTACGCTCTGTGGTCAATACCAAAATAAAATCAGTTGTTGTCTTGTATTGCATGTTGATGAAAACACATTTAAACTTCTGTAACCATCTAACAACTATAGCCATATAAAATCTAAATGTTTCATTTTTTAAAAACCCTCTGATGCTGTCATAGTAAAAGGAGGGGGGGGGGTTAATTCATGTTAAAGGGACTGTGTGTACAGTAAGGTATCTCTGGGTGTACAAATAATATAATTTCAAACTTACATTCACAAAGATTCACTTTTCAGGCACCTTTCAAAAAATAGTCCTCATCTTTGGATCTAATATGTTGTGGATCAGCCCTTGTCCAGTTTTGTTTTCAGTTCTTCTCATTAATCTGAATTAATTTCGCTCATATAGTATGTACTGTGAGCCTCTTCAACCTGGTTTCATTTACATACATACTTAATAATACTTACCCCTATTTTTATTTATACTCCTGTCCTTTTGAACTGTTATTTGCCTATCACACTAAATGTCCAATAAAGACACAAACATGAGATTCTCTCAAACACATGAGAAGATACTTAGCTTGGCAACCGAGATAACTCCACAATGTGTTGCAGTGTACTTGTTTTTTTGTGTTTTTTGTGCTTGTAGCAAAGGGGGAGGGGAAGACTGTTTGAATACTACATCCAAAGTGTGCATGACAGAAATATCACCAAATTAGATGTCTCTAATCCCTGGGGAATATGAATTAGCCTGGAATGAATCAGTCCTCAAATGAGTAGGTGTTTTGAGGAAAGAGAGGCACTGAAATAACACGCTGGAGCCAGTAAACAACAATCCACAATGAAAATACAAAAAGGAAAAAAGCGAGCCAGGCTGCCAGAGGAAGATGCCAATAAGATCTGAGACATTACATTCAGTATCACAAACAATGAGGTAGCAGCTATTGTCAAGTGAGGATTTTTAAGTCTCATGTTTCTTACCTTTTGGCTCCGTGTGAAAAAAAAAAATCTTGTGTAAATATGGCACAGTTTTTGCTCAGCTTCTTGGTGAGGGTTTTACTTTTGTTTGATTTGTCAGAACATCTAATATGTGAAGTTTTCCTTCCAAAACGACATTTATAGACACATGGTGAATGCTACTTTGTCTTTTTAAATAGAGATGGATCCTCGCCTCGCCTCGTGCTGCTCAACTTCTTTGATGTTCAGAGGGGGAAAAAAATGAATTTGAGTTTTTGTGATTCAGTGGAAGTGGGTTAAAAGGAAGTGGTAGATATGTTCATGTCGTCACTGCCAGTGATTCAGTGATCAAAGCAGCTACTTCTGCAGCCCTTGGGTTTGTCACCGTGTGGTGTGTGTGTGTGTGTGTGTGAGAGAGAGAGAAAGAGAGAGAGAGAGAGAGAGAGCTGGTGCTGAACTAATGCCTACCATCGCTGGGGTGTAGAGTTTCTCCTACCGGGTGGCCATGCAGCCCCTTAGCTCTGTGTCTCTCTGGGTGTCTGCCCACCCACAGTATGGAGGTGTTCAAATCTCCAACGGGACAAATCTGCATCTCTCTGGCCCTTGGCTCTCTCCTGCTCCTTCACTTTTTTCCCTCTCCCTCTCACAAGCTAGCTCAAAGTTGATCCTTTGGAGACAATTTGAAGAGTTTTATTGGTATAGCTACAAACAGTGGAAGGCAAGTCTAATGCCGCATTCCATTTACCTCGGAACTCGGAGCTTGGAACTGGGAATGACATCACACCCGCGTAATCTGTGTTCCAGTTGTAAGTCAGAAAACCAGACGATAACAACACACTACGTGATAGTTTCTGACCGAAAATAACATGAAAACACCTCCACAGAGAGAACTTGTGCGATGCCATCGGTGTGATTGATTTAACTACTCAAAAAGACGACTAAGCTGCTAATAAACTCAACAGTTACAGCTTAAACATCGCTTGATGCACGTAGCAGCCATATTGGATCTGAACTCGGGCTACTGAAGATTCTCCGAGTCGTAATTATGACTTCAGGGGACGTTCCAGTTGACACTTCCGACTGGGAACTCGGAATTTCCGACTTCCGAGATCAACTGGAACGCAGCATTAGTCCATCCAGAATTAGGCTGGCATTTTGGCGATTTCTGCAACCTACAATGCTGAATTTGACAACATGTTTTTTATTTTTTTTATTTTTTATTTTTTATTTTTATAAAATAGCTGTAATGTACAGGCATACCACAAAAAAAGTTGCAACTGCCGCAGTTGCTCATAATAACCTTACCGAATTAAAAACCTTTAAGAAATGTTCACACCTGTCCTGCAATCAAAAATAATTGCTACCATTGTCTGGATGAGGGTGCATGTTTGACTTTTTCCTGCAAGCCCTCAGAGTACAACGTCAGAGCAAAGTCAGGTTGAGCCGACATGTGAACATAGCAGGTACTGGTCTGGAATATTTACCGCAGGTGAGTGGGGGGTAGTGATAATGTCATTCACAAGTTTCACTGCTACATTCACTTGAATGCTCGCCTGAGTTGCAAATACATTGTGTAACCTATAATTTTGTTTGTAATACAGAGATTTATTTTTTCATGTTGTAGGATATTAAGAAATAAAGAGTCACAAACAAGAAAGACATCCTCTTGCATGTTCTACCAAGCTGTCTTCTTTACAGCTAAAAAAAAAAGGAAGTCTCTTGAAAGCACGATCCTTAGATATTAAAGATAGAGTGAATTATACCCCTCAATGTTATGATAATTCCTATATGTTATATCATAAGAAATTAGTTAGGTGATGCTTATGGTAATGAACAACTGAAGTGGTTAGTAAAATTTTGACAGAAAATTTGGGAAGACTAGATAAAACTGCAAAATGGCACATAATCATAGTTGGGTTGGTTTCATTTGTGTAAAGTGTTTGGATGACAACATAATGATTTTGTGTACAGATTGAAATCTCTGTCCTCTTCTTCTTCATTCACAGATTTAAACTCATAATACATCATCATACCAGAAGTGTCCCTAAAGTAACACAGAAGAATTTCCTGCTGTGGTCCTCGCCCATGCTAATGATTAAAAATCTGCTGGCGTAGCCTGCAAGCTAAAAGTTTTTAGACACCATCTCCCCTCTTTAACACACCATCAAGTTGTAAGATCAATAAAGCTTAGTACTTAAGCTCTGTTTTATTTTAGGAAGGAAAATGGATGCAGTGTACTCTGTAAATGTTCTTACTGGCACATGTGAATTTCTTTGCACTCAAATTAAACAGGATTAAGAAGTGGGGGGGGGGGGGGGGGGGGGGACAGAGGGGGGAGCACACAGCGTCTTCAGACTGCAGCTCATGTGACAAAAGAGGAGTGTGGTCAGCCAGACTGTCTGTTCAGCAAGGCAGACATGGGAAGTACAAGGTTTGACAAATACGAGCAGCCGTGGTGTTCATGAAAGTTATCGTCTTGTTGTGAAAGTGGGATTATTTAGTTTTGCCTTCACCAATCAACAGAAAGATATACTTACAGCTCTTGACATGTTTTTTTTCCTAAACAACTTTTGGAGATAATTGAAAAAATACATCTACTATGTTTCTTTTGATGACTTTAGTTAGCTAGCCAGCTTGCCCTGTAGGAAGATGAAGTCTCCTTTCTAGATACTTCTAGAATCGGACTGATCAATTATTTCTCCAAACAGTCCATGGAAACACAAAAACATCAGGCAGGTCCCATCTGAGAAGAATTGTCCTCATCAGGTATTTTCATGATGATAATATGTCCGTCTACTTATTTATAAATGGTTTACCCTTAAAGCACCAATGGGGAGCTTTTAATTGGTTATAAAACAGAATGAAATTAATACTATCACCTCTATATAACTTTTAAAAGAAAAATAGACAATCAGAGAGAAGATTGATCATTTCTATGTATTTTTTTTTATTTCTTTTTTAAATGCCTGTAACCTCTGCCACTGGGTAAATGTCAGACAAGGTGGTTAACATCATACAGAATAAGTGACCAGTTTTTTTTTTTTCCTTTTTCCAGATCAATGACTATTCATGAGTGATATGTTTTAGACTGGTAAAATAAGTAGGGTGAGATTTTTTGTCAGAAAACACTACTTATGCATGTACAGGACAAGTTCAGCAAAGAGCTAATAAATACCACTTTGTCCACAGGGGGCGCCAAAATAGACACAAACCAAAAGTTCCTCACAGGCGTTTTGAGTTTTTGGAAATCAACTTTAACTGTTGTGTCGTCAGTCGTTTTTTAAATTATAAACTCCTGAAAATATCTAGATCATTTCAGGAGGACAGCTCTGGATATTCACCTGACCTGGCTGTTCATATGATCCTCACAGCGGGAGACTATCACTGTCAGAGGGGAGGGGGGGGTGTGGGGTCTCCTGAGGTAAAACGTGACGTTAAAAAAACAACGCGGAATTTGCCTTTATATTAAAGCTACGTGTAGTTCAACCGAATGACACTAGAGCGAAGAACAACAAACTGTCAAACAGAAAACACAATGCAGCCATTTAATTATGTGCACGGAGATAGTAGTGGTCGCAGTGCAGACACTCTATGCACCATGCAGCAGTCACTCCCCCTCCTATTGGCTCGAGGTGAAATCTCCAGATAATATCCTGCTGCAGTCTCACATCAGCTCACTCGGACGTGCTGCGGAAAAAATACTAGGGGTCTGTCAGGAGAAACTCCAGATGAAGTCCGAGCAAAGAAATTGGCTGTTTGCCTTCACACATACAACTCTACTATGACATATTAATCTTTTATAAAAGTCCCAGGCGATTTTTTTTTCTTTTAAAGCTGCTCCTTCAATTCCCTTCAGGAATAACGTATCATCATTATGGAGAAACAGACAGAACCAATAAGATGGACTTGTGAGTTATTTCAACATGTTGGGAAAAATATACCTGGTAGAAAAAAGTGTGACAAGTCGGTGTGACAGACGTATACAGAAGCTTATTGTTGGGTGAGCTTTAAAGAATGGTGAGTGGTTTTTAGAGAAACACATTTAGCAGCTACGACTCTCAGCGAGGCCTCATTTTTACCTTCCTTCTCTCTCAGTTTCTTTTTCAAACACATACACACACATAACCACTCATAGACATATCCCTGTATCATGTTGACCGAGAGCAAATGAAAGCAGGCAGACTCAGAGAAAGGATGAGGCTGCGGCCACAGTGTGAGGAGGGGTGGGGGCCCCCGTGTGCTGAAATAGCTCAGTCTCCAAAAGAAATGAGATCCAGGCACTTATTTGTCAGGGTGTCTGCCTGCTCTTTCCCCTGCTCTGCACTGTGTGAATATGCATGAGGATTTGAGAGGTATAAATAGCGGAGGTGTCCATATTGCTACTGCGTTTTCCATCAGCACAGAGAAAGGCTTTAATGGGCTTATTATGAACCGCATTACATCACCAACAGCAAATTACAAATTCCTGTAGGGAGAGGGAAAGGGAGAGCTTACTGTGGGGCAAAGTTTATGCAGGACCAGTCACATGGCCCCATGTTTTGGTCTAAGTGGAAATGGAGCTTCTATAGGTACCATGTAACGGCTGTAATGTGACATTTGTATCAGTACCTGTCAGCGGAGACCAATTATACTCCAAAGAGTTATTAGATTCAAGTGAATACTCATTTTGTGACAGTCATCTCTGAGATTTCTGCCTCCACACAAATACAAATGGAGGTGATTGATACATTCATTTGTGATGTTCACTGTGTCAAATATTTCCATGTTATTCCAGATGATTCCTCATGGTGAAATATTGAACTAATAATTAATATGTACTACTTACTACAGAAGAAATGGAACATTTAAACACTCGTGTTTTATTTGGATTATCCAAAGTAATTGGGATGATTATTCAGAGAAGAAGAAAATTCAGCCCGATATCTTAAAAAGTGATCAAAATCAAATCAAAACAATGTGTCTGGCAAGATTCTGTAAGAGGTCAGTGAGAGGATTTTTGACGTGTCATTATATATGTGATTAAAGTCAACCTTTAGCAAACAGTTAGTTACCACACAGGCACAGTTAAAGACACTCTTTCAGGGACACTCTTACAATTAAGAACAAGACAATCAGGCGCTGTCCAACCTGTTAAAATATGTGTACATTTTCTACTGAAGCTCTAAGTGAGTTTTCTCAGGAGGGCTTTATGGGTCACATTTTTAATGATAGTAACTGAGGTGGAGAACAAGAGTCTATTGAAGGTGCTGTACAGTTAGAGTAATGGATACATACTTAGTCCCTGGGGTTCAAGTTCAAGTTTTCGGATTTTTCTACCTAATACGAATTCTGATACCAGATTTGATGTGGTTTTAGAGGCATTTGAATAGCTGTATATGAACATCTCTAACTCAAAGTCATCATATCTCAGCATTTGCAGCAAGTCCTCCTTATTCATAGAAGTGCGTTAATAAATCTTTCCACGTCTCTACTCCATCCGAGTCCTGATTTCTCAGGGAAGAAATGTGTGACTTTGAGTGAGTGTGGCAAAAGAATATTGAAACTCAACAGCAGTTTTATTTTGTTGTTATTGGTGTTATGACTCTTGTTGGCGCATCCGATCCCCCTGTGACTTTCTGAATACAATCTTTGCATATGGTGTTGAATTGGTTTAGCAGCGTGCACCCTGGCCCACTTCCACCCATAGTTCTTGATGGGGATTCACTCAGTCAGAATCCTGCTCCACTTTCTCCTCACAGTTCTGTCTTTGACCCACTTTGATTTCACCTCAGACTCATCGGTGTCCTGTTAGAACAAGAAACATTTCTAACAACACTGGATGAAACAATAACTAAGCAATTATGGACGTATTGGGAGAGATAATCTATACAAACATCCCTCTGGGGAATAAAGCGATGAGGTTTTGTCATGAGAGGATGGAAACCTCATGGTGATCAGTGCGTTCAAGAAGAGCACAGAAGGTCAGAAGCAGAAAGCCCCCTGTATGGCTGAGGAGAACGAGATTAACATGTAAGATAGAGCCAGAGTGGGTGTAGGAGAGAGAGGAAGAGAGAGTGAGAAAACTTGAGGAGGGTGGGTGAGGAGGAGATGAAGCGGTGGTCTCATGATAAGCCTGATAGAAAGAGGGCTCAGAGTCCTCCCGGGGAGCGGGTCGAGGGAGGCAGACCGATGCGGCAGACGGCACATCAGGCGCCCCTGCCATCGGCGGAACCCGGCGCCGGCAGCGGGCCCGCGGCCACATTGGTGCCAGTGCAGATGCAGATGAGAGCATGTCAGCGGTGAAACAATTGGGCAGAGGGCAGCAGGACGGGCATGAGGGGAGGCAGATAGAAGCAGAGAGGGAAGCCTGGGAGAGGGTACCATCCCTGCTGCTCTTTATCGCAGCCATTGATCGTGGCGTGTGTGCATTGATCCAAGTCGACCATCTGCTAGAGTTAGATAAGCGTGCGAGGGCCTGGGCATTGTGCTGTCACTCATGGAGTGTGCAACTAAGAGAGAGAGGGAGAATGAACGAGATAGAGGGCGAGCGAAAAAGAGAGAAAGGGAGTGGTGATGTTGAGGAAGGAGGGGTGCTTTGGCTGCAGGGAATTATGGGGGCAGGATTAGCCTCCTCACTTGCAGGAAACAGAATTTTAAACGGCTGTCTCCTGGCTCCCTCACACACACACGCACGCTCACACACACACCCCTGTGTCTTCTCTCCCTGCCCCCACCCTGACTCCTCTATTACAGTGAACTTCATCAGAGCAGCTTCAGTGTGTGTGTGTGTGTGTGTGTGTGTGTGTGTGTGTGTGTGTAAACTCCGAAGGCCATACATACATTGGATGATCTTGATGACTTTGGCTTTGGCCTTCATCTCTACTTCTTGCTTTGGTGACTCCAACCAGCTCCAAAAAGGGAACTCCACTTCCTCAACATGCCTTCATTTCATATTCAAGTCTCATCATCATCATCATCATCATCATCATCATCATCATCATCATCATCATCGTAATCATCATGGTGACTCTTTTCAGATGCCAACGCAATACATCGTCAAGTTCCTTCCCTCTGATGCAACTTGGTTTTGCGAGATGGCTCAAAAAGACAAGATAATGTGGGCAAAAGAATCCCGCGCAACTATTATCCTGATTACAAAGACAAACAACCCGTCTATCTCTTGTGGAAAATCCAAGTAGACTGACTGCTTTTTAAGGCGCCTGAATGAGATTCATGTTCTGCTGATCATCCCTTAAAAATCACTTTTGATTCACCAGCAAAGGGACTCCATGGAAACTCCAATCCCCATTTTTTTGAGTTGTTCACATTTGGCTGCCTTTTTGTTTTACGGGCTAATCCAGCACGATTTAGTGAGAAACAATATGGTGTATCACAGTAGGTATTTGTGTACAAACGGTAAGCCCATGTGCATTCGTCTGAGTGGCACCTGTCCCCCTTCCCCATGGCTTGTAGTCTTTCTAGAAAATGGCAAGAACACAGAGGATTTGGGATATTTTGGTTGCCAGGGAGACCCTATAAAAGAGCAACCGTAGCAGCAGCATCAGGGCCCAACCTGAGGGGAGGAGAGTGGCAGCAGGGAGGGAGCCTTCCGTGCCCCCACCCTCACCCCAGAGCCTGCCCCATCTTCTGTGCGAGTGTCTTTACGTCTATTCTGCTCTGTTGTTGCAACTTTTTCTTTGCTCCATTTTCCTCTTTTGAATTTGCACATTGGGGTCCAACGCACTAGGCCTCTGCTTTGTGGGAGGGTGGGGGGTGTTTTTGATGTGAAGGCGAAAGTGGTACGGAGGGATTAGTGTGGCCGGTTGGATCATCTTACAACCGCCGACCCCCCCTTCCCACCTCCCCAAGACTCGTGGACAATGGGGATTAAAACTTCTCTTATTCTTCAGCCCCAAACGGCAGGATGACAAAGACAGTATTCCTCTGGGTCTTTTAACACCGGGCTGCACAGCTGAAGTTGTGGTCAGGGCGGAGGGGGGGGGGGGGTTGGGAGGGGGGGGCTGGGCAGGGGTCTTATACAGAAAATTAATCCTATGGAATTTTCTCCTCGTTGCAAATTGAGATTTGTAGCTTTTGCCTTGCTATCTCGGCCAGTCCCACATCAGTGTCAGTGAGGATCACAGCATCTGATGGAGTGAATCTTGATATCTATGAGCCAGACACAGCTGATGCATATCTACATCCAAGCAGCAGCTTCAAAGGGAAGGTGTCAATGGCTCATTTGGAATATATGAAAAAGATTCATTATGTTACACTCAGACCGGCAGCCCACAGCACTGCCTCTTTATGAATTACTGTACAAGGCCCAAGCAGCAGTGTGTGCAAAACGCTAAACAGACATCCATTTTTTACCCATTTCACTCAGCATAGCATCATGGAGAGAGGGTGTTTCTCATCAGAAATTGACCATTAAACATAATGATATGTATTGTGCATGCTGGGTCATCACACAAATCATCTGAATGTCAATCACCTGACTATTATAACCTGCCCGAATCCACCACATGTCAACAAAAGGCGACTCTAGGTTCAATTATGCAAAAATCACGATGCATTGTGATGTTGTTGCTGTAGTTGTTGGTCGGCTTTATCCCACCAGAGGAAACTCACAATGTCACTCCGTTCTCTTTCTCTGAAGAATGGAAAAATGCAATGTTGTCTTTGGGGAGTTTACAGCGAGCAATTTACACTAACAAATGACAAACTACACCCTCCTCCACCCATGTGTGTGGAAAAATTGTTTCTCTAATAATAAAAAAAATGCATCTTTTGATTGTGAGGGTTGGGATGTTTTAAATATATGCATATTATCTTTCTCTCTTTCACCCTAGCCTCTCTCAACCCATCCTCACTCTCTCTCCTCTCTCTCTTTTACACTATCTCCTCCCCTCTCTGTCTCTTGCTCTCTCACTCCCCCTCTCTCTCCTTGCAGTAAATAAAAGATTAAAATGACTGTTCTAAAAACACCGACTGGTCACCAGAAGATAATTGTTTCAGCTTTGTTTACTGTGCGTGAATGTTTTCTCCCTTTTTAGTCCTTTTTTCTTTTGCATTGTGTCCATAATTAAAATTCCTTTATTTTCAAAGTAGTTCTAAAAGAGGGAGCTAAATTGCCTTTTCTGTGTTTATGTTGTCATTGGCCCACTGTCGGGAAGGGTAGAGGAGGGGGAGGATGGGAGACAGCAGGAGTGTCCTTGGGAAGCATGGAAGATCAACTTGTATTGTATAGTAAAAGGGATGTATATATTTATACCCCATACATGTGCTATAGTTTTTGTACATACAGTATATGTCAGATATTTGTATGTGCATTCAGAGTGGCACATCAAATATTGTGTGCTCATTTTTCTGCTAAGATCTACAAAAAAACATGAATTCCCACCTGCCCTCAGTGGGGAGGTGTGTGCTGCTGGGCTAATCTAATATCTTCAAATTGGTCATTATGCGCAATTGAGGTGTTGATGGATCCCAACAACAACAGTATGTAAATGTGGGTGAAAATTACAATAGGCTCTCTAACACTTTATAATGAACACAGCGTCTGCTCAGAAACACACTGCACAAACACTGACCTAAAACATGCTTATCTGGCTCAGGCGGCAGAAATGAATTTCCGGAAGCCTGACTTTCATGCACATTGATGAAGCCACAGTGTTACTCCTATTCGCCCCCCCACAACCGAGCTATAAGACAACACCTCCTCCTCCTGCTTTTTCTCGAGTAATGTCAGAACCGAGAACACATTTGATGATCAGGGAACTCATTAGAAAAAGGTGACAATGAGGTTTCACAACTTGTAACCAATTTTCCACGACTCCCTTTGCTACCCTGCGCATGGCTCGGGAAGCCGACGTGAACTGCCTTTGAATGATCCGATGAGACTCCTATAGGAATAGATCAGAGGGCCTTTTGCCCCGGATTCAAGCTTGCAAGGTCCAAAAGCAACACAACATTATAAGCCCTCATATATGACTCTCCCAAAGGTCCAGGACCAGGAATGTTCACGCATACATACACTTCACACACATATAGAGAAACATATACACGCTCCTCTGTACAATCACAGTCCCTTCACCCCTTCTGACAGTGCTATCCCTCTTCTGCTTAGCCAGGCGCCCATAATTGAATCTCAGGTTGGGATTAATTCTAGGGGCTGCACTTGACTCGGTCAAAAACAACTATTACAGGGAGGCAATGTATTTTTTACACAGCACTTCACATTGATTAGGCAATGTGCAGCGATGAGAGATGCATTGGATTCTAGATGACAGTCATTTGCATTAAATGAGGGGTTTTCCGCATCCAGAGGAGAGGGGCTGCCTGACACCAAGCGGAACAGACTGAATAGCACTTTCCATAATGCAGGGAGAGGAACACACACACCTGCATGCACAAGTGCACACACAAACACAAGCAGATGCACGTCTCTGGATGCTTACACACATGCTAATGGCATGTATTACGCACAAAAACACAGCTGGTTATATTGCATGGAGGTAGCTATGTGAAAACGGATTTCAGGAAGTTTCAATATTGTTTTGGGGGGAGGTGGGTGTTTTTTGACCCACTTGATTGCAATGACAAGATCAAAATGTCTCCAAATGTAAGTTCTCTGTTGTCTTTCCAAGGACAAGCTCAATGAAAGGTAGTGTGATCTCGGAGGAGCAAGTAGTCCAGGGAGAGCTGAGGCCTGTTTCATTTGCAGGGTGAAAAGAAGAAGAGGGGCAAAAGGATGGAGGGAAGGCAGAAGGGGTTGGTGGTAGGGTGGTGGAGGTATGGTGGGGGTGGTGGGGACTGAAAAAGGCCCTCTTTCAGTTTTGAATGAGAGCAAGAGAACGTTTTTCTTGCCTCCTCCCGTCGTGCTGTCAAACTCGATCAGCAGTGAGGAGCGGTGACGCTGCTCGCCTCCCAGACTCCCCCTCTGCACAATGGAGTCTGCAAGGACCCACCATGCATTTCACATTCAATTTAGCCCTCCCCAGGACATGGCTGTCAGGGTCAGCATCAGCAGTATGAGACAGGGCTGGGGGGGGTGGAGGCCAATGTCTTGGACTGAAACAGGTTTGGAGGGGAGGAGGGGTGTAATGACAATGCTGATGGGTTTGGGCTCAGGGTACAGAAAAGGGGTGCTGGTGTCGGTCAGATTGGAGGGAGGTCGGCGGGGACAGAAGATCCAAAGAGAAAGGACAGGAGATTTGGGGTGAAAATGGGGGTGATGGAGGGTGGCCTCTTCCCAATAATAAAAAACTCCAAAAGAAAGGTCTGGCCAGGGCCTTTATTCGATGGAGCTTATGCTGCTTTCCATGGGGTCCTCAATGGGAGCTAGGAGACTGTTACTCTGCTGAAGCCCATTAGCCAGCATTAGGAGCGTCCACACATCCGCACAAGGAGATTTGAGACAAACCCTAAACAGCCCACAATAACCGCGAGGTACAAGCCTTGAGCCTTAAGACCTCGGCTTGGCCCAAAAGAGCCTTGAATAGACGCGCCCCAAATCATGTTGTTGAACAAATCAGGTATTAAGGAGAGAGGAGTTTGTCCGAATTTACTTTCCCTAAAGACTTTAGTTAAGCTAGTTATTGCGGAGATTTAGTTAGGCGTCGGTTTGCTTGTATGTGATTGTGTGTGTGTGTGAGGGGACATGATTCTTCAGACATCTTACACTATGACACCCTACAACCCCCCTGCAACATAAACCCTTCCATCTTTACCCCCTCACATGTATAAACAGGGCCACACTGAAGCCCAAATTCACCCACTCCAAACAATGGACTGCTTTTGGCAATTAAATGGCATTTGGTGATCCAGGGTGCAAGTTAATGGTATTACTGCTGCAATTCTTCTGCTGAATAGCAAAAAGGATTTCCCTCTCCACCCATAAAGCACTACTCACTGTCTTACCAGCATTACATAGCTTACCTTGGGCTTATGATTCACGGCCTTCCGATTACCATTTGAATATTTCCTTTTCTCCAAAGCGCTGGCAGATGTAGTTGAAGGTGCTGCAGGGCCTCTGGCTATTCATGGTTGAGGAGGCCGGGCTGTCGTCAACCATCACAGGCTTGTCGGTCAAGCTGGCCGGTGCTCTCCCACACTCCATCACTGCACAACCACCCAGGTAGATGCTGTACTCCTCCCTTGGATTTGTCACTCAGACCCATAGAACCTTTAGCATCAAGACAAACTTTTAAGACAGCATAGCAAAAGGTGTAGATGCTTTCAGATGTGATTGATGCTTTACAATAAAACGTCTTCAACTGAATATAAAAGACTTTCAGTCAAAGTTTTTTATTTAAGTTTTTTACTTTGAAATGTCGTATTTATAGCATTAAATGTCACCCGATTTTCCCCATAGTGTTATTTTCTAATACAACCAGTAGAATCATGGAAAAGTGGGAAACATTTTATTTCCTGTCAATGGTTGAATAATTTTCCTCCAATAGCTTCCTCATCTCTCTTTTTCACACGTCTCTTGTTTGCCCAGGGATCCGGTTTGGCAGGCGCCTTTTCTATGGACAAGATGCTTTGAGAGGAATATGAAAAGCAAGATTTAAAGGTGACGCCTGGTCAAAGGGGGAGGGAGAGAGGGAAAGAGAGAGGCTGGTTATCACAGCTTCCCTCCCGGGCTCACCCTCCTCTGAAATGAAGAGAGTAAATGCTAAAACTTAACAAAGTCACAGCGAGAAAGGTCTGCTCCTGACAAAGATGAATGAAATGATGAAAGGACTGAAAGCTCAGGGGAAATATCTAATGTATTTCTGCACTGCTCTATTCATTTACTTTATTCTGAGGCACAATCTCACAATATGTAGTGAGCGTAAAACTTTATCACAGAGCTACCATAAAAACCTCAAACGCATGTGTGTTGAAATATAACCATTCCTCTCCAATATGGAACAAAGAATTGGCCATTTTGTTATAGGGGGCCAATTAAATAATGATTCCTATTGAAAGGGCACGGATGATGGCAGGCCAAGGACAATGCAGTCGGAAGGGCTCGCAGATCGTTTGAGGGTTTGTTTATAGATTTGGTTCCCACAAGCACTAGAGGGGCTCCCTTAACTTGACAGACCAAACAGATCAGGCGGAGAACAGAGCAGGCCCTGTCAATAGTGAGGATTATGGGAACGGCTGTTTGGCCTCCAACCATTTTGCCCGCCAGAAGACACAAGAGGGCTCCAGTTTGATTCAGTTCCATGCTTATTGTCAAGTGTCTCTGTAGCTAACAGTCGCTAGCAGACGGACTGACAGAGATTTGGCCATTGACCTGCTGCAGACTCACACTGGTATTCTAAAACATTTGAATAACCAGTTGATTACATTGTGTTAAATTATCAGTGGTATAATATCTTAAATAGATAATCATAGACTATATAAACATGCTAGCATTTTCCTCTGCTCAGTGTTAGCAGCTCAAATGCTGTTATCATTTAGTGCTGTTTTTTCAGGTTTATTATTTGAGTTTTGGGTTTTGACAATCACCTCAGATTGATAAGAAAACTGAATAGACAATAAACAGTCGACATCTGGAGGGACACTGGGCCAAATTTGAAATTAAAAACGACTTGAGGTATAAGGTATCAGGTCAGTGAACATTAAAAGATAGAATCCAGCCATTTACAAGATAATACATCCGTTAGCTAGGAAATGGCTAAAGGCTAATATTAATGTTTGGTAGTTTTACATGATACATAGAGAATGGATTAAACTTCTAGCTCCTTAGTTAGCTTTGAACAAATAACTAGTACATTTGCAGCTATGGGTAATCAAATAGTGTTTAAAATTGAAAAGTAACTAGATTTCCCTTGAGATTTTGACTTTCAATATTAATTTCAGTTGCTTACTTTTTGGAAAGGAGTGATACAAAAATGATTGTCATCTACTCTTTATACAGAATACAGAAGTATCCTATAACAGCATGTAAGAGGGATGTCAGAGGAAAATGGTAGTCGTGTGATTATGGTGGCTAAGATTGACTTTGCATGAAAACACACATCTGCGTACTGGGACTAGTTCTCCTTTTTGCTTTGTTAACCTCTATAAATGCAAAGAAAACATGTGCAATCATGCACCCTACTGCCTTTACCCTTATCGTCTGTATGTTCATTCATGAGCTGCAGAAAGATGCCGTCTCACTGGCATTGTTCCATTCCTCAGGGACCTGACTTTTATTGCACTGCAGTTTAAGCCATTTCAGCCACAGCTATGATCTTAATTAGCTACACCTAAAGCCCATCTCTTCCCCAGACAAGTCTAATTAAGACCAGCGCCTTTCCCCAGCCAAGCCCCTCTGCTGGCTAAAAGGGAGCCCACAATCTCTTGTCCGAGGATTACAACCTGGGATACATCACAAGCAATCATCTCCCCCACAGCCCCAAAACCCTCGGTTGCTGCCCTCCACCCCCCTCAAAAAAGCATCCCTGTCTCATGAAAGACACACAATACTATGTCCCTACTAATTTGTGTGTGTATAGAACTGTCTCTTCACCCACATCAGTGAGGAGAATCTCACTAACAGGAGTCTTAACAAGTTCAGGGTTAGCTAACTGTGTAGCAAAGTAGTGGTTCCTTTGTGCATGGCAGCAGTCACTCAAGCTAAACAGCCAGATATTAGCAGATGGGGGTGTAGCTTTCGCTTAGCTTAAGCGAGTGTCTTTCTCAGGCTCCAACTTTGTGTGAATGCATTGAAAGGCGCTTTCTTAATTGGATAGTTCCTTTAACCCTGCCTGGATCTTTGATCCTTATTGTAAACTTTCATTGTTGTCCATCAGTCTTACGGCAGCTACTGCAATTGCTGGGTCTCATCTTAGCATCCTAAACTCCTTAGTGTTAGTATCAGCTCAAGCTCTTAGCGCTGGATAAGCCCTTGCTAATGTCATAATGGTGATGATTTGGCTGAGCCCTCCGGCGTTATGTCAATTCAGCCGAGGGAAGTAAGAGCCACAATTAACAGAAATTAGCTAAATGCTATTGAGTGGTTCTGCGTATTTGAGGGCAGGGCACTGACCCTGGCAACCCCACACTGTGTTGCCAATCAATTATATTTTTTCTGCTGCAGGCCAACTTCATGATTATGAGCATCAGGCGGAATTATTCAGTCAATTATCCTAATAGCTGTTAGTGATAATCTCTGGGACTTTTTGCCTCATCATCATCTGAATAGATATGAGTACAGACTTCTACAGAAATGCTATGAATCACACACACTTTGGCCTCAGAATTTCATGAATGTTGGTGTTGAGAATCCTTAATACTTCTGTACACCATAGAGTAAACCTAAATGTTTAAAATGTGAAGGGAAATCCTATTCAAACCAGTGGGGCAGCTGTGGAAGGTTTTATTGGCTGAACTCACAGTCGAAACAGCTGAAATGACTCCCTGCACCCTGACTTTGAAGTTCTTTAAGAGTCTTGTGGGTCAGACCCCCTGAGGAGAGAGAAAGACTCAATTCATCAGGGTGTAGTAGAACTGAAAGTAGAAAACGCTTCGTGTCCGATAACTGGAGGGGGGGCCTGAGGAAGAGCGAATGTGTGAGTGAGGGTGAATCTGCTGCTGGAAAGAGAGCAGAGCTGAGGAGTGTGTGTGGATCTCCTGCAAGGAGACCGGCCCTGGGTGGTTCTCACTGAAAGCCTATTTGTGGATGAAAGTGCGGCTGCCCTGGGGTCCGCTCGCACAGAGAGACGAGGCCAGTGATTAAGGGGGCGTGAGGGCAGGACGGCCCTTTAATTTGGGGGCTGCACAGTGAGAAGGGGGGTACAGGCGCTGGTGTATCTGTAGCCAGACAATGGCGATTACCTTCCTCTTTATCTGGCGGAGAGGGGGCTTTGAGAGAGCAATCTGAGGAGCGGAGGAAATGGCACGACACAGGATTAGTGGCACAACAGGACGGTAAATTAAATGTTGGAGATGAAAGAATGAGGCTCTGACATGCATCAATAGAGAGCATTTGCTGCATTCTAATAACAGCAGCCGAGGAGAAATACCTGTAGAGATTAGCGTGTGTAAGAGAGGAAGGATACACAATCGTGACTTTGGACATCTTTTGTCATGTGACAACATTCAACAGTAAAGCAAACAGGAAAGGTGCATTTGTGGCCATGAATGTAACTCTGCACTAAATGTGACAGAAATGGTGCAAGCAGGTCATAACTGCATAAACACAATGAATCTATAAATGTGACCCAAATAATCCAAGTGGCAACCCATATTAGAGTAAATGTATCTGGTCAGGTGAGATTTAAGTGGCAGTTTTACAAAGCTATCACTATTGGTTTTTACTTTTCTGCATTTCATGATGATCCCCCAAAAAACAAAAGGAATCTTTTTTCTTCTTAGAAAATGAACGGAGTACAAGTCACACATCTGACATCTGACTTGAAGTAATTCTGAGCACCTTGCAGATCTCATGTTCACATTCTGAGTTATACATTTGATAACCTTCACCTTTTTTACCTTGAAAATCAGTTTTGACCGATTCCAACCATTGCAAGTTGAACACAGTACACAATATTATTTTTGCTTAGCTTTTCAAAATGTCTTTAATCATGTAGAACACGCATGCACTTTGTTGCATATATTGTTTATATGCAACAAGATTATGGGAGCCCCATCGCTCACTGCTGGTCAGATAACTAAAGTACACCTTTACATGATATTTTTATGTCATGATGTAATCAGTGCACAGAAGCCCTCAAATCTTTAAGACATGCAGCGGCATTTACCTGCAGCCTAATATGAGTGTGAGTGTGTGAGTGTGGGTATATCATTATGTATCTGGCACCTTCATATATATGTTGCACTGGAAAAAAAAACACAACATCTCCAGAAGCACAAGTCCAAGTCAACTCCCACATGGCCCCAAACAGTCTCCTATGCAACACTGTACCTCCACTCTGCCCTCAACACTAGAAATTGCTCGCTTTCAAAGATTACTGAGCATAACGGTACAAATGATTTGATGTCTCTTGGCATCCTCCAGCAAACGTGGCTCAAAAGTGGATCAAAACAAACAAATCAAATAATGATAGTTCCAGCTTAGTTTTTTCCTCAAACAGTTTGAAAACACAAAATAATTATCAAACATATTCCAGCCATCATTAGTAGTGAATTAACAACAAATTAAATATCTCATTAACATCTATGGTGAATGACAGGTATTATAGATTAAATGTGAGAAAATAAAAACAGAGACCAACAGAAGGGGAAAGAAAGAGGAGAAACAATGTGCGTCTTTGGTGCATCAGACGTCGGCGTGAGCAGGTCCTGAACGCAAGCGGAAATGATTCAATCAAAGAGTAGCTTTATCTAGGTTATTACTACATTGAAACAGGATGATGAAGAGGAGGCTTGCCTTAATCTCAGCCACAATGGAAGGGAACAAAGGCGTACTTACAAGCACTATCAGCCACAAATATCAAATCAGCTCGAGCAGCACCTAATCCTGCCAGACAGCATTGTTGATTCAGTGAACCTGCGGTCAGAGACATACACAGCTATATGTGCAGAGAAGATACACACCGACTCACACACACACATATTCACACAGATGGTGGCAGTTTACCTCTCATAAGGTGAGAGCTACAGTGGGTTTCTTGTTATGTCCTGCCTTGTTGTAAGACTCAAAACAGGAAGTACAATTGTTGCTGTTACTTCGCTTCAATTAATCTCAATTTATGTCAATTTGACTTGTGGTGTATGGCGATCATCTTCTCAGAAAGTCTTATTGCACTTACTTTTCAAGAGCTACAGGTGCATATGTACATCTGCTCCAATGAATGAGCTGAGCCTTTTTTTCCATGCATTTGAAATATAAATAAATAAATTCATGAATACCTCAATAGATCCATGTATATACAGATGATGCATCCTAGTGTCCAACACAAGGAACACAAGAAAGAAAATGCCTGTAGCCATGGGGAGAGGCTTATTTTGTCAATTTTTCCCTATATAAAACTCATTGATTGATAAAGAGGATGACTAGTTCATATCAGGGGCATTTATAGAGTACTTTCTATTGAGAAGTATCTGTCCCCAATCCTGACCCCTAAATTTCAATTTATGTAAATACCACTTAAACCATTTTTTTTTTAAAGTTTAAACAAAGGTTGAAAGACTGAAAGGATTTTTAAATTAAAAAACTATGCTCAAAATATCACGTCCCTTGTTTTCATGCCACTACCGAAACACAAGAGTTTTAGTGGTTTGGCTGAGCCTAGATTTAAGCCACACCCTGAATTTTTGACCAGGAAGTGACATCCCTGTCCCCCATGGCTGCACGATAAGCAGCTAAATCCCATATTTTTTTTAATAAATGTGTTCCATAGTCTGAAAATTAGTGTGTAACTTTAAAAATTGTCACTACCAAACACACATTCTCTTCAATTATGTAAACTTTTTGGGGTTTTATGCAAATTCTTATGTTTCTATGGGTGTACACCTCTTCAAAGACGTGTTTGCTAGCCATGTGCTTGCTAGCATTTTTTAATTATGCTCAAAATTAGGTAGAATTGTCACTACCGAAACAGTCACTACCGAATCAAATGGTCAAGTTCGGTAGTGACATTATTATTTCGGTAGTGACAAAATGGACTGGTTAGTAGTTAAATCTCATCATTTTGAAATAAATGTATTCAAATGTCTTAAAAGCAGTGAGTTTCTTTAAGTATCATCATTTCAATCATCTAGTTACAGCAAATAAGCAATTGATAAGTAATATTTGTACTATAAATGGTTATGGATGAAAAAAAGGCAAATTTCTTTTAGCTTGTAATATGGACCTGATGCTGAAATCAACCACATCATGTGTGTCAACTCAGGTAGACCAAGGATTACTGATGAATTTACTCAATGCCAGTTTTCTTACCAAAAAAATCACCTGTGTTGAATAGAGTTGCCGTTCCTGTCATGATTACGTCAATAATAAGTCAGAAACAGTTGAATACTTTATGACACATGACCTAAAAACAATTCACTTTGTCTCTTTTTTACCTGTACCTTTACCCAACTCCTCACTCTTTATCAGTCCTTGATTATGGTGATATAATACACAGACATGCTTCTGCTTCCCCCTTTAAATCCTTAGACTCAGTCTATCACTGTGCTCTGAGAGATCCCTATAACACTCGTTGTATTTTGTGTAACAAAGCTGGTTGGTCTTCTCTGGCACATTGGTGTCATAAACACTTTCTTTTTATTCATGAATCTCTTATTGGACTACACATCTGACTGTTTAATACTTCAAGTCCCATGTGCTCACCCTGAACTAGGATAATCCACCTTTAACTTTTTTGCTTCGAACGTGACATTTTTATCAACATACTTTTGAGATCACCAAGCTCATTTCTCTTGGTCTATTATCTCATATTACTTCACAGTGTGCAATTGTTATCTCTGAGTCCTGTTCTTTGTGGTTTGCTTTAGTTGTTGTAATCGGAATTTCTTGTAAATGAGGGGAAACTCATTCAAACTTAATGATTTTCAAGGTTTAAATAAAGGTTGATGATGAAATGCTGCTTACAGTTTGCTGCCACAAAAGCAGAAATACTACATAAAAAAAACACACACAAAACCATTTGGCCAGATATGCACATTACCCATATTTTACATGTTCCAAATACACACAAAAACACATCGAAGTTGAAAGAGCTAAGAGCTTCATGATGAAATTGCACAACCCATATAGCAACAGGAAACACTGTAACATATTTTGACTGGGACAGGCACATATTAGTGTTCATAACAGTGGCATTTTGCATTGGGGTACTCCACAACATCTGCCAGATGTTAGGAGCTCATACTCAGAGTAAAGAATGTAAGATGGTTCTGACAATACTCTCTATGCTTGCTTGAGAAAAATAACTATAAAATAATACTATTGAGAGGAGAGATTGATGTTAATTTCTTCTCACAACCTTCATGGCAGTCTGAACCTGAAGAGTAAGCTTACATCTTAATACAGGCTGCAAAAATGTTAACTGAATCGAGAACACGAGTTGGTATCAAGGCAGGGTAGCAACATTGTTATGGGGGGGGGAGGGTTGGTATAATGGGAAGAATGTGAAAATGTTGTACACTCCAGGGCGTCCTAACGATAGAGAAATGTCACCGTGGGGCCATATGTTTAAATTACAAATGACACCACTGTCACAGGAGTGTCTGTAAAATCTAAAACTGCAACTTTACCTTACACTAGCCCCCAACAGATCTATGACACCCTTTGTGACCTCTAACCTTCTCAACTCCCCCATCCTCAGGGTGCTGTCCACACTAAAAGCAGCAGCAGTGTTGGGAATGTCCTTGTTCAGGATGGCACTTGGCAGACGGAAAAGGACACTGTCAACTTCATTATCCCACAATAACAGACTAATTATTGTGTTTGTTAGCAACAAATCAGAGCACAACAGACTGCATGTCCCTGTCCTGTTTTGAGCATCTTAATTACTTACACCCCCCCCCCCCCCCCCACACACACACACACACACAAACACACACACGCACGCACACACACGCACACCCTCCTTCTCTCTGTTGCCACTGCTGCTGTTGTTATTTAGCATATAAAAGGCAACAGCTAATTGTCTGGACTATAAATATTCGGCATGCAATTAGCGTCCTGGCCTGCCTCTGCGTTGTGTTATCACCTCGCTGTTTGGTACGTTAGTGCAGACCGCACACTCAATTCTCCGTATCTAATGGGAGTTTGATAGCAGCACTGAACCTTTGTTTCTAAGAACAAATGAGAGAGAATGCGTCCCTGTCGGCCTGCCCCTTCACTTGGCTTTGAGGAAAAAACACATCCAAAACAAACATCCACAACTTCACATGAATAAGGAAGCACTAGAAGGTTAATGCCACATAGATTATATTTGGAAGCTGTGCTACAAGGGGGGGTTTTGTGTAGAAAAATTACAAAGTGGAGTTGAAAATGTAGGGGAAAAAAGAAAAAAGTTAAGGCCTAATGAAAAAGAAAATAAATCTTCCTTTCAAAGGAAATTTAAAAGGTCACACAGGGTCGTGTTAAAAAAGGCCCAAGAGAAAACAAGAGAAGTCAACAAGAGAGTCAATTGGGGAAATAAGGACACATATTGTTATATTCTGAGCAAAAGCAAAACAAGGTCATATTTAAATGGTATGTACAAAATTATTTCTGCTACTTAGCAGAGAAACAAAATAGAAGTTTGTACAGGTCTTGGTGACCAAAAAGTCTGCTCTGCCTCTACTGAAAAGGAAATCATTTCCCACTGGCCTCGGGGAGAACGCAAAAGCATGAGAGACAGGAGGAGGGGCCGCAGGAAAAAGAGGAGTGGAAACATCAGGGTATGCAGTGCTCTCCTCCACCTCACATAAAATCAAAGAAAGGAGAAGAGAGGAGAGGTGCATGAGAGAGAAAGCCGGTAAGAGAGCCTTCACGGATGATTGCAGCCCAGTTTGAGCTGCTAAAGTGCAGACGTGAACTTCTTTCATCTTCCTTCAGGGTCACTGTCCGTGGAGCAAGGGGTCGTGTCATCCTGCCGACACTTCCCTACAGCAAGCTTCTCAGCCACTTGAGATTTCCACCCAACAGTGCTGTGGCACCCTGTGAACGCTCAGCAAACACAGCGGGAGCATCGGCACCCAAAACCTTAGAGCAGAGCTACGAGCAGCAAAGTGTTAAAGCATCACATGGCCTGAAGTTGTTGTTGGAAAGGAGGCCATTAAGAAGTTCACTTCAGGACGAGTCAAAATGTAGAGGAGATCCAGAGTTGGGAAAAATTAATAATTGGATGGAGCGCGTGGAGAAGAACAGAAAGAAAAAGAAAGTGTGGGCATTTTTTTTGTTTGTTTAAACTAAAATACGTGGTGATTAGTAAAAACACAAATGAAAACTCTTCAGATGACTGCCCTCCAAAGTGGGGTGAAGCCAAAAATGATGAAAGAAAGACAGAATAAAGCAGGTGGAGATTTGAAGTCAGAGAAACAGTCTAACTGACCCTGGTCTGTGTGGAGGGGCCGACTGGAGCCTCGAGGCTTGTTAGAGAGAGACCCTGAGGGCTCCTAATTGGACTGGCAGTCTGAGAGAGAGAGAAAGAGGGGAGTCAGCCTCAAGATCTGGGATTCTTTTTTTGGGGTGGGGGGGCTAGAGGGAGTTAATGGTGAAGGAGGCTTTCCAAGTCACATGAAAGTTTGTGGGGATGAATGTGCCATAATTAGATTAATAAGTAGCTTAATTTATCGCAACAGAGGATATCAGCGGCTCCACATTAGAGGCAGGCCCAGAAGATTAGCCTCGATCGGCGTTTCCAAAACACGATTAGCCCCCCGGCACAAAGACCAGGCTCTTTCACAGGTTCCTACCACCACAAGGGCCAGGATTAGAGCAACATGTTGAATAATCAGCAGTACTCCTGCATGCTCCGCTCAAGTCTGCACCGCAGCCAGGGGTCCACCGCAACCCTGTGCACCCTCCCTGTCCTGCTCACAACACCTATCAATTAGACCATTACTGGCCCAATTAGAGTGAAGAGCAGCCACACTAAAAGTCGCCTGTACCATGCTGGTTTCTGATTATCAACTTATTTCTGCCACTTTATCTACCTGCACCGTGAACAATAAAAAAGGATGGGCAGCGCTCACCCGTTTTCCCATAAGTCAAGCCCAGTCAATTAGAAACTTCTTGTGTGTATGACCACTAAGTCATTTGGATATCCCAAGAGCCCCTGGGGACAGGCAGCTTCAGGGCTAATTGATTGTCCCTCCAATCTCCTCCAGAATGCCAATAAAGACCTCAGCATATGTTCGCTCAAGCCCCGGCCATCAGCCACATGCACTCTGAATGCAGCGCTCGTACTGAGCTCTAGATCCCTTGATCCTCCACATCCTTCACATCCGGACTCTTGTTTGAAGAAAAAAACAAAAAACAACAGTGGTTGGGGAAAAAATGGACGGGCTGCGAGCCAAGATCTTTGCAGAGTAGCCCCATCTATGGTAGAGAGGTTGCAGCTGTTAGTGATCTCCTGAAAGGGATTTGTAAAACAAGTAAAATGCCAGCAATGCCCACAGGAAGATGTTTTTAACAATTGGACACTTGACTTGTCTTATTTTCTGTTTCCTGGTCAGTTTGATTATTACAAGGAAAAGGGAGTGAAGAAGCATCCCAGGTGGGATATTTGAGGAGTGTTTAACTCCTAAACAGGGACACCTTGTAAGTCAGCACCCCAGGGCACCACAGGAGCACATTTACAGCATCTAATACCACTTTTACTGCAGATGAGCTTCTCTTGACGTGGACCATACCGCTGAGAATGGCAATGTTAAAAATATACCAAACTGAACAGAATTTAATACAGCACTAACAAGATGCTTGGTTATGGGATCACTGGTGCAGATCTAGTGGGAGAGGATGTCCCATCATGAATATAGACCCTCTCGCCTAAGGGCATGTTTACAAATCACACACTTGTCACCACCTCGTCAGGAATATGAGTCCTGTTTACCCTTGAAAATACGGCAACTTTTACATTTCTATCTGCTGTGGCACCACTGCAAGCCAATTATCCTGTGTGACTATGCAGCGCCACGCGTTGGTGATAATGTGCACAGAGTCAACAGTCCGACAGACTGAGCTCCCTGGCAGGGGTTTGCCTCAGAGTGGCCCAACGCACCCTGCAGTACAGGTCATATCAGCATGGCTCGCCTCTGTTAGCTTAACTGGGGGACTGTGTGAGTGCAAAGGTGTGGACATCTGAATGTATCTTATTCCAGCAGCAGTCTAGAAACCAGGCATCATTCATACTTTCCAGAAAGAACATGTGATTTCTTTACTGTATGTAATTTCCTTAAGTCTTTCAGCCACTTCAAACTTATCCTTGCCTGCATTTTATACCGAATAAAATAAGCATATTTCTACTACAACATTGCAAATCCGAATTTTAAACTTTAAGTAAACAATGTCAACATAGTTTGAGCATTTGAAACAACTTCAATATGTACAGTGCTTTGCATATTTCCAATAAAATCCCTCATATTTGGAATTTTGTTATTTTCACTCCACCAGAAATGTTAAGCAAATAAAGCGTACTAAAACTTGAATATAATAGTATATTTTAAGCTCATTGTCCGTGCCATTACATTTCTGTAAATAAAAGTCCTTTTTAAAAGTGCTCTACAGTGTCAGCAGTTTCTTATCCTCCATCGGTCTTAACTAAACCTTTAATACTTCCAAGCTCTTCATTCCACTCTTTTATATGAGTCGGTGCTTTAAGCAGAAATCAGGCTTACTTTGACTTTTTAAATGAGAATATTGACCTTTGAAATCCCTCTGTGGCATCAGATTGTTACATTTTTAGGGTTGGCAGGAGTTGAGAAGATGATTTACCTAGCTGGAGTAAGGGCAGTTAAGATGTAGAACGTGTTGAAACAATGTCAGGAACTTTTAAATACTACTTTAAGTGAAACCAAAAGGGAGGAAAAGCACTTGGATGGATGGGTTGGTATCTACAAGTCAGCATTGATCATATCCCAGGCCAGGACTGCCTGTGTTGCCAGCTTCCCCAGCGGTCACTCAGCTCTCTCCAAAAGCTCACCCCAGCATCACGGCCCGGCTCTTTCTCTGCACTCTGCTTGTTAGATAGCAGCTGTTTCACTCTTTCCAATGAAGCAATATCTGTTGCCGAACAAACGAGGGAAAAACAAACAAACCCCGGGCTCGATGAGGGCCATGTGCAAGTGTGCGGGGTGTTGCGCTCCCTGCTCCGCTCCGCTAGCTACCCCGGCAGCTAGCCTTCGCCATGCACCAAATTAGAAAGCCTCGCCATCAGGCAGACAGCTGGCAGCCTTCCCCCAGGGATGCCAATTAAGTTTGTAAATCATTTAGACAACAAAACTGTACAAGAGAAACAACATCCCATAGAGGCAAGCGTCCCCACAACTCCCAGCAGTCCCTCACCACAACCTTCGCTTCCCCCCCCCCCACCCCCCCCATCTGCAGCAGCCTCAGGAAAAAACACCTCTGAGCATACACAGGCCCCAGAGATCAGCAAATATGCTCAGAGAAATACATGAATAGCAAATCAAAGCCATTGATTTTGTCATGCTAATGTGTTGTTATAGATAATTAAGATGTGATGTTTTATTAATAAGTTGGCGTCTACTCTGTCACAACGATTGGCAGCACAGTCTTCACCTAATCGGCCACATTTTTACAGACAGCTCCATAGTTGTATTTCTGGTCACTCTTTTTGACACTAGCAGACATGAACACCTCAAACAATCCATTGACGCTTTCCTATACCACACAAGGCGCTGCAGAAACTTAACTATGAAGCTTCAAACTTCAGCAACACATTAGATCAAGTGTCCAAACTGGTAACCTGAGTTTTTGGCCTCTGGGGGAAAAAACTTGGGTAGGGATTAGAATAATAGCTAAGAAGCTTTCTGAAAATTGAACCCTTGAGTAGGAAAGGAATATGTCGGCCTTAGGCAAAAGTGTGACCCACGCGCTCCTGCTGAATGCTCATGCGCTCAGACTTGTTTTTTTTTCCACAGAGGCGGCCAAATCCACAGTAGTTTCAGCGTGACACACCAGGATGTGACAGACAGAGTGACAGTGCGACTAACTAATTGAGACGGAATGCAAAAAAAAAATCCTCTGAGCTTTAAGTAAATGGGAGTGGGAGTATGCCCTCGTCTCCCATCACCCTGAACCCCTACAAACACACACACACACACACACACACACACACACACACACACACACACACACACACACACACACACACACGGAGCACGATCCCTGCTCAGGGCATCTCTATCAGTGTTAATAAGCTGAGAAATTATTAAAATGAAAGCTAAATTAAGTTATTTTTAAGTAATCTGCATTTCCTTTGAAAGATCAGTTGTTAATACAACAGAGTTAGGGTAACAGGGGAGAGGTGATGGAACATAAAGACTGAAAATCAAGAAAAACAGCTTTGAAGAATAAAGTGTGATAATTACCTGATAAACCTTTACTCATAAATGTCCATGGAGGTTTAGTACTTTTTGCTTTCTACCACCACTTTCTGCTGTAGGCTCTTATTAAGATACACATTTAGACAAACTATTAGTCGTTTCACACTACAACTGAAAAGCAGCAGGATATATTCAGGGAAATTCAACACATAAGGGACAGCTGTTCTCACATACGCACTTCTGAAAATGTCTAGAAAATATCAGGCAGTCTGCCCCTGAAATCGATTCATGTCTGACGAGGGGGGGGGGGGGGGGGGGGTGAGATAACGGCTCAGGAGACAAGATGTGATCTAAAAAGAACGATGCAGAAGTGGCAGACAAAGCAACAGAGTCCAGCGCTACAATGAGAATTTTTCCCTCATATCACAACTATAGTTTGACATATTCAAAATATCAACAAAAGAGCAGAGAAGAACATACAAGGGAACAGAAAAAAAAACTAATGAAACAGTCTCATTACATACATGGACCTAACACTGCTCATGCATATAAAGTCTAGGATCGTGCGCCAGTTACAGGATATAAACATCATCTCTTGCGGGGAATTTTACCTGGAAAATTCCGACTGCGTTCTCACATAAGCTCACCCTGACTTGACAGGGGAAAATCTACTTTGGGGCTGACACCAAAAATCCCAGGTAAAGCTAGAGTGAAAAATTGGCTGTTTGTATCCCCACATGCAGAAAAACCCAAACAAATTGCAGGAAGTTTTCAGGAGTTTTTTTGCTTTCAATAGTGTGAAAGCACAATTGGGAAGATTTCAGAGCAGGCTGTCCCTGGAACTTTCAAGACATTTTCAGGAGTGCATGTCGTAAAAAAGCAAAGTGACAATTTTTTATGCAATTACTGCATTCAGTTGTAGGTGTGTCTTACGACAAACCTTAAGATAAGTTGAAAAGCTGATCATGACATTCCTATAATCTGTATTTGTTTACTTTGTGAGCACTTGTTATTGCAACCAATTTGACTTGAATCCATACGATCTTCGTTTTTTTTTATGTTGTAGCTCATGTACCAAAAACCATGTTTTCTTTAGGCTCACTATGGGGTAGGTATTTTCCAGCATGCCACCGTTGGTTGGCAGTACCCTAAAGCTTGAAAACCCACAAAAGCATTTCAAACGCCTCACTGTCAGCTTTGACTACTAAACCTTATGTTCAGTCAAAATATAAGACTAGCTACCAGCAGCATTTACACAGGCTAAGTTAACCACATCTGCACAATGAAAAAGACCACATCTACAAGATGAAGCCAAGCATCAGCCGCTGGAGGCAGTGCAGCACAACGTCTCAAAATCTAACTTTCCAATGTTTCTGCTCGCTTGAAAATCAAGAGCAGCAATCAGTAGATTAAACTGTTCCCATTGTCAGCATCTCTCTGCCTGATACTCTCCTCCTCTCGCTCTCATCATTGCTGCTATCAGATGACCTCTCTCCTCTACGGATGGCACCAGAGCAGACACTGACAGCTCCTTCATTTTCCGGACAAACTGCTCCGTAAATGATCACTTTGCCCCTTGTGTTAGCGGCTGGAGAAGACTGTGTGCTTCATCTAGATATAGGTTTATTCAGAAATGAAAGCTGGTCATTTAAATACAAGCAGTGTTAATGCACAGACAGCTAATGGAGTTCCATTTTAGAGAGGTCTTTTCCTATTTGGGGCTTTTAATATCTAATCTCAGTCTATTGTCAGGATGGTCAGGGTGTCTAATCACTCTTAACCTTGTATCACTGCCATAACCTTTTTTCATTGCCCTAACAATTTAAACATCATTTTCACATAATAACAAGACTTTTAGCCTCCTAGAGACTGCACCTTCTACCATAACCACCACAACTAATGGGATCTAATCTATATAATAAGGGACATTAATATATATGCAAATCAGCTGAGGCTACATCTCTCATGGGGCAGATAGACCCAGTTGGCATACACTTGTATCATTTCTGTCACATGTGTCACTTAGTTGTTAATTACTGTTAACATTCCTAAAATGCAAATACGTCGTTCTGCAAACATGGCAGCACATGTATCCTTAAGTAATAATGTTCCTGGAAGGAGGAAAAAAAAAAAGCCCCCCCCTTCCCCCCCTCGAGGTCCAGCAGTGTGAAGGGAATTTGAGGCATTGGGGGTTGAGGGCTGCAGGTCGGCTGTTCAAAGCCACTCTGTGCATTGTTGGGTAGTAAGGGATTAGGTCTCTCCAGGCTGCAGAATTTGCTTTCTAATTAAAAGGGATAAGATGTTGAAAAATAGTGAGGGGCATTACTACTGTAGAAAAGAACTGGGGGAGGGTTTGAAAAGGAGAAATGCTGAAAAGAGGGGATAGAAGTTTGTAGTGTCACAACTGGTGTTTGATCACAAGACGAAGCAAGAGTAACCAACCTCTTGTTCTGACTCTCACTGCCCATTTTTCCTCTGTTTGCTCCTTCTGCTGCCTCCATGTAATTAACTCGCCTCACACTGACACACTTTTAACCTAAAACTAAGACGAAACTCTTGTTCCATTTGCTTTCCACTTGTTTATGATGTGGAAACAGAAATGAAACAACTTTACTGTTCAAGACATTTTGTTCCTAAAATTTAAACATAAGGTGGAATTAAATACTAGTCAATTATCCTCCTATTAATCATAGTAATTATAGAGTTAACTTAAGTAGCAAATGAATAAAGCTCTTAAATATTGGTTTGTAGTTTCCGCAACTAGGGAATTTTTTATTTCACTACGGCATCTCAAAGATGGCATGGGAAGTTTTTATCTGGTTATGGATAAGAATGAAATTAATACTGATTCCTTTATGTGACCTACAGAAGCGAAGGCGTAATTCTCAAATCGAATGTTAGCAAGTACTTAGTTGACCATGTTTATGCCTTTCCTGTCCTATTTTGTAACAAGTTCAAAGGTTAGCTTATTTAGGAAGTGGCTACATTTTATCAATAGCTGTTGTCTTACGGTAGCTAAAGGGTAATAACAATTTTTTTATTGGGTTAAAATAAAGCCTGCTGTCCCTTGGTTTCTGATCTATTCAGAAATGACAATGATTTATAAAGTTTTCTACATTTATAAGACTTAAGACCTAAAACATAAAACAATATAACATCTGAGCTTACTACCCTGAGCGTGAGATCAGGAGAAAATGGCTGCTGGGTTCATAAAGTTGATAGCTACATTACTTGAATTTACTATTTTAAGAGGGAATCACTGAGATGTTTTAAACACTACATTTAACTGACGTACATGTTTAATTCCCAGATTAGTGAAATACAAAAACATATGACCCTCAAAGATAAGAACATCAATGAGAGTATTAGGTGAAAGTTAAGAGTAAACCTTCAGAATATTGAAACACTTAGTTTGAGCCTCTTAACTGTTTATCATGAACCCAGGGGGCTGGCCAGATACCCAGCATGTGTCCCTCTTTAACCCCTTACAGCAGTGTCCATCACTACTTCATTCAGCAGGCTGCTTTTTTGTTACCTTGTCCTCCAGCGGGGGTCCAGCTCTTCCCAGGCACCCTACAAACGAAGCCTGCCTTTAAACGAAGGCTGACTTTAAAGCACAAGAGGAGGCTTGCTTATTTTCCCCTGAGCCCTAGGAGGTTAACGACATGCCAACGACATGCCAGTGAAGAACAAGACCTCCGCCTCTCTCCCCTTCTCTCTTGGCCAAACCCCTTACCACTGGGGTTTTTGTGTTTGTTCTGCAACAGCACAAACCCTTGTAAAACCTTCAAACTCCATCTCAAATAGAGCTTATTTCTTGGTAGTGTCTGGTTGTGGGAACAACCCCCTTCCCATACTAACACAACCACACCACCTCCTCTATTTTAACCAAGCTCCATGAAGCGCTCACCTTTTACTCCCAGGCAATCCGATCCTATTTGGAGTGTGTGACGAGGGCCATTCTCCATCACCTCACTGATCAAGAGCCCCCCTGTCAAGCGGGCCCAGGGATGAGTAGGTTCAGATTTGGGAAGAAGAGAGAGTGGGGCATGTATTGAAAGAATCTGCAGTGAGCCAAGGAGAAGATTAAACGACGGCTAACCATCAGGACTCCCTCTAAAACCCCCCCCCCTCCCTCTTCTACTTCACCGGTGTCCTGAGGGGGGAGCACCTGGGGAAGGGAGGGGGGGGAAGAAAGTGAGGGGAGGCCGATAGCACAGTGGCAGCTGAGCCATCTTGTCATCATAGCAGGACAAGCACATTGAACCGTGTCCTCTGTACCCTCCCATCTTATTCCAGACACTGCATTGCCCTCCGCTGAAATGCGTCAAAACCCCCTCTCAACCCCTGCCCCACCCTTGTTGGAGGACTTCTCTCCGCTGGTGTCTTTTCATTTTTAAAAGGCAGAGATGAGTCCCCGGCTCTGCAGTCTTTCCAGGCGTCCAAATTAATTTGCGTCTGGGCAGCAACATAAGCAGCACGGGGCTATTTGATGAGAGTGTAGGGCAATGACATGCACTGGCAGGCATGCCTTGATCTCTTGCTTTCTTTCTTCGTCGCTTTCCACCCCACCTTAGTGCCAAACTCATGCCAGCCTTGTCCACATGGGTGGCACACACACCAAACCCTGTATTTACAAGAGAAGAAAGCACTGGTGGTACTTCAAACCTCTGCTCGAGTGTTTGTGGTTTTATGTGCAAGTATCAAATACCCTTCTAAATGCAATCTTAACTTCACAAAACACTAAAAGCCAACAAAATCCCCAACAAAAACACACAACTGTTGTCCTCACTGCAAATAAAATGAGGATGCGCACACTGGATGAGCAATTTCTGAAAATCCCTCGGCTAATTTTCCGATCAATACCTCAAGAACAGATCAGTTTCATAATAACACACACACTAAGGACATCTACAAAACAGCATTCCTTTAGTTCGATAAATGGTCGTCAAAGTGAATTTAATGCAATTTGACATGCATTTGAAGTTGTGATCCAAAAAGAGGGACCACAGTTAATGCCTAATTAGCGTCCCTAAATAATAAAGCAACTTAGACTAATAATTATTGCGTGTAGCCATTCTACCAGTTGCACTGACAATTAACCTTCCTCAACTGGTGAGTCGCATTTTGAGTAAATCCTGTTATCAGCAAATATAACACATGGTGTACACACACACACGTACACACATTTCAAACAGCACTCAAGGAAATCTATGCAGTGTTTACGGTCGGGAAGCAGAACAACAAAACAAACAGCAGATATTCACTTTCAGTAAACACCACCCAGCCACTTATACAGTATCTTTCCAGTGGCTTAGAGTGGGTGGGGAATCAAGTTTAGGTGGCTGCTGTGAATGTCATTGAACTACTTGTGTTTACCAAGGCTTAATATTGCTACGACAAGGTCTCATTAAATATAAAACCGCTATACAGAATGTATCAGGTCAATTCTGCCTGAGGCTGCGGAGTTACAAATGCTGCCAAGAAATCAACAGTTTTAAAAAATGAATAGCCTAAAGAGAGGTGGCAGAATTGAGGTAACATGGCTCAGTGGCAAAGAACATAACGAAACAAAGTGTGGTTGTCCTTACTGACCACTCATCAAATCTCAGATGCAGTCCAAGTCTGTGATATTAAATCAGTGGAGCCAGAAACACGATTAGCGCAAGACAAAATAAAGGTGAAAAGATTCAGGAGTAAGCATTCTCCCAAAATGTCTCTCCCTCATCCCAATTTGGCAGCACTTGGCCTGTTGCCCACTCACATTGTGTGGACGGTCCTGCCACTGTTGCCATGGGGATGTGTGGACCTGCGCAGGGCCCTGAAGGCAGAAAGGCCCTGGTGGTTAAGGTGGGGGTTATCATCAGCAGCAGAGTCTGTTGGGCCCCCATCCAGAGGCCTGGGTGCAGCTGAAGAGGTGCCCCCCCTCCATCTCCACTGGGCCTCTCCCCCTGTGGGTGCCGCTGCTGTTTTCGAGGCTCAGAGATGGGACCCGGTGGTGTAGGGCTCAGGCTCGTCCACCGGGGGGTCGGCTGCCTGACTCTCCTAAGCCCGGGCCAGACGGGGTGGGCTGGGATGGGGAGGGGGCCAGGCGAGGCAAGCTGGACCACAGCCCAGTGCGGTGACTGCCTGTCTGCCCAGGCGCTGGGCCACGCTGCCACTCTTCCCTGGGCTCGTGCCCCTGCACTTGGATTTCAAAGGGATGTAACGGGAGGGAGGGGGTGACTGGCTTCCCTTCTTCATTTGCAGGGTCCCTGCCCCACCAACTTCTCAAAAGTCCCCCTCCTTAAACGGTCCTCTCTCCCAGCCCCCAAATGCCCCTCGAACAGCTTTTCTGTTTCAGCCATGAACCCCAGCTCCCTCTCACACTGTGCCATTCCCACCACTGCTGCCTCACATTCAGAAGGGGGGAGGTTGTGCTGCTACACTGCACCCATCTGCCCCATGTCTTTCCATGCTGTGGACCATGATGCTGCAGCATGGCTCTCTGGGCGCCGTAAAGACTTTGGCAAATACGCAGGGCCTTCAAGCAACCCCTCCCTTTGTACTCTCCCTGTCCGCCACATGCACACACTGATGCACACCATCTGATATAAAAATCAAAAACTGGTGACCATGCTTATGTTTAAAGACAGATGGTGGGTATTACAGATGCATGATTCACTCTGAAACTATAACAAGCATAAAATACACTGACTTTACTTCAAGCTACCTCACTGAAGGCCAAAGATCTGAGTCAGATGCGGTGCCACCGTGTCTGTATGGCAACCAGCTTGTTCTGCAACTGGCCCATCATCAGTTAGCATCCTACAAAACCAAAAATGGCTCTGACAGGCTGCGTTTCAATTGGCTCAGACCTCCTTTTCTCCCTCTCCGTCTTTCTATCTAGGTTCCTCTCTTCATCGCTCCACGCATGGCATTTCTCTGGCAGGTTCTCCAGTAAAAATTCCTACCCTCTTGGTCTCAGCATTCCCGTAGCGAGCCTCCCTCCCTGCCCAGAGAGGAGTGGCTGGGGGTTCGGGTGGGATGGTGGGATGGTGGGATGGTGGGATGGCGCTCCCCCTACGAGCTTAGCTTGTCCTGAGCTACAGCTAAAACTCCAACTCACAACACATTCCTACAGCTACTGACCAGTAGCCCCAGCAACCAGGAGAGAGGTGAAGAGAGGAGGGGATGGAGGCTTAGTTCTGGCTTGTGTTACATTATCTTCCAGGGCTCCTTAGGCTCAACAAAGTGGTTTAAAATGAGCACAAAATACCTAGCAGGAAATGCTTTTACCCATCAATGTTTTTCACTTTGGGAAAATCTCTGAAATGATCTTGAATGATCAATATCTTTGGATTTTCTCCTACAAGGTTCAGTTTAATGAAAAGCCTTCCCAGTGGTTCCCTGTTGCTCAACAAGGTACAAATGGAAATAATGGGGTGCCCATTACAGTCTACTCCTGCGCAGCTCAAGCAGCAGTAACACAGGAGCCGGACGGTCCCCTCCTCCGCTCCCCTTCCACTTTCTACCCCCAAGCTGAGCCAGGCGCTGTGTTTACTCTCCTAATTACAGGGGAGGGGCCGGCTGACAGGCGAGCCATCACAGATTCCCCACAGGCCTAGGGCTGGGAACGCCACAAACACCCGCCACTGTCTCCCAAATGTGACGGCAGTGATGTCCAACTGTCACGGGGGAGCCTTCACTGGCAAAACCCATGGGCCCAAAGAGAGATATTAGAGACATGAGAGGGATTGGCAAGGTTGGCACTAACAGGGGGTACGCTTGAGAAGTCGAAGTGGGGAGCTGGTGGCATCGCCAAAGTGTCATTCAAAGCAAAGTGGGGTTTGGACAGGGCACAAACACTGGTTTACAGACACACACTTGAACACACTCACACACACATACACACACCATTGCACTCGCTCTTATGGAAACCAAGGCGGGAGAGTTACATGTACCAGACGAGAAATCCAAGAAGTGGAGCCACCAAACCATGTGATGGAGCATGTTCATAAAGAAAGTTAATCCTCTGGATAACATTATTCACTCTCTCTCTCTGGACTGTCTAAAACACCAGGCTGCTTTCTGACTTTTACTTCTCATATTTCAAAAAAAAGAATCACACTACAATTATTGTTTTTTTGTAAACACACACAACACTCATTTCTAATGCAAAGATTCATGGTGATCTCAAGACCCTCTCCACTCCTGAAAGTGTGTTCTTATAGTACAAGTCAAATATATTTTTTACCAGAAAGCTTTACCTTCTCTGAGAGGTTTGTGCATGCAGGATTTGATGCTAAACAGCTGTTTTCAAATGTATTTGTTAACAGAAAATGTTACTCTGCACTCAACTTTAATTTCAGATTTCGTGACATCACTACAAGTCAGGAAGTCAATATGGATCCAAGATGCAACTTAGAAAAGTGTGAAGGGAAAGCTTGAAATCTCAAGCGCACAAACTCTAATATGGATTTATTTTTGACAGTGAGCAGGAGATACCTTATGTCTGGCTGTTTTACTTTTTGGATTAACATTTGCATATTCATAGATTTCAGATTTTTTTCTAAATGAGGCAGGAGTAGTAGATTTAAATCTTGGCAAAAATTGAACTTTTTGGATAGATCATTTGAGAAGGGTTCCGTTAAATTTACACCTGCATATATTATTTTATACTTTGCAAGAAATATAGAATGATTAAGTCCCGCAGTTGTCTATTAAAGACAATGAAGCATCTTAAAGGCATGATGGGGAGAGAAAACGTTTTATTAATCTATGAGTGTGTCTTTGAATATACACTGAGTTTTTAAACTGTACTTACACTGTGTGTGTAAGACAATGTGTGTACACTACTAACCCTCCTCCCAGGGAGGTATAATCCAGCAGAGGTTGTAATACTCCTGTCCTGTTGGGGGGTCTCAGAGACTCCCTGTGGAAGCACAGTGGCTGACCCGATCACGTATTCAGGTCAAATACATAAAAACAGTGTTGAGAGAAAGGTTAAAACTGAGGAGCTGTCTTCATCTGAAAATGTCCCTTAGAATCCCCACCGACAACACACACCTCACCCCCGAGAGGCAAGACAAGAAAACCATTTGATAAATCATGAATAGTCACAGTTGTGCGAGTGCTGGGACCATTTCTAAAAATTTATTATGGGGATTACACACAAAATCACACAATGTAACATTTTCAAATGTGTTATGAATGCCTCCCAGAATCCAATTCAAATCCTAGGTTACCAAATAAGCCTGAACAAATCCCCCTACATTGAGTTCTTCCTCCTTTGAAGACTTGAGAGGTCCGGTCTGCAGGGCAGGTTTTACCACGCCGCGCAGACACCTCAGCACACACAGGAGGAGAGGGCTACTGAGGTGGAGAGATAGAGAGTCAGAGAGCAAGGTGGAGGTTTGAAAATGAGTCTTTATTTGAAAATATATTCTTTATTACTTTCAAGACAGTTTGGCTGACAGAGAAGGAAAAACTTGATTTAAAAAGAGTTACAAAAAGTTGTAAAGATAAATAAATAAAAGAATAATTAATATGAAGCCCAGCTAGTGTTGAGTGTTTGTAGGACAGTCCAGATTGGAAAAGAAAGCCAGCTCTTCACACAGTTCAAGTGTAACCTTGAGGCGGCACAGTCTCCTCATGTCTTTTATTTGTCCTTGTATGTTTTTCCAGCAATCTTGACTTTGCCTCCTCATTGATGATCTGAAGGCGTGTGTGTGTGTTTAATTGCATCCGTTTATTTGTTAGGCGAACTCCTGCAAAAACAACACAAACAATTATGGCACTAATTAAAAGGCATGTCATATTAATGGAAAGAGCAAACTTGGCAAACACAAACAGCGGCTGACTTATTGAGGCAGCATATTTGAATTCAGGGTGAAGATGTGTGGGGGAAATAAACCCAGAATTTCATGATCAGCACACGTTTGCGTTACAGAAGTGCTGCCGAAAACGTAAGACTCATTCAACAGCAGAGGCATAATCATTTTAAGCAGAACTTTAACCAAAACTAAATTAGTAACATTGTGTATAATTGTAGAGATAAAACCCCAGATGCAGAGTGCAGCCTGAGGATTCTGTCTGTGTGCCTCTCTGTCTCTAAACTCTTCCCAAACTGACTCTGAAAGGGGTTTTCTCCCCCTTTAATCCCCGGGGAGGAGACTGAATGTGTTTTGATGACCCCTGGGGTCAGTTACATGTTACATTACACAAAGGTTTAGCTCCTTTGTGATAAGGGGACAGCGTGGGGAAAGCCCTCTGTTTAGGCACCTTGCTCACTACGCAGTATAAGAAGCAGCAGCAGCAGCAGCAGCAGCGGTGGTGGTGGCAACGTATCCATCAAACCTGCTAGGCTAATTAAAATACAGCCTGTGATTATCCTACTTCAGCTCATCTCTCTCTCTTTCTTTCTCTCTGTCACCCACACACTCACAACCAAACTCACTCTCTCTCTCTCACACACATACACACACACACACACACACGCACACACACACACAGGGCATTTCTATACACAGTAATTACATTTTTTGGTGTAAGAAATAAAAATGATTTTTAACTTTGTTGACCAACACATAAATTAATAAGATACTAAATTAAGTAAAGGTTTCACTATAGCTTTATGAGAGCTTCTATTTTAAAACAGGTGATTCTGTTTACCAAGATTAACAGTGTTTGCAAAGTTTACAGATTTTTTAATCTAAGTGTAAATAATACTTTTTGTTTAATATAAAATAAAAGTTACTTTAAAATAAATTCTAGTTGTATTATTTTAATGTATACTGGTTCATTTGAAACCTGGAGGGTTTTCTGTTTTGACATCAAAGATAATCAGCATTTCTATAGGAATTGGCTTTAGTGGATTTTATTCCCTTTTTTTTTTGGCTCTTTTTTTAAAAGCTCAGAATGAAATCCACCAACACATTCCTCGTCTTCAGCCATGCGAGTATCAAACAGAGAGGGAAAGAGGCAGGAGGAGAGGATAAGAAAAGCTGCCTAAATAGTGAGAGGATGCATATGATGATAATATGCAGCTCTAAATTCAGAAAAACCCACAATCATTCTGCAAAAAAATCCAATATTCAAATTATGGGGCTGCTATGTTTTATTTTCTCTTTTTAATTTAAATATATATATTTATGCGTGCTTTTGATTAGGCTAATTCTTGTCATGTCTGGATAAGGTTCAGAGAAGGAGAAGAGGGCTGCCTGCCCATAATAATCCAATCTTGAAATAAGATTCTTTTTTTTTTCTTTTAAATGCTATCAAACAAGGGTCAAACATTAGGCCTGTCCAATGTATTAATAACACGTATAGGCTCCGCATTAGCTGGTAGGAATCACAGGTTGGAGCAGGCCTGCGGAGCCTCTGCCTCAGGTTGAGAGGAGCGGAGGCGGAGATAAAAGCGGCGGCGTCAATTAGCCGGGAGTCAGAGGAGCCAGAGGCGTTTAACTGCTGCTGTCTTTAAACGTCCTTTTAAGATACACAGTCCCCGCGGAGGGCCGGGCTCTACACTTTCATAAATTATTTAGCTATTTAAACGCTCAAACCCAGCAGATATTTGCTTCACACGTCACGATTTTACACGCTGCTGTGTGAAAGTCTCATGTTAGGATACATTACAATACAGCTGCGAATACTAAATGAGGACATATTCACTGTTTTTTTGTATTTCTTTTATTATTGCGTTCCTTTCTGATACTTAAGAAATTGCCTTATACAAATGTAAAAATTTCAAAGGGAGTCTTGGAGTTTCAACTAAATATGATTCTTTTTGACAGGTGTTCAGTGGAGTCTGTTGCGGTTCAAATAGCCTAATGGTATAATTGTGATTTATGTGATGCTACAATTAAAAACCAAAATAACTTGTAAACTATTGCAACCATAAATTCATCTGTAAAAAGGTTTAAAGTGGCTTTCTCTAATAAATGACACTAATTTATTTCCTAAATATTTAAACAGATTTTCAATTTTATCAGATTACATCACACATGCCCATTATCCTGAAGTTAAAAAAATGAATAAACATAAATTTAAAAAAAACATGAAAAGAAACAAACTGACTACCTGGATGTGTTGCAGTCCATCTCCACCAAACAGGAGGATCCACAGCAAAAGTTTTCCTCTGCTTTGATCAGATCTCATGTTTGTTTGTTAAAAGAAATCCAGAGTTATGATCTATTCATCCGCTTCATGTGATCGACACCTGTAAAAAAAAAAAAAAAGAGGTGTCACTGACTTTGTGCAAAGTTAAAATCAGGTTGTGTGATCAGGCTGCATCTCCGAGTGGAATCCAGTCCTCCCAGCAGCTGTCAGAGCACCTTTGACTCTGCCATGGCCTTCAGCACGAGCCACACAGAGGGGCAACATGACGATTCATACAAACCCTCCGCGTGCCTGTGTTTATAAATCTAAATCAATATTCAAATCTGTTTCAAGTGAGCGGGTGTGTCCGTGCAGGCGCGCAGTATGTGTGTGTGTGTGTCACTATGTGTGTGTGTGTGTGTGTGTGTGTGTTTGTGTGTGTGTGTAGGTGTTCCACAAAGCCTCTTAAGATGATACATTTACCAAGCCGTGACAAAAACCCTCGACACATTATTTTGAGATGGGCACGCGGGTTCAAAATTCAAGTGACACAGAGGAGGCTCATTTGTCCCACGCAGCCTGAAGGTCTCACATAAAAATAAAAAAAATATGACGTTTTTAATTATTATTTTTATTATTATGATTATTTTAATAAAAAAAATTATTATTATTATATTATACAACTTACAATGTTACAACACATTAGCCTATTAAAACCTCCTTTTCTTTAGTATCGATTGAATAAAACAAATTACCTACCATTATATTTGGCTTTTATCTTCTTCCTCTTGCAGAAAATCCTTCTTGTAAAAGAATTGAAAGGCTAGCTACATCCGGCCTATGTTGTGCCTTTCTCCTGTCATCTTTCCTCTTCTCTGAGAGCAAACTGCAGCTCTGGGTGCCTCCATATCCTCGGTGTCTGTCGTTGGGAATTTTCCTTTAAAATATTGTGGGGGTTTTATTCAGTTCAGGCCCATGTGAGGCTGCATGATGGGGGAGCAGAATGACTGGCTCTGCGGACGGGAGGACAGTTTTAAGAAAATAAGTCGCTCTAAATCCCCTTTTTTAAGCGTCGCGCAGGAATGTGAGAGGATGGTGCTGCCTTCATGGAGAGACCGAGACTTAGTTCAGGAGACTTTTTCCTCTTGTCTCTTTTGTCACACATTATTTTTAAATTTACAGTCACTGTTTCAATCAACAGACTTGCATTTTTTTTTATTAATAGGCTAATTTACTTTTTTTTTTTTTTTTTTTTTTTACTAAATTTGTATTTCAATAATCCTTAATTGTCTGGAACTTTTTTTAATTGTTGCAAATCGATTTAAAATCGTTTTTTTTTTTTTAAATACATTCCGAGTAAGTTATATGTGCTCTCAGTGAGCATAAGTAATGCGATGTAAAAACAAGTAGAATGAACACAGTAAACTGAATTCATTTAAACCTCTTTGTGTGCGCAAACATTTTGCGCACGAATTTTGCGCACAAATTTGCCCTTTTTACTTGAAATTTTGCATCCACTGGATGAAATAAAATAAAAAATATATGGCCATCTGTCTTTTCCTGGTTTAAACTGCACTTGTCGTCATCCACTGGTTATTTATTATATGTTCCCTCTGTGCCCTGGGATGGGGATGTTGTCAGTCGCCCTCGCTCTGCCATTGGCTGAAAACGGTGCGTCAAAAAAGTAGCTGGAGACATTTGTTTCCCAGAGAAAAACCCCCCCTCATCCTCCCCACCGGTGTGAGAGACGGAGACAGACCTCAGCTCAGTCCTGCGACTCTCATTGGCTGGCACTTTGTACAAAATCCAGAAAAGCACTTCACTCACAACACACACCAACAAATCCTAAAGGCGTTCATGCAGCCTCCTCCTCCATCACTGCGCCGCTGTAGCACCGCTTCTCCACCCGATGTAACCGCTCAGCGTTTAACTTTTCTCCGCACTGTTGCTCTGAATCTGAAGACGGCTGCTCCTTTTTTCTGCTCCTCTCCTGCTTTTGGCTGCTTTTGTGCTTTTTCATGCGCCAGGACGTCGTTTTTCTGTGCTGACTTGAATATTTCTCCTGGAGGAAACCGTACAAACAAAGAACTTTACAGCCGTCGATAAGGGTAAGCTTTACTTTTATTATCATCATTATAAAAAGACTAATATCATTCATATTTCACTATCCTGATAATAAGCCTATATCGAAGTACAGACCGCAAAGTTAAACAAGATCACTTTGGAGCAAACGAGAAATCCCACCTGTTATCAGACCATTTCGAAAAGGTTTACAAAATCACATTTTGAATGGAAATTCCTTAAAGGCTTTATCCAACTGCAGATGAAGGCTCTACACTCAGTGTTTTACTTCATTGTAGCAGGCAGAGACATTAAGTGTGACTGCTCATTAAACCAATTCCCTTCAAATTTACAGAAATCTTAACGACATATTGTAAGATGCAAACGGATGAATTACATAAAGGATCTCTGCTAAAAGAAGCAAACACAAACTCAACCAATTAAAACTCTTTTTGAAATTCAAGTCTCCGTTTTAATAATATAACACACATTCTCTCACTGACTGAAGCCAGTGCTGCAGTGAAGACACTGGGTCCATATCCATGAATTAAGATTCTACTTAAAACGAAATTATGTTATCATGCAATCTGAACCCTACCCAAAAAATAACAGATAACATAATTCAGTATTAATGGGACATTTCTGAGAACTGGATATGGAGGATGCATTCAAAAGAAGAAGTATTTAGGCCTGCTTTATATGGGAAATGTTTCGGGGCCTTTTTTCCTCTCTGCTGCCTCCACACAGGAATAATGTAGAGACAATAAACCAACACGTCACTTTTAATATGTCATCTGATGGCTGATTGTATTTTTGCGACTGAATTTGGAGTTTGCCCTATTTAATGAACCTTTCTTAGATTTACATTCCCTCTTTTTGTTTTAAAAATCATACCAGCTAATGGATGCCAATTAAATTTACGTACGATTTAAAACATACGAAATTCCCCTCCAAGAGAAATTATTAAAGAGAGAACCGCTGCTAGTTTTCAGCATCATGTCAGGAGCCTGGATCACTTAGAACCGCTTGATACCAAACTGCTGCTCCTGTCGTACCTGCCACTTGGATTATCTCGTCAATTCATCAACAGAAGAAAAAAACATTTATCATAATTAATTTTGGGACAGTGGAGTTATTATTGAACGGGTGTGTGTGCAACTGGTTGACGGGTGTGTTTTAAGTGTGACAGATTGGGATGAGGGGGTTAAAACCGTTGGATATTGAAAAAAGCAACTAATCAAGACGCGCAGTGGGGATGACGGCAGAGGGTCACTGAGGTGATGTGACAGCAATCACACATTTACAAATCAATGTCAACGACTATTTATGACTGTAAGAAACAACGGAAATAACTACGTGTTCAATATGGAAGCATCTCTACTTTTTTACTGCAGTAAGTCGTCTCTGCTGCTGCAAAAAAAACTCCGTGTTTGAAAAAAGATGGTTAAAGAGCGAGTGTTTCTTCTCTAATTTGCCTCAAATGCTGATGCTATTCTTGTTTAACAAAGGAACTTGACGCTTTTTGAATTTAGATTTTTTTGACGTGGGAGACTTTTTAAAAGAAAAATTCAATAAGATATGAAAAGTATCTTTGTCGCCTACTTGTTCTACAGTACCAATTTTCCTGAAGTCAATAGGTAAATTCCTTTTTACACTACATGGTTTTCACTTTACATAAAACGTATCAAAACTATTTGGAATGGAAATTAATAACAAGGCTAAAAGCATTTTGTTTACAGTGGAAATAGGTGTAACTTTGAGGTTGTTGTGGAGTTAGAACTTCAGTGTTCTCATATTTAATTTTATTAAACGACAGATACAGGAATTAGTGTTTTTAATTCAACTTTCAATCGACATGTTGCAGTTACAGTCCGGGTTGTTGCTTTTTGTTTTGGGGTTGGAGGGAGGGGGTAAGAGGACAGCTGGAGATGTGTTGGCTCTCCTTTTTTTTTTTTTTTAGGAGCGCCTAGCGTTTTTTAAGAGGTCTTATTTCACGACGGATGTTAACAGATCCAATTTCTCTTCACAAGGTGCTTCTTCATCGATGTCTTCCGCTCTTGTCGTTATGGAACAGGTTCCTGGTGTAACGCGGACCACACGGCCTGAAGAGGAAACCAAGTACGCATCGGGAGCTCCATCAATTTTCAAAATTTTCTCCAACTTCAGCCCTCAGACAAACATTAGCATGATGTCGTATTTAAAGCAACCACCTTACACAGTCAATGGGCTCAGCTTAACTACTTCCGGAATGGATCTTTTGCATCCATCAGTGGGCTATCCAGGTGAGTTTGAAGATTTTAAGAAAAACTATATGAGATAAATGAACATTTAAGATACAAACCTTAAGGACAGGGGATGTTACAGAGAGTATTTGAATTCTTCAAAATGTAATAATTGCTTCTACATTTTGGAAAATACGATAAAATAAATATTGACTGTTCATATTTGAATTGGTCAATAAGCCAGAATCAATAAATTGGGTTTATTAATTTAGAAATCTCATTGCGCACACATTTGAGAAATCAGGAGTCACATCTTATGTCATTTCATTTTTAAGATTTGCTATTCGAATGAATTACAGAAAACTGCTTTGATTTTTTTTTTGCAAACTGAATCAATTTATGGCACATTAGTGTAAGTACGTCAAGTGCTACACTTTGCCCCAGGCGTCTCAGTCTCACAGGACTCGTGCGTAATTACGAAAACAGTAAACACACTCTGCGATTCTGTTGCAGATCTGCCTTTGATGACTTTTGATCTTTTTCGTTGCTTTTTAAAATGGATGCATGTGACATTTTAATTTATTTCCAATTTCCTTTAATTTGCAGCAACGCCACGGAAGCAGAGGCGAGAGAGGACTACTTTTACGCGCGCACAGCTTGACGTTTTGGAGGCTTTGTTCGCAAAAACTCGATATCCGGACATATTCATGCGCGAAGAGGTGGCCCTGAAAATCAATCTACCTGAATCTCGAGTACAGGTGAGTGAATCAAAAGAACTAGAACTGCCATGTTTGTAAAAATGATTGTTGTGAAGAAGTATTTTCAGCATGAGAAAAAAAACAACGTGATTATTTGTGAGTCGCCGAATAACTAATATATTTGATACCAGATATGCTTAAATTTATAAAAGCCCAAATAAGCAGACTAAACTAATATTAAACAAAAACGTATCTCACACCGGGACTGACAGTAAATAAAGCTCAGCATTTGGTCTGCCTTAAGGGAAATAACTTTTGTCAGTTGGCTAAGATATTTCCATTCAACTAAAGATTTCTGTTTGGAAAATGTAATCAATGGAATTAGACCGATCCGTCTTGGAATGAAACCTGGTGTGAGAGAAATCAAGAAACACCTTGATTTGTTTACCCATAGGTTCGGTTGTTTTTGGAAGTGTTATCTCACCATCTCTAACTATTCGTCCTCTGAGAAAATGAGAATTGTGGTTAGATTTTCACTATAAATAAAGGATTTCGTCAGTAACATGAACCACTGTGTGCCTCTTCCAGGTCTGGTTTAAGAACCGGCGGGCAAAGTGTCGCCAGCAGCAGCAGCAGCAGCAGAACGGGGGCCAGAACAAGGTCCGACCTGCCAAAAAGAAAAGTTCTCCGACCAGAGAAGTGAGCTCGGAGAGCGGCGCCAGCGGCCAGTTCACGCCCCCCACCAGCACCACCACCGTCCCTGCCATCTCCACTAGCACCGCCCCGGCGTCCATATGGAGCCCGGCGTCCATCTCTCCTCTTGCAGACCCCCTGTCTACCTCCTCCTCGTGCATGCAGAGGTCCTACCCCATGACTTACACGCAGGCCTCGAGCTACAGTCAGGGCTACGCCGGCTCGACGTCTTACTTCGGCGGCATGGACTGCGGCTCTTACCTCACTCCCATGCACCACCAGCTGTCGGGGCCCGGATCGACCCTCAGTCCGATGAGCACGAACGCGGTCACGAGCCACCTGAACCAGTCCCCGGCGTCCCTCTCCGGCCAGGGCTACGGGACGTCCGGCATAGGCTTCAACTCCACGGCAGACTGCTTGGATTATAAGGACCAGGCGGCGTCCTGGAAGCTGAACTTCAACGCCGATTGCTTGGATTATAAGGATCAAACATCCTCGTGGAAATTCCAGGTCCTGTGAACAAAGCAATCAGGTGTTATTAAAAAAAACAAAGTGCACAAAACAGTGACGATCACCCCACAATAAAACACACAGGACTGGGTTACACGAGGCAGGGCTCTCTGAGGCCTCGAGATGGTCTTTGGTCCTCCTAAGAGGAGAGGTTTAATTTATTTTAGCACTGGCAAAGAGATTTTCCCCCTGTCACAAGTTGTAGCCCCTCATCCATGTCTGTCTGTGTGCCTCTGTGCGTAAAACACCTGTTGAAGACAAAGTTACACCACAGCCACGGAACTAATGTTTATCCAAGAACAAACTCAGTTCATTCTCCTGCTCGGGATGAACAAACTTTTCACACAACTTTGCCCAAACTTCAGGCAGAGAGACATAAGGATGCTGTGTGGACATGGATGCACTACTTTATTTAAGAAAAAAAATGTTTATAAGGAATCAATATGTAGTTTCTAAGAGACAATCAGTGTGTGTCTTATATAAATGGTACATATGTGTTTTTTTTTTTTATCTGTGCTAGCCTTCGAAACTGTGATCTGTTGTAACGTATGCAATTTGTGAGCCCCCCTCGCATCAGACTCTCTGCTGTGATTTTAATAGATTTCTAACTTCTTCTTTTTTTTCTGAACAACGAAGAGATGCTGACGGTTCAGTTCCCTGCATCACAAAGAGAGATGAGACTTTCCGAACACATGGTAGTAATAAGTAAGGGTTAGAACCCCACTGGAAGTGACTTTCGGGCCGCTGAGAGCTCCACACCTTTGCTCCCCCTCCATTGATCTCAGCACACGGTGATTGTGGATCCTTCACTGGCTCCAAAGATGGTGTGACCTCACCGCTGAAATGACATGAATAAAGGTCCTGTGAGCTTAACTTTGTCATCATGAGACGATCTGTGTGTGTGTGTGTGTGTGTGTGTGTGTGTGTGTGTGTGTGCATGTGTGTGTGGTGTGAAGAGGGGGATAATGAAGTTAAACCTTTGACAGGCAATATGTAGAAAATAATATGGGATTTTTTTTTAGCTTTCATTAAAAAAAATGTCCATGCACAGAATCCTATTAAAAATAAATTATTAGAGACAAAAATCAAACAAAGCACAATTGACCTAAATAATGGTGATTACAATTTTTGATAATGACTTTAATCTTTATGTTACATTTTCCTGACTCAAAAAAAACAGTAATTTTTTTACCGAAGAATCGAAAATTAAAAATGTAGGTTTATGTTAATTTGGTATTTTTACAACTGTGACGTCAGCAGTATTGTAAGTGTATTAATAGTAATCCTCATATTGACGCACAAACACCGACTTGTGACAAAAGCCTACATTAAAACAGGAATATTAAGCAAATCACTCATATGTTTTGCAGTGTGACTAATAACTGATTTAAGAGCCATCCAGTGTTCATAATAAAGCAGAAAATATCCCAACAAATCTGTTCATGGACTGTGAACGGTATGATACAGAATCTGCAGTAAATCAATGAATATGGGGGTCATAGTTTATCCTGGTTCCTCTCAGGTGGTGGAATTGAAATTGAAATGATTTTTTTTTCTAAGTTTCCGGTTGCTCAGTTCACATTTTCTCAACAAAGAGAGTGTTCGCTTTGTGAGAGCACTTTTAAATCCAGGCCTCCAAGAGATGTTAATCCCAATATTTGACCGCCGGGGGTTTCTATGGGGCAGCAGTGGTCTCTTTCAAAGCCCACACCGCGTGGGTTTATCCCCAAATGTGCGCAATAATACAAAGCCTAACATATCATCTAAGAAAAAAACAAGAACACGTTGATGTTTCTTTTTTTCCTTTTTATTTTTTTTATGTAGGCCTATACCAATTGAGAAGGTGCGTTAAATTGTGTTCATTACAAGTTATGTGGGCCGTAAATGCACCGGTGGCTTTTAATATGAGCAGTAAGCCTATTGGAGGAAAAATACAGCCCAATGTTTACTGCTGATCATCGTTTTGCTGATTATATGTTTTCAAATAAGTGATCATTTCTGTAAATAAAAAATGAGGTTCGTGGATTATAAATAAACTTGCAGAAAGTCGGTTCTAAAACCTATAAATCCTTGCGCTGTATTTTTGAACCTTACCCCAATAAAACGCACGATAAAAAAAAGAAGACAAATTTACATAGGCCAATTTAAAATACTTAGATTATCTGAAAGCAGGATTTTATTGGCTCCGTCTGTATGCATATATGCTGCATGCGGTTAATGGGTTTAGTGAAGGCAAAACGCTCCTGAAAAGTTTTTTCCTCGTTAGAGTAAAGACGTTTGGGGCCCAAGCTCCTTCAAATACATCCGAGCAATCAGAAGGCTTCATCTAGCATTAAAGGGTTTGTTTGCGATTACTTTTCGTCAAAGTCCAACGTGAGAGCGTCAGACTGACGACAGGAGACAAGGCAGTGAGTGAGAGCGGCAGTGGGATGTGTAATGAGTCGACATGGCTCTGCAGAGGGCTAATTGTTAGAAGTCCAACATTCAATTAGCATCCTTGACATTGCCAATAATCTCTCTTTCATTGGAGCCTCCGCTAAAGGAGAGCTCTAATTAAAAGCGTTGCTTGAAATAATCGAAGCGTTAAAGAAAAGAGCGACTTTGATTCCACTCCTGCGTGGACACAAAAATAGGTGTGTGCGTTTCAGTGTGAGTGTGTGTGTGTGTGTGTGTGTGTTTAAGAGGGTTGGATTGTACTTTTGAAAGACTTAAGAACACAATAGCCCGTATCCATAACTTATCCAAGGGTGAAGCAGAAGTAGCTGTTTATATCCGGGTCCTTTCATTCATCACACAGTCTGATTTTAGCGTTATAATATTCAAGAATCAATTATAATATCTCCGCAGTGCAACGCCAAGTTCAGCACCATGCATATACATCATTATGGCGACAAACAATGCAACAATTGAAAGTTGGAAACAATAGCTGGGGCTGACAGAAGGCTGAATATTCATGAGCTGCGTCTCCTCTCAGTGTCAACAGCTCCTCCAGCCAGACTGCAGCAGAAAAAGACGGAGAAAAAGAGAGGGAAAAGGCTGCTTCAGACTGCAGGGTCACTTTCAAAATGTCAACTGTAGAAACTATTTTCACTGACTGGCAGAAAGGCGCGTCCAACTGAGGGAAACGAGGATGAATCTAAAAGTTTGCAGAGGAGAAGAAATCTGGACTTTTATCATCTTTGTGTGAATAAATAAATTGTCAAAAAATAAAAATGTCATGAATGATTTCATGAAGGCACACAAAGACTTCATTCCCAATGTTAAATGGAAGCATCTCCAAACGAATTTTCGAAATCAAATTTAAGCTTCAATGCAGAATTTTTAAACAATACACATAGGCCTACTTGGCCCTAATCAATGCTAACTGGTAAATCCAATATCAGCTGACGCACAATGCGCCATCCCGCTTGTTATTGTAACCTCTGAGCCTCGTGCCTCCAAAAGTGCACAAGTCATAAGGAGGATTAGACATCTCCACGATAGGTTACTTCAGACGTCCATACAATGAGTTTTAATCAAGAGCGAGGCAGAGCTGAGGAGCATATGGGACCAACAGACGCGGCATTAATCCTTTTTGGTTTGTTTCTAACTGTGCCCCCTTGTCCCCCTTGTCTCTGTGATCGGGTCCTAGCCTGGTCCGTCAAAAACATCTTCCAAAAAAAAAAAAACCCCTCACAGGCCTGATCAGAGCTGCCGGTTATAAGGCCCTATGGCCTGAAGGGGTTAATTCAACGAGAAAGTAGTCTGATCATCAGTTGTGAAAACATGAGAGCAACACGAGTCAGCTAGTTAATTAATAAAAATATATAAAAAGAAACACTAGAGCCTTCCTTAGTTACTGTGGTTATTAAAGCCTTCAACATTTACCCTGCAAAAGTCTGCAGGTGTTTTCCCTTCAAGCCACTCACACCACATCCTACTTTTGATATTCCATTTTCAATAAATAAATTGCTCAATTATGGGTGATGGAACTACAGCAAAGAAAGTCATTATCATGAAGAAAAAGAGCAAGACTAATAGAGATGGATTATTAAAACTTCCTAGGAATGTGGGACAGTTTGGGAATATGGTAAAAAAAAAAAAAGGATTTATAGCCCTGATTAAATCAACCACAACATGTTTTAGAGTGTGCATGAGAGGCTGCTTGATTTAAACAGTGTATGCATGTGTTCTCATTACATTGTCATGAAATTCAAAATAAAAGAAATCTTGATGTGGAAAAATGTGCCAACAACTAATAAATAAACAAAAATTAATAATATTTTTAAGCTAATCCTGCAGTATCCCCTTGAAAGTGCTGATCCGGGCTTAGTCGACATTTTCCTGAAATTATTTAAGTTAGTGACATCATCAATGAATTTGATAATCTTGTCAAAGATTAAATTAAAAGGGTTTTGTATAGCCTACATAATAACAGATTTAGATGTTTTTAAAACATGAAGTCTAAAGAGATTTGAAGTAAGCGCAGTAAAAAGCATGTTATTTTAATTTCTCAGACTGCTCACACAAATCCGTGGATTTACACAGATCCACAACTGATAATGATACTAGCAGCTCCAAACGAAGTCTGTTGAAAAGGGAAAAGGGCCACACATTCTTTCTCTCTGTATCACAGAACCTGTAAGATAACCTTCAAACCATGAACTCTATATTTCACCGGGGGTTTTTTTTTTCTCCAGCTGGTCCTTTGCCCTCGTATGGGCTCTTTTAAAAACCTGTCTCGCCAAATATGCCCAAACATTTGGCTTATAATGTTCATAAGCCCCACCGGACACAGAGGGCTTATCAGTTCATTAGCCACTTGATGGCCTATTTCAAGTTAAAGTGAGAGGGAGGAGGGCGATGGATGAGGATACCACCATCCATTACTGAGGCATATTTTGTTAAGCTATACAGGGGCACTGGAAAAAAAAAACCTCAAACCCATAAGAAGATTACCAGATCTCAGCATATGTTAAAAAACACATTATTACTCTGCTTATGGCTCTGCTTAATACCTAGTTAGTTAAAGCTCACCTAGTTAGTATGAGAGAGGACATCCATTTAGAAGAATGTTTTCATTTTGACAGTCTGGTCAGGTCATCCAGCATATATTTCTTTTCTCCTTGTAATTGTTAAAACATTGAGTTTATATTTGTTGTTCTCGGGGACAGTAATAATGTAATAAAACATTTAAATTAAGCTTTAATGTTCCTTAAATTTACACGTTTTTCAGACTCCTTGGATTAAATATTCCCTGACCATAAATATAAATCGCCTTATGATACACATGGGAATATTTTTAATAGTGGATTATTCTTTATCCTAATGGTGATAACCCACACACAGTGCAATCGCCCCTAACTGTTGACTAGTATTCATTAACAACATTAAGGTCTTTCAATAAAAACACACATTTGGCCACTTTGAATTAAATGGAGCAACAGTACACTTTAAATCACATCATGTTGCTTTCTATCCTACAGTACATGTGGTGTGTGAAGTCAACAGAAGAGTTATTTCCTAAACCTGTGAAAAATATTTATGTCTGAGTAGTAAAAAAAAAAAAAAATCCTGCTACTAAAAAAGAACATTTCAACCAGAAATAGGTTGACCTAGAAAATCCTCAACCAAAGTCTTACTTACTTTTAGTTTGTGAAATTTTCCTCCCACGTCATTGGCCTCCCTCAGTGGATGAAGGAGCTCAGTTGTCATCTTGTCAAAAGATGTGGCTGAAATCACAGGAAACAACACTTTGAATTTGGACTTCATGTCGAGATATTTTAAGCTGCAGTTTCCAAGGTCAAGAATGAACGCCGGAGCTAAAAATGTTGTTTAGAGTCACAGCAAAGCAAGGATTTTCATGCATGCTATATGAGCAGGACACAATACAGCATGAAACAAACCTCAGCAGTGCTATGAAACAACATTTAGATAGTAAGCTTTCTCTCTTGTGGCTTATTTCTTACTTCTAACTCATATTTGGGGGAAATAGCAGGAACAAGTGACATTTGACACTGCATGTAAGCCATGATCAAACTCCATAGTTAATGGCCTCAAACACACCTTTTGATCACAAACAGCTTACAAATTTAATGACTTCATGGTGAACGGCGCCAATTTTTTCTCCTTTCTGCCAATGTTCTCACCACAGGCTACACGGTGAATCAAAAAGTAGTGCAACAATGTTGTGTACTTATTTCACATTAATCTCTGGTCGCATGCATTCTGCAACATCAATGAATGAATTCAGAAGAGGCACAATTTCTCTATGCTCAAACAGCCATAACAAAGCAATAATTTACAATAATAACGTAGGATTTTCTTTGACTTGTGTGTAGACTGTATGAGTACATTTTGGTTCCCCAGTTATTACACTGTAGTTACTCGTGAAAGACCCTCTTCTCTCCTCCTCACCAGGCCAGGGAGACTCCTCATTATAACAATTAGCACAGGTACCTGTGATGAGGCCGCGCTGATCATTTACACCTTTCTAACAAACACTCTATCTTTTAATCTCCTGCAAACACTCTTCTCTTCAGAGACAGGAGGAGGAACCAGAAATTAATTAGCTGCATCCAACAGATTAGAGCCTGGAGACCCCTCCTCTGTGTAAATGGACAGCACTTAGTCAGACTACAGTTCAGAGAGGACAGGCAAATCAGCCCCAGAGCTTCCTTTTTTTTTTTTTTTTGTTGCTTATTTCAATATTTCATTGAGTGTTATACATCAATGAACTGTTTCAGGGTGCCGTCATGCAGAAGCTAAGCCTTTGGAATTCATGGCCTGCAAGCGTATGCCTTCACCCAACGTGCTCCGAATACAGGAAAAGAGGCGTCTGCATCACACGAGTTCAAAAACATAGTTGAACTCCTGGTAACAGTACATCCACAAGACTGAGAAATGTCTCTTTAAATTGAGGTTAAATATAATACACTGAACATCTAACATTATAAAGGTGGTCCAAAAACCCAATACTGTTATGATTTGAAATACAGTAGATGACCATTCATAAGGAGAAATGAATAAGATAGTGACATGGAGCAAGAACTGATAGAAAGAGGTTGGGCTACAGAAAGCTTTTTCTTAATCCTCCAACATCAAGTTGACCTTATCAACTAATCTTCATATGAACAAGATTGGTGTGCAAATCGGATGGTCTATTAAAGGCCTTTAAGATTGATTGAATGTCACCCTACTCTTTTCACACTCGAGTGTCTGTCTGTCTTCAGATATTTTATTAGAAGAGCTACACTTCTTTTTGTTGAGCCAGAATCAGGGTAATATCTACTGCATGCTGCCTCACTGTCATGGGCCGGGACACTTGATGGAGCTGAGCCATCGTTAATGAAAACTGTGTCACCTGCGCTTTCTCGTCAAAGTTCACTATCTTTACCTCCTTTGTTAAACTGTTTGAAACTTATTTTACATTCTGGAGACTAATGACCTCATTCATTTTCTTTAATCAAATCAACTCACAGAAAGTAAGCTTAAGTGAGAGGTTCATTTTGTGGAAAATTTCAACTATCATGCAGAATCAGCTAATGACCTCTTCCCCGTTGTACATTAGTCATAATTGTAGTGCTTCCATTCAAAAGGACTTTTGAGCTATGGGGGAAATTGTCAGGAGATGCCAACCTAGCTATGAGTGATTACAATGACTTAAAAGTATGTGACAAAGCTCAGAGTGCAAAGCAAGGTCTCTATTCAGTCTGCAGCATCGTGAGTGTTGGTTCATTACAATATCTGATGGCCTAAAGATGACTCGCAGCTGTCCCCTTAAAAAGAGTCACGTTTTGGTTTATAGAGATACAGCACAGGGGATATGTGCATTTACCACAACTAAATATGGGACTATTAAAACAGTTTTTTTTAGATTACAGCATTAACACAAACGGGCAGCAACAGTTGCCTGTTGAACATATGATGCTCCAGGGCCTGAGAGCCAATATGGCAGACCTAACGAAGGCCAAACATTTGATATGGCTTAAGATTTAAGAGTCTCCTCTAAGTGAAATCTTCCAGGGATATTCAAAATCTCTTTCTTTGGTTTCATACCGCTAATTTGACAGTTTCAAAATCCCTCTATCCTTTTTTGATCAGTTTTTACCTCCCTTTACCCCCCACCCCCTCCCCCGGCTCCCCCTCCACCTGTTAGTCTGGGTGTGCCTGCGTGCCTCCCTCTTTCCTGAGAGCATATGGGGCTGAGGCTGACCCAGGGAGTCGTTGAGTGTGGGGACAGATGCAGCCTCCTCTCTCCCCTCCCCCTCCCTCTCCCCTTCCTACGCATCCCCCCTCTTGGTCCACCCGCCACCCTATCCACCTGTTTGGGTCACAGACCAGGGGGACGAGTGGCTGGTGCGCGTGCCACACCAGTGGCTTGGCCACTGCGTTATTATCCCACCCAAGACAAAAGGGTATTTAGGGAGGCCGGCTGCCCGCCTGAGGGGGACACAATGCCATGAGGCTGGCAGGCCTGAGGACTCAGGGCCATCGATCACGTGCCCGCTTTATGTGAATGAGCGTCAGGGGGCATCTGGTGTGTGTATGTGTGTGTGTGTCTAACCTGAGGTATTATGCCAGACGAAGGGGGCAGGAGACAAAGAATATGACGTGTGTGCACTTTTGTGAGTGAGGGTAAGAGAGAGGACAAAGGGGGGTGCTTTAAAACAATTGCATCTATTATAATTAAATGAGGTCTGTACTGGAATACATTTTGCTCTGACTAATAGCAGGTCAACTTCTGCTGCTAATGACATTCATAATGGAGTACTTTCAATTGTTGCTTCATTATAAATGCGTTTAACTGATTGTAACACGCAATTAAACACTACTCAGAATTCAAAATGTCGTTTTCTCAGCCTTTAGATGGAGTGTAATCTACATAACTTTATTTCTTATGATGACTTAACATCAGGCACTTTTCTGTCACATCAGGTGACTGATAAATGTTTTTTGTTTTTTTTAAATCAGTTTTACTTCCAGTGAAAACTTGATGTGGTCTATGTTTTTCTGTATGTTTTAATGTTTTACCTGGTGGGGAAACATGAAAATGAATGGAGGAAAATTTTTGCATCCGTGACAGTAAAGGTGAAGTTGATTTAGATCTGTCCGAGTATAAAAACAATTCATCATTTAACGTGATGGAGTTAAAAAAAAAGTGGAGTTTTACAATAAACTAAAGTCACTAAATAATCTAATCTAATTAAAATATTCAACATTCTGGCTCCAATGAGTCATTGTAAGCACTTGTTACAGTCTATGCTCATTCATATCAACTAAAATCAATAACATTGATCATGATCATCTCAAACAAGCAATGATTATCTTTTCCCATCTGTTGCCCAGTAATTTTGCTGCTGTGTAGTTTATTAACTCAGAGTCATTTTAATTACCTGCTCCTCTAATTGATCACTATTAGATGCCTGATGGTGATTAATTATTCCTTAAAAAACTGTTTATTATTAAACTTTTGTTAAGACAAACACATTTACCAGCACTAAGCTGTTGTAGATTGACCGTAATAGCTGCATTTCATTTATGACATTTCATTTTATAACATGGTGTATTTTGGCCCGCTCTGAAACTCATTTAATCATGTGTGTTTTTGTTCAGTCTAGACTATGTTACATCATCCTGGCAGGGGTGTTTGTATGTTATTGTGTCTATTGATGCTTACTCCATCGTGTCATGCTCTCTCGTCAGGCACGGTTACACATGGCTTGTGGCGCCCTGACCTACAACTCCCCCTCTTGTTTGTCAGAGGTTGTTTGGCCTACTTTCATAAGGACAAATACAGCCATTTGTTTTGTTTTGAATTTCCATGAAAATGGATAAACAAATGGCAGCGGTGGGGGTTTAGTTGGAGCAAACTGCGTGTGTGAGTCAGCTGGCTCGTTGGGGGAATTAACATCTTGGAAGAGCAACTTCTGACCATTAAATCAAAAATATATACAGTATATATTTAATTTCAAGAAAGCTGAAAAAGCACATAACACCCATTTCATTTTTCTTGCTAAATGTTTCCTGGGGAAAAAAAATGTTAAATTGAAAAAAAACATATATATCCTAATGGATTACTCAATGCTACACTTAGAATAACCTAACTTGTTTTTAACAACAATCAGCAGGAAAAATATTCATTTGTTTCTTTATTTTTCACCTGAGTGGATCTGCCCTGACCTTCTGGGCACCAACTGAACCACGAGCCACCAGTTCAGACTGTCACAGTGAATCAGCCCCTCCCTCTCCTTTTCTCTCACTCCATGGACAGTAAGGATGCTACAGTTCATTAATGAGTATGCTCCATAGCTCTTTAAGAGTCCTTAATTAGTGGCACAGTGACATTGGAACCGCCATGCAGCAGGAGGGGCATGCTGGGAAGACTGAGAGGTGCACTGGGGGAGGGGAGTTTATCTCATTGGCATTACTGTTCCTTTAATATATCTTTTCTATTTCATTAAAAGGGCATCTTGCTTATTTTGAATTATCAGCCACCAATTGGATTCCTACAGAAAATCAATATTTTTGACATGAGGAACTTGATCAAACAGAATTGATTCAGTGTCTGAGAGGGTGTGACATGGATAGAGTTCTGCGGCGAGGCGATGGACTGTAACAAACACATGTGATTGAAAAGCTTTAAATGGGTGTCAAACAAGCAGGGACATAATGTTTGACTTAAATTATCAGCAGTCCCACAGGGGGCTTCTGGGACCCGCTCCCCAGAGCCGGGGGTGTGTGTGGAATACAAACAGGGGATTCACTGGTGACCAACGGGGTCAGCTGCCTGGGAGAGGGTCGGGTGCTGGGTGCTCCTGTGGGACTTGGCGACATTCCTACAGCAGCTTTTTTAATTTGCTTGACATGACCCCTGGCTAGCGAGCACTAACAGGACAGACAGCACTTCAAACATACAGACATGGTCCCCCGAGTGTGCGAGTGTGTGTGTTTTTGCTGGGCAGGTGGGGGCAGGGGGTGTGGGCTGTTGTAGGGTCCCAGATGGGTTAATGGGGAGTTTAGCATCAGGATTACAATGCAACTTTCTGGATTCAGATTGAGTGGTTATTACCCCCAGCTCACACTAGCTTCCCCTTTCAACTGCATACAAACACCACTGTCACGTGTTACTGTAAGACATACAAAAATATAAGATACTACCTTTGTATTGACCAATATTACCACAACATTTTCAGCAATATTATAATTTCACTGGTGAATTGGATAATTTCAAACCAGAAACATACTGATCTAGCCAAAAGTGTATTACATCCAGTGTATTTTATTACATTTGTGAATGTATGTTGTACGTTTGCTATCATTTTTCGGTTGCTGAGTCTAACTAGGAGATTTGAAAAACACAATATTCTCCCTCTAATGTCTATAACTGGTTATTATTGTATTTTAAAGTAAAGATGTATGCTTATATGGTGTGTTTAAGCAAAAGTGCAGTCTGTTTTTCAGCCCTTCCCTACTCCATCCTTCTCCATCAGGGTGCTAGACTAATCTGTTTGTCAAAACGTGTCTTGCCTGTGCACCCAACATCCCTCCTCCCCTCCCCTCCCCTCCCCAGCTGCTTGCCATCACAGGTCCAGCTTCAGCTCCAGCTCCAGCACCGCCAGCCAGCCCAGGGAGATTGAAATGTTAAGGGCAGGGACGACAGCTTCACTAATTAAATTCCCCAGGTTAATCCCTGCCGATCCCCTCATCGCACTCTCCCACCAGGCTCTGCAAGGAGACAGGGGGCAGAGACCGAGGGACAACAAACAAATACTCAAACTCAACAATGTGCTTGAAAAATTCAGAAAACATAAAACAATTTGAATATTTGAAGACAGGCGGACTGCAAAGGGTGGAGGGGCAGTTAAAAAAAAAAAAAAGGCAAATATGTGGACAAACAGCAACTTTGTGAAGAAATATTGGCAACAAACATTTGGACAATTATCTTCATCTAAGCTGTCCTGTCATCCCTAAATATGATATAAAAACATACTCTGGATTAATGTAGTCTGTTTATTTAGGTTTTTTTTTTTCAGATTGACTTATTAAACCAACAGCTAACTCTCGTGCTGACAACTTGTTCAACTGTGGCCTCACATTCCAAGCAGCAGCCTCAGACCTGTCATCATCTCAGCATGTACAGTGGCCTCATGTCTGACCCTGTGCCACTGTACTACAGAGGACAGCTGACACACTGACCAACAACCAGCAACTATGTGACCTTAATAACATCAGAAGAGGTGATACATTCACCTACTCCCCATATTGCACAAGCAGGGGAAGCAAACTGCTCTAAAAACTGGTCTTAGAATCACGTTTCTACCCCCAGGAGGTAGGAACGCTTCATTTGCTTCTCACCAATCGAATAATTTAGCAACAAAATTGTTTAGCAGACAAAATTCTCTAATTTACACACACTAACATGTTGCAGTATATTGAAAATGTATGACCAATCTGCATGCTTGCCACTTGCATTATCTAAAAACGGCACTACAGAAATAAATATCATTCTCTTGTTTTCCTCCGTGGGGCTGAATGGATTTAGTGTGTGCAGAAAGGTGGATTTAAAATGAACTGAATTGTGCAGGTGCTTTTGTACATTGTGGGTGTGGTGTTGTGGAAGACGTGGGTGTATTACACAGTGTAGGCGTGCTGCGTCACACAGACCACGCGCCTGCGTTGTGGCTTCGCTCAGAGGTGTAATGCCTGATTAGGGGATTACAGGAAAGTGCTTCTTTGCAGTTCTGTGAGAAACAATTATTAACATGTTGGTGTCTCTAATCCTGGATAAACACAGCTTTTCAAGAACAACAGCGAGTCTTTCTTCCCCTCGTTTTTTTTTTTTAAATCCGTGTTTAAACCCAGTAGTCACTTGAACTCCAAAGCCTAAGTAATACTGGCGGAGGAGACAGGCCAGTCCTGTGGAACAGTGTCGTTACAGAGGTTGTGCTCTTGGTGGAAGACGCAGCTGGCCAGCAGGCCCTCACATCAGAGGGGGGAAATCCAAGTTTAGCTCGGGGAGAGAAAAGCATTGTGCTGAGCAGTGCTTGTTGAAAGGGCATTAGACTGAAACATGTTCACGGCCTGTAATCTGTCATTTGTTTGCACACTTTACTAATGTAATCTGCTTCCTACTTACACATCGACCATTTCCTAAGTCATGTCGGGGGAAAAATCCAGGTAACATCACAAAGAAGTGTAGCAGGTTGAGGCTGCACACTACTGACTTTAACATGTTCACATTTTCTTCTGGCAAGACGGTAGAACTCAAAACAAGGATGCTGATTACTTTAAACCATTTGTCATGTACGAGAGGACGAACAGCACCTATGGGATGTTGTTGGGGATTTTAGACCTTTAGTTTACTCGTTAAACTAATGCCAGTTCGTGGCATTTTAGGCTAACACGGCGACTATATCAGACATTCTTGCACAATAAAATCCCAGTTTACACATCTGTAATAACAACCCTTCAATATGATTAAACTGGATTAATCACACAGATCATAAATGTGTGCATAAACAAACGAAGTAATACAAACACAAATATAGTCAATTATTATCTCAACTGAAGACAATTTAGGGGCAAATGTTTGTGATTAAAGTTGAGCAGGAGGCAATCAACACACTGCTGATTCCTGAGCCACCAGTATACCCACACACACATTCCTGCAAACACACACTCACACACTATCATTTCAGTCTTGCCTGTGGCTCTGAAATACAGCACATCAAAACAACCTGTAAAACTTTCATTACCGATACCCTTGAACCTGCTGACTGGCCATTCTGTGCACTAGCTGACACTTTGAAGAGTACCTCATCACATGTTGCGTCTCTGGCCGCCATCTTCTGTGGTCCTGAGAAGACATGATTGATGATACATTCACCAACATGGATGTTATGAAGAAAAATGTCATGGTACATTTCAAGCTAAGGTTTGGATGTGTTAGGGGAGTTTTTAATATAACAATTACGGGTCTCTTTCAAATGCATGAGGCTGTGGACTTCAGAGTTGTAGTTGGTCATGTTTTATTGACCTATTAGTCTGTTTAGAAGCGTACCAGTGAGTCCATGGTTCCACAGAAGAAGGGGGGCAGGGCGATTTGCAGTCCTAAAGGTGCTGGTGTGCGATGTTCGGGATGTGTGCTGCCCATCTGGCAGGGCAGGGTTTAGCCATAATCTCAGAGCCCCTCGGCAGGGGAGCCCCAGACTGTTGATCACTCGCCCCCCTGCTGGCTCCTCTACACTCCTAACCTCCTCAGCACACAAACACACAGACCCCTACCACAAGAAAACAAGTCTACAGTCAGTATCCACACATAAACTGCACAGCTCCATGAAGGATTATATTCCTATTCCACAAACCTCTCATTTTTCTGGGCATATGTCAATATTTGAGGGAGAGTTTTTTTTTTGTGTGTCCGGTAGAGACATACCGGCTTAGGGAACAGCTCTGGTACACACGGTATACAAACAAACACCATGAATGACAGGAAGAAACTGTGACCCGAACCAACAGGAAAACAGAGAAACATATCCACACGCATGCAGAGGGCGCAGAAACTTGTTTTTGTGAGGAAAGGGAAAATAACACATTTATCACACACACAAGTAGAGCGAGTAAATATACACACACATAATTACAAAAACATAGACAGATAGGCAAACACACAAAGACACCCAGAAGCAGTCACCCAGCCATACACACCACACACCTAACCACTGATAATCCCCTAGACACAGGAACACACTCGCACACACATACAGTGTCATTATGTTTATCACTGTGAACCAGCCCACCGACACCCATCACTCTAATTCCATTTGTCTGTTTAGATTCGTTTTGCTTTAATCCTCCCTTGTTTGTGCACATCTGCAAGCACTGCAATAGTACAGACACAGCGAGAGCGGGAACGAGAGACAGACAGAGTGAAAGAGAGAGAAAGAGAGAGCTCACAGGGAGCACTCTCCCTCCTGACATCCTGGTTCCCGTAGCTCCAGCAGAAGGGGCAGACAGGCGTATCTCCTTGCCCAGGGAGAAGCTCCCTGTCCCAGCCACGGAGCCGCCGCCAGGCCCGCAGGCCTCTGTAATCACTGCAAACAGTCAAACATCAAGTCACACAGGCTCTTACACCAACACAACATTACAGGCTTTTTACACAGTATTACACCACATCTTATTATCCCATTCAAGTCCCTCTATTAGCTCAATTGGATGGTGGGATTTTCGTTTGTAAATTGGGGGATTTTAGATTAGCTCGTCTGTCAGCGATGAAATGCCCCCTGAGACTGTGAATTATGTGACCAATCACATATGAATCGATGCTTACGCATGCTGCAGTGAACAAATGGAGGGTGTCAGCAATAGGAGAGGAAACAACTTCAACCTAGATTATGTAGTGTATACTACATCTCAGATTGTATCAATGTAAGCATCACAGATGTATAGCTGCATGGTCAAAGATTAGATCCACTATAAAAAGGCTATATACATACATATGAATTAGATTTAATGTGACAACAAAAATGTGAATGACACAATTTTTATGGAGCTGACAATGAGCAGTGTTAGCTTTTATATGGCAAATAATATTCAGGTCTAATAGAGAATTATTAGGGAGATAAATATTAGCGGCTATACACACCTAGCAGCAACATTATGCAGAACTGAAGCTGGTTGGTTGAAAGGAGGCGAATGAATTACCCATCTCCCTCCCCAGGCCTTCCATTCAGACACGGAACGGGAGCGAGAGAGGGAGGAGAGAGGAAAAAAGGCACCCCGAGCTAGTCGAGAGACCCGGCAAATTATGAAAATGCTTCTCTGTGTCCTAAATGGAGGCCGAGCTTTTTAATGTGGCACAAAATTAGAACCTGGGGGAGGAAGTGTGGCCCGCTTGATTGGCGAAACTCCTCCTGGTCCACCCCCTCCCCCCCTCCCCCCTCCCCCCTCAAAGCACACAGAGATATTATCCTGTGGCTGGTGGCACTCTCTTGTATGGGGGGGGGGGGAGAACTGAAATACCCCAGAGAAAGCCCAGGGGCATCCATAAAGGTGCCTAATTTGTCAGTTTACTCCTCAATTATTTAAATAGATCTAAGAAGAGAGCGGAGAATGGGCCCTTTTCTGCCTCTTCCCAGTAAAAGCAGAGAGAGACCTTTCTCCATGGTAGCCATTTTCAATTTGCGCTCTGTACTGCTGTCTTTGATATACTGAAGAGCGCTAGTGGAGAGGGGCTGTATCAAATAAACAAATGTGTGTACACAAGATAACAACAGGAACTTGGGGATAATGTTCCGCTTGCTCAGAAGGACTAAAAAAAAGTTATTCCGCGTTTACAAATTTACAGATTATTACAAACTTTACACATTTTTGCATTCACATTACAGAGACAACCTTTATCACAAATGACTTTAGAAATATATCAGTGAAGATTTAGGAGAGGTTTGGGCAGAACAGCAAGGACTCCCATCCCTTTGCTTCTTCATTTATCCCCACAATCAGGTTATAGCCCCACCCCCCACTATCCTGTCAACACCCCACACCCAGCAGGAGCACCAGCTCACACAGCCTGGCAATGCCAAACCTCAGCCAGAGAGACCACTGGAGGTATGCAGGGCCTGGGGCCGGAGATTAACAAGTGATTGAAGATTGATCCTGGAAATGGAGATGTTGCATTTCCCATCCCTCTGACCTCTAATCCCTTACATATCTGCCTCCATTGTTTGCTTTGTTTTTCTGCATGGTTGAGGTTGTCCCGTCTGAGGAGGGTGAGGATGCTGTGGAGGTGGAGGGGGTCCACACAGGGTTCTAAGGTGACCTTATCTATCTCATGCGTCTGGCTGCTCAGGTGAAGGACCCTTTCTATGTCTGAATGCTTTACTGAAGACCCCTATTGAGATGAACTTTCATCTGTGCAACAACAATCACTTTCAATAAGCTCTGTATCAGCAGTCGTGCCAGCACTGGGTCCAGTGTTCGCACAATCGTCTGGGTGCGCCTACACAAAGACACGAGCAACAATAGCTCAGTCTTAAATTCAGGAGAAAAAAAAAAAAACTAGAAACCACAAAAAACACTTCTGGCCAACCATTTTGACAGAATAGACACAAAAATCGACCCAAATACAAACAGGAACACAACAGAGAATACTACAAACATCTGGACAAATAAACTCAGTAAACATGCAAACAAACAGAAGCTGCCACACACTGAGAAACACACACATCTAGAGTGATAGCAAACAAAAACCTAAGACAAGTCAATCAGGACATCAAGTCAACACAGACTGACACTAATGGGCCTAATTCTACCCAATACACACCCGTGAGCTGAGAGGAAAAATCTAATTTGATTCGAGATGTTTAAAACTCCTGAAAATATGCAGTGAAAGACTTATAACAAGATTTACCATTTCACATAAACCTACAACTTAGTTCTCTAGAATAACTTCAATTGAGAGCTACAAATGCTATGGAGTTTGTTAGCAGGCATTGGCAACCTTCACAAAGATGGGTGGCACCTCATAAACATCCTCTAAACAGGTTTCTCATGCTTAGGAAAAGGGATCTGCAGGCAAAGTTTTACAGAGAGTGAGATTCTGCAAAATCTGTGGCCAGCTCAGTATATCAAGCCTCTCACACCCTCTATTCTCTTCCCAAACACTAACCAACACACCCAGCCCTCCGCCTCCCTCCACTCCAGCTTCCATCCAGCCAGAGAGAGGAGTGGAGAGGAGAGGAGATAGGCCCAGTTGCTAAAGCTGTCTTTTCAGCCCCTGCTCCCGCTCGGTCTATCTGAGATACACAGCAAGCGGAGGTGTCGCTTTTCCGCTGGCATTTCGGACAGTATCTACTTATAGACGGGAGAAAAAGAGAAAAGAAAAACAGAAGGGGTATTATCAGGGAGGGATGAGAGCAGCAAAGGCATTTTGTCTTTTTATTCCCCTCCTAAGCCCTGGGCTTTGCTCCCAATCCGATTGGTCGATACGGCCAGGGATGTAAATGAAATGCAAAGAGGAATAAGGCTGGCTTCCCATCTCCAGAGTGTGCCCCCCTAAGTCCTCCGCCCCTCTTTCTCTGTCTTGCTCTCTGGGCTGTTTATGGTGTTGTGTTTCTGTCTCCCCATTCACAGACTTGGTGCTCTCCCTGTTTCCGTCTCACCCTCGTCTCCCCCCCCCCCCCCCCCTCCTCCTCGCTCCTCTCTTGCTGCATCCCTCCCCTCTTCCCTGGCTGGGCTCACAGCTCTTATCTCCTCAGACGCCCCACATTCCAGCGTTGCCGTGGCTCCCTGCCTGCATCCCTGGTCACGGCGATTCCATGGGTTCCCACAATCCTCGGCAGCTTGCTGATTTAGGGTGGGCAACTGACTCAGAGACAGGGAAGAGGAAAGGAACAGAGGGGTTAGGGGAAGACAGGGCGAGAGGGGGATGACAGGATGGGGGACAAGAGAGGGATGGCAACGGAGAGGGTAGAAAGTAAAGTGGCAAATAATAAAGAGGGCATGAAAAATGACGGGAAATTATTGTTATTCAAACACAACAGAAAACAAATTAGACAAATACGTTCTACATTTGAGGCCAAACAAGTCAACGTTAGAAAAAGGTAGAAACGTGTTAAAATAAACATCATCTTTATTGACATATTTATCAGTAGAAAGCAGAGGGAAAGTTGTCCCTTTTTATGTGAAACCAGACCATCTGTGCTACAGCAGGTCGAATCTCATCATCCAGCCAGCTGACAGCCGCTAACCATTCCTGCGAACAGAGAGGGCAGATTACATTCTGAGAAAACTCCACGTGCAAAAACTGTCCTTCGCTTTCTAGAAGTATCTCAGAGAGCCGGCTCATTGAGCAGAGTTTTAAGAAAGCTTATGGAACATACAACTTCTGCATAATAGCTTCCACGGCAGAAGGTTCATTAACATCATCACAAATATCAACAAAAACGGTGTGTAATTAAAGTTTTGGACCCTGAGAACACGTCAAAGACGAGAGGCTCTGCTCTATGTGTTTGCGTGCTATGTTGTCTCTTCAGCAGCCCTCACAGGGATAAAAGTCCATTTTCCTGCGAGCTGGGAGGCGGATGGTCTTGCGTGTCTACTTGTGTCCCTGGAGTTTGCATGACTTTGTGCCTCTATGACGATCAAAGCACTCTGCTTTTCCGCGTGCCGATCTGTTTATCGACAATGCTTATGTGCCATTCGGGCAGTGAAAGGGCCTGGGTGGAGATTTAAGTATGTTCACACACAAACACAAATCATCACACACAAAAACGCACCTCTAAAAGGGTCCCTGGCATTGTGACATTTCACATTTCATTTAAATCCATGAAGGATTACAGCCCTCCTGTTAGGAAGGAAGAGAGGGAAAAAAACTCATGAAATCCATTAGTTTTAAACATTTAAAGGACCATCTTAGATGGACTGATGGAAGGATAGAGGGGTGGGTGAGTGGGTGGGTGGGTAGTGCTGGTTATGCGGAGTGGGGACTGTGTGGCACTGCACAAGTCTGTCCTAGATTAAACAGCCGCTCTAATCCCCCATTTCTGCCCCCAAATTGGTTTTCCCTCAATCTCGGCCCTGCCGTCCTAATGTGAGAAAAAGAGAACTAGAGCAGTGGCGGAGGCAGAATAATCAGCACATTAAAAGCTGTGAGAGCAGAGGAGGAAAGGAAAAAAGGAAAGATGCAACGATAAAGCAATCGAAAGGTTGAGTTAAAGGGGAGCACGCATAGCTTGATTGGGGTCAGCCAAGGCTACCTAAAGTCAAGCTCTGTCTCTGGTCAAACTTTGTTAAATGAAGCATGGCTGAGGGGAAGTTTTTTGTCCTTTGTGCAGAGTTGTGTTGAATTTCTAGAAACCAGTTATTCTGCAGCAGCAACTCATAATTCCAATTTGACCATTTACATTTGGCCAAAACTTCAGCACAGAACTGGACTGCCACCTATTATTATTATTATTATTATTCCTGGGAGGAGGCACATTCAGACTCATCCCTGGTGTCTAGCATTTCAGCTAGGCTCCTGCTTTCAGTGTTCCAGCTCTGTGGAGGTCTCTCTGGATATTGTTAAGGGGCTGGCCTCTGGCTCTGGCGGAGTCTGTCTCTCTCTTTGACCAGGTGAGTAATGGCTGAGCGAATGGCGGGTGCCTGGGGATCTGTAGCTTCCTTCTCCAAGTAGAGGCTAAAGTGCTCGGTGCTGCAGGTCAGCAGGCTGTCTGGACTGTGCCCCCTTTGACCGGAGTGGAGCAGCCTCTCGCAGGCCAGAGCCAAGTTCTTGTCCCAGTTAGGAGGGTAGTCCGAGTGGGCCTCAACAATCTCCTTATACAGCTGTCCAACACAAACACATAAACACACAAAGACACACACATAAGAGCAGATGTTACCACAAATAACAAAGTAAAAGCCCCTGAATATGTCATTCTTTGCCTTGTTTTAGCACTTAAATCTGCTCCATTATGGTAAATGACAGTGTTGTGGCAGTGTTTGTTAGGGTCAGACTCACAGTGTAAGACAGCTCAAAGAGGCGAGCGCTCCCCTCTCCCTGAATCCTTTCAGCCAGGTCAAACAGAAAGAAAGCCGTCTTCATCCTGAAACAAAGCACGCAGGCTCAGGGCTAAGTGCTGGATGGATGAGCCATGCAGATCCACACTCACAGACGCACCACTCCAATGGAGTGATTTATGTAGATGCCGATACCAAATAGAATGTACATGTAGATGCTCTATCACACAAGACTGGTTTATGGAGATGTTCTCGTGGTAAAGTATGCAATGTGACGCAGCTTTTTTATCTGTAGTGTCTTCTGTAAAAAGAACTTTAACTTACTGTACCTGGCTTGCCACATCTCCTCATTAGCGACATGCTCCCAGGACGCAGGATGGAAACTGTTCACACGTAAAAAAAAAAAAAAAAAAACATTTCTTTATCTAAACAGCTTCAGGCTTTTCATGCAGAATTCCTCTAACTGAAAATGATATTTATGTGAATATGTATTGTTCAACTGGACTGTGCAGGTTTTGATACACTAAACATGGATGTTTTCTGCATAAACATTAAATGACTGAGCAACAATACCAGCAAACACATTAGACACGCAATAAAACCACATCTTCCCTTTTTTTCACTTTGTTGGCTGTAAACACTTGACCTCTTCTTCAAAAGAATATTTAAGCAGAGCTCCCAACTAATATTTGGCTTGTGGGCATCGACGGACACGCTTGTCGTGAGAGTGCGGGAAATAATGTCACAGTATTCAGCCGTGGATAGCAGAGTGAATGAAGGGCTGCTGGCAACAGCAACAGAATATGGAGCTTTGACTAATTCCACTTTTGACACAGTTATTGACAAAATGCAATAAGAAACTCATTATTTCCCATCTTCAGTCTCATTTCAAATGGCTGAGGGCCTGATGTCTGCTCTGGTTAAATTCACAAAGAGCACAGAGCACAACCTCACTGAGGGAAGCTCTGTGGTCTTCAGTCGTCCTCCATCAGACTCCACAGAGACGAGGGGCAAAGAGATGTTGATGAAGAAATACGTGGTGAGGATTCATTATTTGTATCTTTATGAGGGAATTATTTTTTTAACATAAGATCACGACCTGTTTTTTCCAAAATGCTGCGCTGATTTTCCTCAGGACTCCCTGAATTTACAGACTGTGCCAGTCTCTACAATCTCATACTGTGGAGATAAAACATTGTTCATCCTACAAGACCTTAATTTAAATTAAAGTCAAGATTCCAAAGTATCCAAAGGTAATAATTCTGTCAATGTGTATAAACTGATGCACAAGATGTGAACATTTTTATTTGATACATTTTGTCCTGCTGTAAAGATTTAACTCGGTGTAATCATCATAAAGCTTTAGAAGAGGTGAGAGAGCGGAGTACACACATTATTGTCCAACAATTAAGACAATTTATTAAACCCAAAAGCTCCTTAAAAGAAGGAAAATAAGAAACTGTATGTTTAAAGGTCAAATACCTCTCTAGAGATGTGAATGTTCTGAATGTGTTTGTAAGCACCTTTCATGTGGTTCCGTCCAGTTGTACATGTTCCGAGTCCTCTTCGCCCACCTTTCAGGGTGAAACTGCCTCTGAGCTGGCACCAAGACGTCACACACACCCCACGGCCAACGGGAGAAACTATGCTCCCAGCTAGGGTCTCCTTCAGACAGCCCAATGCAGGCGACAACATCCCTCCTGTGGAAAAATGAAGAGGCTTGCTCACATCCTCGATTTATTCGTTCTTTCTCCACGAGGCTGACTTCTGATGATGAGACAAACACCAACACCATGTCCAAAAATATTTCCTCACACCGCAACACCTTCTAGCTTTTGGGCCCTGGAGGTTAATCCCACAGGTCAGTGTGCCCCACGGAGAGACGGGCATGTTGGCCTGGCAAACACTGCCCCCTGGTGGGCTTGGCATTAACAGGTCCCCAGCCACTTTCTGAGTCTCAGTTCTTCTTGTAAGAGTGAGAGATGTGAGAGCAGGGAGCAGCACTGACTCCACCAGAGACTGTTTAACCCAATCAAGTAGATTAAACGGCTCGTGTACTTCATCAATCTCCTTTTATGGCCCCAACACTTCTATGAGATTATCTTCTCCCTGCATTTACAGCTGTGTGGACCACCCCCCTGATCTATGCCTTTTTAGATCACCCACTTGTTAATTTGGACCATTGTTGCCCTCCCGACTCATTCTCTCTCCTTTTTTTACAGCCTGCTATTCATCAGCTCAGACCTCCATTTCATTCTGTCTCGGTGACTTACTGCGTGTTGTGCAGAAGAAACTGCTCCAGATTGAAGGTGTCTTTCCCCTCAGGGTGGACTGGGTCCCACCAGCGGCCAGGAAAGTGGACCCCTGGGTGGTGCTGTGCCAGCTTGGCAACATACCAACTGTATGTCATCATCTAGAAAGAAGTACCATAAAAACTCAATCAATTATGATGACCAAATTAGCAGCCAGTGTACTAATCATTTCAACACATGGATTTATTGACTGTCGGTGGCTTTTGCTCCTTAAATACAATTTTTAAATGGCTTCTATTTCCTTTTATCCAAGTTTGTTGGTCGTTAATGGAAGGTTCTTGTTTTCACTTCTTGATTTTTAATTAGATTAGATAATATATAGAGAGATGTACAAACTTGAAACAGGATGGGGACATTGATAATGTGCCCAATTAAGGAAGCTAGAGGATCATCCAGTCACTAGACTGTATTTAGTATTCATTTTATTCTGTTTTACACAACTAAGGTACATTGCTAATTTCCTAAAACTGTTATGAGCATGAAAAATAATCTTCCCCTTGTTCATAAATCTTCATTTTAAAAATAAATAAATCCTATGTTTTCAATCATATCTTTATTTTAAAAATCAATAAGACGCTAAAGCTAAATTTTGTGAATCAAACGCATCATTTGTTGCTTCACAAAATCATGCAGTGATGTTGAACTTTGCAGTCCTCTGTTCAGCCACTAAGTAAAACAAGGAAACTCACCCTAAGCAGTTTGTTGTTTCTATAATTAAACATCTTTAATCAAACTTTTAGTGTGTGTGAGGATTAAACTTCAAGAGAAAAGTTTAGGACTCAACAGACAAGAGCGTGGAGAATGTAAAGCTCTGACCTCCTGGTCGACGAGACGGACATCGGGACGAACCCCCTCACAGTAGTATAAGTAGCGCAGCGAGTTTCCAGGCAGATCTCCTCTGGTCAGGATGATCGAGTCATTTGGGACGGAAGCCAGAAGCTCCCTGCCGAACCTCTCCACTACACTGTTTCTGCTCAGATCACACTCCCTAGGATCAATAGCACAAACATCACCACATTGTACACCATCATCAAAACACACGTTGTGTTTACTTGAATTTTAAAAGGGCTTCAGTGCATCTTCACCCTACTTAGAATTGTGTGTGATCTGTAAAACTGTGGATGAAAGTGAGTCGCTGCTTGTAGGTACGCTTTCAAGGTGCTCTGAGGGTAAGTTGTCAGTGCCCCCGCCCCTTCCCCTCTGCAGAGCGCTGTGGCTGCCTATCTAATCGTGGGGAGACAGGTGTGATGGGTCTGACAGCACAGGCCATGCTCTCCCCTTGATCAAAGCTGCTCAGTGATGGCTGTCTGGCACTCCCCAGCACTACGGTGTAATCTGCCTTCTCGGACAGCTAACATCTCACACTGAGCTCTGTGAGTGGAATCTATGTGCTAACCGTGCCTCTCTTCAGCACCTACCATGGGGTGAGGAGAGAAATACCTGACATGTGAAGTTCAGACCTGCAGTATGAAGCGCAGAGGAGAAACAAATCAGGTTGACTCAGGGAAAACTTCTGTATGGGGATTTTAGAAGGAAGCAGAATGAGAAGGGAGTTTTTAACCTCACTTCAACTTTACTCAACAAAGCTAACACAAAGTAACATTTGTGTCCGGCGTAGTTCCTGCAATAAAAATACTGCACAGTAAAACGACTCCAAAGATAAATGCACGTAGATTCACTGCTTTTGAGATCAGGACAACCACTATCAGAGGTTGGAATCATGAATTGCCTGCAGAGCAAGAAGATGCAGCCATAATAATTATGGAGGTAAAGCTTCACTGATGGTATCAGGTACAAGATATAGTTCTTGAAGAATTACTTCAGCAAAATGTATGCTACAAAACTAACTTCATGTCTTAGCCCTAAAGAAACGTTTGGGCTTTTATCTGCCACAGAAGTAGTTCCACTCTCTATTGAAAAGAATAAGGTGGAAGATTTTAATTGTAAGTGATTGCATCCCAATAATTCAAGGCCATAAAACCAGGAGTCCTGCATGTTCATCCAAAATCCCAGGTTAATATCAATCTAAAACCTAAAAGTCAAGTTTGTAATCTTACAGGCAGTGTTGTATTTAAAATGTTGTAACAGATCGAAACAATAATCAAACAATGTCTTCATCAATATTAAACCCAAGGACTACACTGTGTCTTCAATACACCAGTGAGGGAGTTTGTTATTGGAACACAGTGCAATGCTTACCTGTGATTGGTGTGCACCATATGTGCCAATAGACCCATGGTGAGCACCCAGCCTGAGTTCCTCCACAGCCCCCCACATCCCAGCCTCCTCTCCAGCTCTATGTGTGTCCGGCTCAAGCCGAGGCCTGCCAGCACACACACTGCAGCATCGCTCTGGAGCCAGAATCGCTCAACCTGCAGGGAAAGGAGTGTAGAGGTGTACACAAACAAGCACAGAAACACACGCCACTGTTTCCTCAAGTGTTTTCTTTTCCTCCATGCAGTCCTGAATGTACTTATAGATCCATGCCAGGAACAGCACTGATATGATCTCCCATAGACAGAGAAAATATCCAGCTGCGTTTCAATAAAGATAACAGGAACCGACAGGGTGATTGACAAAGTGAATTTAAGTCTCATAACTCACGACTCCAAGGAGAAGGGGTCTGCTGATGTCAAGGTTGGCTCTCCAAGCAAAAAACAGCGAGTACACCACAAGCATGGCAGTGAGCAACCAGGCCACTGAGCGACACATCCTATGACAGAGAAGACAATATATATTTTGTATATCAATATTCTTCTCTTTTTCATTAAAACTCATTTTAACATTGCTCTGTATACCCCAGTTTCCACATATCAAGTTGAAAGTATTATGTTGTCTATTTTCTCTGTAAAAATATACTTGTTTTGAATAAGTCCGTAAAATATTAATGCAGGGATGGAGATCACAAGCCCGAGGGCAAATGTATACGCCAGCCAGCTAAGAGGTGCATGATTGATTTTCTAATGCAGACTGAGTCATAATGAGCTGCTGCCAAGCTCTGAATCACAAACTCATTACAGTACAGCTGTAAAATGTACTTATACACTAAAAAGGAAAACACACTAGCCTTATGGCAATAACAAATCATCATCTGAACCTGAAGAGACACTTCCAAGCCAAAGCAAAATGACTTGCTTTTCTGCCAACGAATTGATCTGATGTGCTCAGCTGACTGGCCACGAACTCGTACTGTCAAGATTCTGTTTTTGTTTTTTTCTTCAAATGAGGCACAATGTGTGAAAAATGAAAGCAGATTTTTACAGTATTATAGTGGCCTTTTTATGGTTTCTTTTGGGGCATCCTATATTTCACATGTTCAAGTAATCAAGTGTATAAAAGTGCAGGGGGGAGCAGGTCGTGATCATTGCCCTACGGAGCCCTGAGGCATCCCTCAGCTCTATAAGCTCTGCCCCACAGACCCCCAAGAAAGGCTCTGCTGTAATGAATAACTGGATCAAACCGCCACACTGCCACAAACAGATACATACAAGCAGTGGTTTACTTGCACACACAAACATGTTTGTGAAAATTTAAAAACACACATCAACCTGTCTTGATTTGAATGTGGAGCGTCGCGACAGCTTGACAGTTAGGTGGCTCAGTGTTTTTTTGTATTCTTTTTTCCCGAGATCAGCGTTTTGTCAGTGGTTTTGTTCCCCGTCTCTTACTGCAGGGGATTAGATTTTTGGTTGAAGTGGCTGTGGAGATGTGTGTGACAGAGTTTGGTGTTTTGTATGCCCGTTTCTCGCTCATCCTACCTGTCCCACGAGGAGAGGAGAAGGCCCACTCCTGCAAGAGCCATAACGGGAAGCGAAAGGTCTGCCAGGCAGTGGTCCAACTGGGCCCTGAACACACACAGACACGGACACACAGACGCACACAAGTATAACAGACTTTATGACGGACACCAAAGACAAGCTCAATTACCCTCCCTGCTACTGAACTCAAGGACAGCAATTATTAAATGCCCTCCATCCTCTATCAAAACAAACTCCTTGGACTCTGTGCTCCTCCTTTCAATCGGATTGACGGATACGAATGACTGTGTCATCCACCCCCCCGCTGCCCCATCCTCTCTTCACAGCGCCTGTCAGTCAGTGAGCGTTTGCTCAGAGCAGAGAGATAGTTTCCTGCCTCTTCCTTAATACCCATCTCTATTTGACAGCTTATTGAGTCTCTATATCTCCCAATGTACACTATGTGTGAATGTGCTGAAAAGCGTGTGTTTGTGGGTGTGTGTGTGTGTCAGCTTCTCCAACGGGTTTTACGTCTCCAGTGCGACATGCCTGTCATGTTCGCCTCTCTTCCCCATCTTGAAGGTGTGCTTGTCCATCAAGCAGCAGGGATGATGGGAAGGGGTGGGCGCCTGGTAGGGTAGGGAGGGCTAGTAGTGGGGGGTCTTAAGACGCACATGCACCCCCATCCCGTCAGTTGGAGAGCGATATCAGGAGTGGGATGACTGCAGTGGTGGTGGTGGTGATGTAGCAGGGAGTAGAGGAGGAGATCCAGTGGAGGAGGTATGGGGGGTTTGCTGGAGTGGAAAAATACAATTTCTCCAGCTCTATTGCAGTGTCTGTCATCACAGCTTGTCACGCTTAAACACCAGAGCTGAGTGATCATTTCAAACTGCTGGAGAAACAGAACACAGCGATTTGGCCCTCTAAGCAGGTTCAGTTCTGCTTTGATGGGAGAGAGTGGTAGGGGAAGAACAAAAGCTGCTGGGGACAAGAGAGGGAGAGAGGGTCGGCCTGCAGAAATGAGAAGGGGCTCTCAGAACAGATAGGAGTTTCTGTGGTTAAATGTGTGTAAAACACCGGGGGGGGGGGGGGGGGGAATCGTCCTCCATGTCTAGAACCATGTGCCCTCACTGTACCTCTGATGAAACTCTCTGTTTTCAATTGTTTCTCTGTACCCAATCTTAGAATCTGCTCTGGAAGTTAATCATATAGTTAGCATATTATAGTATATCAAACTTTAAGTTAGACAGTGTAAATAGCACATAAAACAAAAAGATGTTTTAAAGAGTTGTGATTGACAAATACAATTTATGAACTCATAACAAAACAGTTCAATTTAATGAACTGTATAAATACTTCTGATTAATAATCTTAATGTGTGAACAGTTGAGTTGATAAAAGACAGACTCACTTCAGCATTGTAGTCAAGTTTACAGAGATCTCAGTCTTCGCCTGCAAACACAAAAAGAATACGACGAAAACCATGAATGTAAAAGTTACAAATATTATCAGTTCACACTTATTGACTGTTGTCGAATAGCTAATAATAACAGTAGTGCAAAAATGCATACGAGACTGAAGGTGCCATATTCAGCTCTCAGCAGGTGGGTCAGCAGGCCTGTCAGGGTGGTCTGATCCCCCCAGCTCCAGCGGGCTGTGTTCAGGTAGGAGGACACTGGAAGGTAGATGTATGGCAGAAAACCAGCGAGGAAACACACGCCCAGAGACGCGAGGACACGCAGAGACAGCTCCTGTTGAGATGATTCAGAGACAGAGAGCTTCTTAAATTACAGTTCTCTAAATGTATGTGAAACTGACTCAGATTCAGAAAAGCTTTAATCCAAAAAACTCCAATTCAACTTTATTTCACATTGAATATACAGTATGGCATGTACCTACACTTCAAAAGGGACGGCAACAAGCCTGGGGGATCCTTAATACAAATCCTTAATAAGGCTAACATTGAAATATTCTAAAGTTTGACAGGACCCTGCTGAAAAGTTAGGCTATGATTTCCAAATTGGTTTATAAAGAAACAGAAAAAAAATCATAGAAATATAACTTTTTTTCACTGAAAATCAAAGGACAGCATACGTCTGTGAACACAATATAACAATATACATTATTTTTTGGGCTTTTTTAATGCACATTAATCATTTGTGCTCCTTGACCTTTTTTTTTTTTTTAATTCTTTCTTTCTTTTTCTTAAAAAATGTCTTAATACTTACCTTGTGCGAGTAAAGTCTGTAAAAGACCCAGGGAATGATGACCAGCACATACAGAACCAGGGTGTGCTGGTTGCAGAGCCCCAAGCCACAGCAGAGTGCTCCCCAATATGCCATCTGACAAGGTCAAGCATTTAGCACTGTGAGTTCATGTTGACGATATCTTAACAAGGCATCAAAGAAATGATCCATGAAAAGGAAAAGGCTAACGTCTAACATAAGGATGTGACGTAGTGAGTTACCTTCCTCCTCTGAGTGGCTTTTTCTGCACAGTGGAAGCTGGTGATCAGGAAAAAGAGCAGACCAACAAAAAAGTTGTTGAGAGTGAAGACCTCTGCGCCCATAGACCACTGCCAGCTCAGCCTGGACACAGCGAACAGCCCTCCAGCCAGCACGGCTCCAGGACCAGGACCTGTCAGTCTGAAACCGGAAGATGAGAGGCCTTTATTATGATACAGAATCTTAGATGGATCTGTTTTTCACGCTATCCCTGAAAGATTGTATGTGTGTTTCAAGCCACTTGTGGGGAAATTTCAGTTTTTCATTGAGTTGCAGCAAAGTTTTTCAGACTTAAATAAATCTGAAAACCCCTTAAAGGTCGAGTATATTTGTATTCGATTCCAACTTTTTGTTCCAAGTCAGTTTTAGGGTACCCTCACACTAGGCAATCCAAACTGTGCCTCACAACATTTGACCCCCAAAGTCCAGTTTGTCTGACTAGTGTGAGTGCTACATATCATGCTCAAGCACAGTATGCTTCCTTTGCCCTGGCTCGGTTGGAAGAGGAGGGCTTTGGCACAAGCATGGGTACGCTGATGATGTATAATAAAATTGTCGCCTTGTATAATAGAGAATTCCAGGAGGGGGCTGTAACTGACAAAAAAGTCAGAAATTAGCCACAAAGTCAGTGAAGTTGCAGAAATGTTCTCTGTATTGTTCCACACTGTGCTGACTCTGAGACCGCACTTCTTGTAAACCACAATGACGTAAAGCTATGCATGTGTCGTATTAAGACGTGATGACGTGTACAATGGGTAACCTTGCTCAGGCCTGGTTTGGCAAGGGAAGACTTTTGTCCTTTGGCATGGTACAGGGCAATTGGGCCTAGTGTGAGTGTGCCCAAAAAAATCCCAAATATCTGCATTCCAGCCTAACGTTCTGTTCCTAGTCCGTCTACGGAACTTCAAGTGTTGACATTTTTTACCTAACTTGCACTGCAGCGATACAAAACAGCAGAAAAACAAAGTCAGCATTTTAAAAATAAATTAAAGTTTGCACCCAAAACAGCCACCACTTCCCCCAGACTCGTTTGGGGACCCACTTAATCTTCCCCCAACCCAAGTTTGCTTTGCAGACAAGACCTTGAAAAACACTCTGAATTGGGCCATTCAAATATCATCATGAGTCCCTCAGCAGCAGCAGCAGCAGCAGCAGCCGGTTGATCTGGAGGAGACTGGCAAAGAAACCACCATGGTAGAGATAGCACTTTATCCTCAGCTTCTTAAATATAATGTGTTCACAAAAGTTTCCCCCTACCTCCTCTCCTGTACTGTCTCCATCTCCTTTGCCGTAATTGAAGCAAACTTGGGATAATCTGTCATACGCTAAGACCCACCACTTACTAAAATGAGAGACATAGGGGGAGAGAGAGAGAGGCGACAAATGATGGTGGGGTGGTGGTGGTGGTGGTGGTGATGGGGGAGTGGTAGTGCAGAGAAGTGTGCGGTATAAGGGTGAGACAGTGTGCGGGATAAAGGATGAAATAAAGAAAAAGGAAGAAAAAAGTTCAAGAAGAGAGAGGGGGAAAAAAGAAAAAAGGAAAAAAAAAAACATAGCCCAGTCCCCGGCATGCTGGCTCTGAAATATGAGCAGGCTCAACAATTAGGGAAGTCAGGCAGTATGGCCCTTTCCGCCATTGTGTGGAGTGGCTTAGAGTCCTCATCAGCCTATCAGCTAACTGACAGGCAGAGAGCTGCTCTATTCAGCACCGCAGATACAAGCTGCAGGCCAAACGGCTGCCAGGTCCCTTATGACCCCACAATCCCTTGCCGGTGACAGCTTCAAGCTCCATAGCAAATTAGGCGCTCTCACATTACAATCGCAGAAGACAGATTCCATTAACGGTATCTGAAATTGAGTAGAGAGCAGGCCCGTTATCAGACCTGACTCATAAGCACCGCCATTAATCACAAGGCATGATACCATTTATACATTTCCAGCTCTCTGCCTGCCGCTGTGATAGTCAGCCACAAAAGGCCTGATGAGACTTAGGCTAGGGGAACAATGGAGCTTTCTGAGGAAAGCGCGGTAAATCAGGGAAAAAAGGAGAGGGAGAGCGAGAGGATGGTAGAAAAGAAAAAAAAACTCTTGCTTGCTGACTACTTCCCATTTTTTTCATGTTTTTTTTTTTCTCTGCTTCTCGCCACTATTTTTCCTGTGTTCTCTGTAAGGTGTGCTTGGTGAATGAATATGCATGTGTGTGTGTGTGTATATGTGTGTGCACATTAGAGATGGGGGGGGGGCGGACTGTGTTGATGGGGCGTCTACCAGTGGGTCTTAATAAGAGATAGCAGCGTCTTTCTCACTGAACGCTCCAGGAATTAGCTATAACTTGAAGGAAGGGATGAAGAAGGATGGGCTGGGTGGTGGAGGATGGCGGGTGGGGGGGGGGGCAGATGAGGACTTTTGTTGAGGTGCAGAGACCCCCCGCACCCTTAATTTTACGTCCCTGCATGACAATTAACCCATAGCTTACACAGAGCAGGGGGGCTGCTTTTGGGGTTACACTGGGTGCAGTACAGTCGTGGGGGTCCACAGACAGGGTTATTATTACACCAAGTTTCCTGCAATTTGCAGCCAGGCAGCACTCAGACACACACACCCACACTCCTGTCCCCCCTGCTTCTTTATTCTCCCTGAGTGGCTGACAAATCTCTCTGTTAGAGCTTGTCAGTCCAAGAGAGCCCAGTGATGTGTGTTCAGTGCGGGCTGTAAATGACCTGTCTGTCTGCGCAGACCACCTGGGTCCCAGTCAGCCTCTCAGCCGCTCCACAGATCATTCTCCGGGTCGGCTGCTCCCAGGGCGTGCGGATAAAGCGGGACACATTTTGACACCGTAGTTGCCGTGTTCCCTGTTATCACCCCTCAATGCGGTGCAGGATGCCGCTGTGCTGAAATGTTGTGGCTCAGTGACAATGGCCTGGTTGAGACGTGGCAGGAGAATAACTCAGCTGACAACGAGACCATTCTACCCTGAACTGCAAGGCCCTGCCAAAATGTCGGTGTCAGCACTTGGGAAATTAACGGAATGACAAATAATATGCGTTTAACCTAGAATTAAGAAAACTTGGTTTAATGTAGGTGGCTAGAAAAGAAAATTACCAATTAAGCAACTTGACACATAATGTAGACAAATGGGAACATTAAAATGCAAACAAATCACCTTCAATAGGAAAGATCAAAGGTAAATTAAATTGAATAAATGACAATGGCTTTGGTAAGCAATGTCCCCTTCAAGGACACAACAAAAGCTCAGAAAAAAAAAACCTTTGAAGTGTCAAAATGGGACCTGCCTCAGTTCTACAGTATGTGAAAGAGACGTGCCAGCACCAGTCGTCTGTGCTAAATAACAGCACACAAAAAGCCAACACCAGCTCTCTGCACTGATTGAGGCTTCACAATGGAAGCTGGCCGAGGGAGCCACTGTCACACACCACCCTGGGGAACACACAATACCACAGCTGTGCCATCGCGGATCAGCGTTGCACTGTTCTCTAACCGAGTGGTGGTTTGGGGAAGCATCGCTGGAAAAGAATCACACATTCCTGAAGAGGGTAGAGAGCCCAAGAGACCAAGTGGCCTGCTCGGGCTGAAGCCGAGGTTTCCAGCTGGCCCCCGATGACACCCTGGGGCTCTCCTCTGGCCAGGACACCGAGCAGGGTACTTAGTAGTTATTATATTACACTGGTAAGTGTCAGATGCACTGCTTTGAAATTCCAAAACTAAGCATCAACTGATGCACAAATCTAAGCTTTTAAATTAAATTGCGTGTATACACGTCAGGAATTCAAACACACTAGTAAATAACAATGCCAAGTGTTCAAAAGCAAGTCTATGTAAGGATTAGGGCTGGACAACACCTTCATTATATATTTTATTATTACCTAGCATTGGAATTGAATCATCATAATTTGCCCATTTTGTATTATATAAATCTTTGTTTTGTTTTTACATTGGCTCTCCAATTTCTACAAACAGATGATGGCGTCTGTGGCTGTAGAGTAACCTTCATGACATCATCTGGGATTGAAGACTAAAAGTTTTTAGCAAAAAACCTTGTAACATATGTGATGCATGGAGTTGGAAAGATAGGACATTTAGCAGGCAGGGAGACTTAAAGAAAAGATGCTTATAAGCCCACAATAGGAAATGTGCTATATAGTGTTTTAGATCTGGAAGTAGACTTGTCTCATCCTGATGACAGTGAGATGATTACACAGGACTGCCACATGTCTAAAACTATACCTACCGATAAGTGCACTTATCCTGATCAGTACCAACACTGTAAAATAAAAAAAATGTTTACAATCATCTTTCCTGATTTTTCTTTTTTAAATGGGGCCTCAATAACCTTGTTGGATACTTCTGTGGTTTTTCAGACATGTTTATAGTTCCTGTAGCCAACTCTGTCGCTATTGTTGTTCCCCTCTTCATCTCTGGCAAAGGAGTCAATGCTACTTGAAGGGAAATGTATCACTACAGTAGATACAACATTCAAAAGTCCAGGATCCTGCTAGAAAAAGACATATTTATCTTGCTTCCACAGTCTTAGTCAGCATTGTGTGCACTCAGGGCTTGTGGGTAACTGACGGTCAAAGTGAAGCAGTCTACAGTACCTTCATGTCAGGAAATCAAAACGTTCTCTTGTAACACCCATTGCTTCATAATTGCTAGACTGCATCACCACAATGCTAAATAAAAACTACATTTGCAGTTTCTATTTATGATGTTTAGTTTTTTTTAAAGTGAATTCAATATAATCAAACACGCTGCATTATAGGCTATATATTCATGACTTAATATCAGAAATGTTCAATTCCAAACATTTCCGTTACAAAAAAATTACCCATAACAACAATGCCTGTTATTGACATTGAGGTAAAAATGCCCACTTCCTTCTTTTATTTTGCTGTTACAGACAGTACCAGATTTGAATCTTGTACGTGACAACAGCCTATTTTTTTTCCAGCCAGACACCAAACCAGGCATTCCTCCATCTTTCCTGCCTCCTCCAGAGTGTGACAAGGATGCTGTCTGCTCAAACAGAAAGGAGGGTGAATAAGGGTCCCAGCTCTGCAGCTCAGACACCCCTCCTCCAGGAGAGCGCTGCAGTGCTCCAAGTGCGTGTAAAATTAATCACCACAATTCTGCACAAACAATGCAGCCACTGACATGACAATTTCTCCCAGAATGCCATCTTAATCTCCACCCAACACACAAAAATTACAGGAAGAGGGAAAAAAAACAATTGAGAAAAATCCTGTGTTTACGCAATGCTCTGAATGCCATTTTTATTGCTGCCTTTTCCAACAAAGTCATTAGGCACACACCAGTGATACATAAATGTTGCTGTAAAGATTCCATTAACTAATTCTGGGTGAATTGTAATTGCCGAGTCTGATCCGTCTTCGTGCCTGGTGCCTTATTAAGACCGCCTGTGGTGGGTGAGGAATGTAATATTGACGTCCGAGGCAGACACAATCTCGGGCCCACGGGCGAAAGGAATATTAAACTGCTACTGTATTCTGCTGTCTATCTCGCCCTCCTCCCTCCTCCGCTCTATCCCCATCCCATAGCCAGTAATGAGGAAATAACATCTTCATTAGACATCTGTTTAACTGTATTAGAGGATGAGTCCTGGGGGAACCATTGGTCATGCTGAGGATGGGGGGGAGTGAAGGAGGTCTGTTGGACTACAATATGACGAATGAGATACTGCAAAAATTGAACAAAAGGTCTACAGATTGGGGCCTTTTAAATAATCAAACCTAAAGTTGTCCTCTGCTTTTCAGCAGAAAACAGGAATGGCTCTTTTCTCTGTGCCTACTTGGGAGGAAGATTTTATCCAACCACATCAGATGTGAGAGGGAGGGGTGGACTTGCCACCTGCAGGGAGAGGTGAGGACACCATCTAACAAAACAACTCTATTCAGCTGTTTCCCTGACTCCACAACTCACAATGGGGATGTCTCTTAAAAAACAGAACTTTGCAAAAAGCAGCTAAAAAAAAACAATACCGACACACCTGACATGACCCCCAACAAAATACAAGCAGCCCCACCTGTGTGGAAAAACAACCCACCTGAGCGAGGAGGGAAAAGCGCCATCAGGACCATATGGTGAAGGTCCTTATAAGGAGCTGGGGATGGCACCAGGCCCATCCACCGGTCCTCTGAGGTATCAGCTGTGCATCATGGGCCAGCTCTTGGTGGGGGAGCCTCTCACAGGTGTGCGTTAAATATAAGGACTGTCACCGACAAGAGAGGCCAGACATGTTTGGTGTGCTTCAACAGTCTTGTTATGTAATCATGTGATCAAACAAAAAGTGCTGATGACAGAGCAACTGTGAGGTTGTTTTTCTGCTCTGATGGCTGTCAGCAGGCTGCCGTGTCTGCTCCTGGTTTCTCAGGATAAGCTCTGGAATGGAGAGAGAGATTCCTCGCAGGTAGCAGAGATTCAGAGCAGCTTTAGCAGATAAACTGCGAAACGAGAGAGCGCAGAATACCAAGCTGTCTGGATAATCCCGCTATGAAGGGTGCATTCCTCCAGAGACTCACTGCCGAGGCCTTCAGCATTCAGCAGGCCAAATGTTTCCGTCTCTGAACCTCTGAGTGCAATCGATAGAAATTATCATTACGTCCACCATCCTCAAAGGCTTGTCAGGCCATGGTGTGAAAACATAACAAGACGTGCAATTTGGCCATCAAACCAAATGATCAAGCCAAGAGAAGTGTAATTGACAATTCAAAGGGAGGCTAAGTGCTACATTTTAACTTATGCAAGAGAGAGAAGTGGCTTCCAAGCCTATCAACTTACATTCCCCCACATTAAACACTGCAATCTGGCCGACTAATTTAAATTGATACATCAAAGGCTTGCCATGTTGGGTATACTCCAGATGAATTTCAAGGTCTTACAATTTACTATTTGAGAGAAACTGCCTTCAAGTATCTGTATTAACTGCAATATATTTTCCATCTGAAAATGATCACACAAAGAAATGATTTGTTCGGAGTGGAAAAAGTCCCTTGCACTCAGCTGATACAAACCTAAAAATGAAAAGAAAGAAGAGCGTTTTGACCCCCACGTGGGTTAAAAAAAAGAAAAAAAAAGAAAATGTTGTGACTAAATTACGTTAGCAAAAGACATACCAAACTCATGGAGCAGGAATGAACAAAAGCTCAGTTCTAGCATTTCATCTGAGGGAAAGGCCGGTCCCGAGAGTCCCTGCAGTTACATGGTATGACATACCTCCATACTTGGACCTGAAAGGGGGGGTCTTGACCATCCAGAATTCCCTTGCGCCGCTTCGCCCTCCTCATCTTTTGCCCTCTCCAGTAACCCCTTACTAGGAAACGTTTGCCAGCTGATTCACAGCCAAAAGCTAAAACCCAGAGCAGATAATGACTAAAACCTTTTATGCTTATTTTTCAAATTGAAAGCGTAGATTATACGTTTATACTTAAGGGCTTAAATGGTGTGACTGTGTGCTCTGGCTGAAGTCCTTACTACCCATCATCCCTTGTTGGGGGGGTTGGAGGTCCTCATAATGACTTTTTACTTGACCATAATCCAAAATTGGATCTAAATCCGCAGAGATTACAAACAGGGCTGCAGTTAACATGAACACTGTGAGCCAAATATCACCCAGACTGCATGGATATTCTCTGGCCACAAAATAACTGTCTGCAAATGTCTGGCCAAAGCCGAGTCCAATTTACTAATAACTCATCAAATGCATTAGGACTATGGGGGAAGTGGGATACAAAGCCAAAAAGCTAAAAAAGAAGCATAGTGTTTCTCCCAGTTTTTCGCCCTGTCTTCCTTTTCCATGACCTATCCCGTGGTAGATTCTGATTCACCTCAGAGAAGTACCAAGGCTTCTTGTTTTAGGCTGATGCAGTCTGGGCTTAGATCCAGTCCCCTGAGTTGCACTTCCTCCCCAGCCTCTGCCCTACTGCATCAGGACTGACCCTGTCCCCTGACCTTCCCCAGACTGCCTGCCACAAACTGTGGCCAAGCACAAAGAAGTGCAACTGTCAGAAGTAGGCCCATTGTTGAGCACTTGGGAACACACAACTTCATTTTCACCTGCTTTTTTCCCCCACTAGTACTGAGTCCTCACAGCCTACAGAGGTGTACATAGGACAGAAATGACATCATGTGAGTAAATTAGAAGTATACGACATGCTCTTAAATGCCCTAGTATGCATTTAGAGGGACAAAAGGGAAAAATGTTGACACTAAGCTGCCACCAACAATGCAATGTGGGAAATTACTTGGATCAGCAATAGGGTGATGTAAGGTAGTGCAGCCAACCATGAGAGATAATCACACAAAGAGGGAATGGTGAAATACTTTCTTTCATGACAGGGTCAGCAGCATGCAAAACTGCAGGGTGGTAGATGCCATGAAGAGACCGTACACTGAACTTGGGATTGAGCGAGGGGAGAGATGTAGAAGAAAGGAGAAAGGGAGGAGCAGAGGTAGTGATCTTGTCCCTCTCAGGCGCATGAGGAAGAGATAAGAAATCGTGCCATGTCAGGATTGGGAACATGCTGGGCAGTGGTGTTGGTGGAGGGAAGGGGGACATGGACAGCGTGGGGGTTGGAGGGTGGGATAATTGTGATATACATACACACGCACTCTCACAACGGGTGGCTGATGGGTAAACAGGCAGGGCAGGGTGGAGGGAGGGAGGAGGCCGGCTGGGCTCTGCTCTTGAATACTGAACAGAGGATCAGGGACACACTACCAGTCTGTCAGGACCAGAAATACCACTCTCTGCTACAGACAGCACAGGGATGCAAAAAGTGAGTAAGGAAATCTTTTTGAAAGACCCCTTTAACTCAAAATAATTCTTCTGTGCCTACCTGCTAATAGACATGCAGAGGGCACCACTTGCTGCAGCCCCCAGCAGACTGCTCATCAGGTTGACACTGTGAGCTGGAGACAGGTTGGGCAGGAGAAAGATAGCCAGACGAGCTAGTAAGGTGAAGACAGGATACCCTGGAGGATGGGCCACCTGAGAACAAAATGTTCAAGAAGACTGTGTTAATCACCACCAGACCAGAGTTCAGTTGTGAAAAAAATCCATACTTATATAAAATGAAGTTTCCAAATCGTGAAAAATTAAGTACAAATCTCTACTCTGGGATGCTGTGGAGGAATCTATTGGCGTAGCAAGAAAAAGGACTAACCCAGACTTAAAAAAAAAAAAACCCTGCATAAACGAAGGGACCGAAAAGTTTACTGTGATTCAAAACAGAACTGGCAGAGAAAAGGCTAACTATGCTACGTGGCTGTGCTAAAAGTCAGCGACTGTACTGCTGTCTTTGTCAGTGTTTTGTTAACGAGCCACTCTGAGGTCAAAGCAACCGCAATATGAACAACCCCTCCAGAGCTTTAGCTGTGTATGAAAAGTCATCATCACACATGCACATTTGGATATTGCTGGAAAGCAAAGTAAACTGAAGGTCTGTAGGGACGAGCTGTACATGTGTATTTAAAAGTAGATATCAAAGAATTGATTTATATTTACAAGTAGCCTCCATCTACAGACTGGTGGATCATTGAAGACTTTTGAAATGTTAAGTCTGAATTGAATAGTTTTAGTGTTGTCGGTTGTTGTACGGTGATAAAGGATAAAGATTGTTGCTGTCTGTTACTAAATATGGACTGCTGGTGGGTATTAGTTTGTCTGTTTATATTATCTTTATGTGCAGCTGTTGAATGTGATTCATGTCATATCTGCTAAAGATTGAGTTTTATTTGCGAGTGTGATTAAAGCTTGCTGTTCTTATGTTAAAATCAAGTATAAATAAGAGGAGTTATGAATGAGGACATTTTTTAAATCAGTGGTACACAGCCGGTTAAGCAGGTACAGGTACTAAGTAGATTTCATAACAGGTCATCTAGGATCCGTCACATCAATTGTGTTTGAAATACGACAATAATTTGGTTTCATAACGCAACCTAGCTGTTATTTTGGCTACAACTTACCCTGTCACTGACCTCACCGTTCGTTACCGTTATAGCTAAATAGCAAAACTGCAGATTGTAATGTTGAAACTAATAGTAACTCACAACCAAAGGGGTGAACTGAGGATGCAAAACAGGTATTGCTTTTATATTTTGTCCTAGTACTAGGTGGGGGGGGGGGGATGCTAAGGAATCCATGCGCATCATCAAGCCCGCCATTTGGAACTGCCAAAAAAAACCTGAACCTAAAAGTAATGAAACATTTTCTAACGCTGTAAATCCATCATTCAGTCAAACATGATTCTCAGTATTTCCACATATTTACAGCTACTTTTTCAGACAAATACAGTATATTGTGTTTAGATAACAATTTCTGATCTTGCTTTACAGGGACGTTTAAGACGCACATCGAGAGACTCAACTAGAAATAACTCACAGTTTCAAGAGAAGCAGTTGGGTTGAATGAAAGTGCAGGTGTAAGCAAGAAAACAGGTGCCAGATTAAAAAGAGAGGAGATTTAATAAAGGCAAGAGTGATGCAGACATTGTTAAGTGGCAGAAAGGAATTGTGATTTTTCTTAGCCCAAGTGTACTTAGTGGCAAATATAGCTGCTCTTCACCCCCTAGTAAATGACAGCACTGGTATGCTGTAGATTTTCAGTAGCATGACCGCAAACTGACTCCCTCTCTTCCTCCCTCTTCTTTTCCTCTGGCCTCTTCCCAAGGACAGTGCCGCTCCCTAGAGCCCCTGCTGGAGCACGTGGTGCTCGCCAGCCTCAGCCCAAACCACCTCTGAGCCGCAGTCATTCTCGCCTGGGGGATCTAAGCAATCACAGCAATTAGCTACTAAGTCTCCTCCACCCAGATAAGGGCTCAGTCATTAAACACAGGCTCATTCGCTGGCCCTGATAACATGAGCCGCGCAGGCAGGGAGAAGGGGCAGTTCTTATGAAGAACACAGAGCTGTGAATGGTGACAGTGTGGCTACATCACTGGTCACATCACACACAGCAAAGGCTTGGTTACTTACAAAAACACTTGACCAAAAACAGAGGGATGGGTTGCAGATAGAGCATGTAGGTCAGGAGAAGTCACAGAGCAATGAGGAACAAGTTATGTAGAGGAAAAGATAGTAACTCAGCAGACAGCCGAAGTGTTAGCGTCAAAAGGGACATCAGTTAAGAGAGTGTGTGGCCGACAGGAATGGAAAGATACGCAGCAAAAGGACAGCTAAGGGGACAGAGGCAACAGGGAGAACAGGGAAGCTGGTTTCTAAAACTCTGGGGATCAGAAAAGGGGGGCCCAGCAGCCTGGGACCCTGGGACGGCCTGACAGGCCCTGGGGAGGCCTGAAAAGCAGACAGGCAGGCCACACGGACTGCAGCACTAACGGCAGGATTACTGGCATAGTGACACCGACACAGCCTCCCTAAAAGGATCACAGCGGCGTAATAAACTTTATTAAATAATAAAACTTATTATAACTGTTAACCCGATTTAGTTCATTCTTCGCGGCTTACACACACACAAAAAAAGAGGGGTGGATATAATAAGCCTTATACCGTACATAAGGCAAAGCCTACAAAAGCCATCGCCTTACCATTGACTTTAATTGGATTTGAAAAACGGGTTGCAAATTATAGCATTCTCTACTTGCAACTTAGTAAAATAAGTGCATAGAAAAGAAGGAGAAAAACCTGTGGACTGAAAGTAAATTAATCTGCTTTCTGCCCATGCTTAATTAAACTTCCTTAATGCTTATAAGAGTTAATGAGTGAATTGATTAAACAATACAGCTAATACTTACCCCCAGCTCACAAGCAGTGGTGATCAGCTCTCCTGTGGAAGAGAATAGGGGAGGAAATTAATGTAAACCCAATAATTATTATTAAGAGACAAGTCTGCTCCCAAAGTTTTCCCAAATCAAATACTTGCACTGGGGTTTTGCATTAATTTGCCAGGATCAAAACCTACAAATCTTCCCAGTGTGACATTTCCTAAGCGGCACGCTCATTCTCTTCATCTCTCGCTTCTCCCCTGATGCCTCCCTCCCTCTCTCCAGCACACATAGATATAAACACACACACACACACACACACACACACACACACACATACACACACACACAATTAGACTTCTTCTCTGTCACACAAAGACACACACATATGCTGATCTGAGAATAATGCCTTCAGTCCCATCCTCCCCAATGCATCAGGGTCCTTTCCTTTCCCCTTTCTTCTGCCGCTCTACGTGCCTCTCTGTTGCTCCCACACTCCCAGTGTCTCAATGTCTCCTTTAGTCCGTTGGGCACAAACAGAAAGGCAACGCTGGTGACAGTCACAGAATGAGGTAAGCTGTAAAAATAAGAGCTGGTTGCACAATTTCTTGACAAGCTCTGTGTGAGGCGCAGCGCAAGTGAAAAGAAAACCCCTAAAAGCTATTTGAGGAAGCTTCAATGTATCTGGGCACAAACCCATTTGTGCCAGAATACACCCAGAGCGTTTCAAATTAGACTGATTTCTCACCCAATGTTTGCATCTCCCACACATGAAAATTGAAATTTGGTTCAGATTAAATGACATTGATAAATGTTAGGTTCAAGACAGCTCCCTCTACTGGTGCTAGATGGTAGTCAATACAATACAAAATAGTGCCCTTGTTTTCTGCATCAGCAATGACAAGATAGTCAGTCTATGACCTATCCTGTTTTAAATATATATGGATTGCCTAGTGAATTAAAAAAACAGAGCCTATGGAGTTATCAAAAAAATACCAGTCTATAGCTTTAAAGTCTGTCCTTACATATGCAAAATATTTAAAACTCAAAATAAACATTTTCTGGAGCAAAAACTTGGGCCCAGATTCAGCCCCAACAATTATAGAACAGAACGGCTGAATTTCAGATGGCATTGGCTGCATCACATATTCTGCAACCTTGCCGATACAGTGAATTATTATGCCTAAATTTCTGCCACATGAGGAGCCCCAACTCTTATCAGTCTAATGGACCATGAAGTCAGAACTCCTCCACCTGCACAGCTTAAATGTTTTCACAGCTCCATTTCACCTGGCATGAGCCGCCAGCTACCTGCCATCATTTTTACATCACACTTTCTCAGCCCTCATCAGTTTCTCAATTTCACTTATTTCCCCTCGGTAGCAGCACACTTTTACACCATTCAACAGAGAAAAACTTGCACTAATATTGAGCCAAAACATCCATCTCAGAGCCACAGAGATGCAGTTTTGCAGCCCCATTGCTAAAAAAAGAAAATATTGACTCAACGGGGTAGCAGCTCGGGTGCCAAGAGTCTTTGTGATAGTGGAGCATGGGCACCCACACCAGTCTTCCCATAATCCCCATCATTTCCACACTCCACATTCCTAGACAACAGTGTACCCGCAGGGCTGTGCTCGAGCCTCTCCAGGGCACATCACACCTAAAGAGATTAGGACACAGAGATGGAGACCTGGAGAATTCGGAAGGGTGTTCAGCTGGCACTATCAGTGCGGGCATCCTGCACCGTCCCTAAACACTGTGGAGAAGGGGCTGGCCATTTTTTCAAAGGTCTGCATTCGCTAGGCAGGAGCACAACCAGCAGGGCTACTCAGCTACTCCAATTCCCTTCTCTCACCCCGTCTCTTCGCGCTCATATCTGGACGAGCTTTTCATACGCTTTCATTTTACGAAATGTGCATTTCTCCCTGCACAGCAGCTTGTATGCCAAAGCAGAGCAAAGCTAACAAGCAGAGCCTTCATGCCCTAAAGTCCACATTTACAAGTTTGTAACCCAGCTATCACTTTGAAACACTGTTTGTAATTGTGCAAGGCAGTCCCTTCATACACTGCATTACAAGTGTTTGGAAAACACTTTGCTCAACATTATAGGCACGTGCTGATAGAACCCATTTGGGTCCGATGTTAAGCCTTGTGACATTTTGTCTGTGGCTTTTTAGAAACAGTGTGTATATTTCCCACCATGTAGTCCATTAAGCACAAACAAGCATCACTATTTTTTCCCTGTAATGTGTCAAAATTAACACAGAATTCCTCCCAAAAAGAAATAACCGCGATCAGATCAAATGCACTGAAGACCTAACTAATGAGTTTAGACCTTCAAATCTAATCTGCAGTATAACATTCATAATAAATATCCTAGTAGTTTAGGACATTTAACAAATGAAGACAATGGACCAGGATCCAAAATAACACCAAACTTATAAATTTAAGAGCTCCCTAAAATTGAAATATCGTGGAACAAGGGTATTTTGGTGTGGTATCCACATTATTCTGATTGAACCTGATCCAACAATTCCCTTATATCTTTTACTTATCAAGATATGTTTGTTTAGAAGACATTATCTCAATTGTTTTCTGTGTTTACAATTGAAAGCTATTAAAGATTTACCTTTATAAACCCTAAAAAAAAGAAGTTTCAGAAGTTGGCACATGTTTTGGTTTATGCACCTGTACCTGCAGCACTTCTGACAGCAACAGTTCAGCTGCAGCAGAAACAAGGCGCTCTCTGATTGGCTGACCTGTAACACAACAAAGTCACATGACCAGAAGAGAAGCATTAGCTAGCGAGCTAGCACCAACCTGAGTCTCCACCGGGAACAGTCTTCTGCACACAGGGGACATATAAAGCGACGACACAAGTGACCGTAGCGCATGTCAGTATCCAGCTTGTCCTCTGCTCCTCCGACATTCTTCTTTCTGGACAAAAAATCCGATAGTTTTCAAACAACTGCTAATTCAGCAGCAAGCTAGCTCCCGTTAGCATCCGTAGACCTCAGGCGCTGGGGACCGCGAGTTGAGTGTAAACGTTTAGCTTCCAGTTTCCTGAAAACCGAAGAAAGTCCAGAGCTACAATTGGATTGAAACGACACGAAGTGAACACTTTGCTTTGAAAAAAGTGGGCAGACAATTTGAAACGTCCCTGTTCCCGGGAAGAAACAGCCTGTTCTCGCCGATCTACAAATCTCGCGATATTTCCCGACGTACCATTCATACCAGTGCTGTAGAGAGGCACTGATTCATACCATACACGTTACATTATGTCCTACAGTAGTTGTGTGTTGTGTGGTAATAACTTTTATTTAGTTGCTGCGGTGTTTACTTTTTGTTGTTGTTGTTGTTGTTGTTGTAGCTGTGTTGTCTAGGCCTCTGTTACTCAGAGCCTTTACAATGAAAGGTTCACAGAGGGAGTGTCAGAACCTATTTTGTCTGCACAAACACCTGTATGTGCTGTATATGTTGGAATTATAAACAATTCAGCCAGTTTATTTGTCTCCTGTAATTTTTCTGAAACATGTCTGTGTTTGTTTTTCGTGTGTGGTTTAATATGGACAGTCAGCCTTCTTGAGATTAAAATCTTGTCTTTTGTTTAAAAAAGCTTTTTTCAAGATCAAGAAATCCCTCTTAATCGAAATAAAAAATGTAGGCTATGTGTTTCATCTTGGATACGTATTTGCTCATATGTGTAGGCCTATAGGCTGTGTAAATTGTGAACAGCTTTGCAGTCTTCAACCATTGCACAATAGTTCTCTCACAAGACAAAGATGAGTCAAACATACACTTCCTTTATGTTTTCTGTTCATTTCTTTTCCCTGATTGTAGATGCAGCCTAAACCTGTTTTCTCAGCTTCCTGCACTGACCAAGTGTTATCAATGCATTTCAGGGGGGAATACGGGTCCTCTTAAGAGTGGTAACATTGACTGTTTTATGCCATTTGGAGTCCTTTAAAAAATCTCCACACCATACTTATTTTATTATATAATAACTATATAAACTCCCTGGAGTTGAGTTTTAATTCTAAGACGTTTTAATGGATCTTATATTGTGACAAGCCTCTTCTTTTTATTTTTAAATAGGGTTTTATTATAATTGAAATATGACACATCGCCCACATTTCTTTCTTAAATTGATATCGATAAACAAAGAGCAGCCAAAACTAGAAAAAAATCTAGTTATTAAAAATATATTTGTAGCATTTCTTTGAGTGGATACAAAATAAAAGTATAGGTCCAGGTAGATAGAGTCGTTGAGCATATGCCATATATGCAGGTGAGATATGACCAGCCTTTTCCAAAATCAAAAAAAGGCAGTTATTTGTTAAAGAGTCTTGTAGTACTTTTTCAATCATTATCATGCTTCTTAAAGCTGCTAATACACATTTAATTGTCGAACAAAAGCACCAGATTATACCTGAAACAAGATAAATGTACCCATAAATGTCTCACAAGTGTCCATATTTCGCAGGTTAAGGGGTGACTGTTAAAAAGAAATTGCCCTATTGAACTGATAATAATCCCAGCCCAACCATAAATGAGTCTGATCCCTCAGTAAATTGAGCCCTCGGTGAGGTGGAGTGGTGTCAGCACCTAGGCAACTCTCGGATGGCTCTCTAATCCTCGCTTCCCTCTCACCACCACCCTCATCGTCTAATCAGTCCTGAACACACACATAACGCTCACACCCATCCGACACACACACACACACACACACACACACACACCCAAGTACTCACCCTTCCTCACTCTCGGGCTCAGCCATCTCTTCAGTGTGATGTCATCGCTAATCCACGCTTGGTTATCCGCTGGGCTGCAGTGCTGCCAGAGGGGGATGTTTGGGGGGAAGATGGAGTAAATTTGGGGAGGATGGGGGGTAATCGGGCACGTCATAAAATATTTTCTGTTGAAACCACCACTTCCTTTCCATATACTGTATATAAACACATTTCACCTCTGATTGGAAGGATAAAACATGTCTGCGGAGGCCTGTATCTCCCAATTTGGAGGCAGGAGAATCATTCTGGTGGGTTAACTTCTTCCCCCCACCCCCACCCGCACCCCACCCTTTGCCCCAAAATGCAAGGCCTTTTACTGGCAGCTTGTCCAAACAGTGGAGTTATCCATATGTAGTTCCATATGGCAACATGCTATTAACAGACATTAGTTGACTTTAATAGCAGTGGTATTAAATGTATTATCTTTACAGATTCTACTTGTTTATGTGATTTTCTTTCAATGCATATGTGTGTGTGTGGGTGTGTGTGTGTTGGGTGCTAGAGTGCATATTCACACACTCAATTGTATGCCAATGTGTGTGATTAGAGACATCTAATGTTCCAGCTCTGGGGATTTTGTAGCACGAGATAAGAAAGGGCATTAATGGTGAATTGTGACGGTCCAACAGAGCAAAACATTTTTTTTGAACTGTGCACATGTTTCCTCTGCTTAACCTTTTTTATTAAACACCATCTACATACTGTCTCATATGAGGCCCATGTGATTGTTTCTGATTTAACCTCAGTGTCTTTACACAAACACACACAGAGAAGTGTCATGCATGAGCAAGTGGCTTTTAAGACCACTGAGTGAAATTCAATCTGTATGATTTTGTATTTTCCTCATTCACCATATCTGTTTTAATCTTACCTTAAGCATCCTTGAAATGAGGTGTAATCCAGTTAAGCCCCTTTTCAATCTGCTGCACAGACATATTACACCCATTCATGGTCCCATAAACATTCTCACAAAACAGCAGCTCACTGAGAGGGTCCACCAACTAAAAAATCAACTACTACTTGCAATATTAGAGAAGTTCAGATACAGTTTCTTCCTTCCAGATACTGATTCCAGTACACTTTGAAATAGTAGCCAACACAGAGTAGCCTTCTGATTCTAAAGCCAAAAAGAAAACATACCTATTATTGTTTTTCATTTGTTCACATTATGTATTACCTGCAACATTGACAGTTGTTGTACGGCCTGGCTAAGCACACTGAAGGGATCCTTGCCTTAAAACAAGCTAAGCACCAGGAAAGAGCTATGCTAACATTAGCCCCCAGCTTGGATATAGCCCCTGCTGATGTCATGTGTGCGTTATCTTTTCAACACCAGGTGTACTTGACTTAAATTTAAAATAAATACAGCCTTGAAATGATTGGAAACAGTTATAGCAGACATTTTCCAACTTTTCAAACACTACGGCTTGCAAGCATGAAACGTTTATTTTTTGCAGCTCAGTTGCTAAATGATATTCATAATAAATCAAATTCCAGTTTATGTTTCTGCTTTAGAGTAAAAGCAACAATTAGGCTTATTTTTAGAGTAGGAGCTAAAAATTACGTTGCTGGAATGGTGCATTCACTTGTTCACAAGCCTATGCCTGTTAGTGTATTTGAGGCGGTAACAGAGGCAATTCTGATTCTGGTATTTAATTACTCTAAACACATCACACACTTAGGCCAAATATAATGTTGTACATGTTAAAGGTTATCATTTAACCTCATTTGCATAATGACCATTTGGTCTTTTTAGCGTAATGGTAAATGTATGGTAGATAATAAAGTAAGTTGGTTATCATCGACATATTCATAGCAAAACTAGATAGCCTTTAATCCCTATCTTGCAATAGAAAGGGATTAGATGGTATCCTAACATGTTGTGGTTTTGTAGTCATAATTTAAAATAAAAATCCTGCACATGATGTTTTGTTGTATGTTTGTTTCATTATTCCAAACCTGAGATATAAAGTCAACAAAACGAGTCCATTTTCCATAAAGTGTTGTGAGGCCTTGAACCATGCAGTGGACAAGTCTTCAGAGCGATTAATGCTCCTCTGTGATCCTGTTCTCATTACAGGAAGCAGGGGACTCAAACACACATAATAACAGGGCCGACCGCTGTTCCTTTGTAACATGTGGCTACCTAAATGATCCTAAATAAGATAGATGACAAGGATAAAGAAAGTCATAATCGGCATTTTGCACAATGGAACATAATAGTCTGAGGAGAACAAGGGGACAACATACAGAGCTGCTGTTTGCATGGCCTGCAGCAGCACACCTCGTCGAGAGCAATTAAAATGAGAGGATTCAATTTTGTCAAACACCAGGAACCTGAGATAAATCTGGTATCTCATTTTCCAGTGGAGGACACTCCCCTTATGCCGCTGCTATCACGTTTGTTATGGTATTTTTAAGGAAACAGCTGGCTACTGACAGAGTTAGTTAAACAAGCCCCGTCCATGAGTGACTTTAATCCTAATCATTTTAGTGTGACACCCAGGGGTGAGAGAGGGGGGGGGGGGGGGGGGGTGTTGAAAGATGGTCTCACTGTGTTGTTGGAGAAAAATTGAGACAGAGCAGTAAGGAGGGAGGCGTTAGGGGCAAGACAGCACTTCTCTGCATGGTTTCCATGTGGGAGAAATCCACTTACTTGAACTGATAAAGATTTAATTAACACAAGACTCTGCAATTACTCCATAATTAAAGTCATTTGTCCCCCCGTTTGGATGAGTAGGCAAGGCGCAACATGGGCCTCAGTATGAGGAAAAGAGGGCATCAGAGGCTCAAAGAGGTGCACTCATAATGTTTGCGTTTAATGCTTGATTTTTCAAACCTACTTTTCCTTCATAGGTTCCAATAAAATATTTGTATCGGCTTCTCTTTAGCGTATTTTTATTTGCCTTTCATTCAAGAACACATTTGTTATTCATGGGAAAGTAATAAGCTGAGTAGGTAGAGTGCAAAGTATCATCAAGATACATGAAACACATGAAACAGCAAATAGGCCTGATGATCTCATCATAATCCTCCTCAAACTGCATTAGATATATCTACAACTGAATAACATTACCATTATATCGCTAATGGAAAGCTAAAGCAAAGAAAATACAAAACAGGTCATGTGTTTGATGAGATCTTTTTAGCCAAAATGAAGACAGAGTGAGCGTCTTGTGTGAGATGTTGGACCTTGGGACAAAGGAAGGTTAAAAAAAATAATTAAAATAAATGTTCATCTCTGCCAAATAACCTCACAGGACAGAAATAGTAAGGCATCAAAACGGCAATGGTACTCCAAGTTCTCTTAAGATTTATTAAAAATAAAAAACCATGTCTGCCAGGTGTACTGTAAGACATACTGTATGTGTCCCATGTTTGCATCTGAGGGATGTAGGTGTTGTTACTTAATTAACACAAGGGGAATAGTACTTTGCATATCATTCACTCAGTATACTGGGTTAATAAGGTCTTTGGTACATCCTCTAACTTGTGAGTTATTGTGTCCTGCTGATCGCTTGGCGCACAGCCTGCAGCCACCTGTGGCATTTTATATGTGAGGTCTCTTTGTGGAGAAACGTCACAGACGAAGAACTTTAAAACTTACTAGGAAACATTCTGCTCTGTTTCAGTAGGTTTCTGTCATTTCTAGCTGTAGTCAGATGAAACACTCTTGTGTCAAATGTGCTAACAAAAAATGCTTGATATCTCTTTAAGATTATGCAGTTCAAATGTTAGTTTTCAAGGTTAAAAAGAACCTAAAGAGTGGACTGAATTTGATGAGCTGTGATGGAGGATATATAAGCAGTATCAAACTGGAGAAAGCAACAATATTGAAACCATTGCTTTGTAAATAAAGATATGCATTGAGCTGTTTTCTCTTCCTCTTTTGTGGTTTTATGAAAGACACACTTTCCCTTAAAGGTCATTCTACTAGTTCACACAAGTTTACTCTTCTGATGGAGATCATCCCAGCTTCTATATTGTATTGTGAGGCTCTGGGTGGAGGTTATTTCAAAATAAAAGTGATGATTGTCATCATCCAAGACAATCTAATGAAAGGAAATGAAGGATCTGGTGCTTGTGAGATGTAACCAGTCTAGAGGAAAAATAAGGATATCTCAGAATCTGTCTTTTCTGGGTTCCTCCAACTTTAGAGAGATGCAATATTACATTGCATTTAAGTATCTCATCATCATTGTTTTATTTGCTGTAATCATAGACATACCTTCTCTCTCAACACTGTTAGACTTGTTAGACTAATAATGTGTCTTCTGCACCATTTTTCAAATCCATTCTGATGAAATGAATAACATGTGAAGTTTTAGTTAATGTATAAAGTGTATTAGCTTTCCATAGAGGAACATTTTGTACATTATATACAACTGGAAATGACGTTCCTGTAATATGAGGCACATGGCTGTGAGAAGTGGTAGAAGTTAATTATGTTTCAAAAAGGTTATGCTAGAATACCAAGGTTTGTGTCAATCTTTTAACAGAGTCCTGCGTCAATATAACACATGAACCTCACTTCCTCATCCAGGAAGCTGGCTCAAGAAAAAAAATATTGTATCATTCCACTTCTATTTGCATAACCCTGCCCTGCTTAAGGCAGGGGAGCCACTGAGTGATCTTAAAATTAGCATGCTGTCACCTTCAGTGTCTCTTCTGTCATTCAGAAAAACAGGCAAGTGTGCAGACATATGAACCCAGCGCACATCTACAGCAGAAATGTTAATTAGGAAGCAAGGCATCCCACGGCTCCATTCCTCTCAAAACGCCTAACTGACATGTTATGTATTTAAATCCCTTTCATGTGCCCTTATTATAGAAGAGAAGAAGTCACATGAGAGTGATGGAAAATGTCATCATCATCAGTATTGTACAATATTTTTGCACGCACACAAAAATAAAAGCTAAAAACTGCTCACAACTGTGATTATTTGTCAGCCCTGTTTGATGCCGGGATTTAAATCTAAAATAAATCTAAAAAAATTAATAATTAATTTGTAGAAATGTAACGTAAACAAATGTGGATGTTAAAGATTAATCAATGAATGTACAACCTTAAAAATATAGGAAATGTACATTCCCTTTGGCAGTGTAATTACAAAAATAGAGGATTTCCAGGCATCAATAGGCATGTTAATTTATGCAATTTAATTTGTCTTGTATCAAATACATATGTGATGTATTAACACTGAGCCTTTTTTTTTATAAGAAACATCAAACTTATATATCATTGCTTTGGTTCTGACTATTGATGCTGCAGGCTCAGTGGTTTAAGGCCTTCATGCCAACATATCTATTGTCAGGGAAACAGTTCCCTCTTGTGGCTTCAGAGGGAACTACACCGAGTATAGCGGCTCATGCTATTACATTTTCTATGGTAAATATTAGGATGTAACTGATAAGACACAACATGAAATGCATGTAAAATAAGACTTCAAGAAAAATGTGTTCCTTATCTTGTGAAATAGTGTGTTTGATAGAGCTATCAAAACAAAGAGCAAGTTTGGCGATCAAGCAGACTGAGGAATGATGAAACACACATGTAACTTAACATGACTGCTGAGTGGTGTGTACACAGCTGAAACATCTTGAGTTCAAAAGGAAGAGCCTCACAAAAAGGACAAAATCTTAAACTTTTCATGGCTGTCACATTTTACGAAGGCCTAAAATCAGAGAGACAACCTACTCAGTTGTTTATTTTTAAAAAATATTTTTATTCTTTGCAAAGGAGACATTGGGAGCATCAGTGCATTCTATGGCTTGTGTACAGAGTGCCTGTAAGAGACAAAAATCATAGAACAAGCCCTTGGGTGAACTGAGGGCCCCACCCATGTTTACCGAGGAGGAATGTTTGAGGCAGCTACTCCGCAGCTGTTACAGAACATGGTCTAAAGCAAACGGGCACAGTGTTGGAGCTCATAGTGTTTAGGAGGAATGCTACTGTACATTATGTGGCTTAGTACTTGACCCTGCTTGGCAGTTACATAAAACTTGAAGAAAACAAGCCATTCAGAAATGCACTGTGTTTGGAGTGAAGCATAATGCTGCTGACGCCTGTAAGAATGCTAGGTATGTTTCTCTTAGGAAGGAACTGAATCAGAAAAATGCTCCGACAGTCGAGGAGCCTTAAATCAAGGTGATCTTTCCCCTCAAATGTAATAATATTAATGCAACCCTGAAGAAAATTTGAACATCTTAAAAACAATAGCCTCAACATCCCATAATTTAATGCTCAATATATTTCAAAAGCTAGTGGCAGGATTAATGCCTTCAACTACCCCTTACATATGGGCACAGCCTGCTAAGCTAACATCACAGAAGAATGCACAGATTCGTCCCAGATTCTTTAGTTTCAGTTCATCTGCTGCTTTGTTTTGGACAACTTGACTCATCCACACACAATAGAATTTACTAAATTTGGCATGGCGTGCAAAAATGTCATTATTCCCATGCTGCAATCAGCCTCGTCCGTAATCCAGAGCTGTCACCATTCCACCGTAGCAGCAGTTTGGGTTTAGGATTGTTTACAGAAACACTTTGGATCGGAAAAAGTGGACCTTACATCTCTTGTGTGGAGAGAAAACTGCTCCCTCCTTATATTTGGTATAATCTCTGGATGCTTGTGAGACTGTGCCCAGGTCCGACAGCAGAGAAATCATTGGATCAGACCCAGCGTGGGATAAAGCTAACAGCAGTGCAGATTTAAAACAGTACATGTGTGTGGGGAAGGGACACAGCTAGCCTCTGAACTAGCACGCAGGTGCAGTTGACTCATAACACAGTTTCCAAAGTGTTCTTTAACAGCACAGCCATTTAGAAAGAAAGTTGTATAACTGAAGCACCACCAGTAAGGAGAGCCAATGTGTATCAGCACATTCACTGTCAAACCCTACAAGGTCGCTTTGATTTCTGTGTTCTCCCTGGTAGCTGTTTCTTTTTGGTGGGTGGCGTGATCATAAAAAGGTGTTTAGGGTGAAATGATGCAGGGCAATTTTAACAAAGCCTGAGGGCACCAACAAAATCCACCCCACACACATACACACACACAATCATACAATAATGCACACACTCCTAAACATCCTTACATATTGTGTTTTCAGGAGAAAAATATATTAACATTTGCATTACAAAACAGTACAAGGGCCTCACTGTAGTAAAATATGTCTTCTGTTGGGTAAAAAATGTGAAGAATCTGTGTGGGATGTCTTAAGGATGCAAAACTATCTCTCCCTTTGCCTTTCGACAAAATATCTTGACTCATTTAAGGAAATACTCCCACAGTTTAATGGGATTTGAGGCACTGGATAATATCTCTTTGTATCTCTATACACATCTCTAGAAGTCTTTGACCCTCCTCAGAGTTTGTTCAAAAAATTGAAGCCAAAACCAGAGAGCTGCACAAACCAGGAGTTATCAGGGTTTCACAGTGGGAGGGTGAAGGGGGAACACTTTGACCCCGAGTTTCTCCTGTCCTTTCTCCCAGCCAACAGTCCAGCTGTCTGGCTCTGCAAAGACTCAGGCCAACCAGTATTTGAACAACAAACCCTCCGTCCCCTTTTCATTCCGAACAGAACCAACAAAACCGGCTCAATGTTTTCTGTTTCCGTCTGATTCAGGGGAACAAACAATGAATTCCTTTTCTGCAGAGTTGTGATGCAAACCAAGCAGCCATTGTAGTTCAAAACATCCCAGCGCTGCAGCCTTGTTAAAAGCAGTAGGGTGGCAAAACAGAATAAAATAGTATTTCATTCCAGAGGAGCCAGGTTTCTTTGGTCCTGTGTGTCCAACATCTCTGTAACCCACAGAGGCCATCAAACAGCCACAATTGGCCCTGAACAACCTGTAATGTCTCCCTGTTGTGCAGAATCCACAGTATATGAACAGAACTTACTCCTGTCCACAGCTGACTCACATGAACAAAATAAATCACAAAATAATCCAAACAGTTTCACAGCGTGTTGGCATTCCTGTCTGATCTGCTGGAGCGAGATCCTTCAGCTCAGTCCACCGGGCCTTGGAAGATCAACTTGGAACAGCCCTGAGTCAGACTGAGCTGCGTGGCACAGAAAGGGCAGGCAGCGTGGAAGGCGTGGGTGCCGTGGGGCAGGGGGATCTCCGCCCAGTACTTGACCGACTTTTCCGAACACACGTGTCCACATGGCACAAAGGCGTGTGTGGGTGCTCCGGTGTCCACGTAAAAGGCCGCCTCACAACCCAGCCACAGCGGCACATATGGCCCGACCACCCGACACATGGGACACTCTCGCTGGGCGTTGGCCTCCTGCTCTGAGCGGTGGCCCCAGTTGTGGTAGCCGTGCACATGACCGCAGGCCAGGTAGACCCAAGGCTGCTTGTCTTCCAGAGAGGAAAGGGCACGGCTGCGTTGCATGCTGGGGAAGGCGAGGGTGTTGAGACCTACAGGGCACTGAGGCCGTGCTGCGTTTATCTCCTGTCTGAGAGCCTCCAGATGCTTTTGGGTGGGAGTGTGGAAGAGGCCTTCAGCAGTGCGCCACAGCAAAGTGGCTCCGCATAGATCCACCAGTGAGCCATCCAGCAGTATGTTATTCTCATTCTCAACCTGCAAATGAAGCAGACGCACATTTAGCTTCTTTGCTAATGCAATTGATGTAACAATATTACCCGTGTGTCCATATTTAGAAAACAAGCAAAAACTAGTATCCCTCTGACACATTTGCTATTGTTTGTATGAAGCTACTGACCAGTTTTCCGGGGCACTGTGCTGAGCGCGTCTCTCTCAGTGTGTAAACATCCCCACATACAGAGATCTCTCTCCAGACACCAGGCTTTGACTCTTCCGTGAAGCCACCTCTAGGATGCATTACCAGCACACCATTAGTTGTAAGTCCGTCCATGTGACCATCAGGGTTCTTCCATTTAGCTGCTTTTTCCTGTAGGCGAAACAGTATGTGGATGATGATGCAAAGTGAATTTTTAAACAACACTGGTCATACAAGAATTTGTATTTGTCTATCCAACTTATAGATGTTAAGACATAAGCTGGATATCCTGTGTGAGATAGCAGGTTAACCAAAGATAGTGTTTGTCTACCATGGTCCGTTAAATAGTAATTACCCCAAGGAAGATGTTTTTGGAAGAGTCGAAACCAGCTGCGTAGATGCGAGCAGTGAAGGGCGGGGTACGCTCACAGACGACTCTGCAGGCGAAACGGGAGATGGTACTCTGTGTGATGGGAGTCTCCTCTCCGTCCTGGCCTCCTGCTATAGTGTCCGTCACCACAAAGTCTATGGGACTCTCAGTGGACCGCCCAATCTACAAAACAAATCAGTTATTAATCAATTTCCTGCTACATTATTTTACAATTTCTTGGAATGTATTGACAACCCTCTGGCACTTTAGAAATCCCTGCAGATATTTAAACCTTTGAGTGTTTTGTTTCCCAGCCAGTTTGGCCTGTTTCAAGTTTGGGGCAGTTTGACATTTAGCAGTGTGTGTCTATGTGTGTTTGTCTGCATTTGTGTGTGGTAACAATGCTGAGGCACAACACATTTTCCTGCAAAAAGTCTAAAAAAATAAAAAATAAAAAAATAAAACTTCTGATTTATTATTAAGCAGTCCATAGAGATCATGCTAAAAATGTCCAAGCTGCTCTCAAGCTGAACAAACAGAGGTAAAAATAAGCATTTCCCTTTTTCAGTTCCTCTTTATTTTGGCTCAGATTGTCCAAAAGTCCTGTTTTTTGGATGGTTTCCATTTCTCTGTATGTTTGTGCAGTTGTTCTGTTCTCAGACAAACAGACACAATATTGTGTTAAATGTGTGATTCTAAATTTCCTATGGTCATAATCTACCAATAATATTTATGTAAAAGACAGAACAGTAAACAGACCACAACTCTTTGATGGAGTGTAAGAAGTTATATTTCAAGGAAAACACCAAACACTTGCTTCCTTCAGCTTATTAAAATGTTTTGATATTCTTCTTCGAAGCACCAGAAGAATGTACATATTATCTCAAGCAAAAATAATTGCACTCCAGTTGTTTAAATGGATGAATAATAAAAGTAGTTTGTTAGGAAATAGTTCTAGCCCTAATCATAAGAAAGGAATACAACAGCTGGCTTAAAACCATTAAACATAGATTCCTAAAAAAAAATTAAACTGAAAGCTTTTTTGTTTTTTACCTGAAACATGTCTGTGTCTTTATCATGGCAGTACTCCACCACTACTGTCTGGTTCCGGGACAGTGTGTAGGATATACTGTGTTGGCCCTTACAGTTCACAGCCTGAAATATACACATAAACAAGCCATTAACACACACTTCACGTTGTGATAGCATTTTGAACAGAACTAATGCATAGCTGTGGAAGGATACAAACAAACAACACAAAAAAATTTCTGTAATTTTTTAATTACATAGATACTTTTTCACAGCAGAAATTTAAGTAAGAATATTTCTTCTACACTACCTTAAAAGATCTGTGGCAGGAATAAGTGGTAGAGGAGCAGCATTTTAATTCACAGTCCCATGACAAGTGACCATAAATTGCCCGCTGGCCGCAGTTAACACGAGCTCGCCCACCAGCTGAACTGCCTCAGTCAGTGCAGTGAGAGACGATGGGTTAAAGCCAGTCAGACCCAGCTCCCATCAACATTTTACCACATGCCACTATCATCCGGCTCTAATCTGCGAATTCCATTTCCCAAACATGCCCCCCACTCCTCTCCCTTTGTCACGTGCGAGAGGGGGAGAGAAAGTGGGTCATCAGCACTGCCACACTCTGCTGTAACCTCAGACAGACGGGGACAAATGTCATCATCACATGCAGTCTTGTCTCGACTGCGCCGCTACAAACAAATGGCGCTCCACCTGTTCAACCGCTATAGAACTTCATACACGCTCAAAAACATGAACATGTTTTATTATAAGCAGAACCACACACACCCAAAATGCCACAAACCCCTCCCTTCACTTGCAGGAAATAAAAATAAATCCATCTGACCCCCCCCCCCCCCCTTTGTACGGAAGGTCAGTGTTAACCATAACACATGAACACATGCAATGATTGAGATCAAGCAAGGACATGAGAAAGCAGACGCATGATTTCAATAGAAGGTAAGCAGTGGCATCATGGGAGCTTTACATTATCTGTCATGAACACCAGAGTGTGCACAGACACGTGAGCCTCCCCGCTCAGCATCTGAGCCACAGAGCAGTCTCAGTTCATCTGTACGACACTGTTACACTGTGAGGGAGATGGAGCAGGCTGAAAAGAAAAATACTAGAGAAAAAGGCGTAAGTGGCTGGGCTCACTTTACTGCTTACTAAAAAAGATGGCTCCCTTTAAATTAAGATCACTACACTGCTCGTCTCTAAGGAATGGCTATTTTTGACCTTGTTTACGGCTGGGAGTAAGGGTCAGGCAACTGGAACAACGTCTTCCTCAGTTTACCCTCCTAATCCAAAGCCTGGTTATTGGATGGCAGAGAGGAGAAAGGGGAAGAAGACAACAAAAGTTCCCATTTCTGAAACAGCCTCTGACTCATTTTTAAAATGGCATACTGTGCCCAGCTGAGCTGTGCAGTAAAAAAGCCATGTCTAATGCTTCTGATCAAACTATTTGAGAAACAGCCTGTAGTTTAATTCAACAGAAACATTTTGCCATAGTTCACAGACCCATGCTGCACAAAATTAAACTCAAATGTAAGCTACAAAGATGCAAAATCTCTGCAAAGGAAAAGCCTCTTTTGCGGAAGAGCCTCCAAGCAGATATCAGGAATCAAGTTCCATAAGGTGAGAGTAACTTGAACCAGAGGGCCTTCTGGCCAATTGAACTAAACTCTTGACAAAAGTCAGAAATATTGGCCTCAAAGAGGTGCAGCAGTAAGCAGTAAGTCCTTTAGCTTGTTTAGCAGTTTTGCTTAGGAACCAAAGGCAGGAATGCAGGAAGGCAGACATGTTACACTCGAAAGGGCACTTTCTGGCAGGCACTCCTGTGCAAAGAAAAGCTATGAGGCCGGCTACAGTAACTGTACTGGAAAGTCAACATTTGGGCCTGCCAAAAGCAATGTAAAGGAGTTAACTGCACACTCCATAAGCTACTGAAAGCACTGGGGGAAATAACATTCTTCTAGTCTGAGAAAGATTTTCCTTTCAATAATTTCAAGTTGAGTTCATTCAAAAATGCTAAAGATTATTGACATTATTATTCACCGAGCTCTGCCCTATTTATTCACTAACGTTTATATGTATTGTATATTTTTTACATTTAATATACATTACCTTGCTTGCCTGTGGTGTGTTGAGGATATGCACAGTGCTTGGTTTGACGCCATTGGCTTTGGTCCTCCTGTATAGCGCAAACCTGCTTTTCCTTCTACCCCTATCTCCGTTGGGCAGAGAGCCATTGTACCTGTCAAAGAGAGAAAAAACATTTTAACGAAAAGGCAAACTTGTTTTGTAGCTGCAGTCAGATGTGTCGGATGAGATTAAAAGGACATTATTTCTATCACATAACAAGTACATTCGTTTTTGTAAAGGAGCTTTGTCTACATTACATTGCTAGCAATCTAATGCACAACATAAGCAATGTTAGTGTTGCCTTGTGATTTCAGTGAACAAAGTCTGTGTAAACTGCAGCTGTTCTTTTGCTCAGTGTCCTAGGCAAGAGCAGATTTTAAGATGCACGTCAGGTTTGGCTCACATGACTCGAGCACATTCTCCTCTCATGGCTGATTTTTGTACATCGATACACAAAGTTCTAAGATAAAATATTTAAAGCCTAGCAAAAGCAGAGGCGCGTTCACACTCTCAGGGGATTGAGATAACAGTCTGTGAGGGACGTGGTCTGTGCAGCTCCTTGTGAATGAAGAAACCCCTTCCGGTAGGACTGGTCCGCTCCCTGTCCACCAGCTGGTTCCTACAGCTGGGACACCCCATGCTCTACTCCCATCCAACACATAGACCTTCTGTCACCCACTTCCATGTAACCGCGGTGTGCTGAGCAGACACTTAGCACAGCGGAAATAACTCCATCAGCAGCTTCACGACTTTGCATAACACTGCACATCACGAGCAACCACAAACCACTGCAAAATCTCACAATTCTTCTCTTAGGTGCAGCACAAATTAAACAGTAGCAACAAGAAGCTCTTTCTGCTCCTCTCTACCACCATCCAAAGCTATTCCACCTGTCCCATGTCTCCACACGGTCGGCCAGGCATGAAAACACATGGTCCCAGTCAGCACAGTGGACAAAGCTGGCCTGTAGGACAAGCCACCCATAGAGAGCTAGAGAGGCGCGAGAGGATATATTGGACAAAACTACAACTAATCCACTGACAGCAGGAGGAAATATTTTACAAATAATTGTGGATATACTGTATATTTGTTTTAAGGTATTGATGGGATTAAATTAGAAAAAAACCTCACTATTTTAAGATAATAAAAGAGTGAGATGACTATCCTCAAATTTAATCTGTCCTGGAAACTCTCTCCCCCCCCCCCCCAAAAAAAAAGAGAAGCTAGGCCCATATTCTGTTCAGATTTCTAAATATGAGATGATATGCAGCTTAGTACCATGCCAACATGCAGTCTAGATGCAAAATATAACCCTCACAGTTTCAAAATAATGCCACACATGTCTCATAGGGCTGCTCGATTATGGCAAAAATCATCATCACCATTATTTTTAAGAGATAATAATTATTAAACATAATTACTCATCGACCTTACAAACTCTCCATCACATGCATTTATCAAACTTAAACAGTCTGAACACTTTGAAAAACAAGCAATAAATGAAAATAAATAAGTGAAAAAATACAAACAGATAAAACTAATAAATACATGTACAATGTTTTTGAGCTTGAGGTAATGTACTCTCTAACACTTTACCACACATGACAAAAACTATAGACAAAACTAGCACAACACGGCATGCGGCACAGTTCTCGTCTAATCTTGATCATCTTGTTTTCATGATCGTGGGAGGCCAAAATCATAATTGAAACTCGATGAAGTGACCAGCACTAATGGCATATTTAGTCCGTCAATAGGTTAAGAACCAATATTTTGTGGGTCCTCTGAGCCCTGAACATCCCCTTAGTTAGGACAGGCTCTGTAAAGCCTCTCTCCAACTAATTGTGATAACTTTCCCTTTTGACCTGTGCCAGACCAACAGCACATTTACCTTAATACTTACAAGCAAGAACTAAAAGACTGTGGCAGATAACCTATTCCAGGGCTGCACTCAGCAGCCAACAGAACCTCCTACCTCTCCTGTTAACATGAAAGGCTAGTGTTCTCAGAATGCCGAGGTGATATGCTGAGTTGTTATTACCAACATTAGCATGACACAGAGGCATGGTGGCCTTAAAGGGTCACAGAGGTTACAGATGCTGCAAAGTAAAACTACAGGCTATATTCACTACACACACAGCAGCTATCAGTCCGCTGACTCAGATTCAAGCTGTCATGGCTCCAAGAATTCAACTGTCTGATATAACCTTGCACAAGACAGTACACCGGCTCTGCCTACACTCTGACACTGTTATATATATATAGATTACGTCACACTCACAACAACGACGAGGAAGGCTATCCCATTTTGAGGGCTCCAGCAGTCGCAAATCCCTCACATTTCCACCGCCAATGATGGATCCATCAAGTGTATCCTTCATATTAATCATTGCGCACCAATTCAAATGCAGCTATCAATGTTGCTAGATGACAGGGCGGGGCCTAGACACTAAAGGGTCAGGGCAGAGAAAGTCGGCATGCAAACGGGAAGTTCTAGACCATACTATCGTATTTCAGTTCAGCCTGAGTGGTCTAAACAGGAAACCAAGGTTGGATCCTTTGTAGGACGCTTCCCCTGAATTGAGACACAATTATTATCACCATACGCAAGTCAGCTCACTCAGATTCAAGCTGCCATGGTTCCAAGTATTTATCCGACTAACATAACCTTGCACAAGACATCGCACCAGCTCCACCCTGACCTTGTTGTGCAGTTGAGGAACACAAAAGGATATCTCTTCTTCTTGCATCACATCTCAAGAATCAGTGTCAGTTTGTACCAAAGATTTTCCCAAGTTGATTTGTACACTTCCTTTCCAGAGTGGTTCTTCATGGAGAAATGTACAGAGTTCAGTCAATAGGCCTAGTCTCTGTGCCACAATGGACAGAGGAAGCTGAGGAGAAGCAAAGGCTGGGTCCTGATCAATCCCTCCTTTCATTTCCAGGATCCCCAAGCATCCCTCCTCCTCCTTCCCCTTCCCCCCCTCACTGACCAGCACCAAGCCAACACACCCAGGCAGGGAGCAGAGATGGGGGGCAGCCATGCAAGTAATAAGAGCCACCACGGTCATGACAACAAACCACGGAGGGAACTGCTGCTCAAACAAGCTTTGTTCCGTGCTGTCAGCTATCTTGTCTACCATCAGTTTTATCAATGGGATGTGATGTCATGGTAGTGATTATACACCCGTCACATCTGATTCAAATATGTGTCTTTATGTCAGGAGAGAGAACAAAAGTGTCAGCTTCAAACACGCCACATGTTCAGCCCAGGGTAATAAGCAGTCAGCACTTTTTGTCCCTTATAATAAGCAGTATGGCAGTGAGTGGATGGGTGGAGGGCAAGGGACAAAACAACACTCTATATGAAATTCTCACTGCACTAACACCTCGATATGTTTCATTTCAGGCTAAAATAACTTCCATATGAGCCGCAGTACTGGCCAGACTTCAATAACTGATGACACAGCAGGTGGTTTTCATTATGGGTAGAAGCTTTTGCCCTTAATAAATATAAACATATAGAACAATAATTGGCTGCAGATTGTCTTGGAAAACACAGAGTGCTTCTTCAATAGTTCTAACATAAAAAAAATACAAACAGCAACCAGGTTTAACTGACTGACAGGATAAAACATGTTAACTGCCTAGGGTTGTTCCTTAACAGATTAAGGTGGCTATTGTTTGAAATTTTGAAACGTGAATGAAAAGAAGTATTCAGGTCTACAACAGCCTTTTCATCTTTAATAAAGGAAACCAATGCACTTGAATGTTAAAAGTTGTAATACATAACATAATTCATGAACTTTGACTTAATACAACTGTGAAAATCATTTCGATACATTTTTTATTTGATGCCGACTTTCATCACCTGAGAGTAGATCTGAAACCAACAATTCATGAACTGATGTGTTCATAGAAAGTCAGCTATTCACTTTTTACATAATGTCTGCTGCTGAATATGGTAAGGTCAATGGTGTAAGTTAATAGAGTTTTCGGCTTTCTCCGTGTTACAGTTTATTGCAAAATGAATATCCTTGGATTTTTGTATGTAGGTTTCTACAGTTGCAGTAGGCATCTGCCTCCATTACAGCCCTAATGAACTTTATTCATCATTATGGACCATGAACATTTCTTGTATTTATCAAAAATTTAGTTACTAAGTTTTTTGGTATTGAAACACTGCCAACAAAGAAGGTTCTTTGACATAAAAGTGATTGGAAGACGCTAACAGTGATCTAGGATTACTACTAAAGGTTGATGTAGCCATGTTTAAAAATGTGTACCATGTGAATATAATGTAAAAAGTTATAGTATAAAACTGTGATAAGACCTTTCCATGCAGTCTTATCTGGGGTTCCTTTTCTTTTCTAATGGTTGCATGTGACATGTCATTGTTTGAAATGTTGTAAATAAGTTGGTTTGAATCGATTAAGCAGTATTTAAATGGTGTTTTAGCATCTTTGATTAAGTACCTTGAACTTTCAAGTGTGTGATTTGATAGACTAGCCAGCAGCATCTTCTGTCATTGAAACCGATTGAAACATGTATTATATCACGATACAGGTAGAAATCGCGTTACAAAACGTTTTGATGTGTCCCCACAAGCCGGGTCACTGTGAAGGCCCCCTACCTGAACATGGAAAAAAGGGATTTAAAGAATACAAAGAAGTCGACCATGCGTGATGGGATAGGCTGGCTGTATGCAACAAATAGTTTATGCATCTTGGAAACAATAGAAAACATGGCCTTACGGTTCTGTGCGTGACTACGGAAGTAAAGTTGTGTAGCTTGAGATAGTATTGAAAATAAAAGGAACCCTAGGGACTGGGGGAGGGGACCATAACCACTTCCGAATTCCTAAAACCCCATGAATCCCACCTTAAGGTAGGAACGAGGGCTTTGGTCAGAGTAGCATTTATTTCCGCTGAGTTTTTGAGTTGTCCTGGACGTATTTATGAGGTGGACATCGGTTCCTATAAACAAATATGACTATGGTTTATTTCTCTGGTCATGATGGAATAAAACAACACCAACACCTCAGAAAAACTAAAACGTACACATTTCTGACTGCGCACGTGTCTGATTAGAGCAGTAACGTGAGCGCGTGAATCTCATCTTAGCTTGACGTTATTTTTCCAGGTAATATCAAGAGATTTGGCAGAGTAGAAGTCGTTGTCAAACACGGTCATCTAAAAGGTCCATCATCTATTTTTAACACTTAACATGAAGTACAGTCACGTCGCCAAGTTAGCTCAGTGGGAGCCTTCTTGGGGAAACTTCCTCAAGATGACTACTCGCTTTAAGTCAACGTGTAATAGCCTATAAACTAATGTATTCTTAAATTATATATAAGCAGGGCTGAACTTACCCGAGCACCACCAGTTCCCCGTATTTCACTGGGTCTTTAGACGGGGCGCAGTGCTCCTCTTGGCTCGACGAAAACATGAGGCTTCTGGCTTCACTGTGTAACGTTAGCTATACAGTAATAACAACGGCTCAAAAATAACCAGAAGCTGCCTTCAAAACACACGAAAGGCTTTAATTGCATATCATTTGTCCAGCGGTATATATATCTGTGCCCAGACCTATCCAGTTTTCTATAAATAAAGTGGTTTCAAACTTCTTTACCGTGACATAGCAAACCGTAACTTACTTGGCGGTTGAATCCGCTCTGAAGCAGATACAAAAACAGCGAGCAGCAGGGCCGGAATGTACCATTCTCTTGTTCCGCTACTTTGTGAAGGGGGTACTCAATAACATTGCTGTGTTTAAACTACAGTTTTTGCGCTAATTTTTTTTAATATACTAGTAAAGATTTATATCTATTTTTAAAAGTAAAAATGATTTTGCATTGGCTTTATTCTCAAAATAAAAATATCGTAATTAAAGCAAAACTACCTATGTTTGTCCCCTCACAAGGTCCATTGATCGCATCCTGTGTTATGTAAACAAAGAGTACAATCTGGGGATTCTTAAAGGGATAATACTTTTCCTGATGTGTTTGCAAAGTTTCCAGTGTCCACCACACCTTACAGAAATAAGGGTTTACCCTATCGTTTATAGTCTTTGGGAGTTACACAACGTAGTGTCAAAACGTCTTATTTCTTGCGAGGATATATAACTTTGACTACTTTTTGTAAAGTTGCAGAGGCCTAGGTGGGCATGGGTTTATCAGCAAAAAGGGGACTCCCATGGTGGACGTAATCATTCCGGTAAATGTTCCGACTGAGATAAGAAGCAAGGAATGAGAGGATGGTGAAATCAGATTTACTTATTTTATTGCCACCCCCTTGGCCCTCTAAACAAATGTATTTGATTTTGACCTTAATGTAGTGAACAACTGCATGTGACTGATTATATAACTTAACTACATCACGCTATATCAGCATGCATGGAAATCTTATTTCCACAATAACATTGTTTGATTTTGTTGACCTGCTCCTTATTTCCTCTTTCTTTGGTTGCAGGCCTACAGGTCTATGCTGATTTATTTCTGTAATATCCTATAAGTCCCCTGGTCCACGTGAGATTATGCGAATCCATCTAATAATGCCACCAAGGCCTAGTCATTTGCTTAATTGCTTTTTCTGAGAATGCCTCACAGACTGTCACCAAATGTCTACACTTCATGTGAGGATATCCAGAACTTCTCAACCTCAAATGTAACCCCTTTCCCTATCCCACATGTCCAGTTGTTCTCACGTCTTTCTGGTAAATGTGTCCCTTCTTCACCTTCATCTGGCAGTCTCATCAACATTTTATTGCCTCTGTCTTGTTTTTACAAGGACCACCGTAGCTGGGGGTGCCCCCTTCAGTGATCCTATTGCCTCTGCAATTATGGCCTTCTGTTTGAACTAGTGTTAAGTTTCAAACTGCAACAACACGAAAACAAAAGGTAGTGGGGGTTTCAATGGGGCCCATGAAGATTCCAGCCTCCTGCCCTTAAAAAAAAGAACTTTGCAGTACAAAAAAAACAGTGTACTGTTTTTGTATTTGTGAGCAATACAAGTCAGATTAACCAAGGCATTTGTTGTTTCTGTTCTAAGCTGCACATACTTGTCCATTAATAGTACAGTTAAGTGAACTTCAGCTTCTTCAGCATTTGTGCACAAGGATCAGGCTGCATTAGGCCTGTAACTACAGGCCTGGGGGCTGGCCTTAAAGCTGTTGGGATAATGAATGTTTACAGCTCTTTTGTGCCACTGTCTCTTTCCATTTGCTTTCATCCATTGGGCATTGTCTGTGTAAAAGAGCACTACAGTCTTTTCAGTGTTTCTCTGACTCACCCTCCTGCATGCACACACACACACTAGATTCGGGGGGTGGTGGGGATCAAAGGCTCCGTGGCACATACCACACTGATGGAGAGCAGATGCAGGGAGTGGGTTGCTTTGCTAAAGTTGCGCTGGCGTATTGTGAGTGCAAATCTATGTTTAGGAGGAGGAGTCAAATGTTACCAGGCAAGAAGCATGCAGAGCAGAGGCCTACTGCAACAAGCTAAATTGCGCAACTGAGACTAAACACTGTGAGCAATGATGACATAGGAAAGACAAAGCCCTCATTAACTTCCTCGCAGGCTTTACACGTCAGACTTTTAAATGGAAGTCATGAGACTATCAGTAAATGTCTGAAAAAGTGTTACCTCAGGCCAGTTTCTCCCTCTAATTTCAGGCTTTTGTTGTTCATCCCACAAAAGATGACACATCAGGCAACTCTATGGGATAAATGTGACAGAACTGCAGGATATTCCTCCTTATACATCTGTCAGTTTAAAAAAATCACCATATTATAAAATGTATTGTAAGCAGCATATTACATTTACACCCGTGACGGAATATCAGAAATCACAACATATCGGTGAACTATGTACATAAGGTACGACTGCAGCCTCCAGCAGGAAGCTACAAAAGGCGTTTCCCTCTGTCATCGAGCTTCTGACGAGTATGTTGAAGATATAGTGGCGCCTGTTTCGCCGCGAGGTTTCCATGAAGGTAAAAGCCAGATCTCCAATCAGCTGACTGCAGCATGACAGTGTGGGAGAATTTGCGGAATGTGCTGATCCCATGTTGCCCGCACCCCTGACCTGACCCCCGCCCTACCCCAACCAAGCCAACACAACAGTCCTGTTGTTTAAAAGGCCTTTTAAAGTGCAAAAATGAACAAGAGAATTACAAAAAAAAACCTGTATTTATCATTTCAATAACATAGAAAGGTGGTAGTGATAGTTAAACATTCACTTTAAGTGCGCGCATCATTAACAAGTAACCACATCAGTGATTATTTTTCAAACATTACTGGCATGTAAGATTTGTACTTGGTAAGCTTTTGATGTACTTCAGCAGCTGCATCCTCACTTCCCTTCATGTCTTCCTGCCAATGGGAAAATATTGTTTATTGTCATGCAGGAGAGGAGGCAATAGCATCAAACCCTAGAGCTTCCATCATACAAGCTGCCCGCTTTTGTCTTCCATCGTACAAAACCCATACATAAAATAAACCTCTGCATGACAAACATGTTGGCGTACAAGGCAGTCACATGAATATTTTTCTCAAAAACATTCACCTGCCAACAAAAGCTTTATTTATCAGTGCACAATCTGGTTCCATTTAAATTCCCACAAAGTCATGCACTGCCTCCCAGTGGTCAAGACAAAGAAGTGCAGAGAATAAAAATAATCAACACAAGACACTGGGCAGATTTATCTAGCATCCCTTTTATTAACATCACCTGTTACAAAAAGAACAAAATGTTCAGTGTTAATGAACTTTGCAACAATATAGCAAGTGTTGATTACAGATGATATGGGACGCTTATTCCTAGAGTAGTTGCAGTTGGATTAAAAACCTAACACTGTTGACCTGGCCTTCTACTTCCACAGCCAGGGTCACAGACTCCCTTCCCTCTGGAGCTGCAGTATAGACTCGACTTTAATTCGTCCATGCATCTCCATAGTTACAGTCACTTAGTGACCCTTCTGATATGCTGAGACCCCTTCTGACCCCGTTCTCCCATCCAATACTGAGCCATGGTATGCATGGAGCTATGAATTCGTGAATGCACAGTTTGATCGTTTTTCTGGTCAGGAGGCAAACAGATCTACAACATGGTGTATTTCAGCAGGTCCTATCTGTTACATTTAACAATACACGTTTTGAAGTTAAGAAAAAAAAAAGGACAGAAAACCTAAAATTTGTTCTCATCAAGGTGGAAATTTGTATGCCTGCCCTCTCTTTACAAATAAACAACAAACTACAGCAGTTTTCAAAAGGATTTCATTGAAAAATACAGGTGTTTTTAAACAGAGGAATGGATGCCACACAGATTAAATTATGCTGGATGTCAGAATAAAAATGAACTGGCGATACTGCTGAAAAAGAGGAATGTGGTGGGAGCAGAGTAGTGTGTTTTGGTACAGTGTGTGGAGTGTTTGGAGTTAACAGTAACCATTGCCTGCTCCCTTATGGCCAACTGTGGGACTGGGAGTGGTTTTCCACAGTCAGGCAGAGGCAGCCTTCAGTACAGGTGAGGTAATAGAAAGAGTTTGAGGAAGGGTGGGTGGCTGGGCCTGACAGTATGGTGTGATGGTGGTAGTGATGAGACCGAAGGTCAAAGGTGGTCTCTGTAGTGCAGTCAAGGTGGCTGCGTGGGGGCTTCACTTGTCCTCCTACTATACCTTGGGCAGGTCTTTTTCCCCCTCCTGTAAAAAATAATACATGCAGATAGTGTCACAGTCAAATACTATTGCAAGTGGATAGACAGGAGAGTAAGATTAGTGAGATTAAATCTTTTCATTAGGTTGTAAGGACAGCAGAATAACAGGACTCACCCCTTCCTGTCCCTTGGCGAGTTGCCGGCTGACAGCTTGTAGCAGCTGCTGCAGTTCTCTGACTGTTTGGTTCAGTCCTGCAGTCATTTTCTCCTTTCTGTCAATCTCTTCCTGCCAGAGACAGAAGATGCAATGTAACAACCTCATTACCATAGGCCAAGAAGTACACCACTAAACAGCATCTACACTGCCTCAGACTCTTACTCTCTGTGACGTCAGACTGCTGTTCTCTATCAGGTCGTCAGCGTTGTCCATCACGTTTGAAAGTTCCCCCTGGATCAGATCGAGAGACTGCTGGGCCTGGATTAAAGACCAAATAAATCCACTTTTTTTAAACATCCTGGTCCAAAGATTGACCAATATCAGCAGCTTGAAAAAATACAAACAAGCATTCTTACCTTAAAGAGATCACCAGCCACCTTTTGCCTCTCGTTCTCTTCTGTCTCCAGCTTGGACAGAGTCTGGGTGAGCTGGGTTTTCAGCTGGAATCAAAACAAGACACTCAGCACATGATCACAGCACATCCTAATGATTTGCAGGAGTCCCATTTATAATTTAGTCTAGTCTGTACTCTGTACACAGAAAAGCATTCAGTAAGAGCCTCACGTCAAGTTCCAACCCTTCCAACATTTAGTTTGAAGGCTCAACATTTACAAAGGTTTTTCAGTTTTTACTTTGGCCTCATTCAAGCAAAAACTGCAGCGTTTTGGGACCGTGTTGGTGTGGGCAGGTTGTTACAGATACTCGTGGGAAGATGTATCACGAACTGTAAAGTCCAGTTTGATGATAAGCTTTATTTTAAAGCCTTAACAGAGGCCATAACACTTCAGAGCAACTCTGGAAGGTTACAACTGCTGCAGTCATTTCCTGTATCACCATATAATTGCTGTTTTTTTTACCTGGCTAAGTAGCCAACAAGGAATATGGAAATGTACAAACCACATTGGCCAATGCGTTGTTTCTCAACAAAAGTCTGGCAATTCTTTTTTGTTTCCGAAGTCCACATTGTAATTATTCAAGAGGCTACATTTTTTCAGTCCGTGTTGGCTTGAACACGTACTGTTAAAAAGTACTAAAGGGAACAATTGACAAAGACAACAGAAACATGTTCGGGGAAAAACAAGAATAAGACGAAAACACTAGAAGAGGAGGTTAATGTGAGAGAATAATAGTGTGAAGTTGAAGCTGAAGTGTTAAAATGTAGCTAGTTATGGACAAGATGGAGTACTTTGACTAAGCCATTTGTTAGATGCCTGAAGTGAGATGAAGTGGAATGCCAGTAGAGAAAAGAGATGAAGTGTAGTCTTGCAAGTATTACTTAGTGTGAAGGTGAGTCATCATTCTCAACCTCTGAAATCTGTGCAACTTCAGAAGAAAGTATTCTTCAGGATGAGGTTTAGGTGAGCATGTTCACAGAGGTTATGGACTGATGACCCACAGTTGCAGAGGAAGTGAGAACCCGGTCCAGTTAAAGGCCACTGCTGCCGAGTGCAACAAGGGAGAGGTTGTTGGTTTTTTTTGTTGCAAAAAAAAAAGAGCTCTAGCTAGAGGGTGAGCAACGCTTACCAAATTCAGCTCCTCATTCTGTCTGATAGCCTCTGTATATGAGCCATCAAGCCTGGTCTGCAATTCAGTCAACAGATCTTTGAGCTGAAATTAAGTTTGAGATGATTTGTTTAATGAGTGTCTGTGGGGGAGTTGGTCCAGGAAAGCACGACTAGCACACGTTCTATGCAGAGACACGAGCTGATTGGGGTTTTAAGACATGCTCTGTATTTAGCAGAGCTGTGTAGGGCTAAGAAAAAGCACAGGACATTGTTGTGCATGACTGTAAATCAACAAAACAGTTCATTAAGTTAGCCATATGAGTGGTTTAACTAAGTTAGAGCTAGAGATGTCTATGTGAAGCCTTTAACTTTCATTTCTACATTTATAAATCCTGTGTTTTGTGAACTCTGTATGTCCCGAATACAGCGAGTGCAGGATGTGACAAAAACATAAAAACACATCATGAACATGGAAGTAACACACAACGAAGCTCTCGGAGGATCTCGAGAATGGGGGAAGCAGCCGTGTTTCTGCTCACCTCTCTGACCTCCGTCACGTATGTGGCACTCTCACGCTCTGCCCTCTCCAAATCAGACTCCAAATGCTGCTTTTCTCTTCTCAGCTGAAGAGATGTCAGAGGGTTCGGAGAAACACACGAACAGAATGTAAAACGTCAGAAAAGGATTACGGTTTGAATTCAAACAAGCAAAATGGGAGCGTGAGCTTGAAAATGCGTGTTTTCACAAGACTACTTACATTTTCCAGCTCCGCTCCATCACCTAATCTGTCGATCTCTTGCTCCAGAGTTGTAACTTTCTGGCCCATCTGTGGTGAAACACAAAGGAGTGATGCAATGAAAAGCGCACATGGTGTAATCATTTATCCCTCAAGTGATTTGGTATTAAATCTGGGAGTTGTCTAACCCACACTACTTACCTCTCTGAGCTCTCCCTGTGATAGCTCCAGCTTCACCTTCCAACGAGACTCCTCCTGCTCCACGCTGCTCTGGAGGCGCTGCAGGATGCCCTCCTGTGGATGCAGCAGGAATGACAGCTCAGTGTGGCAAGAGATGTCACTATGAAGCCACAAATATTAAAACAAAAACTCACCGTCTCTGCCAAAACCTTCTTGTATGTCTCGCAGTCTTTCTGTAGAATCTTTTGGCTTTCCTCGGCTTCTCTCAGCTTCTCAGCCAGTCCCTAGCGAAAGACAGGGGGAGTATTTGTTGCTGAAAACACATTCACATTAAGAGTAAGTATTCTTTTTTCTTTTTCTTTTACCATTTCATTCACCTTAGATTCTCCTGATGCAGGGGTGGATTGTGTGGCCACGTTTTCCGCTGCTGCCCCCTCAAATCTCTGCAGCCACTCCTGATGGTTCTAATAGAAAAAAGGAGATGAAGAGTGAAGAACAAGCAGAGAAATGACACAGGAGCACAGGTACAATAGTGTAAGAAGATTATTCTAACAATTTTCAGGGGGGTGCGACACCCAATAATAGCCATACCTGCTCACTGGGCAGAGGCACATGGGGCAGAAGTCTGTGCAGAACATCTCGACACTCGGCCTGAACCGCTGCCAGGGCTGTCTGGTTCTCCTACAGACGATGGGAAGGGCAAAGAAAGAAAAGGACCAAAAAAAAAAGAAAGGAGAGGTGATTGAGCACCAATTGTTTCAAAAGTTTTGTTATCTTAGAGGCTTGGTTGTTGAAGAGAAATTTGAAGCCATCAACTGAGCCACTCCAAACAATTACACAGGAATGATTCAGCATCAAAAGCATCATTTTAGAGAAGAGCAGGAGGATAAACACAGTCTCGCTCCTGCTTCCAATTACCCTGAGAAAACATCTTAGCGGGCCACACCTACACAAAGTGTCAGCAATCTGCAATTCAGTGCATATCATGTTTCAGTCCTCCTGAAACCACAGATACATCAATCGGCTTTCATGAAATTGTACAAAGTACCTTGAAACTCCTCAATAAATATAAAGGTAGCTATCAGTCCTCCCACAATAGGCCTGCATCATGCACTGTCACTCTGAGGCCTGGAGGGAGAACGTACGCTGAGCACTAGCCAGCTGGCGCTGTAACCAGCATTCACATTAACATACTGTGTCACTAGGCAGCTCTGAGACAAGTGAATGCGACCGGCGTGCACTGACAGTACGCAACAGCTGCCAAGGAACTCCCTGGCTCAGCTCTGAGAAGGAGCTTTCTACTGTACTCGGATGGCAAAAGGAGCAGCTGCTGTGCTGATGGTTCAGCATGTACCCTTCCATAATGTAGGTGGAGGACGGCAAAAATACACACACACATCAGTGGAACCGTTAATAGACCAGCTATCTCTGTGAAGGAACCTGCAGCTCCAAAAATCATACAGCAGATCTGCTTTTTAGTAATCACACTTTCTGCATTGAATTTATTTTGATTGCACAGGTTTTTGTTTTTTTACTGAATAATTGTTTATATTAACAAAGTATCCGAGCCACATTTAAGAAAATAAACTCTGAGAAAAGTTGTGATACAACGTGAATAAAGTCATTGACAATATATAGCTATAAGATGACAAGAATAAAGCTTCCTATAAGACCGCCCTTCTTCAGCATAGACTGAGGAGGAACAGTTTCAGTTTCTGTGAAACCTAAACTGAAATTTAACTTTACAAAATGTTTGTTCATCATGTCAAAGTGGGCGGCTGGCTGCTCTTCAGACTATAATCAAAATAACACCACAGTCTAAGCATACTGTAAGAGTTCATTCTTGACTTTCTAGTCATAAAGCTCACGACTTCATTCACATAATATTACAACTTGAATGTCGTATTATGACATCTTTGTTAATGTAATATTACGACTTTATTCTGATGAAGTTACTGCTTCAAATTTCAGTTTTGTTTCCTTTAATGTGGCCCCAACACTCATTCATTATACTGTCTGTATGAATGTGACAAAATGGAATGCTTTCAACATGCTAGAAATGAGCCAAATGATAGAAGACAGAAAGCTGCGAGGATGATTCCAATGAAACTCACTGTAATGAAATCTAGTGACATCATTTCTAGGACACTGCACACTCATTTCCAAGCATCAGTCGCAGTTTTGGGCAAAGAGGGATATTTTCAGATTCAGATTTCAGAGCTTAAAGCACAATAGATCCACAAAAGAAACCAATATTTCTGTGATTAAAGTCGGATTTTCTCAAAAGTAGTAGCATAGGTCAAGAGCTCAAAACAGCCAATTGAAAACTTGAGGCCAAACAACAGAGGGGAGAGGGGGAGAGGGAGGTAAATGAGTATGCAGTTCTGTAATAAATGACGGTGGGAAAAAAATAAATAATAATTTCACTTGGTCAATCATGGCAAAACAAAGCATTTTTCAGGGGGAGGATGGGTTGGATGCATCAGATTGGAACTAGAGTGAAGCAGACTGAGATGGCGGGGGGGAGTAGTGTCGAACCTTGACAGCTTTGCTGAGTTTCCCTTGAAGTATGGACTCGGTGGCTGAGAGAGCTTCCATTGCACTCCAGTTTTTCTCCCGAAGCTCCTGTTTTGGTCAGTTCCAGAGAGATACCACTTTCAGTTTAGCCTCAGGGTTAAATGCATTCAGTGACCCTCAAATAAAGACTTGTAAGAGTAACAGAAACACTGAAGGCATTGCTCATTTTCAGATTACTACGCTCTGCTCTTCACCCAGGCTCCAACCGCTAAAAATAAGTATGAACGAAGAGCCTCAAGAGGCCCAGTCTAGCACCTTGTGTTGGTTAAAAGCAGCATGCAGAGTACGCAAGGCAGTAACTATGCTCTGTGGGACTTCTACTATCTTAAAGAAATAATGTGGATAGAGGTAGAAAAGATAAGCACAAACCTTTTTTTTTTTAAATGTGCGAAAACACATACTTCTCAACTGAAACATGCTCTACTAGTCTTAAAAATGATAGTGAGGCAAGTTTCTAATGCCTTGAATCCTCCACAAGCACAGACAAGCTAGCTGACATAGTCATAGCCACCGGCGAGCATAACAAGAGTAGGCTGGAAGCTCTGTTATGCAATGCTCAGCTTAAGCAATCCAAATCAAAATAGACATCTGTACTGATGTGTAAAAGTCATGTTGACAACGAACCTGAGATAAAGAACGTTTTCTATTTGGTTTTAAAAACAAAACGGTTTATAAAGTAGTGAGACTTAGTGGCAGTGGACAACAGGAGGTAGGTATGGATGTATGAAGTGCGCAGCCCCAGTGTGAGGGGAGGGGTTTGGGGGTACCACACAGGTAGGAGACAGTAGGGAAGGGGGGGGGGGGGGGGGGGGGGGGGGTTTGCAGCAGGTTACATAGTTCAGGTAATCACTGCAGGACACTCACATTGTTCTTCTTCCTGTGAAGCTCCACAGAGTCCTTCAGCTCAGCCAGCTCAGCTTGCAGATCTGAGACCTGCTTGTCCTTCTCTGACAACCTAAAAGAAGACACAAGCAGTCGATGAGAAGATGATGATAGTTAAGAATCCTTTAAAACGATACACAGGTGAGTGATGTGTCTGTGTCGGTTTGCATTACTCACTCTGTAAGAAGCTCCTGGCTTGGGACTGCTGTTTGGGCCTGCTGTTTGAGGAGAGAGTGAAAAAAAAAAAAAGGAAATTAAAACTAAAATTGAAAGTTAATGTTGCATTTTATGACTCTCTTATGACAGATTAATACAAGTTGAAAAACTATGCATATAACAACACTGAGCTTTGAGTCAACATCCAAGTAACAAAGCTCAATCCTTAAGGTTTGCACTTTGATTGATTGATGGGACCTGAAATGTGTCTAACAAAAAAAATGTAAAAGACACCAAGACAATACATCAGAACACAAAATACATATTCAGAGGCATTCAATGTGCTTTGATCACGGATTCAGCTCCATATTCACTTTTAGGATTTGACTGGTGTACAAAAGAGTGCTTCAGTCTAACCTTAAAATTCGGGTCCCTGTACCTCAGGTTTGAAGGTAATATTTCAAATTCACTGTGATGGAATTTCTGTATCTCTGTAGACAGACATCTTATTCCCTGCCCATGATGACAGTCACAGCTGATAGGGTTAGCCGTAACTATGCCAACCAAGGTCACTTTGCATCTCCCCTCATATCTGAATTGTTTGGTAGACTTAGTTGCTGCTCTCCTTTATCTTAAATGTCGCATTCAAGTTTATGGCCTTGACTTTAGCACCATCTTGAGGATAAATACGAAGCCTATGGGACGGTCTGACAGAACTGGCTTGGCAAGACTCTGTATCAAATTTGTGTTGTTAATGTCTTTTCTCCTCGCGAGTCATAGATAAACTACTTCAACTGAAGCCATCTGACTCCTGAATCTTTCTTGTGTGAAGTTAAGTTTCTACACATTTCCTCAACGTTCACTGTTCAGCGTGTCGTGAGGGTCATAGACCATGTTGTTAGCCAGCCATAAAATGTTTTTATAGTAGACCGATTCATCATCTCTGGAGTAGTTAGCCTACAATCATTGAGCAGATCTAATTGGTGGAGCAGTTTAGACTTTAGAGTAGTGAATCGTCAAATGTACCATGTGGTGTTACAGTACTGTAGGACACTGAGAATCACAGAATCACTTGTTAAACAAAACTTTCAGTGTTTAACCGTAGAATGTCACCATATACTTTTGCGAAGCAGTTTATTTAGTGGTCGCCCCTCACCTGCTGATGTACCTGCTCCACCTTCTCACTCAGCTCCATACTCCTCGCCTCCAGCTCAGCCTGCAGCTTCTGAAGCTCCTGGTCCTTTGCTGCCAGCCTGCAGGTCAGATGTGTTATTAGTGTCATTTGTCAGGGCTAGGAGGAATTGTGTATCAAAGTGTGTGTGTGTGAGTGCGTGCTTGTAGTTCAGAAGTGAACTTACTGAGCCTGGAGTTCTTGGATCTCGGTACCAGAGCTGCTCTGCACTCCTGGCATCTCCTTCTGTCTCAGCTGTTCCATCTCTGCCTGCAGGGCAGCCAACTGCTGTTCCAGAGCCTGCAAGACACAAAACTGCTTCAGAGGAAAGCTCAAACTAGGCCAGCACATAATGTACAACAGACGGGAGGCCATTTAAAATGTGTGCCATTGGTACAAAAAAAAAAAAAATCCAGCACCTCTGCTGTCTTCTCTCTGTCCTGTGCTGCTTGCAAACTCTCCTCCACTGATTTGAGCTTCACGTCTCTCTCTTGGATCCTAAAAGGAAAAGTGAAACAAAGCTGCATTTTAAAATAACATTAATAGAATGATTTCTGCAACAAGAGGATATTTAACAATACACAACATCACTTAGAAGAGGAAACCAGGTGTTAAAAGTCGCTGTCAGGGATGTGTTTTAGTCTACAGTGAGCCTATTTAAAATAAGTGGTGTCATTTGGTTACATAACTTGTAATTATGATCAGCTGCTCTTCATCCAAGCAGGCCGATCAAAGCCACTGCCACTGCTCAACAAGTGTAAGTGAAACTAAAGTTCCATGTTTTCATCTATCCGTGTGTCTGTGTTTGTTGGGGATAAAGGTGGGTGCACACAGTAAGACTGTTGATTCTTACTTGCTCTGGAGTTCTTCCACTATGGACTCTGATGATGCCTGTGATAAGGGTAAATGACAGTTTAAAACAAATCAGGATAATGATGAAAAACACACAGCAACCGCTTTTGATCACAATGTTAAGATTAAGATTTCACCTGATCTGCTGCCTGTCTCTTAATGGCCTCAATTTCTTGTTTCAAAGCCTCGTTCTCTTCTCTTACAGTCTGCGTGAAAGAAAGAGGTTACCTAAATTATTTCCTGCCCATAAGGGATTGTGATTTCAAGGCATGCACTGAAGTCATTTGAAGCATGTGGATGTGAGTCTGATTTGGGCTCTTAACAGCATTTTTCTTTAGAAACATGCGACGACAGACATACGTTCAGTTGTTCCTCCTTGTTGGCCACCTCAATCAGCCCCTTCTCCAGCAAGTCCTCCACCGTTTTCATGTTCTCCTCCTTCTCCCGGACACTGAAAGAGGCATTCAGTTAATTATTATGGCATATTATTTCCATTGTCAGAAACAAGCCTAACCAGCTAATGATGTTTAAAATATGTTCCAGTTTTCACACAAACACACCTCTGCTGGAACTGGTCCAACGCCAACTGAGAGGCAGTCTGTATGGGGAGACAGGGTAAGGCAAATGGTGAGAGAGGGTGTGTCAAAAAGAAGAAATCATGTAGTAGTTGTTGTTTTAAATATGAAAGAACAGTTAAAAAGGTAAATAAATAACCTGATCTGAAATCAGTGCCTGCAGATTCTGAAGATCTGCCTTCAGTGACATGTTCTCATTGTGCAAGGCCTGCGAGGTGAAAGACAAAGAACTAAAAGTTAATAATCATAGCACTTATAATTCTGTCTGGATTCAATGTAATCTATTTGGCATCTGAAACCTAAAAACAACTGCAACTGTGAACTTCTTTCTGCCTTCTGGACACAACGTGAGGCCTCGTTTACCAAATTCCTGCAGATTAATGAACCCGCGGCGGTGTTAGCATAAGAGGCTGGAGATGAAGCTCTCATGTGACTGTACCTGCATGTTCGTTTCTCTACCGGCCCCGCTGCTCCTCTCAGCATTCAGGGAATCCTCCAGACTCTTCCTCTGCAGCTCTTTTTCAGCCAGTCTGAACAGAAGGAAGGGAGACGGAAGGGTAAGGTTTTCAGATGAAGCACGCCAGTAGCAATCAGCCATCAGCAGGTAAAAACTAAAGGTAAAAACTAAAATGAAATTCTTACAGCTTCTGTAGCTCTTCAATATGGGAGACATGGGTGGCCTAAATACGAGGAAAATAAATGTTATTGGCCTACATATGAGCACAGATATTCAGATGGGTATCCTTTTTGTAATGAAATATGCAAATGAGGTTGAAATATATACCTGTGAAGACAATTGGGCTTGCATGTTCTCATTCTGGACCTGGAGACCTTTGTTTTCATTCATAAGTTCCTATTAAACAGAGACTGTGTTAGCTTCATCATGTGGGTGCTTTGCTTCTTCAGGGCACCAAAATGCAACTTTTTCAATCTATTTATGGACTATAATGGGACAAAACTTCTTACAATCTGATATGATAGAGCAACTAAAGCAAAAAGGAAGTTCATAACATTGATTTTGTGTTTGAAATGTTGTTCACCTGGACCCTAGCCTGCAGAGAGTCATCCGGCATGCTGTGCTGCGACATCTCCATCAGCTTCATCACCGTCTCCTCCTGCCGCTCCTTGGACACCATGGCTTCAGTCAGGCTGCTGTGCAGGGTCTGGATCTCCTTGTTCTTGTTGTTCATCTCTGTCTCTGCTGCCAGCAGCTGGCTGTGGAGCTCTGCACCCACAAACACACACATTCAGCTGCTGAATATAACAACAGTTCACTTGCAAAAAACAACATGAGTCAGAAGCGATTGGTTTGTTTTTGTCACATTATATTTCATCACCTTGCTTAGAGGTCTGCAGTTTCTCTCTGTCAGCGTTGACACCGTGGCAGAAATTCTGCAGGTCTTCCCACCGTCGCTTCGCCTCCTGCAGTTGGGCCTGGGGATGAAGAGATGTAGCCAATTTTGGGTGAACACAAGAAAACAAGAGCCTACAAAATGTTATCAGGGGCGGCTTGAGTGGGAGTCAAGATCCTACGCTTCGAAGTGTTTGGAGCGTAACGCCACACAGCACAGGGTAAGACAACAAATGTAAAACATCCATCTTCCTCTCACTGTCACTATCATTACTGTAAGGGCAATGATGGAGGATGGTATGCATTACTGCTTGAATTTCTACATGCTGGGGATTATTCAGTCCGATAAAGAATTAAACTACAGCTCTGAACAAGTCAAACAAAGTAAATGGAAAAACAACGGATCCTGTAGACCAGAAATAAAGAATAGAAATGTTCTCATACCATTTCCCCCTCTTTGATACCAAGTACATATCCAGTACAGTTACAATTCAAAAACATGTATATCCTTATTACTGAAAAGCTGTGTACTGCTTATTCTGTATGGATGTGCTGTGATGGACATCCTTTTCAATGGCCTGGCTTTGTGTTCTAAGTAATAATAACCTCAAACAGAAACCTGTGGTACCTAGAAAGAAAGCTAAAATTAGCAGCAGCTTGACCATGACCATTGTGTTGACCTCTTTGAATTAAATTATCTTTGAATGAACAAACATACAGCCTTGAAATGTGTGATTGGAAATTACTCATTGCTGATATTTATTAGCATTGACAACTGCAAATTGTTGAATTGGACATCCCTACAGATTGCCATCGTCACATAAAATCAGTCAACCGATGAATCATTATTTGTACAGCGCAAATTCATAACGAGTGTTATCTCGAGATGCTTTACAAAAGAGCAGGTAATAATAGTTTACCTAATGTGCAAGTGGCAATCATAAAACATCTTTAAGTTGCTGTATAGGCTACAATTTTAGAGATCAGTTTTTGTTTTCTATTTTAGATATCATCTTTTTTAGAGAGAAGTGCGTTGACTTTTTCTACCTCTTCGATACACTGTACCAGATTTGAAGCAGTGTCAGCGGCATTTCTAATACTTATATTAGTGCTGGAAACCTCTAAAGATAAAGATAAGAAGTTTTCTGTCATGAAAGCCTCAATTCCGGGCAATAATCTCAAGCTCAGGCTCGTCTGTGTTGAGCAAGCACCTTAAATAGTTCATCTTTGATGGTGGTCAATGAAAAGACAGGAAACGCTGTTCTGAGTGTCTCGCAGGAAAGTGTTGTTTATACACAGCACAAAGCCTCAAACATTCCAGCTTCTAAAGCCAACACACTTCTCCCAACCCAGGTTCTTTTTCCCACACCCCTTCCCAGGACTTCAGCTACAACCCTCCTCCCATTTCCCTGATAAAGCTACCACACCCACTACCCCTATTTGAAGCTGTGCTGTGTGCCAAGATCTGTTTTCTTTTTTGCAGCTCATTTCATTTTTTTTTTTGTCTCGGCCAGGGAAACTGAAGCACAGGCTAAATAAACACATTGTGCATCTGGATGAGTGTACCTCCAGCTGGGACACGTTCTGCTTGTAGCTGACCTCCAGTGACTTCCTCTGGTGCTCCTCCTGCTGCAGCTTGCCGTTGTTTTCTGCCAGCTCTTTCATCATAGCGGCATACTCAGATCGCAGCTTGTTCAGCTCGGCTGAATTCCTATCAAGAAACGCAGGCACACAGACACATGCACGGATCAGTGATACGAGGCATTATTGAAGGGTGTTGATGAAGTATCAATCTGGAAATAGCCTATGCTGTGCATTTTCATGGTGCAACTATGCATGCAGATGAATTTTCCCTATATAGTAGAAAAAATAGGAAGGATATTGACACAAAGTAGGAATTAAAATGCAGATGAAAAATATAACATTCTTATTTAAATGAGATAACTAGGAGTCAATGCTGAGCAGATGAGACATGTTTGAAACTCGAGGGAGTGTGACCAGTACAGAGGTATGTCCAGTGTTAACAGTTGTATTGAAATACTGACTTGCTCTCCATCTGGTTGGTGGCGGAGCTCACTGCATCCCTCAGGATACCGTTCTCCTGCTGCAGTCGAGTAATCTGGCTTTCCATCTGCTCCCTCGCCTGCTGGAACTACACATAAAGAAAAAGGACGTCAGACTATAGGATTCAGTTGCTGTAAGGCTTCAAGAAGACTGTCTTTGTCCAACAGTAACTGTGATACAGATGGCTGTCTACTATCAGAGGAAAATGAACCTGGATCAGAAAGAACCTCACCTTTATCTGCATGGTCTGGAGCTCCTGGAAGCTGCCCTGAGCTTTGGCCTGCATTCCCCCAAGTTCTTTCTCCATGGCGCCACGCTGCTCTCTCAACATGGCCTCCACACGGCCCGTCTTTTGCTTCTCCACCTGAAGCTCCTAAAGCATTGAAGCAAGCGGGTATATAAAGCTCCTTACTGAAACTCATGGAAATCACTTCAGCAATATGAAGGAACATTAGCATAAGCAAGTAAATCATCACTTAGAATTTAAGAATGTAGACCTGGCTGAGCTGTTTCACTTTGTCCTTGGCAATGGAGGCCTCCTCCTGCAGAGTTGTGAGGAATCTCTCTCGTTCCTGTGCAGCCGGGTCGGTCCTTGCGGCAGTCTGGTGGCGAGACAAGTAACATCATTTTTTTTTTTTTCTTTTTCAAAGTCTGCAAAGCAAGTTCAACTACTTACACAAGCTCTCCTGTTGAATACAAATAAGTGTCACTTGTCACAACACATAACTCAACTGTACAGTATGACTTATTCACATCTTACTTTGTTCCAGGCGTCCAAGGCATTAGGGCTCTTCTCTCGGAGCAGAGCGATCACGCTGACGGCCTCGGCCTCTGACAGAGCCAGGCTGGACAGACCAGACAACAGTTCCTTCAGCTTCACCTCTGTGTTCTCTGTTAAAACACATGATATACGGGATGACGTTGAGCATGAAGATATGGGGGTAACCAAGAAGAACGTGGTGGATCAACTTTTTTTTCTTCCTCTCACCTTTGTCCGTCTCATTCTTTTGTTTCTTGTTGCCGCCTTTGGATGGTACGTCGTCGTTATGGGCTGTCTGGTGGTTGGCAGAAGCTGCTGAGTCAGCCAGGACATGAGCATCATCCACTTGATGAGCAAATAAGAGATAATAAATATGAGGTGAAATATTCAGGCTGTAGTTTCAGCGCATGTTAAAAACAAAAACTAATAAAGCCATTGTACAATCATTACCATGTTCTGTCTTCTGCTTCTTGGCAGAGTTCTTCTTTTTGCCACTGGGAGCACTCGGAGTTGCACTATCCAGAACTTTGGATTCAGCCAAGATGGGAGCCTCCTTCTTGGCTGGAGCTGGAGCCTGCTCTGCCTTAATCTCTGGCTGCTGGTCGTCCACTGCGGGGGGGGGGGGGGGGGGGGGGGGGGGGATAAGGAGAGAATTCTGTCAATCTCAGTCTACCTTGAGACTAATGATGAAGGGAAATTATAATATAACATTAATTGAGGATGTTGCAACTGTGGCTAACTTTAAATTCCACATCCCTGTACCAGTTTCTTCTGTAACTTTGCTAACTCTTCCAATACACTTCTCCAATTCCCAAAAGTGACACTCCCACTAAACATCCTTTTTGCTACTCACCAGGCTCTACTTTTGGTTTCTTCTCCTTCTTCTTCTTCCCAGAGCTCTGGGGCGGTGTCTGAGCCTGAACAGGAGCCTGTGTGAGCTGGACCTGGGCCTCCAGCTTGGGTGAGGGAGGGCTGGACTGTTTGCTCGCAGCCAGCGCTGGTTCTATTTTCTTGCTGATGGGCTTCGAGCCGTTCACTTCTGGCTCCTCAGAGGAGGAAGCTGCAGCAGCCGCCGCGGCAGCAGCAGCTGCTGCAGCTTTGGCAGCCTTTTTTTCCTTCTTCTTCCTCTCCCTCAGACTGACAGGAGCTTCTGTAGACACTGAAACAGGCACATAGGGAGTAGGTGTTGGTGGATCCAGGTCTGGTGTGGCCACTGGAGCAGGTTCTTCCTCGAGCTCCGGAGTGGAACTGTTGGCGCCATCAGCCATATCAAAATCCCTCACATCCTCCTCTGAGTCTCCTCCACCTCCACCGCCTCCTCCGCTGGAACTCTCCTTCTTCTTGCTCTTCTTCTTCTCATTCCTCTTGCGGGTGTCTGGCTTGGATGGTGGTAGCTTGAGGTCCCGTTTCTGCCGGGCCAGCACCTCGTCATACGAGGTCTCCTTCATGAACAGCCAGAAGAAGAGGAACATGAGGGCGATGACCAGGGAAGGGGCCAGGATGAGGAGGTACTGAGAGTCGTAGATATCCACCGCCATTCTGAAGAGAAGGAGAAAGACACAACATGAAATGAAGGGTGTAGTAGCACTGAGTGGATATCAACAGTTTCAAGGCATACCATTCAATGTATCTGCTATTCATTTTCACAGACTGCATGTATGACATCATGGTAACTGGCAGAGGCAGTAAAGGCGGTGTTAATCATCCACATTGCTGAGAGAGCGAGAGAGGTGATTCTTACTAACACCTTGTCCTCTCTCTTAATGATATGATCCAATTAGATTAAACTACACCAGCTTGACACCCTCCAGTCCTTGCTCTTGTAAAAGTTTGAATAGATCCTATAAGATTTATGGATTTGCCTCGAAGGGCCTATCATAGAAACAGAAACACAACGTATAATGCAGAAAAATTAAACGTGAGGTGAGTTAATGGTTGTATTCTCTTGTGGGTTTTGCAACCGAAAGCTTTCAGACTTCACCCGTTCAAAGTACTCGAAGCAGTGTCTGTAGCATACGTAGCAGAGGAGCATCACAGTTAAGATGTTTGGGGCAAGAATACTTGTGACGCCGTCTCAGAACCTTTTAACCTTCATATAAGTGCATAATCGACTCTGAAAAGGTTTGATTTCTTTCCATCTCAATATTTCTCTATATCCACAGCCATTTTTGACCCTCCTCTCTTGGTTTCTGTTTTAGTTTTAAAAAATCTTACTTGAATAATGGCTTGTTAGCAGCTGGGTAGAAATATTCAAAAAGACAATAAAAGCCATCAAGTTCCCTTACGCAGGCTTAAAAAGGGGGCATAATAGGTCATGAACAACTTGGCTAAAAAAGAAGATGGCTAACTGTCTCATTTAGTCACTTCCCTCCTTCAGCCCCCACAAGGACATCTTGGTGGTATTCTATACTCATATTAGGATGGATTTGCAAGAGGCAAAAATACACCCACGTGCAAGTGTCACCAGCTGAGGGCTGCTGCAGCTGCAGCTCGGTCCCGGCCTGCTTCAAACAGAGAGAAGGGGGCTCTTCTTCAATCACAGGCAAAGTTTACTAAGTCAAGAGGTCCTGGGACTTCACCACTTTAACATCTGCCAACGATTTCTTTAGGAACTCTATGTTGTTGCTTCAAGGCTACACAGTAAGAATGAACCTGGGTCCATGAATACAAATAAATCAGTAACTATGTTTTTTTTTCTCACTTAATCTAAACCAGCTAAAAGCGTGTCGGTCATTCCTTAGCATGCATGACACTGATGAAATGCAAGGTAGCAAGAGATGCAATGCATTCATTTGTAATAGCAACAGCTCATGCATTTTACACATGTGAATATTAATGAATGCAGCCTGCCAGCCACATAATCTGATAATTCCAACGATCAGACCCTGTCAAAGATGTGCGAATGGGCTTTGCTCTCAGCAGTGGCATGTTTTAGAATAAAGTATTTTCACTTACAGCACGTTTCACTCTTAAACGCATGTTACATTTGTCGATAACTTGGGTGATTCAGTTACGTGAAGGGGAGAGTCAACATCAGGGAAATGAACATAAAATAAACTGAAAATTTATGGAACATTATAGATCATGTATCACAATACCTTATTAGTTGTAGTACCTTGCACAAAATCAAAGCAGCTTTTTAGGGTGACAGACAGTAAATGACCGACGACGTGCAGCCCAATCACATCCTATTCTAAAGATCTGTGCCAGTATTGTGGCGTGGGAGTCAGCGTCGAAGAGCAGACCTCTTGAGTAATTTGGATTAAGCAGATTACCCATGATAATACATTTAAGAATAACTTTCCACTGTAGGTCTGAGTCCCGAGGACTGAAAGGCTTAGCACTATAGTGTAATGTTGACCCTGTTTCATTATATCTTTAAAAACACATCCAAATGTACTCTGCCTGTTTATAATGTACAGCATTTGAGTGTTCTTATGCACTGTATGAGCAGTTAACCCATTATATAACAACTTTTAAACTGTTTTCATTATACAATATTTTTAGAGAATAGCTTTGACTGACAATATCACATGTTTGCATTATTATTCATGATTTGATTATGAATGTCTGCTTTATGGCTTGATACCTTTCCATTTCATTTCCTCTGAGCTGCTCTTATTGCATGTGTGTCTAAGAGCGTGCATTCCTTCTTACTCGATAAGCTAAAGCTTGGGGCAAACTCTTAAAAAATATGTAGCTGAAATAGCTCTTGGTTTTAAGAGCTAACTCAGAACAGACTGAGAAAATATGAGCTCTTATTTAAGCGTTTCTTAGTTTCTACTTGTCTGCTACTGAGACAAAAGACTGTGACATATATCAATATGGACTCCTTATACTATAGCTAATAAACAGCATGAAGTCATTCTGTGAACTTACTGGACCACCTCTCACCCTTTATAAAACCAGAGAAAAGGCATTAGAAGCTTTAGTACAGTATGTACTACCACAGCATGGTTGAAGAAAGTTTTCAGTTCAGTGGCTAGCTACCAAATCAGGAAATTATTTTTAAGCATTCATTTCATGTTCCAGGAAACTCCCATGTCAGAAAAAATTAGGCTGTGAAATAACTCTTAAAGCAACATTGCTTCTTTGCCTCTTAGGTATGGGTGGAGTAGGCATTCTTAAAGTTTGAAACCTGCTTGCTTTCTTTCACTTCCAGGCCTTACACAGAGTGCAAGGTGCGTGTGTTTCCTTGTGCGGCCAGAGCCTTGTCCCAGCATCAAAATGAGCCAGGAGGACAAAGGCCTCTCGGGCTGTTGGCTCCCCGGAATCTGGCCACTTGGCTGGATGGGGCTCTTGATTTGGCAGGATTGGAGAGAGAGGGGACTCCTGATATCTATCAAGCCCAAAGAGCAGTGCAGACAGTGCTGAAAAGCAGGCCATGCTGCACTCAACATGTAACGTGTTTGAGAACAAACAGCAAGTTAATGGTTTCAGGAAAGCACAAGCTAGAAGCCATTCGAATGAACAGTTTCTGTAGTAGATTAGGCCAAGACATAAAGATGAAATGTATCCAGCTCTGTCCTGTCCTGGGAATGGATTAAGATAGTGCTAGTTTGAGGAAGAATGACTGAAAAATGTTCCCCGCTCCCTGTTTATTCATATTTAGTGATACTATAAGTATGACTAACTGTAGAAGTTGTGTACTCGTCCATGCCGTGTAAATGTTCCTTAACATGCAGTTTGTTACGGTAACTGAAGTTACAGCAGATGAAGTTTAAGCACAATGCCACACAAATTAAGAAAATAAAAGACATCCCTTTGTAATGGTACTACAACCGATTTATTTACTACAAATACTCCTACCAGAAAGTAGCACTGATAGCGGGTAATTAAACCAAATCTGGTTAAGAGTTTTATGTAGGACAACTGAAAGATAGTTCTGCCTAAGTAGTTAAACTGTAAGGATAACAAAGTGATAATTCACTGTAATCAGTATCTCAGTGATAAACTTCACAGAAAGTGCCAAAGTACAATTTAGGGCATCTTGAAAAACATTAACAAAAAGGGTATGAGTCCATTGAAATGTCCTCTTTCTGTTCAGTCTGTCACAAGGAAGCATAGTTCATATCAAATTAAATACAACTTAAGACACTCGAAGAAAGAGATTATCTGCAGGTATAACTGGGAAAGATGCAAACAAGTCCACATGAGTACATCAAACAACAAAAAAGGGAACATCCTGAATCATCCAGGACACTGTGTGACAGGTATGCATCGTCATGTCTCCAGTCACCACCTCACTGCTGACGTGGTGAGGATGCCAACAAAAAGAGACGATCAATAGAAGTACCAGACACAAGTTGCTATACCCTCACTTGTCTTTTGAGACAGTTTGGTGTCCACCTCACTATTCAACAAGGGCTGATGATCACGATGGTTGAGTACCAAATGTCCCAGCATGCTCAGTCATGTCTAATCGTGGGCCTTGTGCACACTACTGAACCAAAAATACGTAATGGCAGCTGTCTGAAGAAAAAAAAAAAAAGACAGGGTGGTTGTGAATACAGCTTGTAATCAAAGAAAAAGCAGAACTGATCCAGCGTCAGTCGTCCTTGCTTTAAGTTAGCCCAGCTAGCTCCCAGATAACATTATAATCTAACGAAATGCAATGAGAAAGAAGAGGCACACACACGGACGATAAGCTGACTTTTACAACATGACTAGCACGTAAATGTTTATTTTATTGAAGGAGGAGGCTCAATAGTGGCCTGGACATGGCTACAAGTAGTTGCTGCTATAGTTAAATGCCTACAGGAAATGGCTCGACAGCACTATGAATGAGCGAGCTAACATTAGCTAACTAACGTGAGGCAGTGACTGACGGTGGCCGGTAAATCCAATAATTGGTAGAGAGGGAGTCCTCGGTGATCATAAAATAGAAATGGCTTTGACATATTTGAAGCAAAACTCCAGTTTGTGTTTCTTTCACGAACACTGAGCCCACCAGGAGGCGTGGACGTCTGCCCCCCGGGCCTCGTCTTGCTGGTGACCCAGCCTCCTTCTCTCCTGAAATCTCTGACCCGGTCTGCTGCTTCAGTCCTCCGCTCAAGTCCTGAGGGCCGAGCCAAGGCCCGGGTGAAAACCTTAGCCGCGCTCAGACCGGTATACGACGTGTACAGACAGGAAATAACCAGTTACAAACCAAAAACATCATACCTGTCGCTTCAGTGTTTCCCTCTTTTAGTAGGTGGTGAAATGGCGTTGATCTGCGTTGACTCTAGCAGACTCCTGACTTCCCGGGGCAGCTCCAGCCTGGCTTTCTCCTGCGCTATCCGTCAGACTATCTCCTGTTTCTGGTACGCGGGGGCGGGTCATAGTCGAGCTACTAGGAGGGCTCGTTTTGAGATCCGGGGCATGCCGTCATTTTCTGATTAGACGCTTTTGCTAAGAGACCCGCCTTTTCGAGACAGCCCCGGTTTGTTAATCGAGCGATGAACAAAGACAAAAATAGGGGAGTGGTCATTTGCACTTCCCCCAAGTCCATGAGACACACGAGTACAAAAAGTACTTTACTATGTTTATTGGGACTTCTAGTTTATCTGTTGAATTCAGAAACGGTACTGTACTTCTGTTTATTATTTTTAATAAACGTATTTTCACACATTTAACATTATATATAATGACTACATTCAATTGTCATGTTTAATAGTATTTACAGAGAGAAACACATGAACACTTAAATCAAATAAATTATTAATAATCATTAAAAATAGTACAATAGTAATAAGCATCAGGCACAGATCTTCATGTCTTCACTGCCCCTCCCCACTGTAAAGCTGAGTCAGTCATTCCTCCTCTGTGTCAGTTGAAGCTGTCTGCCCTGCAGCCTGCAGCTCTGCCTCAAACTGCTTCTTCAGGCCCTTCAGATACATACGCAAGCTGTCTTGGTCCAGTCTAGAGTTCCTGGCAGTCAGCAGGAGGCGGGTGGCCAGGTGGTACACAACTCTCTGCCGCTGTGTTTCTGGATCACTCCGTTGTTTGGCCTAGAGGTCGAAACACACCAAGGGCCTTGTTTCTTTATGACCAAAATTACTTTATTTATATACAGTATATATATATATATATAACCCCCACAAACATCCTCTAGGATTGATTATCTGACTCCCTCTGGGTCATATATGTGTTTTCTTGTCATTTAAAATTGGTTTCGACTGTTGCACAAATGCTTTAAAATTCCCTTAGTATTTCTAAAATTTCCTGAAAAAAGGCACACAGCCTACAAATACAGGAAATTGAAAATATGAATTGGAAATTAATAAATCATACCAAAAGCTGCTTGCTGACTTTGGAGGCAATTGTCTTCGCCTCTTCAATTATGTCTGAAGGAAGCGCAGTCATTTCTGCTGCTCTCAGACCTAGAGAGAGAGAGAGAGAGAGAGAGAGAGAGCAAGCTTTCTTATCATTTCCATGCCTAATTCCAACAGCATCATACATAGATTTCACAGACTCTGTACCATAGTGTCTTTCTTCAGAGCACCCTCGATTCAGCAAGAACGTATACACCACACTCTCTGCACCACTGTCAGCACTGCGAGTGTGCTGAACCTCCATGTGCTGATTCTCCACGTTGGGATAGAGGGACTCTAGCTGGCACAGCTCAAGAAAATGTGTGGCAAACAGGGTGAACGTCTGCAAACAGAAGGAAAACAAGCGCACAACAACTATGGAAATGACATGCCATTCCTTTTTGTTTCACTGCTTTGCTAAGAGGTGCACCGAGGTGTACCAAGGCAAGTTAAGTTCTGAATATTTAACATAGGAATCTGATCAATCTGGTTTTAATTACAGCAAGTTGAAGTGCAGGACTGTGAATGTGCATACTCTACCTTGAGGCTAAGGAGGAACTCACAGACTGAGTGACAAATGCCGATGCCCTCCTCAGCACTGGTACCACGTCCCAACTCATCTATGATGATCAGGGACCGGTCACTTACGTTGTGAATAATGTAAGAGATCTTTAAGAAAGAAATATGCAGACAATTGAATGTAATGACTGTTTCAATCCTTTAAATGTCATAAATGTGTGCCAGCCTAATTAAAAGAGAAATAAACATACCTCCTTCATTTCTAACATGAAGGTGGAACAGTTAGTTTCAAAATCATCATCCACACCAATTCTGGTGAAAATCTGATCAGCAACACGAAAAGAGGCATACTCAGCAGGGACAAAAGAGCCTGGAATCATAATGCAAGGGTCAAACATCAATTCCAGTGAAGGTATAGGAAGGTGTGAGAGGCTGAAAGGTTTGCTTCTGACCTATCTGAGCCATGATCTGGCACAGCGCCACCTGTTTGAGGTAGGTGGATTTGCCGCTCATGTTGGGGCCGGTGACGATGACAAAGTTGCTGCCCTCGGAGATGTAGCTGTTGTTCGCCACAGGCTGCTGTCCGGCCATTCGCTCCAGAATGGGGTGACGCCCCTGCTTGATTGCCAGAGTGTCTGTGAACTCTGGACGCACTGGCAGACACAGCAGCAAAACAATGAAAAATATTGTGGGGGTTTTTTCTGTCTCTTATGCATTTACCAACAACCAATGCTCTGTACAGTTCAAATAAAAGAGTATATCATTGATCAACAGAAGAGATCTCTTACATGATTTATAGTTGGTTAGTTAATGGAAAGGTGTGCCATGACATAATAAAACAGATTTCTGAAAGAGGCGTGTGCAGCAGTGGTTTACAGCCAGCTAGCTCCTCTGCTGGGGAGATTTGTCTCAGTAAATACAGCACACCAGTGCACACTTACGTAACAAGGGTAATCTGAGTACAAGCTGGCGGGGATGGAAGAGGGCAGGCACTCAGCACACGTATATGGAGCTACACTTTTAGACAGCTGAGGGGCAGCGGCTCACCACCAACGTGGATGGTGCCGCTAACGACCCACACAAAAAAAAGAACTACAGCCAGATGAGTGGAGCGCTGTCTGGCTGTCATCATGTGTGACACTGGCTGGGTGCTTCCTTATGTGCATATTACTTTCGAGGTTAATGTGACAGATTGACTGAGTTGAGATGGGAACGGCAGCTCATTCATTCATACCGTAGTCTGATATAGTACATGCATTGGCCAGTGACAGCAACATGTCCAGCATGGAAACAGCATCAGAGAGCTTGTATAGGCAGTGGATGTGCTGGTGGATAGTGCTCAGCAGTTGACATATCACCCTGTATAGAGACAGGTTAGATTAGCTGCAGCAGGGGCAAAACACAGGCAACTAAAAACTTGCAAACAGCACCCTCTAGTGGACAAAACATTGTACAAGAAATGTATCTAAACTGTGGACTCCTCACTTCTGTATGATTATATTCATTTGTAGAAACAAAGAATTCCAGGGAATCCATTTGACAGATTTGTAAATTTACCCCCAAAAAATCCTATTATAACTCATCTTATTCTAGATAGTCTTTAGTCCAGGATAGTCCTCGAAGAAAAAAAATATTTTCAATGTCTTGCACATTGTAAATAAGTGCCTACAATACATCATTGTACATGTTTAATATCCAAAGGATCATAATCTCCTCACACATAAGACATGTGGAAGATCTCTCTCAAGGCCTCATCACAGCGGTCATTCATCTTCATCAGGTCTGCAGTAGTGAAGCCATAGTTGTTCTTGTGCTTGGTTACCTGCCGTGATCGATATCGACACCAGATTTTTATGTTCATAAATGTTTCAAACTCATTGTCAGCATATGTGTGGCTTAGCCTTTCTCATTCATAAGTGACAGGGAGTTATCTTTTTTGTCTGTTCTTACATAAGCCCTTTTCAGACTGCTGTTTCAAGGCGTGATATGTGCGTCCCTGTAACACTCTGATATGAGTGTCATGGAAGGGTAATGGGTGGATAAAGTGATCCCCATTCTGTGCTGCTTTCAGCGGTAGTAACAAAGGCGTTACACAGGCAAGACAGGATTGGAGGACCCAGTCACTATGTGTATGTGGAGCTCCTGTTTTCGCCGTGCTTCCGCAACACTGTAACGCATCGTGAATTCACAGACTGGGACATCAACACTACAATGTTGCGGAATCAATATGAATGTTACAGCAGCACTGTTGCGGAATGGCTCTATGAAAAAGGCTACAGCTCTCTGTTACTGTCTGTTAGCTCTTTCTTTAGAGGACTTTACCTTGATAAATTCTGCAGGCAGTTTCCCTCCTGGCAGCACTGCTCCTTCAAACTTCATCTGGATGAAGAAACCTCGGGCTGTGCTGAAGCTGGTACGCATTGGCCAACCATATCGCTCCCCCATCTGGTTCACTAGCCCTGTGCAACACCATCAACACAATGTCATTCAATGTGTTTTGCAGAAGAAAGGCTTTGTATTACAAAACAGCCAGAATAAACACCTGCAATGTCGTCCACTATCTCAGTGTAAGCTCTTCGTGCAATGTCAAGGAACTCATTGATGTTGGGGCGGACAGCGTAACACTTCTGAGTGCGCATATTCAGGCTCCCCTTCAGGAAGGTAGTGTCATCATTTACCACTGTCTTGATCTGCTCCAGGATCATGTCAAACCTGAGAGATGAAAGAAACACAATCAGCAGAGGAGGTCTGTAGACCCTGCATAATAGTTTATTTACCTCAGACATATTACCTGTAAAGGACTAATTACCTGTTGTCCACCAGAGAAGTGCTGTATGCTTTAAGCAAAGCTGTGTTGCAATCCTTCAACACCATCTGTTCATAAATTTTGTTTTTCTTTAATGTGAGTGTTATGAAGTTGCACAATTAGTCCACTACTTTTATTTAAAGATAATCTTTTGTCCATTCTATATATGACTTAAGGCTGATTGTGATTTAATTCCAGACATTCAAACAGACACAGACCCTTAACCTCGGCACCAGATCCAGTGTGTGCTTCAGCTGTATAACATGTGTAATTTTTGCTTCAGCAACCTGAACCTGTAGAAGAAAAGCAATATCACTGAAAAATCTGCACAATTTCACATCAATAATTTGAGCATTTAAACACACGCACACACATCCATTCCTCTGCGATTAAATCATTTTATACATAAGTGTACATACGGTTTCCTGCTTTGGGATTTGGACAAGAACAGAGAGCAGCTGGTCGATGTCAAGGAAATGACCTATGGCTGAGGAGTGCATGAGAACAGAATCATTCAATCCTTTGAATCCTGCTTCATGCTCTCTCGTCTTTATCATGCACAATATTTAATGTGTGGTATAAACTGGTCTAATCCTGGTTCTTACCATTTTTCAGACCAAAGAAGAGCCCCTCATCCTGCAGCAGCTCCTGTATGGTGTCCAAGCGGATGTTGATGGTATCCACGTCAACCAGAGGCTCCAAAATATTTGAGCGCAACCTTCTGGCACCACCCGATGTTTTGGTGTGATTAAGTACCCCTAAAAGACTATGTTCACTCCTATATATAGATGAGCAGAGACAAACAAACTGAACACCAATGTGACTGTGCAAGCACTACACATGATGCCATAATACCATCCTCGTCTTGCGCTCTTACCTGTGGTCTCTATTGTTCACTACCAACTCTAAGTTACAGGCAGAAGCTGAGTCGATCATTGCTGTCTGTTCACTTCCTTTAAAGCTCACTTTGAGGGACTTGGCCGCATAGACAGAGTTCTGAATGAACTCTAAATATTTCAGCAAAGCAGCAGCAGCTGCAAGGCAATAATACCTGAACAAATCAGGACATGTGGTTACATAAAACATGGAGCATTACGGTTGATCTCTATCTATATGTTATTGAACTTAGCAGCATACTTGGCTTGCACTTCCATGAGGACAGTGCCAAATTCTGGAGCGCACAGCTGTTGAATGTACTCCAGGCCTTTCCTCTCATTGAAATACTTCCTCTGGATAGCAGTGAAAGCTACTCCCTGAGAAAAAAACAACTGAATCAAATGCTGATAAAACCTCAAACTAACAATCAACAAGAACACAGAAAGTGTATACACAGTTCAAAGTAGTGCACATTTAAAGAAAGGGAGTGAATGAGCTCCTCCCAGCTTCAAGCCTTTGTTTGAATTCATTGTTTGTTTTATTCTACTTTGGTACCGGGAAGTTCTCTGTGATGAGGTTGAACAGCTTTGTCCCTTTCCCCTTCTCACTGGCTGTGTCTGGCATCAGTATTTCCAGCGGCACCGAGATGTGAATCTTGGTTATAACCTTCGGGAGAGGAAAATGTGTCTATGCATCCTTTTCTTTGGAAAGTATAGCACATACATGTTATGTGTACCTAGTAATACACAGGTTACCTTGGCATACGTTCCAGTGTCTGCAAACTGAGAGAGTACAAGCTCTGGACATTTCAAGTTGAGACTGGCCATGCCAATCTCTCCTCTGGCCAAACCGCGCCCTTCAACCACAGCCACTATCTCAGAGGCACCGGAGGTTGTCGTCGCAGAGGAGCTAGCTGTTGCTGTAAAAACAGAGAACTCAGAATCAGAAACACAGCTTCAGCCATGTTGACATCCACTTCAAACATTTCACAGGGCAGCAGCACCAGTATGATCAGTCAGTGGTGTCCGTGCAGGGTGCGACCCCAGGGTCCTCCTTAGTCTTGGTGTTCCTCCATAGGTGCAAATGGGTGTGCCATCTGAAGTAGATGCCAGGATGGATGAATTTGTCCCGCCTAACCTGGAGTTGTGAGGGAACTGACCTGTGTCAATGTAGAATATGAGGAGATATTATTAGTACAGTGACCTTCCCACACACAAGGGGGCATTCTTAAAAAATCTTACCAAAATGCCAAAGTTGTGAAGCCAACCTCTGCTTAATTAAAGATGTTAATTTTAGCTTAACTATTTTAACTATATCCACAACCACCTGAGAGTATCCGGGGGAGTGATGGACCATGGCTGGAGCTCGTACTGCCTTCATCTAAACTGCGGTGGGATGAAGCCGATGAAGCCGATGCGGGTCCATACGAGGTAGTTTCATTGAATCCGCTTCTGTCCATGGAGGACACACCGCGGACTTGTCCACATTCTGGGGTGTCACCGCCGGGTGTCACCTCTTCTGTGCTGCTGTGAAACATTTTAAAACCTCAAAATGGCAAATGATTGGACGTATGTACCAAAAGGATTTGTTAAGTCCGTAAAAGTCAGTATTCGTGGACAAATATCACTTTATCATTTAGCTACTAAAACCCGCCACAGTGAATGCGCGCGATCATGTCAGTGCGCATGTGCAGAGAAAAAATATTGTTTACTTTAAATGCTTCATTCATGTTGAGTCATTACTTACCTTTATTTATTTATTTACTTACTTACTTACTTACTTACTTACTTACTTACTTACTTACTTACTTTTAAAACTTTATTCGGAACCAAAACAAGGTACAGCCATGAGAACAGAATACCAGGGGGAGAAAACCCGTAGATACAATAATAAATAAAAAAAACTCAAATAAATTAATAAATAACAGAAATAATTTAATAATAAAAAAATAATAATAATTAAAAAGCTACTCTTTTCTGCTGAAAACATACAGAGGTTTTACAGAAAAGGAAAAAGCTGAAAATTTTAAACAAAAATATTTCAGCGAAAATGTAAGTTTTGTATGTGAAGCCCATAGACTGTAAATAATATAAACTTTATCCTAATCTCCTTTTTATGTTGGAAAATGTACCCGGAAGTCTTATTCTTGTTCCTGCGGCGGCCAACATGGCGGCTGATGCAGATGAGTGTGACTATTTTGTGAGGGAAATTGAAAAAAACGACGGTTGTACCCTGAAGGTGAAGCAGTGTTACCTGGGAGACGTCGGCTGTGTTGTTTGGGATGCAGCCATCGTTCTTGCAAAATATTTAGAGACGAAACAATTTTACGAGCCGTCCTCAAGAGTGAACGTGTGGGCTGACAGGAGGGTGCTGGAGCTCGGAGCTGGGACGGGAGCTGTGGGTCTGATGGCAGCAGCACTGGGGTGAGAGAGCTAGCTGGTTAGTTTATTATTGTCCATGTTATAGATATTCACACTAATGTGTTTCAGTTTTTGCTGCTCATGCCAATCCCATGGCTCTATCAGTGTTTGCAACAGCCTTTTTGTTTAAAATTTTCATTGTGTTTGTTTTAATTCGCTGTTTAGCAACTTGTGCTGCTTTTCTCTATATGATCGATGCATTGAAGATTGTTGTTATTAACATACAAAAACTAAATGTTAACTTTAGTTTTTCATTTCTGTGTGTAAAAACCAACAGAGCTGATGTTACTGTGACAGACCTGGAGGATTTGCAGACTCTGCTGAGGCTGAACATTCAGGAAAACAAGACACTTATCGATAGTGGATCAATTACTGCCAAGGTACTGAAATGGTTTGTACTTATTCTTTATTTAATTATATTTTTAATCACATTCTGAAATTTTTAATTGAGTCATAAATAGATAGATAGATATAGTGTACTAAAGCCACAAACTAACACAATATTGCACACCATGAATACTGCATAGGAACCATGTGGTCCAATACAATATAAAAAATATTAATATTTCACAGTGTTCATGTAGCTGTGAGCCGCTACGTCAATGCACTACGCCATCTTGTTCCATTTAGTCTCATACTGTTCATTTTGATACTTTGTACTCTTAATTGTAATTAATCAACTCTACTTTTATTTAAATGTTGGAATTTGAGAAAACAGTATGTCAATTGATGGTCACGAAATGTTGAAATGCTAACCGTTTCATTTCTTCCCTCTTAAAGGGGTGAAGATGTGTCTGACTTCTTGCCTCCCCCACATTATATCCTTATGGCAGATTGCATCTATTATGAGCAGGTAACTAATCGTAGTTGTCTGCACTGTCACCATTGCAAAACAAAAACAAAATGTGGCACACTGGTTTTTTTTTTCTTGACCCAGTATTTTCCCCCACACAGTCTATTGTTCCTCTGGTGGAGAGCTTGAAGCTGCTCTCTGGACCGGAGACCTGCATCATCTGCTGCTATGAGCAACGCACAGAGGGCATCAACCCAAAAGTGGAAAGGCAGTTTTTTGAGGTGACAACCAATCTCTGTGTTTAGTTTTAGTAAATACTGGAGGAAAAAAAACACAGCTGAGTCAATAATGTTGTGCTGCATTTCAGCTGCTGCAACAAAACTTCATTTGTGAGGAGATCCCTGCAGACAAGCAAGACCCCGAGTTCAGCAGTCCAGACATCCACATCCTGCACATCAGAAGAAATGTCTGAGTTTGTATGGTGAAATGTGTGCATACATTAGTAATCAACCTTCAAGCTACATGAACAGTAGAATATTTAAAGTCTGTAATGGCAAGTGTTGACTGTATGTTTTATCTTTTTTCTGCATTTATGTGAACAATTTCTCCAAAATATATACATATATTTCTGATAAATATACTTGAACACTGTCCTGGTGTGTGATTGTAATACTTATGTACTAAAAAATATATAATATTTGAAAATATTTCTATAAACTATAAACCTGGTAAAGGTCAGTAGATTTGTTTTCTGGTGTTTTAGATGGCAGACCTGACGTGCTGTGTTTATCTTTAGTAAAATCAGATGTTTTAACTGGGTGGGTCCCAAACAAGAGACAAGAAAATGTTCCTCTGTGTATTTGAATGCTAAGATAAAGTATTTGTTTTGCAATGCTTATGAACCCTTCAGCTTCTATATAATTCACAGTGAGTCCAGCGTTCACAGATAGGTAAACTGCAAAAAAAGTACATTATGGACCAACTTTGAACTCTTGAGCAGTGCTCCCCTCTTTGCTGCTTAACAGAGGGTTAGTGTGTGAGGATAATACACAAAATGAAGTGGTGAATTGAAATTCTTATATTGCACATATATCACCTGGGACTTAACCCCCAAAATATGTCAATGAGTTTTGTAAATTACAACAAGTTAATACCCATTTTGAGCACTAGGGGGTAGCAGTTACCTCAAATATTATTTTAAAGTATAAAACTGAGTAAATGTTTCTGTTTACCTTTAGATAAGTTATCTGAGGGTCAAGTTTGTTATCTCAGGAATATAAATGGCCAGAAATTGTGAGGACCATGCAGCTGCATTACAAACATGACAAGGGCTGAGAAAATAAATCATCTTTAAAATTCTAAATCCATATTTATTAAATATGTTAATAAAGCTGAACTAATTTTAAATCCTGAATCCAATATAGTATACTCACACTCTTCTGAAAGATTTCCCCCTCCATGCAAGGGGAATTCCACCCCAAGACCGAGATTAGCTGAAAGATTACAGCTCTTTTTTTTTTTTTGCATAAACCATGAAGTACGCCCTGTACTCCCACAGGCATGCAGGGGCCCCTCACCACCTTTCATGCTGCTCTGTGTTTACACAGTGGAGCTGTCCTCTAATGAGCAGGGTGGCCTCATACAATCAGACGCAATAAAAATGTAAATACTGAAGTTTACAGGGTGGTGTGAAAACTATGACTCTCATAACATAAATCACTTTAGAGAACAATACAATGGACTCAATTCGATTCTGCATTATTAAGATGCTCATACTCATCCTGGCATTTCTCTATGGGGATCCAGGAGCTAACCCGCTCCCCTGAAATCTGCTGATTCTGTAGGACAGGAACATCTGTCATGGCACTGTGCCCCACACCCATGAATATTCTTGTATTTAATGGTTGGATCTATTCTAAAATAGAAGCATGCATCTCTAAAATATCACATTCAGCTGATGCTTTAGCGTTTGAATAGATGAAATGAATCCTAAATCGTGGATAAAGCTTCTGTGAGGAGTTTTTAGAGAGTTATGAAACAGACTCAAATAATTATTGTTGCATCTGTATGAGCTTTAAAATCAAACAAAAACAATCGGCAACTAGATTGATTATTTCAAAATAGTTATCATTGTTGCCTGTAACAGCTGCCACTGGGTAGGTGTCAGATGAGGTGACACAGCCTTTTTACTTACATTTACATTATTTACAGCAAAGATTCAAAGTGAGTGTTATGTTTCAAGACTGCAGGATGAGATTTATCATCAGAAAATACTACATTTGCACTGACAGGACAAGATCGATGAAGAGTTAAGATGTACACATGTCCGCAGGGGGCACCATAACCATTTCAACACACACCAAAAGTTCCACAAATGAGCTTTAAAATAAAGGGTATGATCATCTACAATCACACACTCTAGTACAAACGCAGCCCTTCCTGTCCTAACCAGCAGATTCATATAATGAACCAATATCACAACTGTGATTGTGAAATGTTTGAAATGAAAGAGAAAGGTGGAGGTGTGGGTGAATTGAATCAGACCCCTGAATCCCTATAGGCCTGGTCGCCTACATGGCCAATCACAAGAGGAATAGAGTGAGATTAGTTGCCTTTTCTGCTCCACATTATTACAAAGAAAACTCCAGCAGATCATTTAAGACCCTGTCCCTGTGGCCCTCCTCTGTGCCCTCACTTTACCCCGGGAGCAGCTGGACTTGTACATCAGAATCATCCTCTTATTGAGGTCTTCTTTGGCTCTGACCAGGATATGTTCAGCCAAGTAATTGGACTCACAGCTGGAATCAAACCCATGCCCCGCAATGTGACATGGAACATGACCCAGAGGGGAGGATTTGGAGGATTAGCAAGGAAGATGTACCTCTTTCACTATTTCCCATCCATAGGTCTTTTAGTCAAATCATTTATAATTTATTTTACAATCTCCACTTACCTTCTTGCACGAAATGAATGCTGTAGTCTTCTGGTGATAGGCTAATTAGACCAGCACTACAGGGAGTCTCACAGTGAATGAGGACAGCCCACTGTGAAGCAGTGGTGTCTCTAATCTGATATCATGTATACATTACAGGGGATTCTGGTGACTGTAAACATTCATTACGGATCATGTGCTGCACATGCTGCATGCACAGAGACAGAATGAGGACATTTTTCTGCCTACAGATGGTGCTATTAGCAGAAAAAGCACTTACCTGTGTGGAAAATCTGCATTACAAATGACATAGTCTTCATACAAAGCTGAATATGCAAACTAGTGCTATGCTCTAAAAGTCATTATCTTAAAGATGATGTAATGTGTTGTTTTGTCTTCACAAAGAATTGAGATTTGACCCCTATCACCCACTTGCAGTCTCCTTGCTTGTTTCCCAAACAAGACAACACAAGGGGAGCAGTGCTGCGTCCCCCCCCCCCTCCAAAACCAGATGGGTGTAGGAGAGTTTGACTCCATGCAGCCCATGCGGTGGTGCGCTCCACTCTGCTGCATCACGGCCAAGTGACACAGAAGCTCCTTTGTGTCACCATCATCACGCTGCCTGGAGCCAAAAGAGACTGTTCCAGAAAGGAAGACTCGTTTTCTCACTCACTATCAGGGAGTGGCTCAAGAATAGACATCAAACTGGGCTGATTAAAAATAGAAGAAGAAGGCTGCTTGGCTGTGTGACATCTCTGATCCTGCAAAAGTGCCCCACCAACACCACCCTACACAAAGTCCCTGTCCGTCTTGTTGCTTACAAAATGTGCATAAAACCGTTGTGCTCCCCCCAAAACACATTTTTCTTGCAAACAAGATGCAGAGACTCATATTTTTTTGGCAGCGTTCTGGTGAAGCAAAGCCTCATAGGACAACTAGCTTATAGAAACACAATGCTGACTTCGCCCCCCTCACCCCCACTCCCCCTGCAGGGGAACAGAGAGAAGGGGGTGCTGTTAAGACAGCTGTGCTGCAGTTGAGAGGGGACACAAATCCAGTACTGTGAGAATAGTGTGCACCACACTTGCCCCCTTCTTACATTCCTGTTAATGCTGTAGCTGATACACTATGATATACCACTGATTGCCGATATTTAAAAAAAAAAAAAATTGGAAAAAGATTTTAAACCATCAGGAAAGTGTGTGTATTTAGAGAGTTTCAGTGGGGGATTAAATCTAACCCTTTATCAGTTCAAATATAATTGTGTATCGATCCTGTGCTTCAAACACCTCGCAACACCTTTGCGTGTCTGATGTCCCTACAGCATTCTAGTGCACTGATGTATCTGTCATCATTAAATTGTGTGGCAGCACAGCACCAGAGGGAGAATTGCAGAGGGGAGGAGAGCTGCTTGTGTGAGTGTGTAGCGTTTCCCTGAGTCATTACCTCTCAGTAGCATGAATCTGGACTGTGTGTGTGTGTGTGTGTGTGTGCGCACACGTGCATAAGCAGCGGCACCTTACTTGCCAAAGATCCCAGTTTTTTCCCTGCCAAGCCAAGCCAGTTGTCTAATCCAGACAGACACAGTGTCACTGGAAACACTCCCTGCTCTGAAATTACAGCAGATCTTGTCAGAGATACAGATGTAGTCACTCATGGAGTGTGACTGAGGCCTTTGGGGTTGTTTTGCATTTGTGGAGTCTCCTCTCTCTGCTACTGTACACTTGTTTTTAGAGGAATTTTTAAAGCCACATTGCAGAGGCCAGTGCTCTGTGCCCTCTGTGAAAAAAGCTCAGCAAAATCTCAAAAACAATCAATTGATTTGATTAAGCTTCAAAAACAGACTTTATGCTATTCCATTTTTGTCCCTTGCAGCCATCAGACTGCAGCAGCATCCATGCTGCCTCTCCCTCCTTCTCCTGTATACTCCTTACATCTGAAGGCAAGAAGGTTAACACTCTTCTATGATCCTCTTTACACTCTGTGTGTTACAGCTGGGAAAACAGCGCACAAGTCCAGGGACAAACGGGTCCACCATCTCACACTGCTCTTTTAAAAATCCTACAGTTTTTAGGTTGGACTCACAATGACACATTTCAGGTTTTCATGTAGTAAAGTAAAAATCAAAGCCGAAAGATTTTTTTCTTTAAAGTAATGGGTTTTAGATTCGCTGGTTTTAAAGTGGAAAAACAACGTGATTATCAGGCGAAACTGTTCAGTTTGTAGATTTAATTAAGTGTTTAATGCTTGTATGAGCACTTAAGGTACCCATTAAAAAACAAATTGCTTGTGTCATTTAGACTTCCAGCACTTCTTAATCATTTTTTGGTCCTGTGGATCTGTAATTTCACCACAGCAAGTAACCTTCAGTTGCAGATATGAATGGAATGCATTTTGGACCGATGCCCAGGGTGCACCTTGGACTTCACAGCCTCACATTTTCAAGCCTTATTTAGTCGGCCTGCACGTCAGCAAAGACCCCCTTTTAAAACCACAATACTGATTCAGGTTGTTTAGCCACAAAACCTGCACTGACACCCCCGCACCCAGAACAAACTCAAACACAGTTACAACATTAGTAGAAAAAAACATAAATACAGCACCCTTTAGATAATAATGATTTATATATAAGAGCTCAAATATGTATATGATCTAAAGGGATGAAAGGTCTATCAAATAATATGTAAAAATGCTTCTGAGAAATTTGTAATCTGATCGCAGAGGGGATGAACCACTTTGAATAATAGTTTAATGAGAAGGTAAAATAAAATACAACCTGACGGCAACAAAGACAATACATGAGTCATAATATATCCAGAGGAAACTTGAATTCTTGCAGCCTTCTGGAGGATCTGCTGGTTACAACATGAATTTAGATCCCTTTGTTTCCCACCAATGATCTTAGAAGACATTTAACACAGACTGTTTCTGTCTCAAACTGTGAGGCTGTGAAACCTGCATTCTAAAGAAAATAAAGGAGACTCAATAAAAGATAAGTGAAAACAACAGCGGAGGAAGACAGTTTTGTTGCTTCAGTCTTACATCAAATTTAAAAGTGATCATCAAAACACAACCCCATGTGTTTGAGTGATGTTACAACCGCCACATTATCACTTTGCTCGATGCACTCCTGCATTCAAGAACCTCAGCAGGAAACCTGCAACGACTTCTAGCCACTTCCGGGTCTGTTATGTATTTTTTTTTAGACGCCACAGAAGGTGCTGTGGACTAAACCAGAAAATGTTCAAAACCAAAGATTCCATTTTCATGACCTTGAAGACAAGCAGCGAAGTGAACTAAGCTGTGTGGACTGTGGCTTAGAGTAGGTGTTGCCCTCCTACCGTTGGGCAGATAAATAACACGCTTTAATAACGGTGTGGGTTTGTGAGCACAACAGTATCTGTGCCTGCATGCATCACAAATCCTACAGTGATTATCCAGCCGGGTGTGGCTGTTGGATTGCAGGCCAACGTTAAGCCAGTTAGAAATAAGCGCTACCTGTGCATGCGCTTCTCTGCAGCAGGAGTTAACAGGAACTGGAGACAAGTGAGGAAGACTAACCACACCCTTGAAAACCACAAGGCCGGGGTTTGTAGGGCTTGTAAGGAGTACAGCTATAGTACAGTTCACCACAGTTCTGCCTGAGCTGTTTCGAATCTTTGTCAGGTTGTAACGAAGGGTGAGCCATTCATGTCACAAAGGGGGGAGGTGTGTTGTCTCATATTGCAGAACTTTGGGTTCTTTCAATTTCTTCTTACTCTTCCTCTTTCCATGTAGAATAGAGGAACTGACTGGAAACTTTTTCAATACCAAAACCACCAGGCCCACACCAACACGGATCCCGTCAGGCCGTTGTTATGAGAACAGCCCCAACAAACAGGCCACCCAAACCAAATCTGTCAGTGGAAGAAAATTAAACAAAAATGACGACACCTTGAAGTTATGAACCTAGTGCTTAATATCATCTCCGCTTCACACTTGCGCTGCTAGAAAAGAAGAATGAGAGTCATTACAGGGCCCATCTTTAATGAGCTTCCTTTCTGTGACCTGAAACCCTTTCCTCCCAGGAAGTGTAAGGAATTCCAGTGGAGGACAGGAGGAGTTGACAGAAAGGCCAGGAGGTCTCGTCTTTACAGAGGAGAGGTCATAAAACCTTGCTTACAGTCTCTGTCCTTGCCTCCAGGGGCCTCCGTTGTTACCCATAATGCTGTGAGGATCATATGGTTGTAATGAAGTGGTGAGAACCAAAGCGGCCATTACAGCCCAATTAAACTGCCACCACTGTCTCGTGGAGGCCCTTATTGAAAGAAATCGGCTCGGTCACCTTCTGGACTTGCATGGTTTTTGCTGACAGTTTCAGTCTCTTACCTGTGATTTTTGGTAATGGAGCATTTCAGTCAACGAATGTGGGTTGTGTAACATCTTCTGCTGCAGCAGTCATATACTGTATGCTGATGTCACCTGACCTGTCGGACGGAAACCTCTGTGGCGCTAAAGCGTACATCCTGAGGCCTCTGAAGCAACTGCTGTAACTACAGATTTTCAACACAGCAGACGTCACCACCACTACACAAGCGTAGAAATGCAGACAAATGTATACCTATAGGAATAGTGTTGAACTGTCAGTGGGATGCTACAAAACCTTTGCTCGAGTTCTTAAGGAAAGAAAATCCAAACTGTGCTTTTTGAACAGCTTCCACAGTGCCCTTCAGTATGCAGAGTTAGAAACTCCTGGGGAAGAATGTCTGTGGAATAAAACTAAGTAATCTTTTGTAGCCCCAAACACTGCAGTCAGACCATTTGTCACCATCAATACTGTCTTTGTCAAGAGTGAAAACACTCCTGTTAATCAGCTTTTAACAAATCTTAAACCTTACTCCTGTATGTTTCAGTGGTGTCAGCCTAAAACTTCAGAGCCAATTCTATTTTACTGAAATACATTAACTGATACATTAACATTTTTTTATTGCATGTTTCCTTCTTATTTCTCGCCACCAGCCCTGCATTACTCATCCTGAAAGTGACATTCTCCACGAATAAAAACTGCAACTTTCAGAGTTACATCTGACGACAGCTCAGCAGCAACTCGACTATGGCTCACAACTAACACACATTCAAAAAGAATTCACAATTCAGCTTTTTATCTCTGCTGCGCCTCTAACTCCCATGCGAACTATCATGTGGCTCTGTTGTTGTTCCAAAAAGGCCAGCAGTTGGGACTTCCTGTTTTTTTTACATTTCCCTCTTTTACTGGCGACACCGCTGAGGCTAGGGAGTTATGATGACTAGAAACCCTTTATGAAGAAACTGTCCAAAAGCACTGAAACCAAACTTTCACAAGATGTAACTTTCTTCTTCTGTCTGGAAACTTTCTCATTTCCAAGTTCAGCTCCGTTCTTTACAGTTAATACTTCCTTCCTAAAATGATTTGATCAAACCCAGACTACGTAATGCAAACTGCCTTTAATCCTTGAAAAAGAAAAACCAGACATAACGGATTTAAAATCACTTTTTTAATAAGACATTACAATGACATTGTTCTGTACATGGTTCCCCCAGTCAAAATAGGAGTAAGAGCTGCACCTCGGGGTGTCTCCAACATTTCACCGGTTAACAGCTCCCTCTGACTGCATGACAGATGGACTCTGATGTAGGGTTACTGTACTTTCGTACTCATGCTACAGATATAGGCTATCATATAATGTCCCAATACTGAGACTAATCAACTGTGGTATCAGATTGAGAGAGCTCAGAGCTGAATGACATTCCTTTGGAAAGATTGAGTCGACTGACTGTGTGTTACCCCAAAAATTAAAAATGCATCCCTACAAGCATGTTTTCAAAGTTACTGAAAGCCTATTTGTTGAATGTTCAGCACAATGATGTATCAAGACATGACACAATAGGTCGATCAGTAAAATATAGAGCCCACATTAGGAGATTCAAAGGGGGTTACAATTACATGTCTGATGATATTTCCCCGCCCCCCGATGGCAAGACCTGTGACTATGAAAATGGTTGATACCATTGAGAAGAAATACTTTTCATCACAGAACTGTGTTAAAAACAAATCTCAAAAGTCCTTTACCTTCGCTACATGGAGTTAAAATCGTAGAAGAAAAGAAAAAGGTCCAAGTTGAATGCGAGAGTCTGAAGAGCCTTGAAACAAGCTTTAATCCAAGAATGAAGATAAAAATTTCAGCTGCATTAGAAAAATTATACAAAACAGGGAAACGAAGAGGCAAAGGTGGTGATCTCTGTGGCTTTAACATAAGGACCAATTATTTCAATATTCATCAAGCAAGCCCCAGAATAATGAATGTGATACAGGCCTGCTACAGAGTACAAGCAAAGTTTAAGCCAGCAAACCCAGTTTAAGATAAATTAGTCATGGGGTAAACGTAGTATTAAGAAAATTAATGGGAGATAAATCAACTTTTTTCTTACCCAGACTCATTTTGAGAAGTTATTTGTTACTTGCAATGTTGTTATAGATTTGACCTAAAACAGTCTGCACTCAATCATTAAGATTTGTAATTTGAGGTTAGCCATGTCAAGCCCTCATACAGTCCATCACCTGAGGTCGCACAGGAAGGCTGAACATACCAATTCCTATCTCTGATGCGGGTCAATCCGAGCTTCTCTTGGATTTCGTGTGGCTTCATGGCATCTGGAAGGTCTTGCTTATTGGCGAATATCAAGATGATGGCATCCCTCATCTCCCGGTCATTGATGATGCGGTGAAGTTCCTGTCTGGCCTCGTCGATACGATCCCTGTCGGCACAATCCACCACAAAAATCAAGCCCTGGGTGCCTGTGTAGTAATGTCGCCACAGAGGACGAATCTTGTCTTGGCCTCCAACATCCCAGACGTTGAACTTGACATTTTTGTAGGTGACAGTCTCTACATTGAAGCCCACCGTGGGGATTGTGGTCACAGACTGCCCTAGTTTCAGTTTGTAAAGGATTGTTGTTTTTCCAGCAGCGTCAAGTCCAAGCATCAGTATTCTCATCTCCTTGTTGCCGAATATTTTTGAAAGCATTTTCCCCATTTTGAACTATTGTGCATAAATACGTTGTTCCTACAGAGAAAAATGTCTGACACTGTGCTGATGAGTACTCTATATAACTAACTTCTGCCTATAGGCTTACTTGTGAAAACATGACTCAGTGAAGAGCACAAGTGGAGGAAAAAGTCAAAAATGCTCACTCATGTTAATCCTAACAAACAGTACTTATTGACATTTGACTTGATATTGTGTGCGTCCTGTGAAGTGCGGGGACATTGATGTTCAGAGTATCACAGTGTGTGCGGGGCCTGTACACAACATGGCACGATAACACTTAACAAGTTGGCAGCAGCTGTTGCAGGACGTTCATTTTGTCGAGATACGAACCAGCCTTGGCGATTAAAACACGCACAGAGGACACGCTTTGTTGTGCTTATAAGGCCCAGACAGATCCGTCGTTCTTGTGAAATCCTCCTGGTGTTTGTGTCTGGCGGACCTCCTCATCGGGTGCGCCCTTGTTCTTTTCACGGGGGGAGAAAAAGCAGCTTTCTGCGGGCTAACACTCAGTCCATGGACCGTCGCGCCGGGTAACTTCACCGTGCAGGAAGAAAAACCTCTTAGTGACTCAGCAACACATACATCCACTCAGGAAAAGTCCAACTCTTGTCCCCCTGGAAAGACATTTTGGGAGGAGGGTCAGACATGCCAAATTAGCAAGGTAACGCTCATGGCTGCTAGAGAAGGCTAGCAAGCTAACATTAGCTACCTAGCAACCTAGCCGTCAGCTAACTAGATAATGATAACCATATCCGGACATTAAACACACGCGACAGGGACAAAATGTGTATCTTGTATATTTATGAGTTAAACGCTTAATTGAAATAGACGTAATTTACCTCCTATCTCCCCCTCCTGCCTCGATAATTACACCCAGCTCTCGCCTTTCTCCTTTAAGTCGAGCTGGTCGCAGTGCTGCTACACCGGAAAGGTGTGGAGCTGCATTCACCGCCACTTCCTCCCGTCGACTTCATTCAACTGATACAGCTCTCACTGTCTGTCTGGGGCATCCACAACACACCGGAGGAGCAATAAAATACACAGATTGACTTAGAATAAAATCATTGTTTTAAAAAAAAACACATATTTAACGTTTAACCAAACATCAATGTTGGATAATAGGCTGCATAATGTTTAGTCTCGAGTAGACTCTGCCCACTAAACAAAATGTTCTTCTGGGTTTATTTTCTATTCACCATAATAGATAAGAAAACATATTGTCACTTGATACTGAGGAAAAAACATAACATTGGCATGATGATATTATATATTGAGTACGGAATGTTTTAATGTGATTATAGTAGTAGTGACCTGCTATTTATGTAAAGGGTAACAGCACCCCCTTGTGGAAATGTTGGACTACTTGAATTTGAATTTATTTATTTAATAGGGACAATTCAATTCAATTCAATTCAAAAAACTTTATTTGTCCCCGGGTGGCAATTCAAAGGCACACAGAGGTAAATTAACAACAGTGCAAGTAAACGAAACATTTGAACCTAAATATAAAGTGTCAATTCAAATACAACTTAAAGCTTAAACTTAACTTAAAAATACAAAATATAAAAGAGTAGATATAAGTGGACAGTGATCGGACTAACAGATGTAACCAGAACTATGTGCAGTAAACGAGAAATAAATATATATATATACAGAACTATGTGCAAGTAGGCAAATACTAAATTGTAAGTTATTAAGGTGCATGGTGAATAATGGAACAACAGAACTAATATATACAATATAACTGTAAAGGTAAAAATTAGATAAATAAAGTGTCCGTAGTGCAATGATGGATAAGAACAACAGGAATAAATTAACCAGAACTGTATGAATACTGATATAAAATGCAATTTAACATAATTTCAATACAAAGCATGAAACTGATGTGCTGCATAAAGAGTATATAGCTATTGCTAATTTCCAACTCGTGTCCCCAGTTGGGCCTTTGTGTAAACAAACAGATTCAAATGTACAATATTCAGTTACATAAAACCCCATAACTTAAAGTCACAGCCTTTCGTTTCCTATGCTTGAAGGAGAGATTCCAATAACTTCCTTTATCATGCATGCTATATTTAAAAATTGTCCTTGCTTCTTATAGCAATAGCTTTCCTACACAGGACCTCATTTGTGCAATATTTGGAAAAGTCAGCTTCCTAGTGACAACTGAGCCGAGTCGAAACTGATGATGATCACTCATACTTAACTGATAAACCATGTTATATATAAATCTTATCCACACTTTATGTAGGCTATGGCTCATGGTCTCCCAATCCACATGTAGGCCTTCTAAAATACAGATTACAACATATCACAAGTGTTTTAGTGATACAGTCTGAACTGAATGCTTATAAGATGATTGTTTTGCCCAAATTAAAGGACAAGCAATAATAGATAAAATAATGTGAAAATGTTTATTTAAGTATGATTTATTCACACCCCATTGTTTCAGTTGACTAAACCCCTTAACCACTGTATGCCATGTGACAGATAAGTGACTTCCACGTTTAACTTCTAATGTTGTATCACTAGGCTTTTGCTTCTTTGCCAATAGATTTAACCAGCCAATCATTGAACATTAAAAGAAAACCTGTGGAACTGCCTTTTTTGTTAAGTTATTAAGACATTTGGGAACCTATACAGATCCACACGTTTTTAAAGTTATTTAACTTTTATTAAATAACATAATAACATTTCTATACAAATTGAAAGCAAAACTTTAAGGGTTATTACTGACATTTTTATAGGTTTGTAGCATTGTAGGAAATGACATTTTATAAACAATGTGACAGTGTGAAACTCTTAGTTATGAAGCTGCAGAAAATGGTCGTCCAAATCTGTATCTCCTATGGGCTTGCATATATCTTTATCGATGGTTACAGGTCATCACTTTTAATAAATGGTATGTCAGCCACAGCAGGCCGTTATATTTTGTGATAATAACCCCACTTTGCATTATACCTGCCTAGATCTACAATCAGAGACAAACACTACTTGTTGTCTTGCTAATCTGATAGAAATCAATTTCAGCTCTAAAAATGTTTTTATCTGTGCATACATTAATCAGCCTCAAAATAAACCTGTCAATTTTAGTCGCCTGGAATTATCTATTCAAAAGCTACAGATTAAGGTCTGACAAATCGAATAAGTCTTTGAAATGATGCACTGTAATACATTTATACCCAAAAGTTTGACATTATATTACATATAAACCCACATTTGAATACAGAAAAAAATGATAAAACCTTCCCTATAAGTTTAAATTTAGAAAATATAAAACTGTGAAGAAGCCCTGTGATGTTCTATAAATTAAGTAGCCTACTCTAACTTTTGATTAGTAAGTACTTATACTTTTATTTAATTAAACTTTATGACTGAAATATACAGAAATAAAAATAAAGAAATCTGAACACAAATCTTAAGTTTTTTGTGGTTAGTGTTCTGGTAAAATTGTATTCAAATTCCCCAAAAGCACCTTTTTTCTTGTTGATTTTGTGTCCATCAAGTTAGTTTCACTTTAGGCCACACCCCCACACTGACGTCAGAGTTGTCTTCCTCTTTCATCAGCGACTCAAGGGCAAAATTATTGAGGGGTCCTCCTAGATGAGAAATACTGAAGATTTGTGGGCTTCCCACAAACACATTTTTAAATATGGATTCACTCCCAGTTCTTGTCAAATCGTTACTTTGGGAGATGCGTTTCTATTAAGAGGACGGAGAAGAAACGACGTTAGCGTGTTTCAGGTTGTTTTTAGCGCCGTGAAGACCACCGTGCAGTGAACACTAAACACACGCATTTAAAGGAGCAGCACAGGTTGACTCGTAAGGCGTCATGGCGGACTCCAGCTTTAACAACCTGACATCTCTCGCCCGAGCTTTATCACAACCAAAACTCGACCTACTAGAATCGCCAGATGTTGGTCCTCCACGGAACATAGCGCTGCATCCTGCCCGAAGGAGAAAGTTATCGAGCTGCAACTCGATAGAGTCCATTGAGCCGCTGACCTCACCGACCACTGCTGAGGCGCGCGTGCTGGTTATCAACACTGGAGGAACCATTGGGATGACACTTCATGATAACGGTAGCAACAAGCTAGCTCAACTTATTGTTGTTTTTCATCCACAGCCAAACGGAGACCTGGCGATTTCGGCATGTGTAGCAATGTGTTGACAGGTTCGTCATGTGTCATTTTATGTTACTGTGAGGGAGTATAAACGGCGCGTGACTACCAGTTCATCCTAAAATAGTCCCGCACACAGCCTACACTACTGAACATAACACACTGTGTGTTTACACATGGCCAAAGTGTCCTTATATATTTATGAATCTAAATGCCAAATGGATAGCTTTTCCATTGGTTGACAACCAGCAGCTCATTTAGATTTAGAAAGGAAAAAAAAATATCATAAACTACAATTTCTTGGAATTTGCCTACTCTGGACAAAGACAACCAAAATGTGTGAACCCCCCCGTGAGAGGCAATCCTGTACTAGATGCACGATGTGATGCAGTTGGAACAACATAACAGATTCCTTCAATGGATAACCAGATGTTGACATGAGTTGTTGGGAAACAACTGGAGCATGGAGTGAGGCAAAATAGGCAAAGGTCTTATTATCTTTAGAGAAAGTTAGCACAAATGTCTTACTTAGAGTTTACTGCGTTTGTTTATACTTCTTTGTGTGTCCCTGCTGATATTTGCTTTGTGAACACAGGGGATGCATTTTTGCATGGGAGGTGCAAGTTGAGAAAAGTTCCGCCAGTCAAGTCCTTTCTATCAATATTTTACTTCCTGTGTTCAGGACCTTTTTTTAAATATTTACTTTGTACTATTTACACACTTAATGCATAGTCATTGTTTTCACCATGTTTCTTAAGGAATTGTGCTATTATTGCAGGTCTGTCACTTCCAATGCAAATCCTCGAGCTGAATCACATGTTTGCTTAATTGGGGGTTGTCTCACACTGTCAAGACTTTTAAGGTGTTATCATTTTCTTTAGATATGGCTTACCATCACGGTCTTTCAAGTTCACAGTGAAATATCTTAATACAGATCCTTGTGATGGAATTTGTAAATTAAAGACTAAATGAATTGAGTAATTTGATTTGTGAACATGGCTTTTATAGATGACTTCAGGTCTGATGCTCATTTGACTGTCAGCAGTAACATGTTGTCACTTGTTAACCTGACATGAAGAGTTTCTGCTGGTGTTCATTGAGATGGAACAGTATACCACATGTGCTCTACAGCCGAAGTGAGGCTGTATTTGATGTGGATATATGTCATATGTTGAAAAAGTGACTAGTAAAATAGCATAAAAAATATTAATGAGCTACAATAATGGACTTCCAGCACATGCACCAATTACATTTCTGACAACCACCACTAGGGTTCAGTGTGAGACTGATGTATGTTCTTGAGGTGATTATTCATGGCCCCCCTGTAAAAAGCTTTAAAATCTTACAAGTACAACTTTTTTCAAATCTTTCTGTTGTCACAGTACTTGCCCCGAAAGCCAATGCCTTTGTCAATGGCCTGCGCAAGTTGCCCATCCTACACGATGAGATGTACGCCCAGCAGACCTGCATGTATGAATACTATGGATCTGAGAACAGCCTGGTCCTGCCGTAAGCACACCTACAGTTTGTTTTTTCTTCCTCTGTCAGCACATATCTGTGATTCATCTATGATTAGGATTTATTTTCCTCATTGTCCATTGAGTTGGCAGTTTCTGTTCAGCTAATAGCTGTAGTATCTTATAAACACTGTTATAGCTGATTTGGAAACTATTTTACTTTTCATTCAATGGGCATCTTATTGATCTTAAATAAACTTTGAATTGTTTCTATTTAGCTTTGCAAACACTTCAAACTTACTGTTTAAAAAAATGACCATACGAGCAATATGTAAGATCAGCACAGAGGAAGCTGTTCTTTTTGTTGTACTTGTATTATTTCATACTCAGGTGTGTAGTTGGTTTTCCAGTCTTCTTACAATGCAAGACCACTGTTACATAGACTGAATGGATTCATCTCATTCTCCGCCTAAGAACAATAACAATTTTAATGACTCTAAACTGCTTTTGTCACTTTAACAGGAAGCCAACGCCCCATATGGACCATTTATATCATAGGTGATGTAGCACTGCTAGCACTTTGCGTGCCCAAAAGTGATTTGAAGTCTCTGCTGAATGTGTGGGTGTGTTTGCCTGACAGGAAATGCATGCCGACGTGGCCTTTGTCAATAGGAGAAAATACCAGGAAGGCTACAGGAGCACAGAGCTGCTAATGCCAAAAGTAGTTTGTGTCTCTAACTCTATTAACCCTGTCACCAACAGCTTAAAGTTTTTTTGAGGTTAAGTTGGTGTAAAGTTGCTGCCTGCCTACTAAAAAAGCAAGGATAATCTACTCCACTGTATGTTTGAAACATGTTGTCTTGACGTCTGGTGTGAGTGCTGTGGAGCAGGGAGAGTTGAGCCCACCAGCTGATCAGCAGCCTCTGTACTGTTGTAATTGTCAGTGATAGTGGCGGCACTCTACCAGACATATACCATTACTCACTAATTTCCATACCCCCCCTTCTTATTGACTGCTACTGTGAGAGGTGCTGGTTGGAGTTGGGTGTATGGTAATGATCTGATATCCATAATCAGGCAGTGAAGGACTGTTTAGTGAAAAACTTAGAAATAATTTGAGTTTGTTATTTGTTAGTAAGACCTATAGAAATGATATTAAAACTGATATTAGTTAATATTTGAGCATATTTATATTACCTTATCTTTTTTTCAGTTTGATTTACTTTTTAATAATAGCTCATCCTTGAATTTGTTAATAGTTAATGCCAACATGAGAAGGAGACTCATATGCAAGTCTAATGGGCACACTAATGATAGTATGCAGCCTGTGTTGAAGGAGGGAATTAGTTTATTGATTTATTGAAAAGCTTTACTCATGTGAGGCTCAGAGGCAGCACCACAAGGCCGTTTGCCCCCTCCCATCTAAAACCTTCCTCCCCACTTTTTGAGTCCTTACCTAACACACATACAGGGACATAATACACACCCTCATACACAGAGATATTCATTATTCTTTAGCTATGAGGCATCTTAGCGCTGGTATGCAAATTTGTGGCTTTGCTCCACCTAAAGCTACCCTGCCAGATAGGTTTATAATTGTTGATTTAAATAGTGTTTTCTTGTGGCACTTTGGCTTTAAGATTATCAACAACATATGTTGGAGGGTCCTGTGAGGACTTAAGGCTAATTCGAGGGGTGTTTGTAGGACCCCTGGTTGGGCGGACTGGACCATGTGAGCTCGGCCACCTGCTGTTCCATTCAGCTTCGATCTGCATGTAACAAGGCTGCTCTATGGTAATGTGTGTGTGTGGGGGGGGGTGCTCTCTGTTTCTTAAAAGGGAGATTTAAAAGAAGATCTTTCCATAGCTGTTAAGCCATTCACACCTTACACATAGAGTCGCAGGCAGGGACTGTGGAGCAGCAATATGACTCATCGAATCAGCCTCATGTCCCCGCTGCTTTACCTTTATTTATATTACACAGTGGAAACGCCACAGAACTGAAGGACTACACTATGGAAAGAAAAACGTACACGTTTTATCGTGGTGCTCTATTTCGCTGCCATGCCCCTCCCTTTTACACTTTTAAAACGTGTGTATGTGTGTCTAAAACAGGTTCTGGCACCCTGCTGCTGAGACAGAAGGCCCCACTAAATAGACTTTGTCTCGCTTCATAAATCAGCTTGGATTTTCTAGCACTTCCCTACCCCTTCCTTAAACCCACTTCTCAAATATAGCCAGAACTTGTTCCAACCTTTTAAATTAAGCACAATGAAGACAAATAATATTTTGTCAAAGGGAAGAGAATCATTATTTGTTTAACCATGTGGTGTTTGTGTTCCTTTTGTAGTGAGTGTATACACTAACAAAGACTGAACATGGCTTGTTTTGCCAGTTTCTGTGTTCGGTTTGTCTCCTGAAACTCATAGATAATTCTCTTCCTCTTGCAGGTTGAGTAAAGACAGTAAAAGGATAATCTACAATATCTTAGAGTACAGCCCTTTGCTGGACTCCTCCAATATGACCACGGATGACTGGGGAAGAATTGGAAAGGACATTGAGGTACTTCACTGACTCCATTTTTAGATTAAAAAAAACACATAGTTCTGCTTAAAATGCTAGACATCCAATAATCCTATAATATTTATAAAGCCCATAAGACCTAATATGGCCAGAAAAATGATAATTTGATATATATTTTCATTTAAAATGATCTAATAAATGTAATCCTTTTTGTGTCTGACTCCAGAAAAACTATGAAAGCTACGATGGCTTTGTGATCCTTCATGGCACAGACACTATGGCTTACACAGCCTCGGCCCTGTCCTTCATGTGTGAACATTTAGGCAAACCAATCATCCTAACTGGCTCACAGGTAAGAGCTGCTGCCATTTCAGTCGAACCAACAATGTGAGATAACATTTTTCTGTATTATTTACTCCCCTTTGTGATAAGATGTGTTCTATCTTCAGGTGCCTATCTATGAGTTGAGGAACGATGGCAGAGACAACCTGCTGGGGGCGCTGCTGATTGCTGGCCAGTTTGTCATCCCTGAGGTTGGGAAGAGAAGATTACACACACGATCCCCTTTTACAAAACATACAATTATAGGAGAGGAGTTGTTTGGTAGCCTCATAGTAAAGTTCAGAATTGTGGATTTGTGAATGTGAGGGGGGGAAAGAAAACATGAAGCTCTGCATTATCTGCAGTTGTGGATTCTTTTGTGAACTTCCCTCTATTGTAATCAAAATGTTATATCTGGTTTAGTTTACAAAGATGTCAATTCATGAATTCTAAATGGTAATGTAAAGGAAGAAATCTTGAATTTAATAGATCTACTAGTTCAGAGAAATACACCATGTTCTAGAAAGACAGATGTCAGCACTGATAGGTAACAAAAGCTCTCTTAAACAACCTGTGTGATCAGAATACTTTCTAAGGATAGTGTTTCGCAATGCTGAACAACAACTACCTGAACAGGAAGAACACTCAAAGGTGTAATTTATTCTCTCTTTGTGTCATGTTTGCATTGGCAGGCATTTCATAACGAGCTACATACAGTCTTTCGATGTATGTACACACGTTTTATAGTATGTGTTCAGTCAGGTGATGTTGAAGGGATTTTGTCTTTGTTGAATAGCAACTGTTGTGCATCAAACTTGTCTTTGTCTCTCTTCAGGTCTGTCTGTATTTTTACAATAAACTCTACAGGGGAAATCGTGTGACCAAGGTGGATGCTGGAAGTTTTAATGCGTTCTCCTCTCCTAACTTGGCTCCTCTGGCCACTGCTGAAGTGGATATTTCAAGTAGGCCTGTGGTGAAATGCATCTGTGTTCATGTGGAAAATAAATCTCACGTTTGTACAATCCAAAAGAGCCTGTTTTGAAAATAAAAAAAATCTGTTCTTACACATCTCTTTCTTTAGTCAACTGGGACACGGTGTGGAGGGCGAACACCACAGCGAAGTTTCATGTCAGTACCGAACTGAACAGGAACGTAGGCCTGCTCAGGCTCTTCCCAGGAATCACTTCTGCAACTGTAAGTCATTCTGGGTAATATGAGTTACATTGTTGCTTTTGTTATGGTGGTGCAAAAGATGTTTACCTATATCTGCCATACTGTACGTCATACTTTACAAGTATAATCTTATGTCATATTAAACTCAATCAAATGATGAGAGTAGGAAACTATAAAACTTATGTCAAAAATCTTGACTATGTTTCCAAACATAGCTGTCTGAGCCAAACTGTTGTTTTGTCTAACTGCAATAAAATAGTTAACTTTAATTTAATTGTGCTATTACCCGTCTTCTGTTACTCTCCCGGTCATGTAAACTGCCATCAAAGCTCAGCCTGGAGAAAGATGAAAAGGAGTTATGGGCCATGACCAATCACCCTGTAAAGAGGGAGGATTGGCATAGATACTGTAACATTTATCTGCACCTCCCCCTGCAGAGGCTGCTGGGAGAGCGGCTTTACTGTCTCAATCTGCTCCCACTGCCCAGTCCGACTATCAACACTTCCTTACAGCCTTTAACTGCCTTTATGAGGCATCACTTTGATTGGGCACTAGGCTCTTGTTTGCCCACCGAGAGCTTCGCTGGTAATCTGCATCAAACATTTCTGCTTATCGCATCAGAAAAATACTGACTGAACCTTGCACTTTTAATGTCACCTTCTTCTCACATTTTACGGTAACTGCCTCGGTCGTGCCAAGTGACTTTATGCTTGCTAATACCTTCAGATTAATTGCTCTCCTTCCTGCCATTTCAGTCATCTGCCTCTCTAGTCATATGCCATGGCTAATGATGTGGTATAGGACCTCCTGGTGCCAGCCAACCAGTGACTGAGATACTGGTTGCATAGAAAGCACCAGATGGGCTTTTAGGAGAGTGGACGGACTTGTGCGTTTGTGAAAGGGGCTGCAGGAAAAATAACATGGAATACTAATTCTTCAATTTGATTCCACACAGATGAGCAGCCAGATCAGATGGCCATCAATTTGGGGAGTTTATAATGTGAATCCTTCTTTTTCCAGGTGAGAGCTTTCCTGCAGCCGCCCATGCAGGGTGTAGTCCTGGAGACCTACGGCAGTGGAAATGCCCCCGATAACCGTCCTGACCTGTTAGAGGAGCTGAAGAAGGCCACGGACTCTGGTGTCATCATCGTGAACTGCACACAATGTCTCAGGGGGACTGTGTCTGCGTCCTATGCTACTGGCAAGGTACATAGAATCAACTGCTACTGACTCACAACATTAACTACATTTGTGTCATGAAAATAAACAAAACTCATATTCTTGTTACGTCTCAGGTGTTGATGGATGCAGGGCTGATAGCTGGTGGAGACATGACTCCAGAGGCTGCCCTCTCAAAGCTGTCCTATTTATTGGCCAAAACAGAGCTGGATCTAGATGCCAAGAAGAAGGTTTGTGTCTGCATTCAGAAGTCATGTTGTGATAACTAATAATCAAAGATGTTTCTTATCTTAATCTAATCTAAACAGACTGATATCAAGTACCCCTCTTATACTAGTGCAATAATATACTTTTTTTTTTACCAGCTGTTTACTACTTACTCTGTACAGATTTAATGTGATTGTCATCATTGCCATATGGTCTGGCTCTGTGTGCTGCACAAATCTTGTCCTTGAAACAAGCCGAGCTAACATTAGCTACAATTCAGCTTGTGGTCACTTCTGACATTATGTGTCCAATGAAAAGCCTCATAGGAACCATTTTCTATGAGGGGGGGGGGCATTGGATATAGTGTTCTACTCCCCGATTCTGATGTGGGCATTTTCAGTTGTACTTAAGCCATTTCAAGTAATAGTATGATTTATAAGAACTCTTGTAAAAATAGTATCCATGAGCAAAACAAGTGAAGCAGTTGTGTGTTTGTGTCCAGATGATGGCTCAGAACCTGAGAGGTGAGATGAAAGCCAACATAGCAGGCGCGAAGTTGGCCCTGAGCGACAGCCGCTTCATCCAGGTCATCGCCAAGAGCCTCAGCATCAGCTGCAAAGAGGTGACAGCACCGCTTCTACACTGACCTTTAAATCCACCAAACATACATTTCTGTCAAGTTTGTCATGAAGCTTTCTATGCGGGAAAATGAATTAAATCAATGAATTCAAATACATGACTCAAAGGTAAAGTTTGAAATGCGAAGCAGCTCTCTGATAAAAGTTTTGGGGGATGTCTGCAGGAGCTGGAAGCAATCCGTGATGCCCTGACCCCCTCGCTGGCATGTGCTGCTGCTAAGATTGGAGACATGGAGGCTTTGGAAGCCCTAAACGGCATGGTAAGTGATCCTGAAATCTCCACCACACAAACAAAAAAAAACCATTATAAATAGGAATGATCCAGGTCTAGGCACTCAGGATGGTTTGAAAAATATAAAAGGGTTTCATTTATAGGGCTAGAAACATTTAAAATACACCAACGCGTATCGACTTGCGCCTTCTTTAGGGTGTAGTAAATCACTAAGTTAGAAACCATCCTGAGGGCCTGGATCTGGGACCATGAGTTTTGGTCTTAAGTTTTCCTTTAGTATTCTATAAGCACAGGTTGTTTGAGGGATACCAGAAGCGCTCCTGTTGTTTCTCTTTTCTCACACATACTGAATGTTTGGCTGAAAATCCAAACCTGTTTTTTTGTTTCTCAGATTTATTCGCCTCTTGAGGCTGTGACACTGAGCGTAACAGTTTTACGTCAGCATTTAAGCGTTTGCCTCTGCTTATCTTTTTGGTGCTTATTGTGTGGGGTCAAAGCACTCGGGTAAACTGATTGTTCGCCTTTAACTACAAACTCTCAGGGTCAGTCCTCCTGTAGCGAGAGGGGTATTGTAAACGCACAGACCTACGGCCAAAGAAAACATGAGGTCAGACTGGTAAGGCAGGCCTAGAGTCACTCAGGCGGTCACATGTACATGTTTGTTTGTCGCTTGAACGGTTGTGTTTGGATTAGCCCACAGCTTCTACAGACCATCTTTATTTTGTTACTCAGTTATTGACAGTCATCAAAGTTCAGTGGTCTAATCAGGAATCATTTGTTTTGCTCACACTTTGTTGTACTCTGATGGTTTAATAAGATTAGGCTGGTGATATTCAATCTGTTATAATCAACAATAAAATAAAAAGCACCATAATGCGTTTGTCTGGCTGTCGATACTTTACTAACTCTCCTTGGCTCACTCCAACATGCGCTTGTAGAAAACATAAATCTTTGGAACAGATCACTAACACAGACGGATTCCTTTTTATTAGAGACATAGTTATTACCTTAAACAACTTGGAGCTTTATAACGAGAAGAATGTATTATCCCTGTTCGGGATTATTTGGAGCTGCAGATTGGTTGCCCTGGTAACTACAGTACAGAAGCAGGATGGTGTATTTTTGCGGATTCCTCTTAAGCTATAGCGCCATGCTTCATTGTAATTAAGAAAAATGTCAAGCGTTGCAGAGTTGTGGCTCATTGGTGAATTGTTATTCGTTTTTGGAGCGGTGTTAGGAGAGACAGCTTTAACAGTTCATGCTTATTTGTAGAATTCATTCATTTTTGTCCTTTGATTCTTTATTTATTCCAGATTTTTTGCCAATAAGAATAAAATAAAGGTGAAGCACTCAGATGTTTTGATGTTTTCGCTCATCATAGGGCAGTAACTTGTGTCTGGGAGACTATGATGGACGTACACCCCTACATATTGCCGCCTCCGAGGGCCACCTCAAACTGGTGCAGTATCTACTTGGTCATGGGGCTTCAGTCTATGCTAAAGATCGCTACAGTGACACACCTTTATGCAACGCGGTACGCTTCAGGTAAGACCTGCCTTTATTTCATCAACAAGATTTTATGTGTTTGTTTTTATCTCTTAATGTAACAATGTTGGTTATGACGTTTCTATCAGAACATTAAATGTTCCCTTTTGGCTGTTTGCAGCAACTGTGTGTTCCTGAAAATCTGTTGTTAATGGCTGCTATAGAGGGGACTTCATTAAATGAGCTGCTGCTAGCAAGGCAATGTGGCTTTGCTTAAATGGCAGGAAGGGAGCAGCGTCTGTCAGAGAGGGGGGGCTTAAACCAGGGGAGCAGCTCATAATGGAGTTTAGAGGCCAGGCAATAATTATAAACTAATTAGGCTAATTGTCAGCCAACAGTTTAGACTGTGTTTATTTTTACCAAAGCAGTTTTTTTTAATTTCTGTCTTTCAGTGACATTGCGCTAAATGTCTATGAGGGAGAAGCCAGCCACGCTTAATGTTTTAGTTTTAGTGCTATGTTGAGCCTCAGGGTGAAGACGTTGTGCGGGTGGAAACCTTGCCAAATGGCTGTTGTCCTATTTTAACGGTTGGCACTGCGAGTGTGGACTTGTTTCCTTTGTGATGCGAGAGGGATGCACTTGAACTCAGACACCTGTCGTTACACTTCCTGTGTTCCACACCTTGGCCTGATTTTCTCTTCCTACCTGTATTTAATGAGACAAAACCTACTCATAGAACTGGAGTTTTAAGAAGCAGTCAGCATGTGTGTCGCACTTTGAATGTCGTGCAAACCAACCTTTCTTATTGCGCTTCAATCCTGAATGCCCATATAAGGTGTTGCAGGAAGCAAAGAGAACGAAGGGTTACAGAACAAATGTGGGGAGTGTCCTCTGAACCAGTCCTACCAACCTGCTCCCAGTTTCACAGATGAGAGATACTGGCTTCTTCACCCTCAACCAGAAGGGCCGTGTCATAGTTTGTTTGGCTGCAGCTCTGCATTCCTCCAAACAATTAAACTTCTAATTGATCTGTTGGGGAACCTATACCTTTTTAAATAGCAAGCTCAGCCATTATCAAATGTAGCTGCATATTGGTCACCTATTGTCTGCCTTTTCAATTATTTATTTCGCTATCTCAACAAATGTCACTGCAGGTGACTCTTGCCTTGACGTTTTTTTTTGCATGAGATAAGGAACATGTTCCCACATGCTGAACCAAAACCACTGACAGAATGACACTGTGAATGAAAGTCCAAATGTAAACGTTTAGGATTGATAGCATCAAATCCAAATGTATACGGACAATGTATGAGTTTGGTTCTTTATTGATTGTGATAATTCATTTAAGTTAAAGCTGATTTTAACTCATGATATGCTCATAGTGTTTTTACATTACATATACAGTTAGAAATATAAGGTCCTGTTGCATGTCCTCTTACTACCTCAGGCACAAGGAGGTTGTGAAGCTGCTGAGAAAGACGGGAGCACATTTCTCCAGAGACGAGTTGGAGGAAGCAGGAACAGAGCTATGCAGGTAAGACACACACAAAAAAAAAAAATTCTCAGTATCGCAGCCATTCTCAACAGCCCATCCTACATAGTTGATGCAGGTACAACCAGTTGTCTCACTGTTACACAAACTGTAGGAATGCCCCCTGGCAGCATAGCTTCAGATCTCCTCTGCATCTATAGTGGCAGCAAGTGTACCACACACACCGGCTGGGCCTTGGTATTTATCCAACTGAAACACCCGACAGGTTTTGTCAGGACAATTGCATTTACAGTTTCAGACACACACCTTTAGTTTAGACACAACTAGCATTGCTCTTTTAAGATCAAATCAAAACATGCTGTGCGTCACAAAGCCCAACATTATTGCCATTCTACCCCAATTTCAGAAAAGTCCCTATAAACAACAATTGTCCTCCAACAAGTGTCAATTTGATATAATTTGATATTGTTAATATTACTGATTTTTGTGAAGCTGTGCATTTGACCATAATATCTCTGTTGTTTCTTGTGTATAAGTCTGGCAGCCATTGGTGACCTGGAGGGCCTGGAAATCTGGAGCCTTGCCGGGGCGAATCTGAATAAACCAGGCTATGATGGACAGAATGCCATTCAAGTGGTGGGTTATTGGATGGCCCTTTTTGGATAACGCTTTTAAAATGATAGATATTCATATTTATTCTGTTTCTCCTTCGTCATCTGTCACAGGCTCAAGCTGTCGGCAAAAAAGAAGTTGTGGCGTTTTTGGTGCAGCTGATGAGCAATAAATCCAAGGTTAGCGTTGTTCCCTTTTCAAGCTGCTTTAACGTCCCATTGCTCACAGCTTAACCTTTATCTTTTATCTACACTTTCTATACAATCTACATAATTCTCTGACTTTAATTGCCTCTCAACTACATGTTTGTCTTCTTTAATTTCAGGCCGTTTTTGATGAATTTAATGAGTGTGATGAATATGATGACGATGAGGTAAATGAGATGTTGTGATTGTGTGGGTTTCTCATATTTCCAGTGTTGAGCATGAGATCCCTCCTAGTAAGTTGCATTGACTCTAGGTCTTCTTTGTTCAGATCCCCTTGTGCCTGTTATCAATCCATCCCATATGCATTCACTTTATATGCTCGGTGTTGTGAATCGTATATCCCAGCATGCATTAGATGGCTCATTGTCTGTCATTGGTCAAAAGCACACATGTAAACACAACAAACACATTCACAACTACAGTGAAACTAGTGCTGCCAATTCACACGGCTCCCTGAGGAAAACCCAGGCAGACACTGAGAAAACATCAAACTCCGCACAGAGACGGTTCTGTCGGCCTTGTTGGGGTTCAAACCAAGGACGTCCTTGCGCGTGACGGTGCCCATGGGGCCTGTGTGCAAAACTTCAAATAACACAAAGATAATACCCAGTAAAACAGATAAGAAAGGTTTCAGAAGATGAAGGTATTTTTAAGAACAAGAGGATCTTTTGACTCCGTAAAATCCATCGATTAGTTTACTGACTTTTAACATTCATTGACATTTATTACTATTTTTTTTGTTATTATAGGTTCATCAATCAGTATTACTTACTTTTACGGGTGCTTCAGTGAATCAATTCTTATTTTCAATACATCAGCCTGGTTCTATGAGCAACATACAGTACACCTCACCCCTCTGAACAAAATTGGTAAAAACTGAGCAGTAAAATCATTGGACTGGACTTGGAGCCCCTGAACAGGACTACAAACAAAGTACTGCAAATAACCTAGAACACCTTTCACACACTTGGCGTCAGGACGCAGATAGAGATCTCTCCCTTTAAGGACACAATGTGCCAGACTGATGACGTTCTAAACCGATAAATACCTTTGAATTTGAATTAATCTAAAAAGTGAAAATTTCTCAATTGTTAGTGTGAATTGATTGTAGTGCTTTACATCAGAACATCAGAAATTGTTAGCTAAACATACCTCAGGTGTTTGTTTTTCAGAAAAAGCAATCAGATAAATCAGATCTGTAACCTGCCTGTGAACGTTAAACCTGTGCCGCCTGCTTGTCACCTAGCTGACTGGTGTGAATTTGCTTGTGTGTTGTGCATAAAAAGAAGTGAACCCTCACACATGTTCATCCCCACTCCATATTAACTCTGTCTCTTTTTGTCTTTGAAGAACAGTGAAGTGATTGAGTTCACCGCTTCACCAGGAGGACGTTGAGCCAACCAACTTGTACTCTGTGTAGAGCCGCGCCACACCAGGCCGTCCACACACCGTCCACTGTCCCTTTAAATGGCAGCACAAATTAAAATTCTGTTTGAAGGCATCACTGCTCGTGTTTCCCTCAAAAACCCTTTCAAAGCACAACATTGTTTTGTGTGCCCCCAAAAGACAATCAGTAGACGAACGTGTGTATGATTGTTGCACAGTGATATATGTATGAGAAAACATATGGTCTTTATGAATGTTTATCAAATGATTTTATTTTAATAAACACTGTGACTGTGACGTCCCTTCAGGGATCTTAAGGTGAACTTCACCTGAGCTGTTTTTAAATGAATTGAGCTGATACAAACATTGACTACTGTTACATGACTTTATAAAGAAATGCTATCTTATTATAGCAATAAATGTTACTACAGGGTACATTCACTGATTGTATTTTTACACTGATTTTAAAAAAAGGCAATGGAACATAACTTGAAATGAACAAGTTGTCTTGCCTTTTAATCATATGTGATATTTGACAACTGTCGCACTTGTCGACTTTCAGTAAAACTTTCAGTAAACCTCAACCTTTTTCAATCTATTCTGCTCAAACAGGATTAACAAATCAACAAAAACCAGCAGCTAACCTTCCAGACTCATCCAGCCTGTTTCTTCTGTTGATTGCCGAGCTTGAAAAGTCGCATTTCTCCCTTTTAGATGGGAAAGGGGAAAACCAGACTATTGTTCGAGTGAGATTAAGAAGTAAACCTGCCTCGGTTTCTGTTTTCTTACATATTTTTAAAAGTCTTCATTTATTTACTTTTTTCTTTACTTATCTTTGTTGTGCAATGTTTTGCTGCCCTTGTGTGATTTAGTGTCTGTAATGACTGTCGGTCATTTTTTTTACACCTTGATGTTACTAAGTGTAAAGAATGGTCGTTGATTACACGTGACTTCAAAGTGTAAACACATTTGAAATGACTGGAATGTTTTTTCTTTGTTTTCAATGCTGTTATTGTCTCCCTTATCCAAAAATGTTAAAGGGTCATGTGTTTTAAAAACTGATACATGTTGGTCAGTTTCTCATATGGAAAAAAAGCAACAGAAATAAATCTTGTGTTTCAAAGCAGTGTCTTCTGTGATTGCCCCTACATTGCACCAATCCATGAAACTCGCATGAAACATTGCATTTACTGCTCCTGGCTAAAGATTCATGTGCCCCTCTGATTTGACACGGTTTTCTCTATGAATTAGTGCACGAGCTACCAATTGGTAGAGGTCATTTCCCTTAGTGTGCACAGTTCCTTTGTGTTCTCTGCAGAAATGTGCTCTGAATAATAATTGGATTCACTGCGTCTGCTGTGGGCCTTAAGGAGAAATTCAACATCAAACCCGCACACTGAGCTTGTTTAACACCTTTCATTAAAACCCCAAAGTAAATCCATGGAAAATTAGGCAAACTTAGAAGACAAAGATGATATAGAGTACATGTGACTTCCCGGCCTGCACTTGCTGGTATTCGCTATCTGTGTCTTGGGGGCGGCTGCTGCGTCGTGCTTAACCCAGCTCGTCCGGTCAGACCAGCATGGGCCTCATTCCTCCCTGAATGAGAAACTTGTATGAACCTAGCCCTAAAACACTATATAAAGAGCTCCTTACTCTGCAGTCACTCAGTCTGAGCAGGGATGACAGGAAACACCATCGTGAAAGGACAGAGCTTAGGCCTACCTCCTCCAGGTGAGAACCTTTACATAGACTATAACTTTCTTGGCTTGTATTTGTACATGTTCGAACACAGGAGCCGAACTCTGCCGTGGTGATGCATTTACTACCACTTCACCATTTCAGGAAACTCATTTTGGCTGTTTTCCTCCCTCTTAACAGTGCATTCGGGAGTTTGATGGACGGCATTTTGCCCTGAAAGAGTGTGTGGTCTCTCTGATTAAGTGGTTCTCAACAGTTCAACAGTTCTTTGAGAAAATTGTGAAATGTTTAGGACCACTTGACCAGGCAGACGAATGCTGTCAACCAGTCGAGGCAAAAATGCTCCCGTTGTATGGATCTATAAAGGAAAGAAAACATCTCCCAAGACTTCTAATGACTTCAACAAGCACTGTGTGATTTCCTGCTGACGTTTCTCTCCGTCTTCTGCTCTCCTTGTGCCCTCTGGTGTTACAATGACAACTGCAGGCCAGATTCTGTGTGTGAAGGGGGGGCTGTAAAAATCAGCAGGCCTCAGTCTTTTCGTTCTGCTGGCACGTGTACAGATTTTTATAGCTCTGCTGCTGCACCTTTTTGCTGCTTTACTATTGTCACTATTCAGAAGTACTGATTAAAACAAGTCAATAAAAAGCCATTTGTCTCTGTTGAATCCTGTATGGGGCGACGGTGGGCTGTATAAATCAGCAGAGATGGTCGCTGTCCAAAGTACTGAAACTTGCTGCAAAAGGTTAATTTAGCGGAATAACTGCATCTGCTTAACTTTTTAAAAATCCCAATCTGCCTAACATGAAGAGAAAAAAAACGAAATACGTGTGTTGGTAAGTGTTAAAAAACGAATAAGTTTGAGTTACTTGCCTCTGCCTTTAACCTAATTACATTCAAACTTCTTGAACTTGCTTAAGTTGGACTGCAAATGACTTAATTAATTCTAAACACACGCATTTGCACTACCATCTCTTGTTTTCATGACTAGTTTCGTGGGAAAACCTGATTTAAAGCCTCAAAAGCTGACACGACTCCAGCAAGAAAATCCGTCCTCCTTCCCCCCAATGGGTAAAGGCTACTTTATACTGCATAAATCATTCATGAAAGCACTATGCACCGATTATTCCCCCTCTCCTCTTAGACAGCCCCCATCTCCCCTTTCCCTTTGATCTCCTCCATGCGCCAAGAACTATCAATATTTGCTAAACGTTTCTCACAAAGCCTGTCCGTGAAGCTGCAGAGGTCTCAGGCAGAGGAGAAGACATTGGAGAGGCTTTAATGAGATGCCCAGAGCGATTTCTCTTATACGTGCGCGAGGGCAGCAGATGTAGCAGCACGTGCAGTCCCGGGGGACCACCTCCCCTCCCCGACTGTCCTCGGAATTTCATCAGCGGCCAGGGAAGGACCCAAACCCAGACCTTCCTCCAGTGGGGAGGACAGGGTGGGTGACGCACGTGGTAAATCATCTTTACTATGGATTGTAATTATCGGTTTGCTGACAAGTCCTTCCCCCCTCCCATCACAACACGTGTGTGCGTGTGTGTTCCTCTGTGTACTAGGGTGATGAGTGGAGAGATTTGCGAGGTGTTTGTGGGATTAAAAATAAGTTATTCATCTCGAGAATATTTATTGTTTCCCCCCCCCCCCCTCCCCCCCCTCTGCTCAGCTGTCAACGCTTCATTGTTGCATGAGATATTCAATCATGTCTGACCTGTTGAAAAATAAACAGCTCGTCAAAAGCACTCAAACTTTTTCTTTCTGTCCCAGTGACCTTCAACTTTTAGTTTTTGTATTTAATCAGATATTCAGCTCCACACCAAACTTCGTCTGGACCAGCAAGTGGTTGAAGGAAAACACACTAAAATGTATTTTACATTGAGCTATTCGACACTGTTTCCCCACTGAATCATCATTAAAAGTCAACCTGAAAAATGTCGTTTAATGTCCTCTGGGGGGAGTTAAAAACATAACCGCGATGACGTCACCGTGATGTAATCAGGATTTGGTTGAATCAGAAGACTGTGTTCTCTTCGGCCTGTGCGCACACTGAGGGCACGGTGTTTAAAAGATGATCGTTATCATAGTCTGGAAAGTTTATCGAAACTGCCAGTTCATGCATTATGGGAAATGTGGTGTATTTGGCCTTTGTCAGTCCTATGGTTTAAAGTCTGAGATGCAGTCTCTACAGCCTGGATTTAGGCCTAACTAAAAATCAGTCTCTTTGAAGTACTCGAACATAATGAAAGAGTTTATAAGTCTTATTTACTGGAATATAAATTTAGCCTAATCAAAAAAAGCAGATTTTTGAGATGCCACAACTCAGTTTGAATTTTATTTGAGTTCATCTTCCTGCTGTGAATTTAAAAAAAATGTGCATTATCCACCATGGACGCTGCTGGTTCTGTCCCACTGCTCAGCCCCGCGTGAATGATGACATCATCACTACAGCAGTCGTATGCCTCTTTGCTGCAGGAGAAACTAGTTCCAATTCCCACATTAAAACTAAGATGACAATTGGGTTCTCTGAAGATTCTGGTTATGTCTGGTGTAACATTAAAAACAATATTCCCACACATTCACGTAATGACTCCCCCAAAAACGCAACTGCCTGCTTGCCTCTACCATTCAACCTGTGAGATAACTAGCTTCAACCTAGAGTTGGCGAAGGCTATTCACTGCGTGTCGATCAGCAATCAGGAGCCCTTACTGAGTTTCCGACATCAGATGCGGCTACAAACGGCTGAAATCATCATGTTGCTCATGAGAGTTTTATACAGTGTAAGATTATTATTGCAAAGCAGATATCTATAGATTTTAATACAGACTGATCAGAAAAATCAGTGTTAATTTTATTTGGAAAACTGACGCTACAGATGATCTTTAGTATAGTCATAGTATGTTAATAAGTTTCTCCTTTTTGATATTTCACTGTGGGAAATATAGTAATAGGATTCTGAAGCAACACAAGAAGCATATATACAAGACAGTCTACTACAAGAGCATTATATAGTAGATATAAGGTGAGCTATGATGAGATCATTACTGCGTGCCACTCGGACTACCTATATGAATATTAGGAACATTACAGGAAATATGTCATTAGGGGTTATGGCCAGGATTGTCATTGTGTTTTACATCTTCGTGTGTGAGACTGACAACGACGCACCGGCAGATTGGGTATGAGAGCAGGTCATCATGAGGGAGAGGGAGAGAGAGAGAGAGAGAGGGGGATGATCGAGTAAGTGACTGAGAGAGAGGGGGGGGGGGAGAGAAAATGGGAAGGAGGGGGGAAGAGAGACGCTGGAGAACAGAGAGCTGCAGACGCGCAAGGTGCTCCTTCGCTCTCAGACCTGCTCGCGCTCAAAGATCAGGGCACGAGAAGCCTCAGGGTGGCTTTAACTTGTCCCACTGGATGTAAACCTTTTTCTTTTTTTGCATGCCTGATGGATTGTATCACTTTATCATCTTCTCGGAAAACTGGAAATCTAAGAAGTGATTTTACGCACACGTGAGAGCGCTCACCGTGACTCACTGGATGTCCGGATTAAAACACCTTGTGGATCTTTCTGGAGGGTACGAGAGAAATGACTTAAATGGATATACAAATCAAGTAGGTTTCTCGAGGAGTGGAGTGCATTCTAGGCTACACACGCAGCCCACATGGCTCTGCCAAACTCATCGGGGTCTCCCGGAGCCGGGAAGCCCAACCCCAACGTCATAGATCTGGGGACGATCTTCGTGGACTCCGACATCATTTTTGGCTTTACAAGTCACCTGCTGAAGAGGAAAACAAAGGTAAGAGTGCCCTGGATGGATGATGAATCATAACATTAAAATGTGTCTTCTTCAGTTTGTTTACAATACAAGAAAAAAGATAACGGAACAGGCAGTTGATGTGCGCTTGACGGCTCCTGTCCGGTTGTCAGGACCTTGAACAGCACCTCGCAGCATCCTTATCCACGATTTTTCTCTCAAAACTTCATCCTTGGACATTATTCCTCTTCGCATTTTGTATTATTGAACACTTGTGCACAATATTTCTGCATGCAAGTGACTTTGCCAAAGATGAACTTTTATACAGAAAAACTATATCCCGGCCTAGAGCCAATGACCAGAATGCCCCATTCAGGGTTTGATAATAAGATTAAAGATTAAAACTCCGAATATTTAAATGTAATTGATTATTTAGCCTATTTACAGACGTGTGGACTATCCTGAGATCTATGACTAACAATTAGTTTAGTTTTCAGTTTCCAACATACAAATATCGTTCTGAAGCCTCCAAATGTTTGCAATTCAACAATAAAAAAGGCTTTTAATGACAAGTAAAATGTGTTTGACCCTTTACACGTTTTCATTTGAACATCCTCGTAATTTGGTCAGAGTTGAACAAACCTGGGTACAAAAGGTTCCGTGTCCCCATAAATAGCCTCGGTCGTTTGAGGGCAGGAAAAAGAGACAAACTGTTTCAGACTCAGAGAACAGCAGCTCATGTGGCCACTTTCGCTTACGTCACCCACATGAAATATTTAAAGTTTACCAATTTAATATTTAATCCAAGCACCTCCACCCTGCCAATTTGAAAGATGCTGTTCTGCCATTTGACCTGAGGATGGCGCCAGACACCAACAACAACAACACAGAGGCAAACCTGCGTCTGGAGGGAGAGGCAACAGTTGCTGCTGTTTGCTGAATTTGAGCGATCACAGCCCAAATAGAAACCTAATCATAGAAATGATCCATTATTCTAATTTTTTCTTTTTTTGAAGACAGGCCAATTATTCAGCAATAAACTGGCTGGGATATACGATTGTAAAATCAGAAATTAATTTTGCTAACTTTTACTCTGGTTTAATGTGTTTAATGGGAAATTCAGCCAACACTGGAGACAGTATAAAAACAAGCATCAGAACACTGATATAGCCTAGTTTTAGTGTGCAACTACCTGAAACAGTTAAAAGCAACCATTAAATTAAATAATAATAATAAATCAAACTTTAAATAGGCTATCGATGAAATTCCATGAAAACACAAGGCGGATATTTGGCAATTAGGAGTTTTGTTATGAATGTGCAAGAATCGTGAAACATCAATAAAGTGTTGAAAAAATAGCGGATGCGGAGAAGTTAAGAGTGGTCTATGGCTAAAGAACAGATCAGAACCCTCTGTAGTCCCTCCACCTCGCCCAGGAAAAGTTTTCTTCATCCCTCCCACTCCAGTAGTAACACCGCCTCTTGCTCTGGGCTGAGCGTCCTCCTGTAACCAAAACTCCTCTGCTTTAAACTTATGGCACACAGTCACCAGTTGCCTTCGACCAGCAGCTACTGGTCCAGTTAAAAATCTGACACATGACTGGTTAACTTCAGTCAGGGCTTCAGTGCAGCCTATGGCTCCTCTGTCCCGCGTTTTACAGCGGGAAAACGTTTTCATTTGGAGTAAGACGACCTCCTGAAGGTGTTACATTAACCTGGGAGAATGAGCTGGTTTGGGGGCATTTCAACTCCCGATGGAAAAGACCAAAACAACCGTGTGTTCACTGTAAGTGCCTCTCAATGGACATGTTTAAGTGTACAAGTAGGATTTGTCTCGTGTCATTTTCAGCTCGCTTAAAGTCGCAGAACTTTGGTGCGCACTTTGACAGGTGCTCTGTATTCAAACAGGTCGTCATGGGACGAACAAACTCTTTCACTTTCACACTTGTTGTCTTTCTCATAACCCATCTTAATACAATGCTCTTTCTCTTGCTACAGGTGGAGGGATGTCCGAGTGGAGAGTCTCCGGTGACCCCCAGGAAAAGACTCCTCTCTGCGGAGGACGCGCGCTGCAGTAGCCGGCCTCCCCCTGAGGGCGCCGGGTCAGTTTCCATCTCCGAGTCGGAGGAGAAGGGAGGCTTCTGCCAGCAATGTCAAAAGAAAGTCACAGAGCTGAAGAAGCAAGCACTAGCCCTGGCAGACCAAAACTCATTGAAGGTTGGTGTAAAAAAAACTTTTTTTAACGATGTTTTTGCCAATTTTTCATAGATTTCAAATCTTACTGCAATTATTCTGACCATAAAGATTTAAATAGGCTACTGTGATCACCTGGATTGCATTGCTATGTTACTGTTAAAACATGCCTGCATTTTGTCCACCTGCACCTGCTTTGAACACACATACTACTGAACAATGCCATTTAATCTTTATATAGGCCTACTTTATAGTTGTACCAAATATGCTCTCAAGTTGTTTATTGCATGTTTGACTTCAAATACCAGCCTTGGATGTGAAAATGGACGCTTTTGAAACTTTGAAAGTGGCCCATTGTTTGGCTAAACAATGCTTATCTTTTTATTTTGCTGTTGGGCGTGGGGGATTGAGGGTGGGGGGGGGGGGGGGGGGGGGGGGGGGGGGGGGAGAGTCGGGGGAGTTGAAATGAGCGAGCCGCTCATGTTGGAGACTGCGGAGAGGAAGTTAAAGTCCCAGTCGACCTTCGCTGTGCATTGAAAGTGTTCCTGTATGGCTGATCCCACAATTCCCACCGCTGTTAAATATAGGCCCTGAGACTGCTGCGTCTGTTGTTGTGGCTGGCTGGGTTTTACCCCTTTGAGTCTTTTCTCCTTTGTTGAGAGTCCCAAAGTCAGATTGTGTTACAGCTCTTCAAGGTTCACCTCAAATCCCACACATCCAAAAGTCCAGGTAGACAAGGGACAAGGGGGCATTTTTGGAGCACCTGTGTGGTCTCTTCTGAGCCTATCAGATCTTTGTTCAGGTATCAGGTAAGTCCATCCTGTAAACACATGAAGCTGACCCCTGTTTGCCATTATCTACCATGGGAACTCACCTCCCCTTTTTACTGTGGGACCCTCCAGAAGTATTTTGCAGCCTTCTCCAGGTGCTCAGAGACCGGCGCAGCCCCCTTTCCCCCCTATTTTGCACTTGTTGATAGCTAAATTGGGCCTTAATTCCGGGGTGACAAACAATGATGGCAGGGTATGCTTATTGTGAAGAGGTTATGGTATGGTCTTCTTTAAGCGAAGGATAATAAACCCATTGTCTTTGCCCACCTGTAAGTTCTCATTGTATGCATGATTGCTTTCAAATTGCTTCCTCCGTCGGAGGAATAAGGTCACACGGGTCACTCAGGTGGCCCTGCTGGTGCATCTTGGACCACGGTACCTGCCAGGGTTCAGTCTGTGTTGTGTCTGAGGTCGTCATGGGAAAAACCAAATCGGAGACTGTTTACCCGAGGTCGCAGCTTCCCCTTCCCTCCCCATCCGTCTGCCGTCCCGTTTTTTTGTGTGGAGAGGAAGTCGGCTTGGTCCCCAGACATCCCTCTACAACCTCCCCCCCTCACCCTGCATGTAGACGTATTGTTTAAATACAGTTGTAGTACAGAGGGGATCAAAACTCAAGGAAGAGTGTTTGGGTTGACTGAATTCACTTTGTACATGAAAACAAGAGGGAAAGTTGCTGAAGCCTCTCCGACAGCTTTTGTGTTTTCCTGTTATGGTCTAAAGGAACTGCACACACTGTTAACGGCAAGACGACTTACACTGTAGCTCAGAAGTTTTAACAACAGTTTCACCTCTGCACAGAAACCACTTTTGCAGTAATTGAAAAATGGAAATAACAAGTTAGTTTTTCTGCATCCCCTTCCACTGGAAGCAACATTTTCATGCTTTCTGACCTGAAAAAGCCTGCTCCAATACAAGAGTATTTACGTTTGTGTTTGACAACTTTCTAGAACAACTTAAACTGCAGATGCAATCATACTTCCTTTTCTACACATCATTAGCAATGCTTTTAAGTATTTTATGGCATTTTTTGAATTCCTAGCCCCCGCAAATTAACTTTGTTGGAAGTATTTCCTTGAGCTTGCACCATTAACTTCAAGCTGAATTGGTATCTTTCTGAAAGACTTAAAACTGCTCTTGGAAAAATCCCATTTTCCTAAAAGACAGGCATTAACAGTAGAGACTCTGCAAACCTCCAGACTAGATATAATGAGGGGAATTCACCGACTTCATTTGCATAATTAAAACCTACAGTCAGGAATAACTTCAGTAGTGAATAGCAGACAGTCTGGGTTTTAATAATTGTGCTTATTGTGGCTGGACAGGGAGCCTCGGTGAGTATGATGTGAAGAAAGATGATCACCCAAACCACAATTTCAAAACACTAATTAGCCTTTTATTTTATTCAGACTCTGTTGAAACAGACAGATAGAACCTCACAGCTGGATGAGATTCAATAGCAGCCCATAAATGCTACCTATTGCTTGATTTTGGAAGTCTGTGACCTGAGGGGGGGATACTTAATATTTTAATTGTTTGTGCATATGAGACGAATTGAGACGCAAGTGTTTTTTGAGCCTGTGCCATCAACTGTCACTTGTAAAAGTTAAGAAAGTGTCAGTGACAACAACAGGTGATTAGGTTTGTAAAGAGCTAAAAGCATAAAGTCATTGTGACCTGTAAGGACGATCATTCCTTCCCCTTGGTCGTGCTAGAGCAGCTCAAACCCAGAGTCACAGTTTTAGAAGGGTTCTGTTATTGGATATCTTTTCTTTTTCGGGGTGGGGTGAACCTGAGTAGTGTTTGTTGATCTTTGAGAGGTGGGAGGGAAAAGTCAAAAAGACTTGATGTTAATAAAGTTAAAGGTTGATTGCTAATGTTTAAGTAATCTGTGGAAGCTCAAGTTAGAGGAGTAAAAAACAGTTTTTAGAAATGTAAAAATATTTCTTTGTTAAGCTGTTGTAAATGTACGAATGCATCAGGAGCCGTCAACCAGTCAGCTTAGATGAGCATTAAAAAAAACAGGACATAGCAGGTGGCTAGCCTGAGTCTTTCCAAAGGTAACAAAATACACCCCCCAGTATCTTCAAAGCAAACTAATGAACACACAATGGACCTCTTGAGATCAGAACACGTATAAGAAATGAAGCAGAATATTCTATTGGGACAATAAAGTCAAAGAATATAAACAAGACAATAATACAAGGGCGACTGCTTTGGACCTAAGCTGGTGAGGGATACTGTCGGAATGAGATCAAATAAATGTTTAGTCTTGTTGTTGGTTATAAATCACTCAGCCATTGCTGCTTTTGCTGTTAGCATTTCTGTGAACAGTAGGGCTGCTGTCTATGTGTGTGTAAAATGTACATTAATCTCAAACCAGTTTTTGATGCCTCCAAAATAAAACATATTTAAACTTGTAAGTATTTTGAACATGCAAACCAGCTGACTTTTGATTTAATCTAGCCACTAATAGTTAATGAGAAAACTCTTAAGTTTGGTCAAGCAATAAATATTACTGTTATCCTTTTTTTCCGGGCCAGGTATATCTTTTTCTGGATTGGTCTATCTTGACATGCAAAGCTAGTAGTTTCTGCTTGTTTCCACTCGTGGTGCTAAGCTAACATCTGCTAGCTACAGCTTTATTTTTAGTGTACAGACATTGGTGGAAGTAAATATCACACTGGACTTAAGCAAATAATCACAGTTACAAAAGTATTCAACCATTTCAGTTAAGATTACCCGAACGTGTTTGTTGTCCTCCAAGCTTTGATGTAGGAATCTTTAATTATAAAACTGTTTTACTAACGTGGACATTTTAAAGCCAGTGTTTTTGAGAGGAAGCAGTTTGGTTTGGCATGCTTAAGAGAGGTCACTAAATAAGTCAGCAGTGCTAAACACACGCTCATAAATACTGAGGTCTATGAATAATCGAGCAGTCTTGGCCCTTGTGAGTGCACTGACTGATTAACAGAGAAGGTCCTGCGTTGGTGTGAGGGCTTCAAGATGTGGATTCACTTGAGCTGCTGGAGGTTGAGGTCAGTTGTTGCCAGGTGGTCAGGGCATGTGGAAACTGAGTTTAGTTAAAGCTAACCACTTTTTTCTTTCTTTTTTATGAAGATCCAGGTCAAAAAAAGTGAAATCCTTGTGACAGAGAACAAGCTAACAAACAGTTAATCTCAAATACATTGCCCTGCTGATGTATGCACAGTGTGTCCGAGCCTATTATGGATGGCTTATGTGATGAATGTTGCTGTAGGAATCAATTTGTACAATGAGGCCAGTTTTTTTTTTCCCCAAGTAGAATTCATAAATTATGGGAGCGGTAATTTTCACAAATGACTCATTTGCATTCATGCTTGCTTTGTTTCTGCTTTGTTCTCCGTTGACCCTTGATCCACTTTGAGTGTGGCGTTGTGATTGAATCCATGTAAGTGAAGTGTAAGTGAAATCCCGTTGAGTTTCCTGAAGCAATGAAGAAAGTAAATAAAACAATGCTGTACCATGCAACAAATGTTTCCTGCATACAAAGGCATTGTTTGAGAGTTCAGTTGACTCTGTATTTTGTCACACATTTCTGTACATGTACGTGAACGTACCAATCTATCAGTTACTTTTATTTGGACAACAAAAGTTATTGTATGACGTAACACAGAATAGCAGGACTATTTCCTCTAATAGAGTGATCCAATCTTCATCAATCATGAGCAAGCACTTGGCCAGTAGAACCAGACCTATTGCTTGATTGCCATTTGCCTTGACTGGATGGGCCAAGAAAGTGCTGTGGACTGTACGTTCTTTGCTTTAATCCCATTTCTCTTACTCGCTTGCCTCCTCCTTGCCCACTTATGCATTTGTGTAACTGTCAAAGTGGAGTGTTTGGTTGCCAAGTACCCAGCAGCAACATATGCTTTGTTGGTGGTGTTTCTGTGCAAAGATGAGTGTGTGTTTACATTTTTGCGTAAGATAATTTTTTCAGGAGACAAAGTGAAGAAGTGGGGGCTGGTTACCGGCTGCAGGTCCACCTCCCCAGCTACTGTTTCCCAGGCATGTCAGAGGGAGTGTTACCTCTCTTTTGTTGACTGACCTCAGACCTTTCTGTCAGTTTTCCCACTCTTGATGGTGGGTTAGGGTTTCAGGGGGCCAACCTGGACTGGAACAGGTGTACACTGCCCTTTTTCGCTGCAGGAGGGTTAGGCAATCGGGCGAAGTGACTGGCAGATGGATAGAAAAAAAAAAGACTGTGTGTAAAAGAACCCTCTGGTTGTGAAACCTGAGCTAAAGTAGAGGTAAAACAGAGCATGACCATATTTTTCTATTCACCTCTAAGCACCTGAGCCCCCTGAGGCTCTCTGTCGTGTGTGTGTGTTGTGTGCCTGCTCACCGGTGCGTGCACCCCCGAGAGCCCGGGAGGAGATGAGAGACGAGGCAAGAGAATGGAGGAGACTCAGGAGGCTGAGTGGTCCCCTCGCTTCATCCCTGCATGCAGTGTGACTCCTGCTTTATGGCATGTGGCTGTATTAAACCGCCGAGTAATAATCTGGTGTCAAGTGGTGCAGAGACCACAGACATCAGTCATAGCACTGCCGTTCTGTACTGTACACATGAGCCTCGGCAGCACGCAGCTGTTCACTGCCACATTACCTCAAGTCTCTTCATTCTCATCCATTCTCTTTTTCAGGAGCTGGCAGCCAACACTTTGAGTCACACATCTGCATGCATTGTGTTCAGTTACTTTATACTTACTGTTAGAGCTGGGTATTAAACCTCAATCATTTTTTCACAGAACCTGAAATGAGTTCTTAGCAGGAAGTATTAAAAACTACAAACCCTGGCATCCATTGTCTGGCTATTCAAAATCCTATTCATGTTTTATTTAATTTATTTCTTTGTGATACATCTGAAAAGTTGCTGCTAGGTATTTCATGTACTGAAAGTTTCAGCAGCTTCTTTTCTAAATTGAAAATTTATTTTCATAGGAAAACATGGTTGGATTTATGAAACCAAAGTTATCAATAGAGTATAATTTGGTAGCTTTATGATATAACTCGACTATTCTGTTGCCACTAGTAAAAAAACACTTCAAATGACACAGGCTGTAGCGACACTTTTACAGAACAGGTAATGCATGTTATATAACCAAATCCTAGTAGGATGAAATGTTCTTAAAAAAATCCCTTTTTTCTATAATTTTACAGCTTTTTTTTCTACTTGGAAGCCATATTTTTCCGCCACAGTGCTTTAGAAGTCGACGATGGAATGACTGCGTCATGGAATGTAAATGGTTTTTCATCAACTTTCCACCTTCTAGATGTTCCCATCTGGTTCTGAAGTTTTCACTTACTAACCTTCAGGCAGAGCTGGAATGGATGTTTCATCTTCACTATATCAGCTGCAAATTCTCTTTAATTTGGCGATCTGAAAGTGAATACTTATCGCAATTGGAGAGGCTAAATTGCTATGAGGCAGAGGGCAGGAAATGGGTTCAGGGTGCACAGATGTGAGGGTTGATGGATCTTGTCGGAAACTGAGCTGATGCTGACGCCTCATGCTCATCCCCTTTCAACAGGGGAATATGAAGGAATCTGTTGGAGGATGAGGAATTCTCAACCCGAAATAACTTTCATTCCTTTCAGCTGCACTGCGCTCATGACTGAAAATGAACAGTAGCTGACTGAGGTGCAGTTTTCCTCTAGACACACACATACACACACATTCACATCATCTGCAAACAGATACACGTGCACCCGGGTCAACCCATGGTTGAGTTCAGACACCAGCACATATGCACAGAGTTTACCTGAATGTCTCCTCTTTTGGCCATCTGGCCCTTTCTGATACACCTGCATGCCACTTTAATGTCTACAGAGAGTCGTTCCAGATGTTCCCTCAGTTCCCTGTCAAGGTGAGACGAGCTATTTGGAGCTGCTTAGGCCTGGGAATTTACTCTCCTGCCCTCAGTTATTGTAAAGGTTGCGGTCTGCTTTCATTCGCTAAAGTCAAATATTCAAAGTCAACCTATTATCCCTAACAGTTATTCAGTAAAGACGTTCAATCAAAGAGTGGGACTTAAGAGAGCAGCTGCACCATTACCTTATAATGAGCTGATGAAAAAGCAATAAGCTACCAGCCATGAAACTTTATGCTTGGTTGAATGTCTTAGCTTTTCCTAAATCCCTTTAAATATTGGCCTGGAGATGCATGTTGCACTTAGAGATGTACTCCATACACAGATGGGAAATTAATTGTTTTGTTTTTTTCAACACAATTGCAAATGATTTAAAAGTCTTTTTTTTGTATTTCTTTGTATTTTGGGACATTCTGTTATTCATTTTTCACCAAAACTTGGAGGACATTCATTTAACAGCCTATGAAGCTAGAACTGGGAGTTAGCTTACTAGGATAACATGAAATCTTACAGCAGGGTGAATAAGCTAAGGATTAACTTAAAGGTTGCTAGCAGACTGACTTTGTTTGTAGCAAGGCTAGCAGTTTCCCCTTGTTTCAGTCGAAACAATGAGTTACCTGTCTTCTCATATAGGCTAAGTTAACAAAAAATAAAAAAAATAAAGCTGGTTTCCTCCCAAAGAATATCTTTCTTTAATCAGTATGGCTTTTTGACTTCATGCTAGCTAGCATCAAACAAATCTGTTATAAGTGGTCATTTAGAGTTAGCAAAAGCAAAATCATGGTGTCTATCACTGTAATAGTCCAACATCTTTCTGTAAATTTGTGTTTTAAAATAGACATGACTTAGTAGGCATTTACAACTGAGAACTGGATCTTAATTTGGTCCATTTAACAATCGTTTGTACAGAATTCTTTGAATTATAGTACCAGGAAATGGTGAGATTGTGACAACACTTTCATTCTTTGGCTGTTTCTCATTGTTTGTATATTTAAAAAATGATTGCCCTGCATAATAGCTCTCGTCTGAATGGGTTTACTGCTGTTTACTGAGGGATCTTGAGCTACAATGAGCCAGACTTAAATGAAACAATGGATGTGCAGTCTGGGCTGACAGGGCAATGTGTTAGAGCACAGCAAAGGTCTGCAGAGTCTGAGAACCGAGAAACAAAGCCTGAAATGTCAACGAGCAAGGAACACAAATGCAACAAGAAGTGTAAGCAGTGGGAATGAATCAGTTTGACTTTTTAATTTAGGTTGAACCAAAGTGTGCATGTGTGTCTATATACATACTGCGCATGCTCTTATAGCCCAGCTCCATATGTCAATGCTATGTGAAGTGATGAGCGATCTGGACAGGCAGCAATCCATTATTGAGCCTGATTCAGAGTATTGGAAAAACATAGTAGTTGAGGTATATTTCGAGCGGGCACTCAGACACTGAGGAGCACTGAGATGGAGGTAATCTCCTGCTGGCTCCATAAAACGCCTCAATTGACAGCAGGCCTTGTGGTAGCAGACAAATCGCCTGGCTTTTAGCAAAGTGCTGAAAGAGAATGCCAGCACTGTGTATCCTAGCCAAGATGGATATGCAGACGACAAACTCTGGGCTGTTTGGGCGTGGCTCCCTTGCTCACAGCAAACAGTGGATCAGAGTATGGTGTCGAAGTTGGACTTGACATTGCCTTCTTTGCTTTCCTACTGGCAGATGTTTGTTTGTTTTTTTTGTTTTTTTTTTGCCTTATTTATGTTTGCAATCAGGAAAACATGCCCAAATTACTTGGAAAATTGTTGTTATAAAGTGTATTATATATTAGGAGGATCTCTTAAGTTTAACTTATTTGTTTAAACTTTATTTATATAACTCATTCTTTCATGTTTGGGGCTATAAGGCAAACTGTTAACACTTTGCTTTCATAATATCACAGCCCCAGCCCACAGTGACTGATATATATACAACACATCAAGTTTACATTGAGCTGCATGTATGTGGTGTCATGGCAGGTTTTCTGCCAAATACTAGTAAAATAAATATTCAACATTTATCTCTGTTTTGGTCTCCACCAACTCCTAAGAGAAACACGTTTCGGCAGCTTCACTAGCTTGTTGCTGATAGCTGCTAACTGCATGCCCTGTTTAGTGTTAACAGGTAGCATGCAGAAGCTTTTAATGGTTTTGCAAAACGTTGCCTGAAACAACAGAGATTACATTAAGAAAGAACTGAAACATAAAAGTTATGTGCCTGTCACAACAAAGAGCTAAAGAGTTTCTGTTTTGGTTCTTCAGTGTGAGTATGTATTAGAGCAGCTCTTACGACGCTCAGTAAAAAAGCACAGTCTTTAATAACCCTCATGCAGCAGTGTATGAATGTCTATATGGAAATAAACTTGTCTGAGCACCTGCTGCTAAAGTGTTTGTTCTCATGAACATGTCTTACTGTAAATCCCCAAATTCCAAACATTTACTATTTTTTTGGAACCAGTGGGAGAAATTTCAATATAACTTAAAAGTGTACTCTGACTCTCCAATACCTTAGGAGCCTCTCAGTGAGCCACAGTAGCAAACTGTGCAGCTGCTGTGTGAGTGCACCATTCTGCTTTCACGTCATATTTCTATATATATGTCCCAGTGACAGTATGCATGCAACTCTACGTGATTCTATTTGTGTTTGTGTAATAGCAGATGGATTGAGGTGGCTTGTGTTGTGATTGGTAGATGGCTTCTGTTAAGTCTGTCTCACTGGTCTCCTCTGCTATACGTCGGGCTATTCTTTACGGTCAGGAGCTCATTCTGATACGTATATAGTGCTCTATAAATCTCTGCGCGGTGTGAAAATGCCAGTCAAAGTTCACACCGCTCATGTTCATTTCATGCTTGAGCGTCCAGCTCTGTGAGCGAGGATGAGTGTGTGTGTATTGATGATGTGTGAATGTGCGTGTAAGTACCATAGGAAAAAGAAAGAGATGAAGCACATTCAGAGTCCCTCCATCTTTTCCACTTTGCTGCAGAAGTCATCCATCTTTTTGAACTTAACTGCTACCAATTTATGATTGCATTATTACAGCCGGTGTTTTATCCCTATTCCTACACACAGGCCTGCTGGTGGTGGGCTGGTTAATGGGGAAGGTGATGGAGAAGGTGACTGGCCAGTGCTATTACTCTGGTACTGGCTTAGCTTCAGATTGAATATGACGAGAATAAGAGCCCTCTTTACCTTTTTAACCCTGCTGTTTCTTTTGACTTTAGCTGCTGGTTTACAGCTTATACCAGTATCTAACATGCCACTTATTATACTGCTAAACCACCATATCAGTTGGATTATTATCCATTATCATAATATTATCTATTAGATATTCCAAAGCCTTGAATTTGCACCTCAGCAGGTATGAAGGGAGCAGGATTAGAGTGAGAAAAGAAGTGTTTTCAGTGTGCATTTCTTTCATTATTGAATGTCTCGTCTTTCAGTTAGCCTGCTGGTATTTGGAAGGAAATAACAAAGCCATGCATTCTACAGAATGGCAGAATAATTGCTTTCATTCCCAGAAAAGACTGTGTTGCTTAATTCTCTAATAGGCAGAACATGAAAAGGTCAAACCCAGATGTATGGATTTTTGTAATGGATTTTCAGCAAAACAACAAAAAAAAGCAGATACGTCCCTACTTTGCTACTTGAACTTGACAGCTTTACTTTCTATTTTAGGATTCAACCATCTCTAGTCCAGATAAGCAGCAATTCATTGATGAAGAGGAGAGAGAAGGATGCAACATTGCTGCTGTAACCAACAATTTAAACTCCTTTTTGTGAAAATGTTTGCGCCTTGAACCTTCGGAACATCTGGAAACTTGGTGCATGCTCTGTTTTTTTTGTGCAATGTTAAACTTAATAGGCATTTTTCCCTCCTGTGAACTCTTTCAGTAAACACATTTACTGTGGAGATCGCCCGTCTGTGGAGAAACAGCTAAATGAGGGTAATTAGTTTATATTCAGATCAGCAGAGATTTACTGCATGGAGAATTGTGCCATCTTCAACTTGTCATTACTCCCAGAGGATGCTCGTGGAATAAACCTTCCCCTACCTCTCTCCCATGAACCCACTCCCATTAATAGATCCGTCCTTTATGCTTCCCCTCTTGTTACTGCTGCTCTATTTTATGATGTCACTCTCCCCGCTGAAGAGCTCTGGGCTGTTTTATCTCCTTCGTGTGTGTCGGGCACTTAAACTTAAACCTCTCTGTTTACGAGTCCCAAACTGCCTCTCCATCCTCTGCTTTTGCTTCTCAGTATCAGCTAGGAGTCATCTTCAAAGCCCGAATATCCTCGCTGTTCTGGGAACTGGCTGTTGGGCCTTACTGTCTGGACCCCCGGCTAAGTGTCTGACTCCCATGCTGAGTGTGAGAACGAACTTATGAGCGAGTGTGGACAAATTTATCATGGAATGTAACTTTTTTTTCAGCTGCTTTTAGTTAGTTTTTTGTCCTCTCATTGTGTTTTATTTTAATATGTGGATCATTCTTGCTGTGTGTTTTAGGCACTCAGACATTTAAAGCAACACAATGATAGTGGGTGTTGTTTACTGGTCTAAATGTATGCATCAAACACAAACATTGGTGGAATGCCTTTGAACGTGTCTGTGCAACATCGTATTGCTTCCCTTCCTCTGATGCCCGCTGAAGAGGAGGGAAGCTCCTGGAGAGCACACCTGTGTGTTCGGCCTTGGAGAATTCCTGCAAAGCTATTCGGAGCAAGAGCGGATGCCAAAGTTTTTCTTCTGGTTCTCTGCAACCAAATCACCTCCCACCCTCTCCCCAGAGCAGCATACAGTGCCCAGAAGTACATAAGAGTCATTCTTTAGTGTCCACTGCAAGTCCAGACGAAGGTCGGCTGTAAAGCTATTATGGGGTCAAACTGAAATGTGTTTTTATTTACAGATAGCCTTTTACAGGTGGTGGCAGCCTCATTTTGACGTTACAGCTATGTGTTGGTTTCCAAGGTAGGCCTTAGTCACACAAAGCAATGCTGACCTTTACTCAGAGACAAGTCATGCGATCAAAATCTTTTATTAAATTCCCATTTCGGTTTTCATTTGGTTGCAATCTTAATTCGCCAATGCTTGTGATTTTCTCTATTTTCTATGTGCTGTTGTTGACCTTCAAATCGAATGTGCAGAAATTGATCCAAAAAAAGCTGTCTTTGTGAGCGTTCTCTAACCGACATGCATTCAGCGCTCTCACACGGTCATTACCACATCCGTCATGCCAGACGTTAGATACCCTCGCCTCCCTTTTCTGTCCGTCCACTGACCCCCTCATCCTCCCCTCGTCCCACGCTGGGCATTTATGTCTTCATCTCTTTGTGAGGGGGAGGCTGTTTTGGCTGCAGCGTTCAATGGAGGGTTGAAACTTGGGCACACTTGAACTCCAACAGAAGCGGCTACTGGAGATGTAACATGACCTGTATTTGACCTGTGGGACTTTAGCTTATTTGTGTTTTTATTTTTTTATTTTGTGCACCTCTTAAGTGCCCACACATCCAAATCTCTACCTATCTTTTTTTTATCAGATATTGGTTCCCATGCCAAAAAGCCGTTCAGAAAGTGGTTCCTGCTCGAGTTGTTAGGTTATAAAGCGTGCTGTAAAAGCCCTACAGTAGCCATTGAAAGTCACGGTGGTGCTATGGGGATGGAGGTGCTCGAGGCTCCTGCTGTAGCTGAACAATGCTTAATTAGCTCATAAACAAAGGCTAGTGGGGGATCAGAGAGGCCAATCAAAGTGTCCCGTTCCCTTTGAGCTTCTCTCGCTGTCAACAAAGCCGCTCTAATGGCCCCGTCACTCCACTTGTTGTGTCTCACCGTGGTGTGCTTCCTGGCTACATAAAAGCCCCACATTCCAAAAAAGGAAGCTTCGGGCAGATAAGACACCCGTCCAAATCCAGCCCCCCCCCCCCCGCTCCAGATATTGACTTTGCTCCTCTGCTCACCTCCAAATGTGTGTATGTTTGGTTCCCCGTGGCAACCGCTGCTTTCATCTCCCTTCTTTCAGCCTTGTGTCCGTGACTTTGGTGGTCTGTTTTATTGTGTTCCTTTGTGCGACGCTGTGCTGGCACGCTGCTGGGGGCCTGTGAGGAAGTGTAGAAAGAAGACAGTACCGGGCTCTGCAGAGGTTATTCCACCTTGGCTCGAAAACAGTTGTGTAAAGAGATGTGTGTCTGTGTTTGTACTAGACAGTGAGTGTGTTATTTTTCGTATGTTTGCACATGAGGCCCATCTAAAGAAAACACAAGTCCTTCGCCACATGAGGACAGTGTGGCAGCAGGTCGCAGGCAATCTGGGCTTGTTTGCGCGACAATGTTATCGTCTCCTGTTTCCTGTCAAAACAGGAAGAGACAGGGGCGAAAATGGAGGCTAGGAAAGTGCTGCCTTGATGTGTGTTGGCTGGAGGTCCAGCTCCGCCTGACAGTGACCCTACCCGGTCAGGAAAAACAGACCAGCTCAGGGCGTAACCCACAGCGGGACACTTCATGCCGTTATTTTTATCACTTTCACAAAGCAGAGCGATGCTTTTCGCAGCTGTTGAAACAGGTCTGGGTCATTTTTGTCTTCCAACACAGGGACGGAGCAGCAGGCACAGAAAGAAAGGGAGACATCCCATCTGGCCATTTCTTTCTGGCACACTTCGCAGTCTCTTGTTTACGTAGGGAAATCCTTTTTTTACATTTTCCTAATCATGAAAGTGGGACACTCCTTTTCTTTGGATGATCCCTAGACCTCCATCACAATACCTTTTCTGTTGTCATGTGATTTTATCCATCCGTCACACATATTTGGATGGGACAAGCACACACACAGTTGACCTCTTAAATACTCTTTTATGGTGCATAACTGCGTCTACATTCCAGACAGTAGAGGCACGGTCAGTGTGGTTAAGTCAGGGGATTACAGCTGATGATTGCAGGTAAAAGCCCTGCCGTCTGCTGTGATACGGCTTAATGAGAAGGCATGGACAGGCACGCTGCACAAAACAGCTGATTAGCAAGTCGGCTAATTATTGACTGTTGAAAAATGATAACCATCTCAAGCTCCACTGCTCAGGGATTCGCTGTGGAAAAGCTGAGAGTCGCTCTTGTGGAATTCCTAGAGTTTGAGGGGGAGCTAAGTTTAGCACTTTATGGTGTCTCTAAAAAAGAAAGAATGCTTTCGTCAGATTCACCAGATTGCAGCAAAAGTGGATTTTATGCTTTTGTTTTTCCAGCAGTCTCTTTTGTGCACATTGATGCTTGAAAAAGAGACTGCTAGCAACAGATGACTTCAGCTGCTTGGAGAATAAGATTCCTTCCATTTGTCTCATTTGATGAATACCTCAACATGCGGTCAGACAGGTAAACATCAGCAAAACATCTGCATGTAGTGTTCAGATCGACAGCAGAGGTCTTCCCCTGTCTCTGACCCAGATTAAGATATGCCTGTGTGCTCGCTGAGTTTGGGGTCGATGTCATCAGCAGGAAGGTCAGAGTTCGTTTGTCTTTCCTGACAGTCCTTCTGGTGGTGTTCCAGCATTCGGGCAGAAGGCCACACTGACGCTGACCTCCTTGAGTCACACAATTAGTTACCCTATGACCCCTAAGTCCTGCAATCAGACGCTGAGCATGAAGCAGGCATGCTTCTGCATCCCCAGACCCTTTTTAAATATGATTGTGTGTGTGGGTATGAGTGTGTGCGCAGATGTAGCACGTGATTCACTCTGACATGATCTAATCGCTCCAAGATCTTTCTTCCTGTTGCTACTTCATGAAATTAACAAAACAGAGCGACTGAAACTATGCATAAAAATGTATACCACACTTAATGATATATCTGGCATCTTTCCATTTTCCACTCTTAAATACATAAAATATCCATTAGTCTACACACTGTACAGCTCTCCTCTCCTGAAGTGTTATTAAACTGCTCGTTACTGTGTTTCTCATGCTCTTAAGTGCAATTAAAGTGCATCACTCAGGGTTTATGCACACAGACAGACTGTTATGAGAACCATTGTACCCTTGAGCCAAAAAGTATATATCTCATTGCAGACTCAAGCTTTCTATTTTTACTCACTTTGACGTCTTCCATCCTTGCTGTGCAGCTGTGAACACGCAATTCAGAGCACACTGCAGCTTCTCTTCTGTTTCTCGCAGGGTTACTTGTTTCTCCGTCAACATGAATTCCACATCTTGCTCAGCTGTGTTGTGACATTTCATATGAGCAGGCGGGAAAAAAAAGTCCCCGAAGGATATAAAAAAAGCACAACTCCAGACAAAAACTCTGAGCCCAAACACAAAGCTGCCAACAACTCCAAGGTTATCTCTTCATTTCACGATGTGAAATGACATCAGCCATGTCCTTGTCGGCCTATGTTGGCGTTCCTGACATAAGAATAGGCATTCTTGTAACTTCTGTCCTGTTTTGTGATTGGGTGTGCTCAAGGGAAGGTGAGATTAGAAGTCTTACTCTACATAGATCTTGTGTCTCCTTCAAATGTGAAACCTATCATGTAGGCTCTTTCAAAGAAGTGAAAATGTCAAAGCCTTTAAACGGCTGAGGCAATGGTAGTAGATCGTCTCTCAACTGGAAGGCCAGGGCTTTGATCCCCATCTCCTCCGGCCACGTGTTGAAGTGACGTTTGGCAAGACATGGAACCCCAAATTGCAGCAGCGTTTGAATGCCTATTTAGAAGTAGGTAATACTGCTGGACACTTTACATTGCAGCCTCTGCCGTCAGTGTGAATGTGACCTGCGGTGAAAAAAGTGCTTTGAGTAGACTAGAAGACTAGAAAAACGCCTCACAAGCTCAAGTCCATTCATCATTTACAAATTGGTCTGCTTTCTCCATGGATGAAATAGCCGTTTTGTTATTGCCATGTTCGCAGCTCTCGGGATGGTGATACATGTCTTTCAGTGGGTTGATGTGTCCATTACAGTCTGCCCGTATTGGTACTGTTTTAGAATTTTTGCTGATTAGCAAACGCTATCCTGCTAAATTTCTACTGGATGTTGTACATTGTGTTTAATTCATGGACACAGAAATAAGTTACTTGGAAGGAAGATTGATTAAGGTTAGCTTTTAAATATAAAGTAGAGAGCTACTGGCATGACTGTACTAGCCTTTTCAAGTGTAATACCAGGAATGTGTTAAATTCAAATTCATTGCAATAGAAAAAATGTAAAACAATACAAGAACAGAAAAATGGACACGCATCCTTAACCCTAAAGTGAATATTATTATAAATGGCATCAAGCCCAACCAATCCTCACCAACTTATTTTAATTTGAACTGAAATGATTGGGGTTGACTTTTGTAGCAGCCATATGCCAGTTTGCAGGATTGTATTATTCTGTCAAGACAATTGTGCCAAAATGTGCCAGTGACATTTTTTTGATAAGCCAAGCATTTTCTAAGACGGTGAATTGAAATCCTTCATTCTCAGTAAGTGGATTAGCGTGCATTATTCTCCGCCAAGATAGTTCAGCCTCCTTCCTTATCTCGCTGATGCTAAATTGAATGTGTCTAGACGTCTCAATTAACAAGGAAAAAAATAATAACAAAAAGATAATGGTTAGTTCATATCTCGATGTCTATTTTCTTGCAGTGCTCTTACAAGCCTTCAATGTCTACCTCTAATAAAAATACACAAAAGTTTCCCATGTATGCAGCCCTCCCTGGCAGAAAGCCCCGAGCTGATGTTTAAATTTCTATTATTAGTGATAATTGTGTTTCTGAGAAGTTATTGGCATGGTAATGACATCTTTCATGATAAATTAGCATCCCCCCTCTTTCTGTTGTACCTCCACTGGGCTGCTGCACCAGACTGATTCAGCCACTCGCAACTCTGCAGCTCCATTGTTCTGCCGACACGCGGCAGCTTTGTGCGAAACAAAAGGATGCCACTCTCTGAGATAATGCTGTGCAAACTGGAAGGGGATGGGTTGGGGACGCTCACCTTGGCTCAGGATGATTTGTGCTTTGCTTTATGAAAACATGTGAGGAGCCAAAACGGGGGACTAACCTTTAGCTCATTCTAATGTCCCTGCTGCTTTGTGATGCTAAGCAAGCAGTTAGCCTGTTGCTCACAAATCCGTGCTAGCACATTAGCCAGAAAGTGAAAATTGAGATCTCTACCAAATAAAAAGGGGCCATGCTTGACAATGACCACTTACAGGCTCTCATTATGCACAGAGACTCAATATATAGAGTCTCTTCATGTGCAGAGCAAGAGTGGGAGGTAGATAAAAACTCCAGCAGCAGACAGAAAACTTGAATATTGAACAGTATGGCAGCCCGCCAGCACAATTACTGTACGGACCATTCCAGCAGGGAAGTGGAGAGAATAATTGTTGTAGGATACTCAACATTTCACCTTGTCATCACTTTTATACCGCTCTATTTTCCTTACCAGGAGTGAGCGTCCCTATGAATTTTAGCGTAGGAAACCTGGGATGAAATAAAATAGCAACCATATAAAACGAGGCCAATATGCTCCCTTAAAATCCATATGTTGATGTGCTGCCTGGTACTTAAATGTTAATCTGAAAATGATTCATTCTAATCATACTGTTGGTTTTTTATACTAAGTTTTTTTCACATTATGGGATCTGGAGAATACTGATGAAGATATGCAATTACTTCTGTTTGAGCATGAGTAGCTCCCTTTGCATTTTTGTGGTTATTATCCGTTTGTGTGCACACTCACATGTCACACATTTGCTCTCCGCGTGGCTGAGGGAGTTCTGCATTGGAGATTAGCTGCCATGAGCTTCAGCAGCAGTTTGTTTCCTCTCTAAATAAACGGTATTGAGATGGGAGTGCTGTGTTTCCATGCTTGGTGAAAAAGTCCCCCTGTAGAACGTCCTGCAGTGTTTGCAGCTCTATATGTGTGACAGTTCAGACAAAGTAGAAGCAGGTGGCTGTCATCACCATGTATACACTGAATATACAAGTGAAGTAGAGGGTTAGGCTGTTGAACAAACTATTGTATCAGGATCCTCTGCTATGCAGTGAGTGTTTTAAAGTGGGCTCTTGGACAAAAATAGATCCCTCAATGAGCTCCAGTGGATGATTGGAAATACAGAATCCTGTTTCAATGTCACTATGCAGCATACTAATAAAGACGAATGTGAACAGTGTAAAATACTGACTCTAACTTAAAATACACTGTTTTAGCATTAACATCATTTTCAGATTGCAGATTTCGATGATCAAATTTTAATCTCTGATCTTTCTCTGACCATCTCCGAGAATGTTCCAGATAATTTTTGAACCCTCTTGAGCGCCATCCCCACGTTCCATTTTCCCCTCCCCCTTCTGCCCTTTCTTTCACCTGCAGTTTACAGGAACACCTGGCTCCTGCCTACTCCGCTAGCCTGTTGAATTTTTCATTATGCTCTCATTCTGGTTTGTTTCCACAGGCAAGAGAGAAACTACCTTGAGAGCAACTCGGATCCAAAAATCAGCCAATCTAATTAGAAGTGCACAATAGTTGGTGCAAGTGTACATAAACACAAACCAGCGTGTCCCTGGTGAGGAGAACATAGCAAGCAGCCGTGCTACTGCTGCCTGACTTGCTCCATGGCAGCAGTGGGCAGGGATGTGGAAGATATTTGTACAGGATAAAAATTATTTTCATCTTCCTAGGTCGTCTAGTGAGGCTGCTGAGTATGAGCTTTTTCTTTATGGCTGTGTTATCACCAAAAGTGGCCAGGTCTTTCTGTCCTAGGAGCGTCTATAAAAGTGACCAGAATGTTCCTCTAGTCTAGTCTATCATTGTCTCCTGAAGTTTGATAAATCACACCTGTTTTTCACTTGTTTTGTGTTTTTTTTCCACCTGTAAACTCAAGCTGGATTTTAAATACTGAGCTTACTGATGTTTTTTCATTTTTGTTTTTACACGAAATTGAAAGTCATTACTTCTGGAGTATTGTTCACATGCAAGCGTGGTATGGCTGCATATTGCTGTGCTTGTCTTCTTGATGCTGCTAACTCGTCCAATCAGAAGCATTAAGTACTGGGCCCTCCCCCAATGTACCAAAGTACTTATACTTTGTGAAAGAACAACCCATGGAGGGGGTGTAAAAAGGTCCTTGAGCTTTGCTTGTATTCTAAATGCTGCATACAATAAAGTTCCTGGGACTTCATGTAGACCCTGAAGCCTGCAGGGGAAACGCAATGCATACCTCAGAAAGTTCCCCGTTCCTGGGAAAAAAATTCCTGGAGGAGAAACGCAGCTTTTGTTGTTCTCTTTGTAATTAATGGAATTTTTTGGTTTCTGTGAAAGATGTAAATGTTTTATTTGTTTGTTAAAGTGTAGACCAACCACCACCAGTCTTCAAATGAAGATGTTATCCTGGAAGTTACCAATGTCTATCACTCTTTCACTGTGGAGTCCAGACTGGACCTCCCAGCAGTCTGACCTTGTCCAAAGCTGATGAAAGCTTGACGGATCTGGGGCTGAGACAGCCTTTGGGTCCTCAGCTGACGGAGAAGGAGAAAGAGAGAGAGAGAGAGAGAGAGAGAGAGTGAAGTCTGTCCAAACAGTCTGAAAAAAGCTTTGTTTCTTTATGTGCGTGACTGAACAGGAAAAGGTAATTAACTGGCCGAGTGACGAAAGGCTGGAGTGATGGATGGGGGCAGTGTAAAGACAGTCTCACAAGGGGAGACACACGCGCGCACACTCTCTCACACACTCTCTCACACACACACACACACACACACACACACACACACACACACACACTCACACATAGACCAGCATGCACAAGCGTCAACCAAAGTTTAGTTAACCTTTTATGTAATAATACTTTTATAAAAACATACATTGGGTCTCATTCAACCTTCAGTAGGAGGAGCTACAAACACTCACACTCTGATAAATGTGTGGACCATATGGAGCGTTGACACATCATTATATGGGGTCATTATTAGTAGCAGGGAGGTTTGCCAAAGGATAATAAGTGATTAGAACAGACTCTGTCTATGTTTAACCTCTGGACCAGTGGGATCTGTGGCTGTTTAACTTTTGATGGACAGGGACAGCTGTTTTTATGGATGATAGGAGGAGCTTTTCACTGAAAAGAGCCGTATCAGAGAGCAGTGTCGGACCAAAACAAACTGACATGTCACACCACATCTTGTCAAGATATAAGAAACTAAAGGATGTTGTAGGAAATATTGAAGCAGGATCATGCAGTCCTTCATTTGATAAAGTGTCACTGATATTCTGGACAGGTGGAGCTATCATGTGTTGAAAGTGTCACCAATGAGTAAGGCCTATTTGCATTTTCTGTCAGCAGTTCGCTGACAGTTAAAGGGAGGAAAGGGCTAAATCACACTGGGCAGACAGACTGACATCTGTTTCTGTAAGCTCCCTGTGAACAGATGCTCCATGCAGGGAAACTTGGCTGTTCATTTAAGGAAATACTGCAACAAAAAAAATCTGATGTACTCTTCCAAACAAGGTAATCTTCTGTTTGATCTGAATAAGGGGAAGTTTGTTCATTTTAATGTGTTGTTGACTTGGTATCTAAGTAGTTTGTCTCCAATACAAGGGTAAGTATCTCTGAAGAATGCTGTTATTCAAACAGATTTTCCAAAGTAAGGGTTCATGAGGTCTTTGATTTTGAACGTAAGTAATATAAATCAATTCATATGTCTCGCGGTAGTTCATTTTTGGTGTTCCATCTTGATTTGCAAACTCACAATTTTTAACCGCATGCCTTATTCGCCTTCTTACCCTTGTGGGGAGAAAGCAGGCATGCTACTGCTGATAATGTAGCACTGCATGCTGTATCATTTTTTTGTTCTTTTCTTTGTCTTGAGGTTTTCTTGCAGTCCACAAAAGTTATTAAGATTAAAATCACAAAATAACCAGAGACAAAGAGGATTACTGACACGGCAGCCTATGAAATGCAAAAGCAGAATTCATTTTGCAACCATATCTGTCACAAAAGCTAATGGGATATGGAATTTAAAAACAAAAATTTCCCATTAGAAATGCTGGAAGCAGCAGAGATATTTCATCATTGTTTGATGGAATCTCATTATGCTCCATTAAAAAAACCTTAAAGAGACGGAAAACAGAAGCAGCCAGAGTTTTTCCACCAAGGATGAATGAATGCATTCCTGTAGTGTTGCATGCTTTTTGACTGGGACAATATTATCAGGTAGGTAATGACAGTGTGGTTGTGTTGCTGAAGATACTGCTGCTCTCTTTGGGAAAAGTGCTGTTACAAGTTTGTTTAATCTTGTCAAGTCAGCAGGCAGGGGCAAACATCTGTTTGATGTGATTTGGTGAGCCGTCCCTTTCTGTGTCCTACCAAAGGCGTTCCCACAAAGTTAAATGGCATGCTAGTGTGACATCCTGAGTCATTGTGTTCTCTGCCTCTGAGCAGGCAGTGGTTAAATTTAATGGTCTGTATCCCAGATCTTGCTGCTGCACTTAAACCTCCACCTGATATCTAATCAGAGCCCCTCCAGCTTTCTTCTCTGAGTCTGCTGGCTTGGAGAGGTGGAGGCGATAGTTGAGAAGGAGCAGGGTGCAGAGAGGGATTACACCGCTGGATGTGTTGCTTTTATCCCGGGAATGTAATCTGCCTTAATGCCCTGCGCTCACCCGGGGGCAAGGCCAGCAGCTGTGCTCATTTTTCTCCCACTCAGCTGTCAGAGTGAGGCCAGGGCTGTACCTTGTGGGAAAGCTGGCCTGTTGGAAGCTCTCGTCCACACTCCAGAGTCTGGTTTGGGGTCCTGTGGTTTATTGGGGGCCAATCCCTTTGAGACTAAAGGAGACGGTGTGTGGTTAGGGTCAACACTGTCTCAGGGCGAGTAAACAGAGATGGCTCAGTCATATCCTCACAGGAAGGGAAAGTTATGCTGTGTGGTCCTGATTTTACAAGAAATGCAGTCATAGGAAGTACTTAGAATTTGTAACGTGTAAACAGGACTCGTGCTGGTGGGAACACAATATGTGAGGACAGATACAAAGCAGTGTACGATTTTATTGACTTGATCAGGAACGAATGAATGCTGGAAGAATCCTCTAGAAGTTAAACCGGATTGTGTTTCTGTGTTACTAAACTGTTACAACAATAAACACAAAAGTAAGAAAAGAGAAGTCAGAATGTGCTATGACTGATGTTAGACATGAAAAAAGTGAATTGGCATTGAATGATACCAATGGCTGGCAACTTGAATTGATAGGAATATGCCCTGACTGCAGACTACACAAGTTCACATTTGGTCTGAAAAGCTGCAGGTTGTATCCACCATGTCACAACTTTTCACTTTATTTTCCTCATCATGGATGCATGTGGATACAATTTTCTTTTCATTCTCGCTGTCTGCCATTGCTTCAGTGGGTCATGGGGAGCTTTTATGTCTGGGAAAATATCTGTCGGGCTCAACTGGAATAGAAAATATGGTTTCCCAGAGTATTTTACTTTCGATGGAGCGTGCTTAAAAGTCTCACGGCTAGCGAGGGGCCTCATGCATTTCAAATCACTCTGACCTTCCCCTGATTTGAGTCAGGTTGTTAGTGCATATCTGGCCTGCTGCTCCGCTGCTCAAAAGGACATCAGATTGGCGAATGCAGAAACAGTCAGATGGCATTTTCACTTTGTCTTGTTGGAGGAAAGGTGTGCTGATGAAATGAAGGAAATGAGGTGTGATTTGAGGAGAAATCCAATGTGTGACTTTGCCCGGTACCTAGGAGGCATGGGAGCGAAATCATGCACATCTTTCTCCCTGTCCCCTCATCCATAAGTGGTTACGGCTGAGCTTGTTTCCATCAGCCTCTGGGCATGGCCTGTCTGTGATGACACTCTTCATCAACCCAGAGACCGTCAGTTAGCAGGGTGACTCTCTCTCTCCCTGCTGCCCTGGTTTTCATCACGGTTAGTGTGGGAGACAGAGACAAACTTAGGTCTCTAAGGGCTACAGAGGGCTCATTCGACATGCAGGGATTTCTCTCCCCTTTGCACTCGGCACACCTCCTTTCCATAATAAGGCCATAGCATCTGACTGCATTTGTCCCCAGAGTTTAATAAAGATCAGCGCTGACAGGCAGTAAACCAACACAACCACCCACAGGCCTCCAGGCAAGGGCCACAACCCCAGCCTACCTCCTCTCTCCCTCTCTCTCTCTCTCTCTCTCTCTCTCTCCCTCCGTTCTTATCCTTGCCTGTGCAGTTAGACTCTTATTGCAGAGAGATCTCGGGTTGGAAACCAAAACGGTTCCCCACGTGCAAAACAATGAGCCAGCAGTCAGAGCGCTGAAGTAGCTCCACGCCTCTCCACCAACAGGTTTACTTTGAACATTTGGATTGTGTTGATGCCGCCCATTACATACTTCTCTCTAAAGCAGAGTTGCTCTTGCACACCCACATGCACCTGTCAGTAATATATCATGGATGGTAAAAGAAACAATATGGCTCCAGGGCTGGGTGTAGTCATGCATCATATGTAACAACTTTATGCTTTTGCTAAAGCTCTCCTGCAGTCAGTTCGACTGTGATAAAACAAACAAGTGAGGGAAATGTTTAAACTTGTAACTACATTGCTCGAAAGCTATATTTTGTTTATGAAAAGCTGAAATGTAAGGAGAGAGTAGGACCAAAACACAGACTGTGAACCTGCTACACAGAAGAGCACAGAGAAAAACCCAAAGGCGGACTACGGTGTCAGAGCAGGCTCTGTTTGAAGTTTATTGAAATAGGCTTTCATTATTTCAGTAAGGCTTTTATTAGTAATCAGAAAGGAACTGATTAACCAAAGAGCTGTACAAAGTAGGCACACAAATCTGAGGAAAGAATCCCACAACAGACAGGGTGAAGGAAAAACTGAAAATTGACCCAAACATGGACTGCAATGATTGTCCAAGGGCTTCTCCAAATAAATGTATTATAAAGAAAGACTACCATGATAGTGACAAAGGCGAGGGTAAAAGTAGAGAGAAACCCAAGGCAGCAAAAAGACAGAGTAGAAAGGAAAGTTCCAGAAAGAACCAAGAACAGGCACAGTTAAGGAAATGTAAAGACTAGGAGCAACTGCGATGATAAAACTGGTTCTGTTTACAATTAATTTATAGAAAGAAGGCAAGCTTAAAACACTATCCTCAGTGGAGGTGAGGAAGGCAAGGGTAAAACCAACGAGCAGTCCAAAGCAGGCACACAACATTAAGGGAATCCTAAAACAAGAAAAATCAAGGAAAACGATAGACATGAAATGCCGGAGTGCTCTGAATAGTATTGACCTATCCTGAAGTCCTTATTTTATATCCTTTCCTTCACCCCTTATAAACAATATAAAGATTGACTATTTGGCCTTCAGTCCCAACAGAGCCTCATCATTCCCCTGCACATCCCCGACATCATCATCATCATCCTCCTCATCACCACCATCACCCTCATACGCCTGTTGGCCCTGACCCCCCATTCACTCCAGCGGGCATAAAGCTCACAGACAGCTTTACAGGAGAAGACCGCTCCCTAACCTCCAGAATCCCGAACTGAATAGCAGATGGGCTCAGCTTTGTGTGTCTTTTTATTAGCTCCACTAAATCAACACCTAACAATGCATGGAGCGAGAGAGGGAAATTGATTTCTTCCATCCACCATGTGCCCCGAGGTGGGTGAAGGGGTTGGTCGGAGGGTAAAGGGTGATGCTTGATGGAAGGGCGGAGTTGACTGGTTATGACTTGACTTCAATTTCCTGTCTAGAAAGCATATACATGAAGCCAGACTAGACTGTGAAAATGGCAGCCAGGGGTGTTTCTTTCAGCTCTGTCTCGCTTTTCAGTCCAATTTGTCATAGGCTGTTTCATCTTATTTCAGCGGAACTGTCCCGTCTCGCACATAAATACCCTGGTGGAGCATAACAGTCGAGATTGTTCATGTGTCAGGATGTAGTAAGTTATCATTTTTTTAAGCTCTATCATCGCATCATATTTCTGTTATAAGCTTCTTATATTTAAATCCTCTCCTCACTGCGGGATAAACTCAGGCAGCAACAATCACTTGATCCTGTACTGCACTTGATCGTCATCTGCCCATCAAGAGTTTCTCATTGCCTGAGAGATTTATGGGTTTCTACATCCTGAATACATTTCTCTGTGGTCCTTGCATCCTGTCCGTGCCTACTCAAGTGTAAAGTAAGAAGCCAATATAGTAAATCATTAACCAGAACCGCTCAGTTAACATAAGACTAGTCCAGTCACACTCCAATGCATGATTGCTCAACCAAGGCTCTCCACGAGTTGTTAGCGCTAACCTAGCCCCAAATACATCCTAACACTGGAGTCTGTTGAGAAAGAATCATAGGTGAAGCAGCAGGAACAAAGAAGCACTTCAATCCAATGTTGTTTGGTGCTTTCAAACCCATTGCTTCCCAAACTACTTATCAAGTTATCAGAGAAACTAAGCTGTTGGTGCGGCGTATCCATTGAGTTCATTGGCTGCTTTGCCAAGGCAGATCCCTTAACTTTGAGATGTCCCAAAAAGTATAAAAAATCTGTCTGGAACCTTGCGATCGGAAAAAGTCGAAAGGACATTTCTTTTACATATTTATACCTCCTTATTTGTTTCCCACACTTGTAGAAGTGTGGGGAACAAACTGACAGATGTAACAAATGTGTACATCTGTCAGTATCGATATGGAAAAGCACAACACCTACCCATAAACATCTACCCATCAACATATTTTGAGTATAGTTTTTTTTCTTCTTCAAGAATTAAAAACATGTCGGAGTGATACGTTTCCATGATTTTCTGCTGGGCTGTACGAACATTGCGTGATCATACTATCAATTCTGTTGGTTTTTCTCACAGAGAAAGGTCAACTAAGAGTCTTGGTATCGAGTTGCTTTCATGGGGGAGGAGATTTAGAGTCCCTCAGCCAGCCTCCGTGGTCTCTAGGTCTACTGGGCGAGCTGTATTAAGTGGCACTGCATTAGAGCAGAGGATTGTTGTTTCACCACCGCTTCGCTCCTCCTGATCACCTCGGAGCTTCCACGGAGCAAAGGCCTCATAAACATTTATGTATGGGCTGCGGGCTGCTGTCTAAGGCCACGACTCCACTGGGCAGAAGCCTGGTGCCCCTTTATGCCTCTTAAGAGACTGTGCTTGTCTGTGTGTGCAAGTGTTAGCGTGCGTGTTTGTTTCGAAAAACACAGAGAAACTGATGTCCAACCTTCGCTTTAACATTTCAATGATAGCTCTGCAGGCCTCCAGCTCACTGTAGTAGGTATTTATTGTCACATTTGGTGGCTTGTCTTATGTTTTCATGCTGGGACACTTATCATATGTAAATTAAATGGCTTTGGGGGCGAGAGTCCCCTCAGCTGTTGTTTTCTTTTCTCACTCCTCCCAATAAGAGACCGACACCCTAGGGAGTGTTTTTAGAGACAAAGTGAAAGGACAAAACTCCACTGGACACTACTGCTAAAAGCAATAATACGCCCTCGTCTTTCTAAAAATACACACAAATAAATGTGTTTTTCTTGGGAGGAATTTCTCTGTGGGATCTTCACGTAATCCCTCCAAGCCCTTTTCCAGAGTTGTCTCCTCGCGTCTGGTTTGTTTGGTCTTAGGAGTGAAATGAGAAAATGCCAGATCAACCTGATTTGGAGTCTTAAATTGCACGCTCAGTCCAAACAAACAAATGTCCTGAGAAAGGGGAAGGGGCTGAAGCAGGGGGAGAAGGTCCGGAGGGGGTTCAGGGACCACACTGCTTGCAGACCACTGATGCTCCTGGAAAAAGTGAATTACATGCAGGAAATCCTCTGAAAAAGAGGATAACGAGATATGATAGAATGAGTGAAAACATCTCTTTCTTGTTCGTGTTCTCTCTACAGGACCCTGGATATGCAACTTTTCTATTCGAGCAGCTCCAGACACCAAGGAGCCATGAAGCCAGTGTCAGCTGTTGCCAGGTATGCTCCACACCTCTCCACCAACTGAGGCAGGAGGCCTTGCAGACGCTCCAAGATCCCATCCTCACCATCAGCTCAAACATGGAAGCCACGCCCACTACATCTTTCTTACCGCCGCCGGCTAGGTTCACCGTGTCATCCTCAAGTGTTCACGCAAAACAGCTGTCCAAAAGCCAACCTGCTGCACACTCCGTCCTACCCCTGGGGGAGCGGCACAGGGTACCGGGCTGGTCGCAGTCTCCCTCAGCCTCCTCGGGGCAAAAGACAAGCGTGCAGGTGACGGTGGCAGGAGGGCAAATCAGTGGATCCCTGAGCTCCGTCACCATTCAGGCGCAGCAGTACCTGGAGGGCATGTGGAGCATCTCCAGAGTCAACAACTTCCTCCCTCAGCCTAAACCGGTATGTCTTTAATGCATCTTAAACTGTATCTTAAATTTCATGCATTTGATTCAAGTTAGAGCCACTTTAAAGTATCCGCAAGAGCGGAAATAATTTAAGTCAAAATAGCAGCTTATAACTGATCATGATCTTGGGCAAAATTCGAAGAAAGGTGTGGTGCAAAGGGGGCGGACATTTTTGCTTTGTCAGCCCTGTGTTGATTTCAGTCTGTTTCATAACCTTTAAGCAGTTTGGGCTTAAACGTATTAATAAAATACATATTTCCGTGCTTATCCAATTAATAAGCCTATAAGAAAGTAATAATCATCTAGCAAGAAAATAGAGGAAAAAGCGTTTTACACAATTGAATTCAAGCAGGTTATTTAATTAAAAGCACACTGATACGGCAATAAACTATCAGTAGAATCACTTTTATTCTAGATCAGGATAAAATGTCATTTTTGGTGATTGATAACATCTCTTATTGGATTCGTTTAATGGATGATTTAAAGCACCAGATTTGATTCATTAATGGGATGGATTTGGCCAACAGGCTGTCGTCTTAATGGCTTTGGTCTTACTATTTTGTTTCCCTGAAGAGAAAAATGATGAATTCAGATTTTTTTTTAAGGTCATTCACTCATGAAGAAGGGTAATTTCAAAGAACCTAAATCAACACAAAATAATCCTATAATACTTTCATAAAGCCATGTTTCTCTATATTTCTTCTCTTCATGATTCATCATCTTCATCTTGTGACGACAAATGTTACATTTCAAAACCTTTAGCGGAATAAAAGCCCTGTAGAGAAATTTGTGTGTCTGCATATGCAGGCCTGCTGACCTCTCATTCCTCAGTAGTCAAGGAGTCTGACTGATCTGAGGTCAGAGGTCATCGCAACACTAATCTGCTGACCTCGTCCTCAAGGGCATTTCAAATGACCACCCCACAGCGTCACCATAACTCTCCTCTCATGTTGGATAAGCATTAGCCTGAGCTTTATCTGATGTCCCAGAGACTCTAAAAGGTTTGGAGTTTTGCCCTTGGAGTCATGGGAGTAATCTTAGAGTACATTATTTATGAGTTTAAGTAATTTATCTGCACATTTTATCACTTTTTAATACCAACATTTGTTTTACAGTTAAAAAATGTTCTAGCATTAGCTCATGCTATACCATCATCTGGTCCTTGCACTGTAATGTTTTACGTTGGGACAAATACACTTTATATTTTGACACTCCTGTTCTAACTGCTTTGATAACTGCAGTCTGTTTCATGTCTTGGCACTGCTATTCTTTTCTCCCTGCATTACAATCAAAGACAGATTTTCACTCCTCCTTTTAATGTCAACAAGTGTCTTTAGAGATGGTTTATGGGCAGCCATCAAAAGCTTTTAACTGCATGTACGCAATCCAGGGCAAATCAAACGGTCTGGCACTGAAGGGAGAGGCCGACTCGTGTTCTCCATCTATGTGTCTAAAAGCAATTAGTGGCCCACAGTGCAGCTGGGATGAGTTGTTCAACGCGATGGAGACGAGGCTGGGAACCTCCTCGGACAGAGACAGACATCCCTTCAGGACATGAAGTTACAGCTGAAATGGGTGTTATTTTCTCAAGCTGCTTTCTTTCATTAAAACCAGATCCTACAGATTGACGAAACCCACAAACTCGAGGAATGGGAGGGAAGCTGTAAAATCATGATTCTCTCTTTGTTTCTCTGTTGGGAAAGTATGCACTGTTGTTCAGACAAAGAAGCAGAGACGGACGTTTTTTGTGTGTTAACCAATAGGCCTGGGGTGCTCCCACACATACAGCCCATTACAGAGCACCGGGAATCTCTGCTTCACATCTGGACTGATGTCTGCGGTCTATGGAATCAAAACTGCCTGGCTCCGTCATTGTAATTGTGTTCCAATGGTTCATATGACTAAAGCTGCCTTGAATTGAACACATGGCACACAAATAATTAATTCCTTTTATTATTGGTGGTTTAAATGAAGAGTTTCAATCTGTTAAGATAAACCAGAAAACCACATTTCCAAGCTCTTTTTTTTCTACTTTTTAAAAACAAGAAATTGATTGACCCAAATCTGGGATTCTCCTTTGCTCCATAAAATCCAAAAAACACATGTGCACTAATCTACAAAGACCAAGAGCTCTTGACTCACGAGGGTTTCCTTTATTGGCTCACTGGTGTCCTGCTGCATTGGCCCGCTCCTCTGCCACCAATTTGAAGCCCAGCAGATGATCTTGGCTGCTGATTCTTTGGTACAGCTGGGCTGGCATGGCTGTGCGCCACAGAAAGCCACAACAAGAGGAGAAAAAAAACGGATACAGGAAGGAAAGAAAACCCACAGTCTGAACAAATGAGCAAACAATTTAGAGAATTTCGACTTTCTAAAGGTTTATTTTTGTGCCTCTTATGCCTTTTTACTTTAGAGATAGGACAGTGGATAGAGTCAGAAATCGGGGGGGAGAGAGAGAGAGTGTGGAATGACATGCAAGAAAGGAGCCACAGGTCAGACCCAAACCCGGGCCGCCCGTTTGGAGGACCTAAGCCTCTACACATGGGGTGTGCGCACTAACCACTAGGATGCTGGCGCCACCCGAGAGTTTATATTTAATAGACAATTAACATTTTGTTTCAAAAGAGAAATGTCTGGGTGTTGCTTTGTAGCTCATGCTCACACCATCTGACTCCTGTGTTGTTAGTATTCGATTCTCACCTCGGTTGGTTTCAGTTTGGTTTTAGAGGCCATCCAAGCAAGACAGCCAGATTAACACGAGGCCGATTTCACTCCAGCAGCAATCATCAGTTGACCGCTGGGGCCAAAGGTCACCCGGGGGATTCTCGGTCCTTTCAACAGCTTCGGATTCAATGGACTACTGATAGGTCACTTCAGACTTTACAGGAATCACAACACTCCTGAAGTCTTTTTCCGTCTTTTCTTCACTCTTGAAGCTCAGACCTCTATACCCCTCCCTTTTCTGCCTTTACTCTCCAGTAGCAACCCAAGGCAACAGATCAGGGAGGGTTGGGCTAAAGAGTGGAAGGACAGCTCATTACTCACTCTCAGAGCAAACGGCCGTGCACACATGGCTCCTCTGACACGACCTAATTACCTGACCAGGGGATAGATTGTTCTTTTTTAGCCAGAATCAGGGCCAGTTCAGGTCCAATGCTATTGACAGCGGCGCGGCTGAGGGGCTTAAGTCCCAGTTTTACTACCAGAGGGGAAACCCTTTGATAGGCAGTGTGATGTGCACAAGTGTGTGCACTTATGTATATGTGTGATTTAGACTGCAGTTGATCCATATTGAACCCAAACCCCAAACCCCCTTTGCTCTTAAAGTTGCTGCCAATGATTCTAAAACCAAAAGTACAGAGGCTTGATTGGTGACAGATTGGATGAGCTGCACACATCAGCTTCCTGTTTGGCTGCGTGTGAAGTAGTCTAGTGTTTCATGCCAAAGTGTAATGGGTCTTCCTCTCTGGTATGTGCTGAGTTCCTAACCTGTCACCCACACCAGCATGGTGCAAGGCTTTCCGGTTGAGGACCTGTATTTGGCTCATTTCAGTTTGCAGCCAGTTTTTGATCCATGCTGTTCTCCTCAAGTCATAACTTCACACACAGCAGCTTGATCTCTGACTTAACCCCCATGATGAAGCCTCAAGAGAGCCAAAGCGGACTTTTAAAACAAGGCTGTGATTCTCAACTCTGATAACAAGCTCCAAAGGAAGAAAACGGAAAGTAGGAATCCATGAAGAGCACACACTGTTTGACAAACGGTCAGTGAAGCTTTCTAGGAGAAGATAATACACCCATGCTTTAATATTGCTGCTCTTTTAGCTGCAATGTAAAGCTAACACTCTGCAGAGTAATAGCCAATCCTCTGATGTAAATGTCAGAATGTAAGTATGTCCTCACATCCTGGAGTGTAGCATTCACATGTCAGGCTTGGCGTATAAATAGTACAGCTGTCAGCATGAGTTGACAAACGGCATATAATGGAAGGCCGTACACTTTACAAAAACGATCATGAAGGATGTTATTTTGTGTGGCCAAACATGAATCTAGGACAAACACTGAGGTGTTAAATATGCAGAGGGCCTGAACTGTGTTTATAATACAACATACTGTCACGTAAGAGTGGGCTGCAGCAGCACAGTGCTGCATTCAAGGTCGTTCCTGAACACACATTATCCACGTGTCCGTGTTATAAATGTTGTCAGGAAAACTTTGTCCTTTATTTATTTACTTTCCAATGCTGAAAACGCCAAAGAACCGGTCCTTGTCAGCCACTATTGATCATTGTCTCTCAGGATAATCTATCGGCTCCGGTGAGGATTAACCTTTTGTGAGGATGGGGACCCCCGCTGAAGTGGAGTCTCAAGAGTTGCCTTTTGGTTTTTATAATTAGCTCTCTGCTCTCCTTCAGTTGAGACCACGAGCAATCAGTGAACCGTTGCAGACTGCAGAGCTCCTGCTGAACCTTGATAGTCCACTAAGATGCACCAGATTTAGCTCCAAACTTTAACAGAAGGGCTAGTATAATAGTCGTAGCTACAGCTGGCTAGAGGGCTGACTCTATCACCTGCTTTTATTCTTTCTGGACTTTGTATGTTTAAAGCTTTGTTATACAAACTTTTTATCCATATTGAAACTTTTAACTAACTCTTTGCATTGAATGGAACTTGCATTTTGCTGAGGATAGCAGAAATTAAAGGGGGAAAAATAAAAAAGTCTTCTAAAATGAAGGTAAAACGTATTATTTTTCTAAATTGGCTATTTCATCTTTAAAAAAATGTAAGACTTGCACCAAAAGTCGGTCTTCACTTGACTTTGTCATACTAAAAATTAGCCTTCCTCGGGTAATTGTACATTATTATGTATTATATTAAAACAACAGCTAAAGAAAACTAGAAAACTTTTTAAAAAAAATTTAAACACGTCTTTAAAAATCATGTCACTACTTGTTGTCTTTTTGCAGCTCTAATACTATGGATGAAGCTGAAATACCTTTAAATATGACCAGCTTCAGCACATACATTACATGACAAAAAAAAAAATCATACAGGCCATACACCCCGTGCGGCTTTGGCATTCGTTTCAAACGCCCGCGGGCTGAAACAGATGCAGCTCACCTCAGTTTACTCCTGTTCAATTACCAAGCTGCCAGAGCAGGGTGTGCTCATGCTGGCACAGTTTAGAAACCTTGTAAAGCTATCTCATTCCTCACATTGTTGTTGATTGTTTACTCCCTTTGAAAGTCACTGTTATATATTTAAAGTTTTACTCAACCTGCAAGATGTCATGAATATCATTTCTGTACTGTAAGTAAAGTCCTAAATTAGCAACAGAGCTGGAGATATAATCGGGTGCAGAGTAGAGTAAATCACTTGTGATTTAATTACTAATTAAATATGGGTTATCACTTAATTACAGTAGGCTACAGCCAGTGCAGACCTCCAGAGTGTTACCAGAATCAATGCATGGGGCTGCATCCTCGCAGCGCTCTGCTGTGGATACTGCTGACTCCCACTAACCTACTCTGGCTGCAGCAGCTGCCTGTCCATCTGTGGCACAGGCGGGTTAATGGAGTGGAAGGAAACTGTAAAAGACTTGTAAGTGATGGTTGGATTTTTATCTGTGAATCTATGGGTCAACAGGCGCACGGTTTGATGGGGGAAGCTGACAGGGATGTTGCACCTTCAGCGGCCGCAGTCACCACAACGACCACCACCACCATGACCACCGCCAGCCACAGCAGCACCCTGACGCCCTGCAGGCTAAGAAGCAGCAGCCAACCGGGACTCCCAGCACCTAATACATCCACCTCCGCATCCTCATCTGCAGCAGCCTCCTTCTTCATAAGGTAACCCGCACCCCCTTCTTTGTCAAAATGTAGAGATTACATCGAGCTGTTGTGGTGTTAAATGAAGTGTTTAGTGTTTGTGCATGCATTCATTCAGACTCCTGTGCGTGTAGAAGGAATATGCACAGACTCGCCTTCCTAATGTTTGACTTGGGTTGTGTTTCATGGTGTTAACTTCCATGTGGGGCACATATTCCAGGGAGATGTTGTTCTTGCAATGCTTGAATTACAGCATTGCCTTGGGATATGCACCATCATGGGATTAAATGAACCTTAAGTTTCAGGCACCAATGCTAATGAATGGATAATAGGATTGCATAATTCGAGATCAACGAGGAAGCGTCTCACGAAAGGAACTGAGGTTAAAGCCGAGTATTGTCCTGAGGTATTTCTTGTTTGATTATTTTTGTTTCTTTTAAAACAACTATTCAGATTTTGCAGCTTTGGGTGAAACCTTTTCGGTCCTAGTGTGTCTCTGAAACACATTTTTTTCCGGCTCCTCTTGGCTGCAGCGTTGTTGTTGCCCTGGAGAATCCTTCACCCTCTCCAGGCGGGCGGCTGCCTAGTGCAATGTGGTGAATTGTCATTGATAGATTCCCTGGCAGGCCGGTCAGTGCATACATCCCCTGCCTCCACTCTCAGAGGAGTGCTATTCCATAATGAATGTTGGCGAAAAGAGAAGCTGGCTAAGAATGATGCATAGGACCATTGAAGCTCTGCACTGCAGGAGGTTGAAGGGGCTTGTGGAGTGTGACAGGAAGCCCCGTGGGGCATCTGTGGAGCTCAAGAAACCCAAATGGAGTTTGTGTGGCAGCATAAAAAGGGTCAGAGCCTATCAGTTGGACCATGAGGTAAAGGGGACATTCCAGATCCTCTGCTAAATATGCAACGTCCTGTGTTAGCAGCTTCCTGTAGTCCTTTACAACAGCAAGGTACAACCTTCTGCTAGGCAGGGTTAATTCCTGACATTGATTTATTAGTTCTCATGTTTTCTTTGGACACAAGCTCAAAAAGAGAAGTATAAAGAGCCGCGTCTAGCCAGTTACAGTGTGCTAATAGCAGGGGGGAAAAAGAGGGAGGTGGACTTGTTTTTTCCTCTGCAGCAGGTCCTGGTTGGGCAGAGGGGGTGTAGGTGGAAGTATAGTAAAAAGGTTCCACCTTTCATTTCTTCCTTGATGATAATTTGCTGCCAAGAATGTGGTGTTTAGCTTGGCCCAGAGAAACACAATGATGAAGGGCCCAGATTTAAAAAGCATTACATTCTGCAGTCACAGAAAAGGGCATTGGAGGTGGCGTTGATATGAAGCCCACACCCTTTTCCTGCCCATCTGCAGCTGGAATATCATTATCATCATCATCATCTTGTTGTTGTCTTAGTTTCATCTTTTTGGATATCTCTGTTGATTGAACTGTAAAATCCCTAAAGTCAAGCAAATTGCAACAATCAACAGATTTTCTTGTTTCCGTTGCACTGGGAGCACTTGATTTAAAAAAAAACAAAAAACAATGCAATGGGTGTCCTTCACGTTTTAGACTTGATTGGAAACTCACATCTGATTAGTATTCCTTTTTGTTCTCGAAAGATACAATTAGCGGGATGCATGTGTAAACCCTGAGAGCCAAGGATGTAGCAGCAGAATATCCAAACAGCAGTTTCTACCCCGATGGATTGGAGAAAGGCTCCTTAGACACTTGTCTGACATTCACTAACACCGTTCCACTCAGAGATGAAATTTTAATTAGAATGCAATTAGCCAGAGTTGAGCTGCATGCGCTATTCTGCTGCAGAGAGAAAGGAAGAGCGTGATGGAACAAAAGAGATTCGTTCATTTTTCATTGCAAAAAGAAGTGAAGCGTTCACCTGAGTTTAGAAAAAAACGTTTAATTTTTTTCATTTAAGATGTCTACTGAGTTGAAAAGTCATTTCAGTATAAAGGCTTTGATTACTTCAGACACTAAGAGGTCAGAGTCATATTAATGACAATTTCTATACATGATTTAGTAATGTGCCACATCAGAATAAAAGAAGGTGCCGTCAAATTACTTCATTCTTTTCAAAATAGGGCAAAGGTTTTCACACTCACACACACGCTCTGGTAAATCTACTCATAGTTATATTGATAGCTATGTCCACCAATTCTTGAATTTTGTTCCTTAAGACTCCCGATGTGAACTACAGATGGATAGAAAGAAAGAAAGAAAGAAAGAGATTACCCTGCCAATTTGACTCACTAGCTCGTTTTATGCTGCAAACGTTTCTCCAAAAAGTGCAGTGACACGCTACTACTTCCGAAGACGATAAAGAGGAGGGTAACTTTGTCACCCCGTTTCCCCTCCACAACATTCATTCATTCATGCAAGGCAAAACATCACAGGGAGGTAAATATCGCGGCTTGAACCAGCAGTCTAAATAGGACTACTGTGTCATCTCTTAATGACTCCTCGCATTGGCACTCATGGCATGAATAAGCATAAAGTGAACAGAAGTTGATTGACCACTTTAACTTTTAAATATCATTTTATATTCTTTAGTTAATCAGACATGGTGATGACTAGTATTCAGTCGGTTAAGACATTTTGTGTTGACACATTATATTTAAGAGGCATAGAAAATGAAATGGCTTTACATTCAAGGGATCAAATAAGTAAGTCTTACTTGAAACATTTTTGAATGCTTTTGAAAATCAGTGATACAGTTGTATTTCCCCCTTCTTCCTGTTTGTGGTAATCATGCAGAATAACCTGAAACAAAGAAGACCCCGGTGCCAGTAATGACCAGATGGTAATTACACAGACTATACAGTCACAGGGCGACAGGAAGAGTCAAGGGTCAAACTTCGACTGGATGGTGTGTGTGTGTGCATGTCATTACAGTATATGTGTGTCAGAGTATGACAGGGGGGGGTCAGGGTAATGAATTTAGAGCCATGTGTTCAGCTGACTTGTACGTTAAGCACTGATTGCCTTGTGACAGAGCATATGATTAGTGTATTGACATAGCGTCGTGTAATGAAACCAGGCGGAGCTCACAGTAGGGGGCTAGCCGCTGCGGCTAACCGCCATCTCGCAGATCCTTCTACCCATCTCTCTGTCCCATTAACACTTGCTGATGGTGACGGTGTGTTTATTACTCCCCAGGCCTGTGGGATTTCTCAGTGCCCACTGCTGAGAGGAGCCGACTGCTCAGTTCGATGTGTCAGTGTGCGAAGCATAGGACACTTTCCATGGTCTTTCTTTGGTCTGATGTGTTTTTATCACTGTTATCATGTTCAAGAGAAGAAATAATTACTCCCCCGTGAGATACGTTTGTTAATATTAACAAGTGAATCCTCCTGAGACACCAATAGACTGGACTCAGACTTAAAGCGGATCAGGAGGGATTTTTTTTTTTTTAGAGGAATCTGGTTTGAGTGCTTGGTCAGTACCGACACTTGGCCCAGATTATCTGGAAATGTAAAGACTTTAGAAAACACATCTCAAGCTTCATGAATGGCTTGCAGACTCATTAAAGCTGTCTTACAATTTCAAAGTGTTCATAATGTAGGAATTGAAGTGTTGATGATTCAGTTTTCAGTAAAACATTCTTGCCTTGAGGCAAACGTTAGCAAGTACTCTACTGATGAGAGTAAACACAGGTACAATCTCACCTTCACTTCTTGCTGAAGAGTTGAACCATCGTTGACCGTGTCTCGTAAAAAAGTTCTCAGTGGGTCTTGTTATGCTCTCTTCTTTTGTTTTGCTTTTCTAACTGCTTTACCTTAATGTCACCTGAAATAAAACACCACAGTGAGAATAGACCTGCTTCGACTAATAGCTTCTACTGAGTCATCGGCCACTACTGGTCGTGTGCTAATGTTTGAGATGGGCACTGTGAAGTTTTTCCTTGTATGCATGATGCAACCACTTTTACGAGTTAGGATATAAAGATCCAGTAGTCAGAGCTCAGCCAAAGTCATTGAGGATTCTGGGGCATCACAGACTTTAAAGGTGGCACACATGCTGGCAGGCGGTGCTGTAGCACGGCACGGGCAGGGTGGACAGCTGTTTGCTGGAATGCAGCCCTGGAGGAGTGTCAGGAGGAAGTGTTTTTTTATGGCCGTCCATCGCCGCCCTGCAGCTGCTGCCCAGGTGAGTGTTTATGCCGTAATGACTGTCTTTGTGCAGAAGGAATCCTCCTGTAATTGTGGCAGGAGGGCCATTTAGCCTCTGTTCTCCTGCACACACAAGACCCTGCAACACTCACGCTGCCCTTCATGCCCAAGGCTGCTCTGAGTAACCATAGAAACAAGTCGTTAGCTTGTGGGAATCAAATGCCACTGATTTTTCTTTCAAAGGTAAGGATTGGAATCAGGAAGTGGAAATAGCCCTCTCTACTCCACTGGACTCTAATTTAGTCAAGTGGAGGAACAGGCGTGTGTTTAATAATGAGTCATGTTTGTTGCAAATTGGAAGCACTGCAGGATCACAAGTGCTTGCTCTGAATTACACAAGTTTGGTGTCTTGCTGAAGTTTATTGTCCAATCAGGATAAGTTCAAAGATTCCAGTCTGACCTTTTTGGCTTATAAGAAGCCGTTTACGCTTCCATGTGTTGCCGGGGAAATACAGATTTTCTCGGGAACAGACAAAGCAGGACTGGGCTGTGTTTGATTGGCAGTGCTGGGATTGACAGATGAGATCTAGCTAGTAGGCAGGACAGATTATGTAGAGCAGCGGGATCTACTTGCCACAGTGGATCTGGCCCACATGGCAGATGGATAAATATACAGAGTGGGATGGTGGCTCCCTGGGATGAATGTGCTTGTAAGTGTTGTCATTCAGAAAGCGTGCTCGGGCTGATGCTGCATTCTGACAGAATCAGAAGCAGGAGGTATGTACCTGTGGAGAAGAATATTGGATTCACCACCATGGGAGTCAAGTAAGTTCTTTTGCACACAAACAACATTGAGCTCCCTTGGAATTTGAAACTCTTGTTGTGTTGTACGTGGAACCAAATGTTTGTTTCTGTTTTTGCATTTGACTTTTTCCCATTGCATCTCTCTCTCTCTCTCTCTCTCTCACTCTCTCTCTCTCTCTCTCTCTCTCTCTCTCTCTCTCTCTCTCTCTCTCTATCCTATCTTTCTCTGCATTGCTTTTTCTTTTCCACTCGTGTGGAATGTGCAGTTTTGTGCATGCCGAGTTGGACTGTCTGCTCCCTGGAGGTGAGAGGCTAATGGTTTTGTTGTCAAGCCGCAGCGAGATGGATTCCTCCACCAGAGCAAGAGTGTGAGCAGAATGTATAGCATGACAGAAAACATATTGCTGAGATGCCGGCTCTGTGTTGAGGAAACAGCCACAGTGGAGCAGAAATGTTAATACTACCTCTACCTCCAGAGCCTGACAAATGAGAATTGATTCATATCAATCTGTTGAATGCGAGCAACACATGCCCAGGGCGGTGAATAGCTCATCAGAACTATTGAGTGGGTGGGTGCTGGGATGGTTGAGCTGCTCTGTGGTATTTCGTCTTTGTTTACTGTTGGATAAAACACCAGCTGGCATTTCTCTGCCATAATCAGGCTGATGGGACTAATGGCTGCCTTGGTTCAGCAGCAGACACAGTGGCAGCACCAGCTGAGGCCAAGAAGGAGCTGCAGCCTGTAGATAAGCACAGGTGTGAATTAATCCAAGGCATGTCAGGCACCGTCAAGGTTGAGGTGTTGATGGAGATCCAAACCTGGCCTTGCAGCCTCAGGGATCTTCAGCAGGTAGATACATCCTGCTGCCCTCATACACCTTCAAATCCACCGACAGCCTTTCTTTGACTCACAATCCTCCACGATTCTCACAAAAATGACAGTATTGTTCTCTGATGTACACATATCAAAAACAAACCTTTTCTGTGTTAAACCCTGCCTGTCCAGACAGTCTGAATGGCTCTGACATAGTGCATGCTGCACAAGCTGAATATTGCATGAGGAACTCTTGTTTGGATTCTGAGAGTTGCCCTCTACATAATCGGTTTTTGTGAAGAATTTCCTGCACAGCTGAAGACGCGCTCTTGCTGTCGCTGATTCCCTCGCCTCTTTCCGGATGTCTGTCTCCTCCTCGGGATATGATAACATGGTGGGATAGTGCTGCACCCCCCCCCCCCCCCGCAGCTACCAGAGTGACAGGCAGTGAAGAATATCTTGTGCCTGTCATCATGAATGGGGAACAGCTCCAGTGATAGAGCAAAAGCTGAGAGTTTGTCACAGCCTGAACGAGGAATAACCCACTGCCCTTTTCCCCCCGATCCCCCAAATAAATCCCTGAGTCAGGAAGTCTGTCTGGCCCACTCACATAGTCTGCAGGGGGCGGACAGAGGGGGGGGGGCCGACAAACAAAGAGCTGAAGCGCTGACTCAAGCTTGTGCACTCGCCCCTGGGTCCACGTGTACTAAGCCCTGCGGGGAGAGAGGAAAGCACTGCTGTCCACTCATGACAGATTCCTTTCACAAGTAGAGAAATGAGAGGATATGGGGCGCAGACCTCAGTCCTGTAGGCTTGACACCTAACATAGTGCTGCCTTTGTCTCCCAGTGAGTTTGTAAGGATGATAAAAAGGCCAGGTTGTGTGCAACTAGTTGAGTGTAGGCAGGAGAGGTCAAACCTTTTAGCATCAATCTATTTCCAGCTCTGTTTGCCTGCCCACATACAACATTCCCTTAATGGACAACTGCTCTGATAGTTGCCCACAGGGCTCTATGATCAGTGCGTTAGTGTTTAGTTATATCATGCTCAACTTTGCTCTCCCCCCTCCTGTTGAATGAATATTATGCACCGTGCCTATGCTAGCTGAGGGATGCCATCTAAACCTCTTTAGTGTTCCTCAGTGAAAGGTGTCATACAAATGGAGTCTATTATCTGTGTCATTACTACCACAGTCACTTTTGTGTTGTATTGAGGCACGGTGTGGAAGTATTAGTAATAAAAAAAGAGTGAATTGCAATAGCTGGTGGCAGTGAATATGCATTAAGGAATTTTACGACTGACTGTGTATGGCTGCAGAATAGAGCTTGTGGCCTCTGCTCCCACGAGCTGCCTTTATGTCTTACAATACAGAGAAACAAAGATGGCTCCTGGAGGGGCTTCTCAGGCGTCACTGAGCCTCAGCATTGCCTTCTAGTCACCATGAATAACTAAAAGCTGCTTAATCAGTGATAGATGGTTGATTTCCCCAAACACTAGGGCTTTATCCTTTGCAGGAACCTACGCATGCAGCACCCCAATCCTTCTGATTGTCAATAGGATGGACCCAGCTTTTACAGATGAAGCTCGGATTACCACTGAGAATAAGGCCATTGTCAGGGCCAGTGTTTTGGAGTTAACCTCATCAACCAAAGCTCCAACTGTTAGAACATTTCACCATCAAATACTGCCTTTTTGTTACTTGTCTGCTGGCAAACCAAGGCATTATGGGACTAATATAGGGGAACTATTGCGTGATTTGCAGGACAAGCTTTTAATGATAAGTCTTATCATGGGATTACTCCAACATACAGTAGTATGGTCATCCAGCATTGAAACACATTAGGGGATCAGCAGAATAGTTCAACTTTAAATGTTGTTTTATGATATGGAAGCAAGCAGAAATGACAATGATTTGTCCGATTTCCTGCATTTATAGGACTTACAGATCGGAGGAAAAAGGTCAATAGTGCTTCTAGTGAACATTTCAATTCATATTTGCACAACAATGTAGCTCTTAGATGGTTATTACAAAGTATTAAGACCTGTGTTGTATGATATTCTATTTTCAACCTTTTCATGTCCAGTATTTAGTCAAGTTGAGGCAAACAGCTGTATCAAACTAAAAGTAGCAAGGAGGATTCATCTTCTCTGGATTTCTGTTTCTGTGTCTTGAATGGGGAGGATTATTGCCTGTAATCGGTTCACGACCCAGCACGTGAGAGCCAGCTGCCGTGTGTTAAAAATCCCATTATCCCCGTACGCTCTATGTGGCCCAGTGAGTGAGGCTGAGTATGTTTCTACGGTTGACTTTTATGAGTGTGTGATACAGGATAAACTGCTTAACTTGGAATAATGCGGTTGTAGTCGCTAATGTCTTCGTCGCTGTTCCAAGGAAACACATTTCGCCATGCTGTGAGATTAGTGTTCCTTTTACTCCATACATCTGTGACAAATAATAGTCTCTAACTTCCATCTGAAGAAATGTCACTTAATGCTCTACACCCAGATCTAGAGATGTCATGATACCATTCCTTCCCAATGCAGATTCCTATTCCTAAAAATGACTGTTGATCGTAAGTATCCCCGAGTGATAAAGAAAATGTACAATATGAAATTAACCTCCCCATTCTTGACACTTGATTACTAATCCCTAATTGAGGTGGTAGGATTGCTGTTTTAGTTGTTTGGCATGACTGACTCCACTTCAGGAAATCATGCTGAGTAACCTCAAGCAAGTCAAGTTAACACCGGCTGCTCAGCATTGTGGGAGTTGCAGACTAAATATTTAATTTCTGTAGGTCTGGCTCGCTCATAATGTGCACAACTCCCGCAAACGTACAGTAATATTAACAATGCCCCCATGCGTGTCACACTCAAAATGTTTTCACGGATCAGGGCAGGCTAGTCTGAGTCTGTTCCATTTGAGCTAGCTGTGCACTGTTCTACTATGTTCTTATACTGTCATATATAATATATTTTATCGCTTTGTAATCTTGTGTTTTGGAGACAGAAAATGTATTTTAAGTTGTAGTAATAAATTGCAGTATTGACTAGTGTACTCGCAAATACATGACACTGCATTTTAGGCAGTAACTGAAGCATTTCCTATATTTGAAATCATATTGTAACAAGATCATGACTCTCTCTCTGACATTACAGCTCATTTCAACTGTCTTGGACCCCCCTCTACTTTTTTTTTTTCTAGGTTTCCCATTGATTTGAATTTAGATGAAAGATTAAGAAACACATGTATGCGTCCCCTCCCCCCTGTGTTTTGTCTCTATGGACAGAGCACTGATGAATCACTCACAAATGTTCTCCTCAGCCTGCGGGCCTGTTTGTTGTGATAGCCTCTGTGTGGAGAAGTGCAAATAAATAGTCGCTAGGTGTCTTACTCCGGCAGCGAGTGATTAATGAAGAAGAGAAGTGGAGCACTCAGTATTCTGGCTTTCTTCCTCCTTGACTGTCCATAACACACTCATCATTCTCTAAAGTTATTCTTCATTCTGATCTGATGTTATGTATAAATCCCAAAGGACATCGTTTTTAATCAAAGAGGTATGGCATGTTACTGAAAGCACAGATTTGTCTCTTGTTAATCAAATAACCTGTCTCAACTGTGTACTAAACTGATTTCTGAGACGGAAAAAAGAGAGTGCCAAGATTTCTCTTTCTTCGCTTTCCCTGTGCAGGACAGCCTTCCTGAGCTTTTCAAGGGAAGACGTGGGTGGGATGGTGGGTGAATGGAAGTTCAGCATGTGCGTTCAGGGCGGGAAGTTATCCCAAGATTCTCCTCCGCCTGGGAGAGGAGTGTAGCAGAATACCTGAAGCAGTGTTTGAGGTACAGCGTGAAAATGCCCTGGAAGAGATGAAAGCAGCTGCTCATCTCTGTCAGCAATGCCAGGAGAGCGAAGTCTACCGTCTGCAGAGTGTGGAACAACATGTCTTCATTATCATCTGTCACCCATCAGCTGAGGAGGGAATTTTTCTTCCCGAGACTTTTTTTCTGCCCCAAACAAATTTGATATTATAAAGCCGAGCAATTTCTACCCTCACATCCAAAGCTGCAGTTTACTTGAAGCCTCTTCGGGTTTCCCTTAGACTTCCATTTCAGGTATGTCCAATTCTTTCCTCTTGGGGTCTAAAAGTGGCCTCTTTATCTCATTGACTTACAAATGGGTCCTGCAGAGCTAATATCCTCTGCTTTCTTCACCACTCCATGGCCTTATGTTCGGGCTTCTTTAGGCCAAATTAGCGAGATGTGATCCTGAATGCTAGCAGAACAATAAAATGAACTGAAGGTAGAATTATAGCGCCTGACTTTTACTCCTAAATTTCCTTCATTTGCTTGTCTTAAGCCCCCTTTAAGCCCCTAATTTAGCAGTAAGGCTTTGTTGCCTTTCAGCATGGGGATGGGGGAATTAGTGGGTGTTGGGTGTTTGGAGACGGAATGCTTTATGGGCAGAGTATGAAACAAAAAAGCACCGGATGTCAGTGTTACCACCAGAAGGGTTTGTCACACACTCTTTTCTGCAACTCAAAAATCACTCCTCCATTATTAAGAGTTTAACATGTCCTTCGGGAATCTTTTCGTCCTGAGTCTTTTCTTCTTGATGATGCCCAGAGGCACAGAAGATAAACCTGCTTAGTGTAGTTTCTTTGATATTTTAAAACACCATCTTCTACCTCTGTGTTGCTACAAGCTAGTTCTTAAATCTACTGTTGCTGATCACACTGCAGCACCCAACCAGGCTTTCTTGAATATTGATGAGTTTTTTTTTCACTTTTTGATGCCAACTGTTCCATTTATTCTTGGCCGACTGGGGATTCCCATCTCTGGGAATAAAGCAATCCCAAGCTGGCAGTGGCACATCCCCAAAGATCATTTTTTCCTGTTTCTTTCTCGGGCAGAAAATGATTTACCTCTTCATGGACAGCGCCTCGCTGGCACAGAGCCAAGGCCCACTGCTCGAAGAGAGGACTCTGCTTAACACCCCTGCATCCCCCCCTCTTTCTCTCTGCCTCTCCTCCTCTTCCCTCTTACTGACTGTATTTTGAAACTCTTTCTTCCATATTCCGTGTTTTGATTGCCACCATTTCCTCATGCACCGCTTTCTTCCCTGTTCCCCACTTGCACTCTTTTCTTTCTTCCCCTGTGCTTCAAACAATCCCATGTCATTCAAGCTATTCTCCAGAGGATGCCCTAATTCCCCCGTTTTCCACGTCAGTTGACACACCATTTCAAGAGACTTTTGAGGAGACCATGACGAAACCGTTTTACAAACCCCAGATAAAATGTAGAGTTTTATTTACGGAAAGCTTTGAGTGTCTTATTGCTTTGACTGGAGAAATCTTTTAATCTTCTTAATGACACAAATATGACAAATCAGTTGCATAAGGAGACTAGAATAGAAAGAATAGTTCTTTTCAGGGGGATATTTTCTTTTCTATGACAGTTCATTGTGTTCACAGGTGTTACATGAATGCATTTGGCCTTTGCTAATTGGCTGAGGATTGGTGCAGGAGAGATGTGCAGCCTTGGGCTGTCAGCAGTCAGAACACAAATGATGCCCCATTTGGTATTTTGTGTCCAAGGCTGACACACTGACAAACAAAAGGCTTGTTGAACACCTTGTTGGAACAAAGAGACTTTCTTAAAGGTCCAATATGTCTGGAACATGCCAGTCAGGATATTGCTCAGCTAACAGGACATCATGCTCATTGCTGTGTGATTTAGCCGAGATCTGTTTCATCTATTTCTGTGGATTTATAGGAAGTGTATAAATCCTAGCCTGGAGGTGTTTGGGCCACTTCCTGCAAACTGCTGTTGTGTTAACCGACACAGGAGAGACAAGCTCTACCCTCGCTCTACCATTAAAACAGGCAAGCGGGAAAGGAAACATCCTGGCAGTCAGTCTAAAGCTTCAAAGCTTTGGCTTGATAAGATTCAACGGACAGACAGATAAGCCTGTTGGTTCTCTCTTCCATTTTAATGCACCAGATGAAGGAAAAGGGAAAAAAACATTTTTCTAAATGACTGGAAATATCTGGATTTCTCTTGATAGTAATCTGAATTTTAAGATAACCACAGTGCAAGCAGGAGATTTCTGTTCCTGTATCTCTGAGGCTGAGCTTTTTAGTAGCTCCAGTGTGGTTAAAACTGCACATATTTGTTAATATGTTATTTGTTGAAGCACTTTCAATAATTTCAGGATGTTGCACTCTGGAGTATAGGTTGTTTTGGGTGATTTAGGATAATGGAAAGGAAGTGAGAAAAACAAAATTAATGTTTATACCAGTTGTCCTTGATTGCAGGGGGTGGGCTTCAGGAGACACACTAAACCTCAGCGCCACACAGGATGCTTGGATCATCTTTTACAAACATTCACCTTCTCTATGTTTCTTTCCCCATGTGCCCAATACTCTCTCTCTCAGGTGACCAGAATTCACATGTTTCATTGGTTATTTTAAGAGTTGACCCTATGTGGAAGCCCTTAGCTTTACTCATTGAGGTAATACATATATATTTATACATGGGTGGCTTTAGATCTTGGGGATGCTGACACTTTCAGCTGACAGTGTTTGACCTATTTAGATACAGCTACAATGGTTCAAAAGAGGTTTATTGGGTGGAAGCATTTCTTATGCACTTAATCATCAACATCCTGGCTTCGCTAGTAAATATTGTCTGGGTGGGCCTTCATGATGCCAGAGCTCATTGGCAGAGTATGAACTCATCTCCCCCTGAATCTGTGTGTGTTTGAGAAGTGATGTCATGCTTGCTTAATCACCACTGAAGCTGAGCAGCGGCTTGGTCAGGCTGTGAACAACCTGGGGCCACAGCTTTGAGGCCAGCACAGAGATTCAGATTTGTTTTAATCCAGAACAAATTTGTCAAAGAGCAAACCATGCAGAAACTTAACTGTGGAGGCTAATTATTAGTCTGCTGCTCTTGCTCTAACTTAACCAAGTCTGTATGTCTTTAAGAGTTGAGCTCAGCGGGTAGATTTATGTTATCCCCCGACACCTTTGGGGCAGACGGCTGTTTGATCGTGTCAAGGGCAGCCCATCAATAAGACAGTGTGTACTGATTTTAGCTCTAGGGGGCTTTCAGATTGATTTTCTTATGACTCAAAAACATAGCACCTTACCTGATAAACCAACACACATTGAGCCCAATCAATCCCCACCATCTGCTGATTTGGCATTTTGGACACCAGCAACCTAACAACAAGGTTTTTATGCACCTAGTTACAATAGAAATATCTCACGAATGCCTTTAAATTATGAATGTCTCTGTGTGACTCATTGTGCTATAGTCATTATCATTGCATGGTATTGAGGCTGGCTGGAGTTTTCTCATCCCCATTCATGAAGAGCTTCGCTAGAAAAGCTAATCAGCAGCAGTGTGAGGCAGACTCACTGTAGGGGGTTAAAGCAGTCTGATATCAGCTTCACTGATCTGATTCCTGCGTGAATGGCCAGTTCAGCCTTATCTTGGCTGTGGAAAGAGAGAAATAGTAGAATCACAGTAAGGAACTGTCAAGGATGGTAAATGTGGCCAACATGGTAATTAGCCGCAGAGAGAGGCTACCTGAAGATCCGTATAGCTGGCCTGGGGAACAGACACAATTTTGCACAAACAAGCTAATGGGCGTGGCAGCTAATGACTTTGCTGGGCGGGGGAATTTCTCCTGTTAATTTGGCAAAGTTTGAAAAGAGGGTTGGAGCGATTATTGACAGAAAGCCAACGCATTTCAAAGCATCAGGAAGACACAGCTTCCCCTCTCTCTCGCTCTCTCTCTGTGTCATTGACCTCTCCTCCTCCTTCACTGTCACTAGGGGTGAAATCTAGATGTCCTTTCCCGAACAAAAGACACAAAGAGACCTTTTATTTTAAATGACTCTTGATTTTACATCTATCTCACTTTGCCTCATTTATATATATTACAATCATTATCTGTTCCTGCGGTCTGTTCATGAGGAGACAGTGATGGAGCTGAAAGGCTATCAGGTAAGTTTCAACTGCGACTTGTCCCTATAATTACGTCATTTAGATGTATTGCACTTGAAACCACAATGAGAGCTTCTAACAATGACTGCTTGCGCTAATGTCCACATTTATTTTGTCTAGGGCCCGACCGATATGGAATTTTTGTGGCCGATATCAGTATTAGGGAGAGAAATAATCTGATACCTATATATCGGCCGATATCTTTCTTAGATCTATGTTCGATCTGTAGGGATAGATAGATATCGATACACATGGTTGATCCTCAAATGCTGTTATCATACACATGTGGAAAAGATATATAATGAAGATAGGATGGTCACTCAACTGGAAAGTAAAGTTTTACAAAGTCTATGGTTTCAACAGTCTGCTTTCTTTTGTCAAATGATTTTGTTGGTGCTTTATACTGACTTTTTCAAGATACATCTTCTTTAGGATAGGATAGGATAGGATAATACTTCATTGATCCCCAGAGGGGAAATTCGGCCGTTACAGCAGCACAGACATGAAAGCTCAAAAATACACATTAAACACAATAGATAAGATAAATAAAAAAATAAATAAAAAAATATAATCCTCAAATGAAGAAACATGGATAATTTATATGTTGCCACTCTTTATTATCCTTTTAAATAAAAAAAATCTATACAGAATGATGTACTTAGACAAAGTAGAGACAAATGGTACATAAATGTAAAATGTGTGTAGGCAGATTAACCATACCCCCCCTACCCCACACACACACCAATAAGTCAGTGCTACAGTTGGGGCCCCCGCAGTCTAAAAGGTCTGGACACACCTCTGTTCAGCAGCTTATGCTCTCTAAAAGAAGCCCACCTCAGTTGAACATATCCGGACACATGGCAGAAAAGCAGAGGTAGGCGTGCTGTGGCAACGATGAAGGTAAAGGTTATGTGATACATCAAAGTGCTTCATTACTGTGCTCCACTCACCAAATGGGTAGGCAGCAGTGGGTTTTATTTTATGCATTTTTTATTTTGGCCTCAAAATGTAATCCAGCAGAGTTCATAGAAGGGGCACTGTGTCAGAAGGAGAGAGGCAGAGAGAGCTTGCTGTGTGTTTGTGCTGAATGTACTTTCATCTGGAAAGTCTCACACCCACTCTGTCTGCTGATATGTTGTAGTAGGCACTCTGCAGCCAAAGCAGCAGCATTTCAAAAGAGACTGGATGGTCGGGGGCTGAGAGGGCTTACTGGTAAATTGGCTACCGGGGGAATACAGGGTACTCTCACCCCAGTGCTCGCCCACTCACATGCTTTCATTCCCTTTTTTACCCTTGACCATTGACTGACTTCACTCTCCTCACTGGCCAGCATAAATCTGCCTTTCTAAGACGTCATCTGTTCATTGTCCGTCCTCTCTCTCTCGCCCTCCCTCGCTTTCACTCCTTTTTTTAATCTCTCAGTTTTCCAATTGAGTCAGAGCATCGCTCATTCAGGCAATCCATCTCTCTACGCTTAAGTATATCCTCCTTGTCTAAGTGTCACTCCTTATGATTAATAACACTCTCATTCATCTGGCTAATTACATCCTTTAACAAAGGCAAGAATACCGACGTGCACACATACACTCTCTGGCTCATGCATTCATGCACTGTAGGCATACTAACCAAATCTGTTTGAAGTGTGGGACCCTAAAAGAAGAGAAGGCTCCTGTATGCATTAAGTATTCATTTGACGTGTGGTGGGGTGCATGCATGGGTGTGTGTGTGCTGGGGTTTGTAAGAGGCTGTGTGTGTGTGTGTATGTGTATGTGTGTGTTAGAGACACAGAGGAAAGGAGAGTACTCGCAATTTGCGCCGCGAGCAGCCAGCAATCGAGCGCTGACACCTCGTCTGGCAGTCGGAGGAAAAAGGGGCTGGGCTGAGGAGAGAGAGAGAGAGAGAGAGAGAGAGCGAGAGAGGAGGGAGTTTTGTGTGCATGTGTGAGAAAGGGAGAAAGGCAGGCAGAGAGAGAGAGAGACAGCAGGACATCTGCCAGCATTTCTCCGATAGCAGGAGAACTGAGAGGCGGAACAGGAGTAGGGATTCTCCTCATTCTCAGTCACCCAAGGAAATCTTGCAGTCCGGCCAGGCGTGATTTTACTCCCCTCCTCCTGCTAGAAGGAGCAGAGACTCTGGGAAGGACCTGGGCATCTGGACCTGCAGAAACACCCCAGTGGATTTACTGAATGAGAGATTCAGCCTGTGGGATGTATGTGCAGAATTGGATGTTAGAGAAAGCATGGAAAACTGAGTTAAAGAACAAGCTTCTGCGGGGTTTTTTTACATCTTTGAACTGACTCTGAACTTTTTCTTGTGAGGAGGCATGGAAAGAGTAAGAGGTGAGATAGCGGCAAATGAAAAAAGGAGGTGCCCCCTGTCCTTCTGAACTCCTCCCTAAGCATCTTTCTGGACTACCCTCACTGTGAATTTAATGCTTTTTCTGCAGGGAACTTGACCGCCCACCTCTACCTGTCTCCCATTTTTAGTACTACAACGCCCACGCCTCCACCTCCCCCACTCTGTTCCCCCTCTGGCCACTCAGCTTCTCACAAACCTCGGTGAAATCAAGTGGAACCTCGATGATTGTGATCGCAGCAAAAAGGACCCCTGTGTCCCAACTAGCAAGTCGCCCCGCCTCGCTCTTTTATTGGCGACTTTGCCATTATTTCACTTTTGCGAGTAATGGAGAACAGTGACAACACAGACATGGAACTCAAAGTTGAACTACATCAGTTGTCTGTTCTTTGACTACTACAATTAGCCAGATAATGGATTGGAAAGAGTTGTAAGTACAGCTGCATTTTCTTCCTTGTGCATGTTGAAGCAAACCTTTGACTCAGTTTGTTCAAAGTATCTAAACTATGTGAGTATTTTGCAAACTTATTCTGGTGAATTTCAGATGTTTTACATTTCTGTGTGCAAATGTTCTGCTTTGAGCTTTCAAACCAAATGGTGCAGGGAAACATCTTCATTAGCATAGGGATTGAGAGTGAACAGGTGGACAAGCTGTTGTGGGCGAAGAAAATCTGAGCCTCTTCCTAACCGCCCATTTTCCCTCCAATGATCATAGAGTTGCGAAGAGAACGAGAGATAAAGAAGGAGGGAGGGGAGAGAAAGTGACAAGCAATTAATTTCCCTGTGTACTTGTGGGTGAGGCGGAAAAAAAAACAGCAATCTCATCCCTTTTTTCTCACCTTCCATTGAAGAGCACATGTGCACCAATCGTCATTGTGCAGTTTGAATTAAACCTCAAGGTTACATGCTTGGCTTTAGATTGTGAGCGCAATAATAAATCAGTCTGGTGCTCTAACTATCCTTCATGGTTACTCCTGATCTTTGATTTATTTCTTTGCTGAAGGAGAAAAGAGACAGAATGAGTAAAAAAAAAAAAAAAAAGAGGAAGTGAGGACCAGAAACAGAGAGACAGGATGCATCTATCTTGAATGAATGTGCTGCGGATACCTCTCATACACACATGTAGTCACACACAGCCACGTGTACTTAAGTGTAGTTTCCCCTTTCTTTCCCTCCATCTCACATTTATCTATTCCATCTCATTTTTTCTCTCTGTCACATGATGCGTCTCGCATGCTATCACACATAGGCAGCTCCCCAGGGAGAGCCTTCTCCTGTAGCCTTCTTGGATGCAATAATTATTCCATCAGCCGGCAGTGTGTCTCCTGATTGTGCTCTTGGGCTGTCGCTGCAGGGGGGCGTACAGTGGAGAGGGGAGTGTTGGAGGGGAGAAGGAGAGGGTGGCTGGATGTCAGGAATGGGGAGGGTGGGTTGTGTTTTTTGGCCGTAGCCTATTCAGTCCTGTCCGGAGGAGCTCAAAGCCGGACTAATGAGCTCAGCCTGGCGTGTTAGGAAATCACTGCTCACAAGGACGCACATGGATCTGATCTTTTCCGCTCTATCTTACGCATGCTCTGCTAATTTTGCTTCCAACTACTCTGCAGATTTCTCATCTTTCTCTCTCACTCGAATGTTCTTTCCTAAATGTTGACAACCAACCTCTTTGTCCTCCCTGTGTGACTACTTTGTTCAAAACCATTTGAGTGCATTTTAATTTCCTTTGAGTATTACTTTCCTCCCCCTGACCTTGAATTTCCAGCTGAGATATGGCGTTAGCTGATCTGGGGCGATGTGATGCCCTCCCTGGAACCACTCTAAGTCTGGCCTGATTCCCTGTGGATCATGCAGAGATATCAGTACCGCCTTTTGAGTTGCGGGAGTTCAGATGGAAGAGAGTGCATGCGCCTGACTCAGTTGGCCCTGTGACCGGTTTATGTCTCCTCTGCATTGGCTCTTCAAGACAAGAAGCCAGAATGACAGTGGATTTTAATTAGAGGACTGTCAAAAAGCTTGATTGAGTTACAGCAGAGGGTTGTGCAAAGCAGAAACAGAAGCTTGTCTAATGTAAACGATCAAATATCCCGACATATAGGGTTAACTTACTCTGTCATCAGTCTTTAACCTTGGCAAGATAGACATAACTATATCCCAGAGGGCAGCGTCGGAGCAGAACTCGCCTGTCATGGTTGTGACAGTTGTTTGATTTTTGATCAAGATAAATGTGAGCATTCACTTTGCCTTCCTGCTTTGACAGCCTAGATTTAGTCTCTGAAAGCAGGGAGGCTCTCTGGTTATCACTTATCCTGTAGTTTTGTAGATTCAGTAGGAAAAGAAAATCAAGGTGCAAGAGAACTGTGCCAGCTCCAGGTAAAGTGGAGGGCTGAGGCATTATCTTTCTTGGTAGGGGACTGTGAGTTGGAAGAAAAGCAGTTTTAGAGTGGGAAATTGTCTGGGGGGTAATGGCACAGTGTAGCTCTCCTGCTGACTTGTATTACTCTGAGAAACTAAAAGGAGCTTGTTGACCTTTATTTTGTAGTTTCAGCATCTGATTTTTAAAAGCCTTGCAGCTCACGCCTTGAAAAAATGTCATGCTAGACATTTAAAATCAATAACCTTTTCTTGGGTACCACCACCCAGGGTGAAAAGCTCACCTGAGCAAAAAAAAAAAAAAAACTTGCTAATGTGTGAACTTTGTGAAATGGTTGTTTACCTTTAATCTTTTTTTCTCCTGTTTTCAGGGCAGCTCAGAAGCTGAACCTCTCCTCCAAGCGGAAGAAGCACCAGCCCTCACTGCTCCACCCACAGGAGCCCTCCATTTACCCAACCAACTTCAGCGGCATCCTGCAAGTCTCGCCACCCCCTGCCCCGCCATGCTTGCTACGAGCTGTGTCCAAAGTTAAAGAGAACCCGGGGATGGGGAAGGTGAGATGAAATCTTTATGAGCATACACAAAGCACTCAATTCTATCAGACTCTTTTCATGTAAGCTCTTATAACCCCTACCCCACACAAACAAATACACAAACAAAGAGACACACAGACCCCAATTAGAAGGGGAGAATGCAGGGTGGCGACAAACTGGTCCACAGGCAGCGTGCCGTCTGGTCCAGTCCAAGCAGATGTAGTCTGATAAGCCTGCAGGAATGTCATGAATTCACTCAGTTTGTGAGAGGCCAGCGTCCCTGTCTCTGAATGCAGAAAGACAGAGAAAACTATAATTCACAAATCTGCGCTCATGTTAACAGCGGGATGTCTAATGACATTTTAGGTGCAGGGCGTGATGATGAAAGTCAGGCAGTCATTAAACAAAGCTGCACAAACACATCGCTCTTCCTCTGTGGTTTATTGGAGTATTGTTTGTCTTAGCCAGCGTCCTCTATTTATGGAGCAGAAGAAGTCCCCCAACAAGATCCCACCTGGATAGGAAGTGCTTGGATCTGTTGCCAGGTATCAGGAGTGCTGAGAGTATGTACATATTGTTAATCCCCTTATAAAAAAAAGGGTGACATTAACAAGCCTCCACAAGCCAACACCTGAAGTTTACAGTACATTTTATTTATAGCTGAATCACAACAGTAGCTATCTCAGGGGACTTAACATAAAGAGGAGGTCTTGCACTCTTTGTTATTATTTCAAAAGACCCAATATGATTCCACTAAAGTTGGCAACAGTTGCAAGGGAAAAAAAATAGCTTTTAACAGGTAGAAACCTGGAGAAGAACCAGACTCAAAGGTGGACAGCAATCTGCCGAGACAAAACGAGAGAAATGGATAAAGATAAGTAAGCATACACATAGCAACACCTTGAACAGATACTCACAGTAGTAATGCGACATTTGGAAAGTAGAGAAATATGACTAATAGTGATAACACCATTAACAATCATAGTAATGATAATATGACTGTTCAGAACAACAATGCGTTTTCCTTGTTTCTTTGTCGCTGTGTCTCTTTTGCTTGTGGAATCACAGCTGCCATTATTTAAAAGTGGCCTGCCTGGTTTCCACCTTCCCTGCATCGGTTTCATATTAATTTATCCTAAGACTTAAGTGAATGTCTTGTTTTCATCAACCGTATGTGGGTCACATCCACCACTCCACTTTTGACCTAGAGACAGTTCTCTCAGCCACAGACAGCGGAGTGGATGGAGGAATGCCAGGCCACACTAATGGGTTTTACGGAGGGATCAAGGGACAGAGAAACAGGGGCCATTAGCACGGACTCTGAGGTGTGAAAATACTCTAGCCAATCCTCTGTAGCCTCCAGTGTCTGATCCCTGCCAACATAAATAAAACTGAGACATTAGCTCGCCTGGTAGCCTCTTGTTTGGTAGACGAAGCCTTAGCAGTCCTATGTTGGAAGCCTAGTTTAAATGTCACAGCAAATGTAAATTACTCAACATATGCACATGTCAGTCACCATAATGGCCCCTTGCAGAGTCTAAACAGAGTTCACACTTGGCCTGCAGAATGCAAAGATGGATTCACTCACTGAAATATAGGGATTTCTACTGGCATTGTTTCTGAGGGCTGGTGTCTGGATATGTAGCAATATTTATGAGCTAAGAATGGGCCTTTTGTGTCGGCATGATGACAGAGGGGAGTCCCAGGCTGAGTGAAACAGTCAAAAAGGGACGGAGGTTCGCTTTATTTTAAGGGTTTTGTTTCAATGCCTGGGAGGCATCGCAGGTGCTTTTCTAAGCAGCTTTGAATGGCTCAGGATTGAGTTCCCTTTCTCATATACAGTATGATATAGAAAGTGTTCAGTTGATATAATGCTAGGCGTAACACTAAACACAGAGGGAGCCGACAGGGGCTGCTATACATATCCCAAGAGCCGTTTATGTCTCCTGTCAGTTGGAGATATATTTCCACACACTGCCTTTGGAGATATAGTTCTGATGTATTTCTGACCATCACAATGTAAGGCAGAACAGAGTTGTCGGAATTTCAAAAGCATATCAGGTTTGTGCCTGATATGCACAAACATGATCACACTTGCACACAAAAAACACACACAATACATCTACTGTATTTAGCCAGGTAGAGGAGAGAATGGTGTAATCTCTTTGTTATGTTTATAATATGGTGCTATAAAATAAAACCTGCAGAACTGACCTCACTTCTGTAACCACATTGATTATGTTAGACATGCACAGGCTTGTGGAAGTAGTGCCAAATCAACACCTTAAGATGTGAGCCGTCATGATGTTTTGTGTACCGTGCTGGCACAGTGAACTCTACCGTGAGCTGTGGAATGTGTTAAAACTCCATTTATGTCAATCCCCGGAATGCAACAGGGTGGGTTTGGAGCTGCCATTTTCCAGGCAACAGATGAGAAGGAGGAAAATAGTGTAGGTGGGATAAGAGGGGGGCCATATGCTCCTTCACTCCCATGCTGGCGAGCGGCTCCTGGTCCAGAAAAAAAGAAAAAAAAGAACCCCGCCTGAGGGATAATCCCTCAGCGTGGCGCTTCACATATTAATTTCCACCATTTTCTGCTGAGATTTTCAATACACACCTTGCTGCCTTTAGCTGACACCATTATGCGATGTGTTGACCCATTGGGTTTGCCAGTCGATGTGAGACTGAGAGTTTCCATGGTAACCTTCAATGTCTATCATCTCTAACAAAGTGGACGTGATACAAATGCACAAAGTGGTGCCATTCCCTCCATATGGATCCTAACCTACAATCCCAATGGCGGGTAAAGGATTTGAAGTGTCTCTGTATTCTTTTTTCTCCGTGCAAATATTGTCATTTACACTCTCACGTCCCTCTCTTAGTCTGTCTGATCAGTTTATTTCTGATTTGTGTTATTTCTCAATTCTAATCAACCCTTTCTTATCCTTTTGTTTCCTTCTTGGTCGCCCCTGGCGGTTCAGGTAAAAGTGATGATGCGTATCTGTCCGTCTGTGGAGACTGCGGACTCCTCAGAGTCTCAGTCCTTCTTGAAAGTGGACAGCAGGAAGAAGCAGCTGACCCTCTACGACCCCGCCTCCAGCCCACACTCCGGTTCAGGACACAGGAGATCTGCCACCGTGGCGGTCCCAAAGATATTCGCATTCGATGCTGTTTTTACCCAGGATGCCTCACAAGTAAGGAGCCAGCAGGGCATGTGCTTGTGTGTGTGTGTGTGCGTGTGTGTGTATGTATATGTTTTTTTTAAGGTGTCATGTGGGAATTCAGCCTCTCAAGGGCAAAGGGACATCTTTATGCTGTGCAGGGTGTGGCCAGAGGCTTAGAGGAAAAATGCCTGTCTTGGGTCAGGGGGCATTCTTACCAGTGTGAGCCTAACAGCTGGGCCTTTTAAGCCCCCTTGGGGAATGATTTGAATCCACTCCAGTTATATCTAACCTCTCCTTTCATAGAAGAGCTATATGTAACCTCAGCCCACTGCAGCCCACAGCAGGCATACCCACAGAGATCAAAGACAAAGGTCAGAAACATGTTTACTTTATGTTGACTCTGGAGAATGCCAGTTTTGCTCTCTGCACAGCTTAAAACAAACACTAATGCATAAAATGGAGTGATTATATATGTCAATCACTGCAAATTCTAAAAAAGTGTAAGGTCAAGTTTTTTTTTGCATTTCCCCATGGTGCAGTAAACAATAAATAGCAATGAGGGCAGAGAATGTTGTCATCACTGGTGTTCAGCGTTCCAGTAGCAGTGAGAGCCTCAGATCTTCTATCATACCACCTACTTTGAGCAAGTATTTTCTTAAGTAAGCTGCTGATAGCTGGAGTCTAAATGTTGCTGCTGCAGAGCTGAGGCCAGGGCTGTTAGATTGCGCCGTTGGGACAGCACTGCTGGTGGCTAACAGCAAGCTGTTCTGCTGTTAGAGGCCTTGTTTGCTGTGTGATGTATGGGGAAGGGGCCTCTGCTGCAGAAGCCTGGCCCCAGAGGACCCATGCTGAAACAGATTGCAAAAATGAGCCACACATTGCAGCACACAAACACACATACTCCTGAGTGATGAAAAATCCTGAAAACATTAATGGGATTTGGTGGAACAAATGCGGAATACCTCCAAATAGCTGTTTAGTTCATAGAATAACTGTTGGGATACGGTGTTCTCAGTATGCCTGTTTTTCTTGACATTATTTCTTTGGTGTGACTGAATTGTAAATTAACTGTGAGGGGGATGTCTCTGTGTTTTTCCCGCAGGCTGAGGTGTGCTCAGGGACAGTAGCCGAGGTCATCCAGTCTGTGGTGAACGGTGCAGACGGCTGCATCTTCTGCTTCGGCCAAGTGAAGCTCGGTAAGCTCCTCCGCTGGCAAGAGATTAGAGAAAAGTCATTGTTAGCCAAAGAAAATTTTCGTTGCTCTTTGTTAGCTACACTTGATGTACAACAATTGGCTTAGCTGTGCACTGGGATGAGTCAAGGAATGGGAGACTTGAGGATAGGAACGGGTAGTGAGTCTGGGGTGGGGGCAAGGGGTGAAAAGTGCTGCATCCAGCTTCAGGGCTCAGTCTGTAATTAAAATCTTAGTAATTGGACTGGCCGTTACTCTTAGGCTGCAGGCTTGCTCTCATCAGACTCCTGCTTCCACTACCTGTAATACGCCACAGATTGAAGCTTCTGGAATGGGTCCTTGGATTAGTTCTTTTGAATTGGCATGTAGTGGATAATACTTTTAATGCCCTGCATCAAACATTATACATGTTTTCATTAGCAGTTGTTTAACACGATAACCCCCAGAAGGTATCCACTGTCAGTGTAGTACCATACAACACAATATGATGTGATACGATGTGTTACGATACGACAGGATACAATATGGTATGGTACAGTACAACAGGACATAATACAATACGACAGGATAAGATCCAATATGATATGACTGGATAAGGTATATAGAAAAAGATACAATATGGTATGACCTGTTACAATATAAGGGAGGATACAATATCATAAGTTGTGTGACACTTTATTTCCGTGGCTAAATAGTCTTGGCCTCAATGCCGCATACATTTAGCTGTCTTCACAACAGTCCTCATGTCAACAAGGCAAAGCAAGTTTATTTATAATGCAGATTTCAGCAACAAGGCAACTCAAAGTGCTTCACACAGGACACCAAAAGCATCATGACAAAGGGAAATAGAAACAAACCATTAGCAATCACAGAGAAAAATAAACTGAAAATATGTTTAAACAGTTCAATCCAAAAGAAATAAAGAAATATGACATAAAGCAAAAATAAGAAATTCAAGTACAGCATATATAAATGACCTTAAATTTGGGATGTAATGATGTTATTTGCTCTGTGAGCCTTCCATTTTTTTAACGTGTTCTAGTGCTCTGGAGTCCTGACTTCAGAGTCGTACTTAAACAGAGCAGCACAGAGCAAAGACAACTACAAACAACATATATTGCACATTACCCTTTCTGCACATGTTCACATAATACACAACAATGATAACTGTAAGAAATAACACCATGAAGCCACTCCTTTGTCAACTTCCACCCACTCCAAACAGCTTTCTGAAAAAAGTCACTTAAGGTGAAAATTACTGTGAGTGTACCTTGCTTGCACACAAAGCCATTTCCATCCCCCTCTCTCTCTTTCACACATCCCCAGGCAAGACATACACCATGATTGGCAAAGACACCTCCACTCAAAGCCTCGGCATTGTGCCCTGTGCCATTTCCTGGCTCTTCAAGCTCATCAACGAGCGAAAGGAGAAGACTGGCACGCGCTTCTCTGTCCGAGTGTCTGCGGTGGAAATCTTCGGGAAGGATGAGGAGCTGAAGGACTTGTTGTCTGAGGTGTCAACAGGCAGTCTGCAGGAGGGCCAATCCCCAGGAATCCACCTGAGGGAGGATCCCATCTGTGGCACTCAGGTGAGAAGAAATTTCACCTCCTGCACTTTTCCTTTGTTCCCTGATCCTTTCATTCACTCTGCGGGTTATTCAGTATTAGTCTGTGTGAGTATTGATCTCTGGCTGTCTGTGATCTACCTCTTCCTCTACAAAAGATTTAGACTTTTTTATGTGAGTGTATGTGTGTTTTTATCTCCCAGGACTTCCCACTCTATCTTTCCTGCCTTCTGAAATCCTTTGCTTTATATTTCCACCAAAGCCAACTGTGGTATTGATGGCTTTTTTCTTACCTTTGTATTGACTCTCCTGTCAGCATCCATCAGCATCTATTACCGGTATGTTAGCGCTGGCCCTCTGCAGCACAATGGGACTGCTATTGGGGGATGGTGGAGGACTGTAGGTTTGATGGCGCTCACAGGTGTTGCTGTCAGATGTTTTTTTTGGGGAGGGGGTCTGTATGGACTTCAAAGGCTGTGTGAAGCTTCAGCTTTCTCTTCTTCTCAGCAGCCACACGTGGGCTCTCTTCATGATTACCCCCCTCCGCCACTGCCTTCTCTTCTTCCTCTTCCTCCTCCTCTCCTTCTGTCTCATACCACCACCATCATCACATCCATAGCGAGGGGAAGTGCCCTTGCCTCCTGCTCAACTATTACCTCTCCTAATCCCCCTCCCTGTGTGTGCATATCTGCTCTTTTAATTGCCCCCGAGACCCAATCTAATGGGCTAGAAATGTGTGCCGAGGTCCAATTAGCTCGCTCCCCAGTATCCTTTCGACATCTATCCTCTTTCTAAAGCACTATGTGGTCTTTGCCCACCCTAACCCCTTCCTCTGTCTCTTCCTTCCCCTCTGCAGCTTCAGAATCAGAGCGAGCTCCGTGCCCCGACGGCCGAGAAAGCCGCCTTCTTCCTGGATGCCGCCATTGCTGCGCGCAGCACTAGTAGGCCGAATGTGGATGAGGAGGAGAGACGCAACTCCCACATGCTGTTCACGCTACACATTTACCAGTACCGTATGGAGAAGAGCGGCAAGGGAGGAAGTTAGTACCATCAATTTACTTTACAGAAAATTCTTTAGCAGTGTATCAACAAGTGGCCCCCTCACATGTGTGCAATACCTAATACCTATTTTGCTATTTGTTTCTGAACTTATACACATTTAAAAGCATGTCATTTTTAACAGAAGTATAACTAGAGTTTAACTTTTTTTAAATATTACCCCTCCTCTCCACATTATGACCAATGACGAGTTGTTGTTTTTTTGTTGTGGCAGAAAATTGTGCTCAATGTCTAAATTTTACATCAGGCTAGTCCCATATTTCCAATGTTTATGGATGAATTGTTTGTTGCCTTTAAAAAAAGACATGTTTTTGTATGCATGCATTATTTTTTGTTGGAAATGGTGATTTGACGCCGTCCTGACAGGAGTTTAATGTTTTGTTGCTGCTTTTTTCAATAGCATCAGTCCCAGAATAACGATGTGTAGCCGTGTGATTGTTAAGATGACAGCCAATTCCCCTTCCGCCGCATTTGTAATCATCAGAAATGGATTGTTGTGTCGTGACGTGTCTGATTTTCAGTGAATTCTTTTCTTTATTTTAACGTGTCTAACCAACTGAGCATTCTTTTTGCCCTAAATTACACATCTGGTGGGAGTTCACCAGTTTGAATGACTTCACTGTGGGAATCTTACTCATAAATAAATCAGTGCCCTGTCTAGTCTTGGCTGAGCCATGCCACTCCTGTCATCATGGCACTGTGCATGAGGAAGTGACCTCAGAGAGGGAGTGTCTGTGCAGCTCTCACCTGGTTTCTTCTTCTTCTGTGGTTGGCACAGTGTCAGGCGGACGGAGCAGGCTGCACCTCATCGACCTGGGGAGTTGTGAGAAGGTCCTGAGTAAGAGCAGAGACGGAGGGGGAGGCTTGTGTTTATCCCTGAATGCTCTGGGGAACGTCATCATGGCGTTAGCAAATGGAGCCAAACATGTACCTTACAGGTAAGAAAACTACAGCTAGATGAACATTCTCTTATACTGTTTAATAAGTTGTATTTGTTTCAGGCAAGTTGCTACATGTCTTCGGTATTATAATTTTCAGTGTGACTGTTTATAGTTTCTTTAGCTTGCCTCAAGTAAAATCCTCTGGTATTGCAGAGATTATATTATGGTTGCTCAAGTATGAATAGCTAATAACTTGTCATTTTTCTGTGAAGATAATTAAAAATAGCTCCTCCTGGAATAATATCATCAACTTTTATTGTCATTTTGAAATGTTGCCATGCTGTATAATAAAAACACTTTAAATTCACTCCCTAGGGACAGCAAGCTGACAATGTTATTGAGGGAGTCCCTTGGCAACATCAACTGCAGAACCACCATGATCGCCCACATCTCCGATTCTCCTGCCAGCTATGCTGACTCACTCACCACCATCCAGCTGGCATCCCGTATCCACCGCATGAGGAAGAAGAAATCGAAGGTACACTGATACACTCATTAGTGCTGATAAATCTGTTTAACATATGCCGTTATAAACTAATGCATGAATAGATATATGTATAAAAAGAGACACTGACAGCAGTATTAATCAATTCAACAACACGGGGGTTTTGGCATGTAAATTGTACTACTTTTTAATAACGATCCATGCAATAACTCCATTTAATACTCATTGTTTAGAAATGATAAATGCAAAGGCATTGTTATTCAACATTAAACAGAATTTAATTATGTCTAATATAGCAATTACGCATGTTTAACTTGGATCTCATCATATTTCATGCTGCAGATAAAGTCGAAATATTCGTCTTCATTCTGTATTTGGGAGCTATTAACACAATGAATGTGTTGTTTCTGCAAATGAAAGATTATTAGAGCAATAACTCAGAGCTACTTTTTCTCTGCTCCTCAACACATAATCATGTAATCAATACCAACGCCCAAGGAAGTGTGTAATGCTCCTCGGATTAGGGAAATATATGCTCCTGATAATTAGGTGGAATGACAGCATGTATTTATTCTGTAAAGGTCCCTGACATGATTATAATGCAGCCCACATACAGCACTTTGTATTATTGATGGTCATCTCTCTGTAACTATTGATGTGAACTTTTAACCTTTGGATATATCGACTGGTATTTTCATAGGAATTAATGTTTTTGATTGATTTCACTTTGAAATCGTCAAGGAATAAATCTTCTATAAATTATAAGGATTTTAAAAGGGTTCTGTAGAGGGGGGGAATGGAAACTAGACTGTTACATTAATATTGTAAGAAGATAGAATCGTATTACTGTCATCTTTTTCATGAGCTAATTTAAAATCCAAAAGACTCACTTCTCTTATACTCCATCTTCTCTTTGCAGTATGCATCCAGTTCTTCTGGGGGAGAGAGTTCCTGTGAGGAAGGGAGGATCCGCCGGCCGCCCCACCTCAGGCCATTCCACCCTCGGACAGTAGCTCTGGACCCAGACCTGCCTTTAATGCTCAGTGACCCGGACTACTCCTCCAGTAGTGAACAATCCTGTGATACTGTCATTTACGTAGGCCCTGGGGGAACGGCTATCTCAGACAGGGAGCTTAGCGACAACGAAGGCCCACCTGCTTTTGTTCCAATCATCCCCTCCCTGAACAAAAAGAGGTCTACAAAAGACGGCCCTCTGGACAGAGACCAGTTCTTCAAATGCAACACTTTTGCTGAGCTGCAGGAGAGGCTGGAGTGTATAGATGGCAGTGAAGAACCCACTGCGTTTGTCGGAGAGGGCAAGAAAAGCCAGGCCAGCCCCAAAACAGACAAATCCTTGGAGAGCCAAGGTTCTGTTTCACCAAAGACTGTAGCAAATATTCCGCATACCCAAGAGGTTTCACCCAAACAATCTCCTAAATCTGTTGCCACACAACCATCCTGCAGTACCAGTAAATCAAAACTGGACAATGCTAAAGCGCAATGCACACCTGCAGAAATGGCACCAACAGACAGTGTTGAAAATGTATGTAGAACCAGTGCTGATGGGGAGAAATCCTTGGTTTCAGAAAGTAGGGTTAGCTTTGACAAACAAGCAACTGCTGGAGGGCCTAATTCAGAGCCTGTGGTGAGGGAAAAGGTGTACCCCAATAAGAAAGCTTTGCCCAAACCAGCTCCGCCTCCGTCACAGCAGAGAGAAAACACAGACAAGGAGGAGAGATCCAGCACCAGAATGCCACCTGTTGGAATGAGTCACCAAGCAGTTAAAAGACGGGATCCTTACAGTTCACCTTTGCTTCGAGGGCCAGTGGAAGTGTGCCAGGTTCGCTCCACTTTAAGGGACAGATGTCTAGATCGAGACATCCTCAGAGCTACTGTTACCTTGCAGCAGCCTGTGGAGCTGAACGGAGAGGATGAGCTGGTGTTCACCGTGGTGGAGGAGCTTTCTATAGGCAGTATTGTAGATAATGGTCGACCATCCAGCATCATCAGCTTTAATAGTGACTGTTCCCTTCAGGCTCTTGCTTCTGGGTCCAGACCTGTCAGCATCATCAGCAGCATCAATGATGAGTTTGACGCTTACACCTCGGGGATGGGAGCTTCAGAGGTGAACATCGCCGTGGTAACGCCCCTACAGGGAGGAGCGGCGGGGTGCATGGACAGCAGAGGTTCATCTATCAGCTCCTGGCTGAGTGAGGTTAGCGTCTGCACCGTGGAGAGTGAAGGCGCTCATTCAACAGACGTCTTCCTTCCACAATCTAAACATATGGTACCAGATGCCACCTTTTACTTCGATTCCCTGGATATGTTGCACTGTGTTTCCTCTCCCAGAGATGCCATGAACTCCTTAAACGACAGTGGATTTGGTTTTTCCGAACTAGACAGTGACAGTGCTGCCTCAAGCAAGCTCTCATTGACAAAGCTGCCCCCATCTCCTGAATCAGCCAAAGGCTCCCTCAGAATGACGTCTAAAATAACTAAAGCTCACTCGCTCAGCTCAACCCAGCTTCCACAGGGCCACTCCATAGTCCACTCAAGTCTTCCCAGGAAGATTAAACCTACCTCATCCATCTCTCACAGTAGCAGCGGCAGCAGCCGAGAGCCACCAAGGCAAGAGGCTAAGCAGGAGAATCCTTGGCAGCGCAGCGACAACCACCCAGAACCTCAACTTTCCGACTCCAGCAGCACCAGCAAATTCCTCAGAAACTTTCCTAGTAGTATCCCCACCGGCAAAACATCCAACAACAGCAACAGTGTACCTCGCCCACCCAAGGTGCAGGGGTCTACCTCATCTCAGAGGGTGGTGGATGGCTGCGAGAAGTCCGTCAGTAAGACTCCGCCCAGCAAAATGCCTCAGCTTAGGCGAGGTGCCACCACTCTGGGGACTGTTACCATTGTCCACTCCTCCACAGACTACAAGGGAGCCCAAGATGTTATTGCATCTACCAACAGCCTTAAATACTCCTCCCTGGGGAAAAATAACAAGGCTAACTCACAGAAAGCAAGCAATCTTCCGAGACCTGGTTGCACTTCACCTCCACCCCCTCCTCCAGTGAGAAAGTCCAGTTTGGACCATAAGACTAAGATCCTGCTCCCCCAAAGTGCCTTAAAGTCAGCATATGGTGAGGCAGGAAGGGGAGCAAGGGCAGCTGTGTCCGAGGATGAGCTTGAGGTACGTCACAGAGCAGACTCTACCGGTTTCAAAACCTCCAGCCTCAACACAGCCAAAGTAACCTCCAGCCTGAAGGGCAGAGGGCCGAGAGGGGAATCTGGGCAGCATTATGGAAGCCAAATGTCCCTGGAAAGGTGTGAAAGTCTGTCCTTATCAGGCTCCAGAACTGCACTTAGTAGGGAAAATAGTGGGGCAAGTCTCGGAAGCAGCAAATCCAACAGATCCATTCCTAGGTTTGGTATTCCGAATTCATCCAGCTCTCCAATAGCTACCTGCCCATCTTCCCCAAGTGGAGGAAGTCTTAGCAGGTCCGGTCAGGTTAAAGCTTCTGTTAATCCAAGAGCTTTAGGAACTGTCAATGGTAATAAAGCACGCTCACTGTCGGCAAACAACTCCAAAGGTCTGAGCTCATCAACCAAATCTTTGGCTGCTCCTGTAAGCAGAAACACCAACGCCAACCTCCCTCCATCAGGACGGACCTCTGCTACTCGAACCGCTACTGCTGCAGTCAGCGGTAAACCCGGGAGAGGAACTATCATGGGCACAAAGCAGGCTATGAGGGCCGCCAACAGCCGTGTAAGCGAACTGGCAACAGGCAACATTTCGGGCAAACACATGAGAGGTTCGGGCGATTCGGACAGTGGGAATGACAGCGGGGTGAACGTAAGCGATGACAAATCCCCCGTAGCCATGCTGCCGTCTCCCTACAGCAAAATCACAGCACCCAGGAGGCCACAGCGCTACAGCAGTGGCCACGGCAGCGACAACAGCAGCGTACTGAGCGGGGAGCTGCCTCCGGCGATGGGCCGCACCGCTCTGTTCTACCACAGCGGAGGCAGCAGCGGATACGAAAGCATGATACGTGACAGCGAGGCCACGGGCAGCGCGTCCTCAGCCCATGACTCCATGAGCGAGAGTGGCATGTCGTCTTCGGGCAGAATGAGGAGCTCCAAGTATCCCAAGAAGAGAACAAATGGTGAGGGAGTTATGTGGGTGTGAGGGTTTCAGTCATCTCAATGCTGTTATAGCTCAAAGCGCTTGTGTTGACAGCGAGCTTGCAGTAGCATTTACGGGCATTACAATAACTATAGAAATAATGAATCTTCTTGCTGATGGTTTCTTTTGCTTTTGCAGTTTATAAGGAAACATCAGTATCAAATTTGGTCTGTTTAATAACCAGCTTAATATTTCTCACAGGCGCTTTAAAGTCAGAAATGTTGTGAATATGTATTACTATGGGAATGGCAGTGTATGTGGGATGTAATCTAAACCCATTGAAGTAGCATCCAGAAATAAGTGTTTTTTTTCTCCCAGGAAATTACCCATATAGCACTTCTAACTTTATGAATCCATTTTCATTACATTCACGAATTGGTATATCATTGGATTTTCTCTCCTCCTGAATCAGCAGCATACATAATTCATACACATACAGGAAAATTATAACGAATGCTTCAAACAAGACTGCTTCCATCCTAGTGATGATCAAACAAGATGAATTGAACACGAGCAGCAGTGACCTGGTTCAGCTTTTTTGTAGCCCTGTATATATAACCATTTGAATTCATGTGCGTTTTATACAAAAAAGGCAACATAGACAGCCTTATAAATATGCAATCACCATTCTCCGCCGACCTGTGTAAAGCCTGGCATCTCTTTACATCTCAGAGTGAGGCTCATACATATTTACCCGTGGATCCCTGCAAATGCTACTATTGTAAAACAGGTGTTTATCTGTCCATGGCTCTTTAGGCTTCCAGAGAAGACGGCTCATACCGGCCCCCCTGCCAGACACTTCCTCCCTTGGGAAGAAGGCAGCCACAGCAGGCCAGTGGGTGGACTTGCCTCCTATGGCTGGCCCGCTGAAGGAGCCCTTTGAGATCAAGGTGTATGAGATCGACGATGTGGAGCGGCTCCAGAGGCGGCGTCAGGAGGAGACAGCAGAGGTGAGTGGAGGGTCATCCTGACTTGTTTTACATGCTGGTTTATCTGGTTAAACTTGTTTTGGATAATGTAATGTCTAGGTCAAGGGCTTGTGAATCCCTCTCACTAAGCTTCAGGAATACTTTGCAAGTGCCACATTGACTCGCCTTGTGGGAATGTCTTCACTCACATCTTCCCAGTTTCTTTTTAAAGAACTGGACAGGGATAATATGTCTCAGACGTCTGACCTTCAGTCAGCTCAGAGGAAAATCCCAGAGTTAAAGCGTCTGTGTTGAGGTCCCCAGAGCCTGGTATGTTGGCAGCGATCCTCTGGAATGTCAAGAGTTCAGGAGGCAATTACTGAGGAGGGTTAATTGGTTTGGATATGAGTGACGACCCAGCCTTACTGCTGACGATGGTGGTTGTGTTAAAATGAAAAACAAGATAGTATGAGAAGATTGTTCTGGGAATTTTTGATAAATATATCAGCACTCAACAGCAGCCCAAATCTGCTAGCACTCATCACCGGCTGCCTGATCGCTTTTTATAGCGTACTCCTCATCTGTTGATCATTAACTGCTCCTGCTCATCAACACAGCTGGACAGGGAATTGTCAAGATATGAAATCAGCTAGATGGTGGTTTGATTTAGTTTCAATTAAGAAAAGGAAGATCTTTAATTTGTCTCTCTCAGCCATCACTTCCTTAGTGGAAAAATAGCTTTCTCTGATTTTACTTGACTTGAAATTAGAACTGGAGTGTTGTGTATGTGCTTCCATTGCTTGTTTTTCCAATATTTCTCTTGATATACTTTTATACAACTTTCTCTATATTTTGCTCTTTGAATATAGAATCCTGCTTAAAATATTAACTTGTTTTATCTGTTTTTCCTTTCTTGTCCTCAGCAACCATTCCAGGATGTTGACAAGGTGAGCTAAGTTTTTTTTTAAATCGTTACTGAGGTTTAATTATTAGCAGCTCAGACTTTTTTTTGCACAAGTTTCAGTACCATATTTATAATTTAATACAAAATAACATTTCTTTCAAACCTACAACATCAACAATCCCACTATTACAACAGAAACCCACCTTACACTTTATTTTATTCAATTTTTTTGCTAGTTTTGTTTAAAATACTTTGATGAAGCAGGCTTTTTTGTATAGTTGTCTAGTTGTATCTGTAACTAATAATCTCCATCTTTATCTCTCTCAGGGTCTGCAGTATTTTAACAGTAAACTAAAGATATTGGAGAGAAGGCAACAGCAAGTGAGAGAACTAAGGGTGAAGCATGAAGTGTTGTTGGAAGAGCTGGAAGACGCCAAAACACGACTGATGATGGACCCCAGCAAGTGGATAGGAGAGTGTGAGTTAATTATTTTTTAAATGTATATACATTTTAAAAAAATCTGAGGTGTTAACCTTTGTAACCAATCTTCAAATGTCGTTCTTAACAGTCGAGGTGGACCAGAGTTTGGATAAAGAGTCTCTGGAGTACCTGGAGGCCTTGGCACAGGCCACGGAGGAGCTGGACTTTTGTGTCAATCTATGCAAGTCCCGCATCATGATGGTGACCTGCTTTGACATCGCCATGCCAACGCCCTGTGCTCAGGAGGGACTGCGGGAGATCGAGGTCTGAGGACAAAAGCAAGTGGAGGTGGAGAAATGAGGAAGTGAGGAAAAAAAAGAGGATAATGATGTGTAGTTGTCACTGGAATGAAGAACAACATGTGAGATGAGATGAGAGTGAATCTTTGCATGAAGACAGAGGAGATGCTAACACCTAGCTACAGTGCGTCGTTGTCCAGGACGTGATTGACTGTTGGAGAAATAAAACGTGAGCACAAACGCTGTTGCCCGTATGGCAAAGCAAGGGCCATCACTTACTCAAGATACAATGAACAACACCTGGAAGTGCCTTTTTAACTGTGTTGTTTTGAGTCATTATTTTTCATAAGGTGAAGGTATCTTCAGCATACCTGAGCAAACCCCTGAACATATTACTTTTAAGAAATTTAAATATTTTATATTGCATTGTATAGTGTATTTATATGACTATGTGGTGTGTACAAATATCCTTTTAAGGGAAAAAATAAAGAGGGAAAAAAAAAGAGAAAAAGCAATAAGCTAATGTTATTGCGCTCCCAGACTTTGCCTTTCTCTTCTTTCAAACCTCAGTCAGCATTTTAACCATGTTCATTCAGCCTCTAGCGCCTTACGTTAACTCTCTGGTTCTGTAGTTTTCTAGTTTTTTCAAACTATGTTTCTCAACAAGGACTGCATTTGCTGTTGTCACTCTTCGCCTACAAGCCGGCCCGTGAATGCCAGCGAGGCTCAGTGAATGTTTTTCTCCTCCAGTTGCCTTGATCAAAATGGGTCTCAGTGGATGCACTAAGGCGGAGAAGCCGTGTTTGTCTCACTGAAAATGAGAGATTATTAAACCAAAACATATCAATCAGAGGGCCACTGTGATGGAAAGTGAGTGATTAGTCTTGATTCAGCCATCCTCTCTCGTGCCTCAGTATAGTATCTGAGAGACTTCCCAACATTAGCCTAGCCTGGTTAGCCTGGCTCGGAATGAGTGCTGTCTATAATACTCTGTACAACAATGAGACACAGGTTAGATAGCACAAGTCGTCTGGCCTCTTTTACAAAACTTTTTTTTTGTAAAGCGCTCTATGCATTCCCATGCATTCACTGTTACAACCTCCACAGACTAACGAGCAGCAGCACAGTTTGGCTTTGCCCCCCTTTTCTTTTTTAAAAAATAGGCAAATGATCAGAGTTGATCTCAGACAAAGACTACAGAATTGTTATTTTGCAGTGAATAAGAGCAAATGATCATGACATTGTTTTGGGAAATCAATCATGTTATCAGCTCTTTGTAGCTTCCAGAATGTGCTTGTTGTGAATCAAACGGCTCACTCACCACGGGAACAAAGAGGATCGCTGAAAAATGATTGTTACGATAAACAAACAGGCTTTGTTGTACTTTAAATGATTTCTTTATCCAGGATGAACATGACTTTTTTGTTATATTTCTTTTACAATGATGTACTCTCTCAGGCCCTCTCTGAAGATGCTGCATGAGATTTTTTAATCATTTTTACAAATCATTTCTACTCCATTTTTTTCACTCTAATTTTTTACAATACCTTCTGTTTTATTTTCTGCTAATGTGGGGTTGGTTAGGCTCATGAATTAAATAACTGTTACCAAACCGAGACCTTTTTTTCAAAAAAATTATATGTAAAGGTCGTTTTTCATATCAAAACCCATATTTTCTAAAAACCTTTGTTTTTGTATAGCATTTTCAAACCCTGTGTATAAATGTATGATATGGCAGCTTGTGTTTTACTTTTACAGTACCTGTGAATAAAATGTTTCTTCTTACTGATGATTCACGATCCAATGTTCTTACTTCCCTTTTCTGTATTCATTGGATTGTTTGTTTCTGCAACACTGGAATGAAGAAAAGTCTGAATGAAACCAAGAGAGGAACCTTTCTCTCTTGAGATCACAAGACTACCTCGAGGGTAAAACGTCAGGTTATTTCAGGTTACATCAGGTGTAGAGAGCTGTTTCTGTAAATCTCCAATCTTCTTAATAAAGAGTTCACTCTTTTCTATTTAATTAATTGCCTAGCTGTTCACCTTTTCAGCCAAATTCTCCAAACACTGATCATTTCAGTTATGATTTATTAATTGTGAACCAGCTTTAAATTTAAAATCAAGTGATTGTCTTTCTTATGTCCAGGTGATAGCAGTGATTGCTGGACCCAGTATGCATTTGACATCAAAGATTGTCCTTGTTCTTAGAGTGCTTAAAATCCACATATCTCATTAATACTAAACAAATACTTTATGAAAAGGATTTGACATTTAACATAACACCAGCCGTGATTCTTGTGGGAGAAGATAAAGTTCTCTTTGATAACCGGATTCAAAATTTAAATTGCTCAAAGTTGTTGCGTTTGATACATAGGAAATGAGATAAAACGGGATGGTACAAGTCCAGAGTGATTAATTACTTGGTGTATCAGGAGGGCCTTCAGCTCGGTGTGATACATGAAGTCCTGTGGAGTGTTAGACTGTAGGTGTGTGAACGTGTTCGTCTAGAAATCAAACCCTGCTGTGCAATAACATCGTCCTCCTCCCTGTTAATTCTGTTTTGATCAAAGACACTAGAGGTTAATTTGGCTGAATGGAAAGCCCAGCTGGTCAGTGTGTTTCAAATCCAAATTTTGGGGGGTTATTTAAGCACCCAGGCTATTTACAAAATATACAAACTAATCTGCCACTGCATGAAAAAATAGATTTACAACACTGTATTCATTTAAAATTAGTGTGCAGTTAATTTGCAGTCTGTTAAGATTTGACAGATAGTAAAAAAATGTATGTGGTGAGGAAGCCAGTGTCTCAGTTGGCCAGTCCTGACGTCTGATGTCTGCTGAGTCTGTCTATGTGGAGCAGACAGCAGTCAGCCCTCTGTATCCCAGCATACATTGCCTCAGGGCTAAGATCATTAGCAGCGACTTGAATGTTGAATTAGAATAAAAATGAGTTCACTGAAAAGTCAAGAGTTCCCTGTCATCAGCCAGCTCACCCTCTTTGCCCCAAACCAGCACTGACCCTGTATTCCTCACTGCTCCCTGTGAGAGGTTTTATCCCAATTCAATTCTCAGACAATTTGATGTATTTTCCACCTTTGAAGTCTTTGTTTCCGTTATTATCTCATCAAATTTTGATTGTTGTGCTTTGTATAGTGAGTCAAATGGGGTCAGAGGGCTTTCTGACTTTGGCCTTTCCAACAAACGTCTGTCAAAATCAAAAAAAAAATTCCCTTTACTATTGTAATTCATAATTTTAGACCTAATGTCTAGCTACACATAAAAGCCTCAAAAGCTAAAAGTAAAACAGACTTTTTGAACCTCCTCTCTCCCTCTCCACTCCTTTTAGGCTGCATGCATTCGCCTCTGGGCATTTGTTAGTGGTTGTGGTAGTCTTTGGATTTACAGCTCTGCAGGCCCACAGATTTGTCTGTCTAAACCAAACGCTCTCTTTGAAGAATCCCCATAAACCTGACCAAATGCCGCCACTCATTCCCAGTAATTAAAACAAGCTGGTGTGGAGGAAAAGTCCTTAAATTATCAGAGCCTACACACACTCACAGTCTCTCTCTCTCGCTCTAAATGTGCATGGTAGTGCTTCAGGGGGGTCGTAACCATTGACATCCTCATCCTCAAACAGATTGCATGTGTGTGGAGTTTAGCACCAGGACAGAAACCTTTAAAAGATGTAGTCCTGAAGGCTTTTCCTCCCTGTATGTACTGTAAATTCTGATTGGGTGGCCGTGCAAGTCCAGCAACATGACACTTGGGCTGTAAATTAAAGCACTGCAGTCTATAATGTAAAGGTGAATTAATTAGCCTTTGGGAGACAGCTTGAACTTGTAAATCAGTGAAGATTTATGCCTGTTTACTTGTGTAATTTAGTAAACATGAGGGGCAAGAGAGGCTGTAGTGCTGTAGATGATAACAGAATAATAATTCACATACGGGTTAAAAATGCATTGTGAATAATTTCCCTTTTGTTACGATCACTCGAGGATTCCTGATGTGGTTTGGACAGTAATGAGGAGCAGGATGTGGGTCATGAGTTCAAACAGCCTGTTGTGTGTTGACCTGCAAGCTGGCGAGGTAATGATTGGTTATGAAGATGCACAAACCGCCACACGCACATGCATACAGCCAGTCTCTGATGCTGTCTGATGTTGTGTCTTCTTGCTAGGATGCCATTTTCTCTGTCAGTGCACTGGACTTTACTACAGTACTTTGGTTAAAAATGCAAGTTAATCAATGCAACAATCACTGGTTTGTCATGTGAAGTCTGTTCATGTTGCACTGACCTTGTCAAAGAGCGGTGAGCAGAACTTTCTCCAGCACTGACCTTGTTGTATCTGTACTCTTGCTGTCCCTTGTTGCAGATTGCTTGTGGATAACCACTGATTTACATAAAGGCTTTGTTTAGAGACACTGTTTTAAAATGCCTTCAGAATACTGATGTGAGGAGTTAATGTGCAATGAATATTCATGGGTTAAAAAAACAAGAGGTTCTACTCAACTGAGCAGAAAAAATAGACAGTGTAAAGTCCTTGATTACATGAATTGTTAGGTGTGTTGCAGTACACTACAGTCAGGTTAATGACTTGGAGCCCTCCTATGTTGAGCTTTGTTTTGTCTTTTAAAGGTTTCGGGTCTTTTAAAGATCTGCAAATTGCACTCAGGAGATCACTCTAAAGAAATCCATTATTCCCATAAAGAAGATAAATAATTTAATCATGAAAAAGTGCTCACTAAGATATTGCCTTAAAAGTCGTTCCATCAGGTTGTGCTCTCCTAACAGATGGGCCGGTGTGATGAAAAAGACCTTTTTAATTAGTCTGTCTAAAGACGTTTCTTCATCAGCAGCCCCCTCTACGTTTCAGTTTCAGCGGCCACCAGGCAGCCTCCTTAGCTGGCTCCCAGCAGCAGCAGCCATCTGGTGGACAGCAGAGTGAGGCTACAGGAAGGCTCACCACTCCATTGAGCCGACACTTGTAGCCCAAAGACATGGGGCAATGGAGTTTTTACTCTGTTTAAATTTGAACCATTGTACTCTGTGTGGGGGAACTACTAACCAAGATATGTAATGTTGAAGAGGCAAGTCAGTCAGAATATGATGCTTGTAAGAAGGGTAAAGGCCAAATGAAATAAACTGCAATAGTTTATACCTAAAAGGTAGAATTGTAGAACTTCACAACAAAGAAAATTAATTTTTAAAGCCTGTGAGAATGACTTCTTCACACATTTCCTAATTGGCTATCTAGCTACGCACATTAGAAAGAACTTTACACTTAAAAAACTAATTAAAAGGCTGACAGAGAAACAATTGCAGATTAGAAGGAACTCATAAAAGTGTATTATTAACGCCTCTGCTTTCTAATTTGAGTGATTCACATTCAGTTGAGTAGGAACTGCATTAAATTGATCTTACATCCTGCTTTTGTCATTGCATTACCAGTCCCTCTTAAAATAATGGGAGCATTGCACTTCCTATCTCCTCCTAGATGAACTGTGACTCATGAAATCGCAGGCTAATACTCTGAGTCTGGCTTTGTTCTGGCAACTGATAAGATAAATGGGTTTCATTCGCCATTGAAAAGCAGAATAACATGTGTCCCATTTTTGACAGGAAGAATACGTTAGTTGTTTTGTATCTGTTTGAAAAAGGGTGTTTGATTTTACAGGGCTTTTATTGCTTTCTCAGAAACCCTGATTGTATGCCTTTCTGAAAAACTGGCATTATTCACACAAACAACTTTCAAGTGTTTTAATCCATCCAATGTTATATTTCAACACAATATCCTCCTCTGATTTGTTTGTTTGCTTTTGAGTTGGCAGCACCAAATTGCAGGGTTGTGTGCAGGCTTCAAAACCAGCAAAAGATGTGTCGACAAAAGTGGCTTTGCATAGTCATGCCCCCCTCCCCCTCTTTAAAAGATGAGCCAAACCCTAAACCCATCTCCCCAAGATAATTTTGTGATGTAAAATATCCATGAAATAAAACGTGTGAAATACAGTTTACACATGGAATGATCATCTGGCATCAATGTATTAAAAACAAAAAACAAAATATATACTGCTACAGTAGGCTATATTTTATTCTAGCCTATGTATTAAAGTCTCAGCGGTCACATGCTACTGCAGGGTCTTCAACCCCTCAAAGAGGCGCCCACCCCTACCCAAAGAAATAGTGTTAATCCATATTTTATATATAAAAAAGATTTTTATATATAGAATGAGAAGTAGAACTAGCTTCTACTAACGGGATATCAATGGGATGATGCTGTTAGTACTACGGATAAACAGTTACTGGGCGGCAGTAGCTCAGTCTGTAGGGATTTGGGCTGGGAACCGGAAGGGTCGCCGGTTCAAGTCCCGGTGTGGACCAAATCTGGTAGCTGGAGAGGTGCCAGATCACTTCCTGAGCACTGCCGAGGTTCCCCTGAGCAAGGCACCAATCCCCCCCCCCCCCCCACACCATCAGCTCAGGAGCGCCCGCTGAGGGAAGCTCCGTCACTCTCACATTTCTCCATTAATGCATGTCCATAGGATCCTGTTTGTGCATGTGTATATTTCAGCCTATGTGTGTGTTGCATGACGTACAGAGTGTAAAAACAGAATAAATAAATAAAGTAAATCTTATATTTTACAGTACGTAATGACGTCATCGCCAGTGACGATGACCGTAAACCTTTACGCTTGATAAAAAAAATAGCACTAGTCCTGGGTTCCAGTCTGGCAGAAGTAAGAGTAGTAACATTAATATTAACAGTCAAAGGTAGTAACAAGTAAGTTTCGAAAAGATTAAACGGAATTCGTGCGGTCTATTGTGATTATGGACAGCTTTATTTGACTTAATTCGTCGAAGGAAAAGTCCCGACGTCGGTGCTAAAGACTTAGCTATTACTAAAACGAGAATGCTAACAGCTAACGAGGCGGAGGACAAGTGATGCCAAACAGGACGACAACGAGGACGGCGGGGAGAGAGGGCTGTCTTGATACTGTAAGTGAACACTGTTGGCTTTTAGTAAGGTACTTGTTTCGTATGCGTTGGGTTTACAGCTAGCAACAGCGGCCAGCTCGCAAGAGTTTCAATAGTGACGTAAAAAAACAACAACTTTCAGATGTGACGTCAGAGGCATCGGCTTTACAAAGTCGTTTTTGCTCAATGCATTATTATGTTTTTAAACCAACAGATGCTTTTTGTGGTGACTGGGATTCTGTGTTTTTAATAAGTCGTGCAATTTCAGTTTTGCCTTATTCATTTGTTTTCATAATATAATATTTCCCCTGCTCGTGTCATCCAAACGATAGCTCCTTGGAGCAGTTGTTGACCCAGCCTAAAAATAGGATGTAGAATGAATTGTAAAAATTACACACTGTCAACTTAATTGGAAATTCAGCACAGATATATCTGCAGCCCTGCGTGTTTGTTACAATAAAAAAAAAAATGTTCCTTATAGATGTGCAACTTTCAGTAAAATGTGGGTCCTAATATTGCACGATTACATTTTGGTGCATACACCTGTGCTTTTCTGCTGTACATTTTGCAATGCAGCAGTAATTGCATTGCTAGTTTGCACGTGTGTAAAAACATTACTAGGCTGTCATGGTCGTACTTCTGTTAATCCAACAATCAGACAAAGCCTTGTTCTCCCCATCATGCTTTCTTGTGCCCTTCACTCCCAGTTTTTGATTATGTGAGCTGTTTTCATTTACACTTGCAGATGATGATTATAGCTGTGAGGCCTTATTATTTTTTCATTCATTTCCATTGCAGCAGTTAGGGGCCCATTCAGTGTCAACACTGAGATACAGTACATTGTCTCACCAGACAGTTTCAGACAGACTGCAGTGGCGACAGCCCAAACGCCGTCTTTGTATTCTCCTACATTAGAGCTTGATTGGTGCAGGTAGCTGACAGGAGGCTGTCACTAGTTGTGATGTCTGAAGTGGAATATTTGAAAGTGAAGAGGTTAATTACACAATATTTAAGACCTCTCTTTGCCTTGCCATTCATACTGTAGCCAATCACATCCAAAACACCCGCTAATCAAAAGTAGGCTGGCAGCTCTGCGCCGTGGCAACAGTTGCTGTGATGGCGGCTCGTCTGGCAGGGAGCACACGTCCTGCTGCTTGCCTATTTGAGTTGGTTGGCAGGCTGGTACAACCCCCCTTTTCTTTTACTGTTATTCATTCATCGCCAAAAGAAGGTGGGGAATAAATGTGCTCTGTGTGAATTACTGATGGACTACATCATTCTTGCTCGTGTGTGATTCAAGCTTCATTAGAGCTGGCAATCATGTTAAAATAGTACAAATTTGTTCACTATTCTGTAAAACAATACAACAGAATACTGAAAGTATCTAGTTTCCAGGCCTAAGAAATTGCTGAAAAAGAAAAAATAGGAATAAAAGTACTTTGCAAACCCTTTTAAAAGGCAAATTGCATTTTACACAATTATATATTTTGCGCCTTTACTTGAATAATGAGGTCAGATTTTTGAAAAAGACTTATGACCAGTAGATGTCGTTTGCTACATTAGAGCAAATAGAAACATATGAAGATACAGAGTTTTGGTTTTAGATCAAATGAAAAACCTTAAGCTGAGAACAGCTTAAAGAAGCTACAGCGTGTTCCTCAGCTGTGCTGTCACTTAAGACTCTCATCCACAGTTTGAAAGGCATGGCTACCATCGCTTGCTCTATGTCAACAATGGTGTCACTTGGCCGCCTGAACTCACATCTCCAGCTTTCATCTAGTTCTCTTTAAAGTATGACCTGTCTGACCTGTCAGGGACACCCTCTATGTCCTCTCACCACTTCGATAATGAGCAAGACTGCTGAAAGTCTATATGGGCTTTTGGATAACAGAGTCAGAGAATGTGGGCGAACCAGGGTGAAAGTCGAAACTATATGATTGTAGAAGTCCTTTGTTGTCTTTCTGAAGATGTCTGAAATGTCGCTCTAAAGTGATGATTTATGAGTGTGTGTCGTTGTGAAGATGTCAGGATATCACAAGATTCATGCATGAGTTTTATGCTACAGGAGGACCCTAATTATTTTTTTATGATTATATTTCTCTGTGGAGCCCCATATGGAGAAATATGGTACAGTTATGCGATTCCCAGAGGTACTAAAATAGCAGAGATCTGTAACCAGCCTCCTTTTTTATGACCGGTGTCAAAAGATGCATGATTCTGCTTGGTTAGCTGCCATGTAGACAGAATCCTTTTACAACAGAGAGCATGTTTTTTGTCATGGTGAAAAAAGCGGTTTGACTTTGGTCTCTCGTTACAGTAATGAAATCGGATGGAAACCTCTCTGGGAAAAAGAACAAAACATGATGTCCTTGATGCGGCTCAGCCCCTTTCATTTCAAAATGAAGCAACAAGACATTGTTCACAAGATTATTTCTGGTGCCAATTTCCCCGAGGTAATGTTCATTGTGTTTTTAGTATGTGTTGTTCCATAGCAACTGAGATGAAATGGTTATTGATTGGTTAAGGAGCAAATTAGGCCTCACCCTGGAGTATCCGTGCTATTCACTCTGCTCTGCCTCGCTTGCGCTTTGATCATCCTTCAGCAGATATTTCTTCCTCCTCTTTAATTACCACTGGTTACCTGAATGGCATGGCTCACACAGAGCTGCCCTCGTAATTAGCTGTCAGCTGTTTTAAGACGCAGTTCATTGATTGGGTCGTGGTCGCTAATAGGACGTGAAATCCTCTGCCTTCTCTAATGATATGGACAAGAGTGAATGGTGGATTTAAATAGCCTAACCTTAGAGTTATGTACTTGAGTAGTCAAAATTCAAAATGTTGTGAAGATCACATAAAAATTATAAACATTTTGGTGCACATCCTTTCTCATCCGCTTGTCTGAGTTATAACGGGTGACTTAAGTTTATTGTAATTCATACATATTGTGTCATTAACAAAGTAGTGTCTGTATCTTTGCGTATTGAAGCAATATGTTGTCTATATTCCTAAAGAAGCACATATGTCTTGAACTTTCTTTCTAATTTCTTGTGATTTGTTGTTACTTTATGCAAGAAAACAGCTTTGAAAAGCAGCAGAAGGATTGGATGGATTTTATATGGACATTATTTTTTTGTCATGCACCACTATTCCCTTTAGGATAAAGTACTATATCCCAAACAAGGAAATGCATGAATTAGCCTTTACTCGAACCAGCTAGGAATTTTCATTCATTTTATCTCTACATTGTTGACCTTATGTACAAAGCAGAATGTCTCATCTCTTTCCATATCCTGTCCTGTACAGAAGTGTGTCAATTATTCAAAGAGAGTGTCCCTCTGTCTCTATAATAATATCATACTTTTTAACATAATACTAGCAGAAATACTTTTCAGTAAACTGCAAGCTCTTTTTGCCTGCATGCTGCAAATGGCATTGTGGCCATATGACTCAGTAATTGACACTTAAAATAACAACATCAATGTAGTAATTTCTCTGCTAATGGCTTAGTTTGCTTTTGTATGTCTAATAGAGAAAACATTTTAATATTGTTTTGAGTGTTTCATAACACTAATGTTGAAAAGCACCCATAGTAGGTTTAAGTGCCAACCAAAGTCTAAATAATAATAATTTCAACACGGTTAATGGTTAAACTATCCTACCACAGTTTTCTTACCCCTAGTCTTTTCCTGATTTCAACCATATTAAGCTGTTAAACATAAACATCACAACATTTCTGTATTTTATTAGTAGCAAATATAATGAGAGAAAGAGATTGTCAAGTCTTCCAATCTGTGAGCTATATTCAGTTAAAATAGCCACTACATCAGGTTGAAGTTTGGAGGTTGCACAATATCCAATTCTCAGCATGTTGTTTCTTTGTTCATTCCTAATCATTGATCTTCTCTCTGGGAATGAGACTCGTCTGGATGAACAGGTGGGCCCTTGCCTACAGGCATATGAACTTCAGGCCTCAGCAGCACCACAATCCAGACTTTGTGCTCTGGAGACTTTTGGCGGACGTGTGGCAGTCCTTCCACCTCCTCCTCCCCCTCCTCCCCTCCCTCTTGACAGCTCCCCTAACACAGTTGTTCATGAATATGGATGGTAGGCAAGGCTCCCTGGCATCATTAACGTGCCACAAGCCCATATAAATCACATCACCATAAAACCTCCAAATGCTCTGATAAAGAATGTAACACGATAACAACCGGCAGGAGTCAAGAAGACAAACAATTTGTGAGAAGAGAAACACTGGCTTCTGTTTTAGTTGCTTGTACTGCAATTTGATTGGGTCCTATATTTCCCCACAGTTGTATAGTGGTGTTAACAGCCTCAAACATCTCATGTGACAAGGCTGGATGCAGTTACATGTACACACAGTTTGTCTTGGCTCATGTTGACAGGCACTCATGCACAGCTGCAATAGACTTGAACCCTTAGAAAACTCTCCTTACTCAGTATGAGGCAGAAAAATCTGACATTGTTTCACTTAGAAAAATGGGGACACTTATTAAACTCTTAGTACCACTTTTGCAAAACAATTGTTCGACGTGGATTGCAGGGTTCGCCCTGAGAATGATGGTTAGAGTCTAAAGCATTAAGTGGACTTGATCTTTAAATGAAAAAAAAGCCTCTGCCTGTCTCTTTTTGTAAAAAGAAAGGCAGTTTAAGGGTAAAATGACTTTAAATGCCACAATCAGCAGCTGGACTTGGCACTGAGGGCATTTTGACAATCTGTTGGCAGCTAGCCCCATCCTCTTAAGTCCTTTTCTTACAAATCCATGCAGCCATGAAACACACACAAATGCTGTGTGTGTATTGTTGCCTGTTGAAAGACCTCCAAGCCATCTGTAGTGTACTTGAAAAGTAGTTTTATGACTTTGGTTTGTGATACAAGTGATCTGCCATGTGTACCCCATGTGTTACCTTAGGCCATGTTCAAAGCATCAATATGCGTCCAAAGCATAAAACCCCATTCCCTTTCAGAAGACCTCTGCACTGGAAACATGTTCCTAGTGACCAATTTCACTGACTGAAATTAACCAAAATTAACTATTTGACTGGCCAAAATAATAAATTGTGTTTTTGTTTACATTACATTTAATTTAGTTAATAAAGTTTTATGTTCTTTTGGATCAGATCAGGGATTTAAGTCACAGATTATTTTTTTCAGATCAGGAAATTGAGAAATGATTTTTGCTCGCCATTATCGACATAGTTTTTTCTTTTTTTTACTCTCATTTTAGGGTATGTTTTAATATTAGGCTTGTATTTATATCAAATGTGTTTTCCCCTCTAAATAAATTTAGTTTTTGCAACAAACAACTTTAATCTACTCTTGCACAGACACCAGAAGTACAACTCACGTTTTGAAAGTTCCACTCGATATTCTGTTGTTCAGCAGCACACTATTAGCAGCAAGCAGCTGTACATTACCAGATATTCTCTTACTTTCAGGAGTTCAGCACAGAATAAGCAGCAGCACTCTCACGCTTGCTCAATCTCTCGCAGGCTCACTCTCAGGTGCACGCAGCAATTTTAAAATTAAATGAAAAATTTAATAAAAACAGGTCGGAAATATACTTCAGCGGCCATAAAATCATTTCGGCTCGTCCAAGTATCGTCTATGTGTGGGAAACACTGCGTCTAGCCTGGGAATGCCTAGGAATCCCCCAGGAGGAGCTGGAAAGTGTTGCAAGGGAGAGGGAAGTCTGGGTTGACTTACTGCGCCTGCTGTCACCGCGACCTGACCTCGGATGAGAGGAAGAAAATGGATGGATGGATGGAAATATATCTAGTATCACCATCCAGCCAAACAATATCGAGATATGAGTTTTGGTCCATATCGCCCTAATATAGAATGTAATCCAACCTAATCGTAATGTATTTGAATTAATCGTCCCTGAATCGGATTGTAGCTCTAGAGATTAGAATCCAATCAGATCTAATTGTCTTGTTAAGAGAGATTCACACCCTTAATTTACTCATTACAGGTTGTCTATATGACTTTTTCTTCTCAGTTCAGTCTTTCCCCTAGGTTTAGAGCTCTGGGGTGGCAGGGGGTGGGGGGTTCTGAGCGCACCTGAATACATCTCTCATTGTCTGACCACCCCTGAATGCCGCATGCTAACAGCGCATTCCCTGAGTAACGGCAGAGAGAGAGATGCCCAGAAAAGTCCGAAGTCAACTAAGCCGACTACTTTATTTTCTGATGCTTCTTATGGACTTTTTATTATTGCGTGTGCGTCCGCCAGACTCAACCACACACACTCAGGCCTCCACTGGTGAGAGTGTCTGTGTGTGTGTGTGTGTGTGTGTGTGTGTGTGTGTGTGTGTGTGTGTGTGTGTGTGTGTGTGTGTGTGTGTGTGTGTGTGTGTGTGTGTGTGTGTGTGTGTGTGTGTGTGTGTGTGTGTGTGTGTGTGTGTGTGTGTGTGTGTGTGTGTGTGTGTGTGTGTGTGTGTGTGTGTGTGTGTGTGTGTGTGTGTGTGTGTGTGTGTGTGTGTGTGTGTGTGTGCGCGCGAATGTGTCTGTATGTGTGTGCATCGGGGCGAAACTCCGCCATGCACGACACAGAGAGCAGAGGAGAATTGTAAATGCGCGACCGAGACAGAAATTACATGCCGTCGTGTAAATAAGATAAATAACATAAGGCTATTAAGTTTGTTTAATAAAATGAGGAGGTATAAACCTGTTCTATAGGAAAGGTATCCTTATGACTTCTGTTGTGATCTGGCGCTATATAGAAATAAAAATGAACTTGACCATATTATTTTAGGGGGGCGGGCCGCCCCCCTAAAATAATAATGGTGCACTGCAGTTGCTTGATTCTAGTCTTCTTAAATATGTAAAGATGAAGTTGCTACCAAAGCAGTCTGTAAGCTAGAATAGAAAGACAGCAATGCACAATCAACCTGTTGTCTCCCATCAGGTCACACTGTACAAGTTGGCTGAATAACAAAAAACCCTCCATCTTCAGTCTTTTTTTTATAAATGACTTTTCAACTAAAAAGATACCTATGTGCAGGCTACAAATTAATTTCAACCAATGGGGGTCGTCACAGTGGCTATATCCTCTTCTTTACACCCGATGACAATCATTTCATGTAAATAACAACTGCTGCAAAAACAAATCTTTACTCACGATTATACATATTGTTCACAAAATGAATGGATAGTTATAGTAATGCTTCATGTCATTCTGACCAAAATATCAAATATTTTCACTGATCCCCTTTGTGCTGGAATGTTTTTTTTTCTATGGACATGGAGGACTAAGTCTCTGCTCCACAAAAGAGAGCACAGCGGTGTGCCTGTTATTTTATATTTCTTTACATGACAGTGCACCCCCTCATGCCTTCATACCCAAAAAAAAGAGGTGCTTTGAGTTTGCCTTTTTGCCGTGTTTGATGAATAAGTCTTCCCCCTGAAATCCAAGCATGAATATGGAGAAGCAGGGCCTCCATGAGGCAGGCAGGCATCTCCTCTCTTCTCTGGGTAACTTCAGACGAGGTTCCTTGCGGGGGGTCTGGAGTGGATTCTGGGGGGCACCACAATGCCAGCCTCCTTCACAAAACCTGGCACTTTTGTCTTTGGAGAGAATCCATGCAAAATTCATTGTTGTCACCCTGCAAAGACAGAGGATGAATAAATATTTTTGAAGCGTTTGTACAAGGAGAACAGAGAAATGGTGCCGCGCTGTTGCTTTGTGCTGGAATATTTTGTCTTTTTTCTTTTCTACTCTCCAATAGCAATACACGTTACTGTAGCAACTGTACTGATCTCTTCGTTCTGATCAATGAAATAGTTGTGAGATTTATTCAGAAAGCTTGTACATGATTGAACAAGTGGCTGCAGCACTTTAATCATTCAAGAGATGATTCATAAATGTGCTAGCAGTTACAGCAGAATTTCCTCAGCTGCACTTACTTTATATTTGAAACAGAAAGCCACTCTTCTGGATATAACACTTTTTCTTATTTCCTTTTTTGAGATCTGAAACATCATAATAAAACTTTCATGACTCGAACATTGACAACTGTGGCCAGACAGAGATTATGCACCAGACATCGAAGTCGCTTTAAAGACACTGGAAAGAGGAAATAGAATTAAATTTCCTGCCTTTCCTATAACCCTTGTAAAATGAGTATTGATAATAAACCAATCAAGGAATCAACAATTTATATAATAACCTATCACAGTAGTGTATCAAGTAGAGATGCAATTTCTCTGGCCGATTCCGATTTTTACCTGGTCTGATTTGCCGATACTGATTTTGGCCGATAACGATTTTCTGTCTTTAAAGCTCTATTGAGGACTGCAAGAAAAAATAAAAATGTCTTTGGTTTTTTAAATTGTATTTATTTATAATAAAACCTGACTGTTACAAAATAATATAAAAAACTGCCACATGACCGCATCTCTCATGCTCACTCAAATTAACTTACTTGAACATTTTGAAAATAAAACCCTTTGTTACCTGTATTCTACTTGATTTTATGCCATAATTTATATGGTGGAAGTGTTTATGTAAAGTAAACAAAAGGTATTCAATGATCTTTTACAATAACACATTAACTGAATTCTCTGCATTACATTTTCACATTCTGGAGATTCAAACAGCCTTTAACACTCTTTAGGTTTTGAATCTATCTCATTAATAGATCAAATTATAAAAACAGAAGTTTGTTGCTTCACTCTGTTCAACTGAATTTTCCCTGACTCCTGAAGAAATAATCACTTTCAGACTCTCACCTGTCTGCCTCTCTCTCTACCTCCGTGATCGCTATTTGTGTTTACAAAGAGTTTAAATCATTTTTATAGCCATTAATTATTAATCAGTAATATTTCCTGCAAAGTTACGGGATAATTCTAAATGTGCTCATACACTGAGGTTTTATCATTAAGGTGTCCCTCCTTAACCAAATAATATTACAGAAATATTAATGAAATATTTGAACGTTCTGCATTTCCCAAGCCTGCGAGGGAGAGAGAGAGAGAGACACATTGCGGGAGCACGCACATAGGCCTAATACTACATGTACATACGGGCAGCGCAGACGCGCAGATCTGCCACTGGCAGAAAGGTGAGAAGGGAGTGAGTGCAGGGAAACGGTGTGTGTTGGAGTCTGAGTGATACTACTCGTTCCGGTCACATGCCGATCTATTGGTGCACCTTAGTATCAAGTTTATTCTTTACATTTTCTGTTGAGCCGCTCCACTGTAATGGAGCTGTTATGAAAAGCCTATTAATGAAATATATATTGTAAAGCATCTGAAAAACCACAATGATTAATGTTTTATTTTGTTGCAAGCAATTCCTTTGTCACTTCAGTTTCATGTCTGATTGGGCTTTGATTTCCTCGGGGACTCTGCACACCAGCAAATCATCCTTTTAGAGCCTGTGGAAATCCTGGTGATTTGCTGAAAACGATAGCCTATAACTCAATTACCACAACTTTAGAGCAATGCTCACCCACTTCACACAGAATTGGATTAACAGTAGGCGAATGCTGATATTAACCAAGTGATGCAATTACAACTACAGGTTTGGTTCTAAAGCAATTATCAAGATGAGTGAATATTCCCAAATCTGATTATCTTGGTGAACTTCAACCTATCTGGATTGAATAAGACATAATTTATCCATGAAGAGCATGACTACACCCTCTTTGCCTTTGACTTGTCTTTTACATTGAGATGAATATTCAGAGATCTTTTGTTGACATCCACTTAAACCTGCCTTTGTCACAACTTTGCCTTAGAGGTCATATATCACTCAGAAGATTACATCCAATTGTTGCTTTCACCTTTTCAGCCATGAATCTGCAGATTCATGACATTTTTGAACCATAGCTGTGTGAGAAATATTTCGGATAATATTTGACGAATACAATGCTAAATATTTTATTACACATTTTTTCAGGGGTGTGCTATTTTACTTCTAGAAGAGGTTAGCTAAGCATTGTTTTGCGGCCAAAAGGCAGGTGGCCCCTTGGACACAGGTCATTATCATTATCTAAGGTTGGGATTATGTAAAAGGTAATGCTAAAATATGCAGCGGGATGGAGATGTGCAGAGGAGGGTTGAGCAGGGATTGACTCCTTAATGTAATTACACCCACTCAGGGGAGAGAAGAAGACAGAAGTGGGCTGAGGATTTGAGAGAGGGATGTGACAGCCCCACAAAAGGAGAGCGGAGGAGTGTCAGCAGACCTGTCTCTCAGGGTTGAGGGTCGGCCTCATGGCCTCGGGCCAGGCACAAGAGATTAAAACATTGTGGCCGCAGGGCCTGGAAACAGCACACCCAAACACAGGACACAGAGACTGGAATTAGAATAATGGGACATGAGGATGATGCATATAATTCATTGTTATTCCGGTGCTCTGCTGTTGCTTCAAGCGATGCAGTGGCTTGACTTCCATCTAAATTCTGCAGCCTGTGTTTGTTGCTTTGGATTTAAGCTGAATTGTCAATGTGAGTGTGAGATTGATGCATAATGCTCTGCAAGTCTTTAAGCAAAGCTTTTTATTTCTGCCAGGTGTGATTTTCAGCATAGACAATGTGGCTTTTACTTCTTCACATGCAATCACAGAATGGATTGCCCACTCTGGAGTTGGCACTCCCTCACACAGAGAAAAACAGAGAAGGGGGAAAGAAAGGCTCTTTGATGAGGGGACTGAACCCAGCCCCCCACTCGCACCCTTCCCCTCCCTCCCTCTCTTCCTTGCCCTGTGGAGTTAATCTGGCAAAGAGGAGGCAGCATCAGCCAATTTACACAAGCAGCAGCTTTCATTTTTGCGTGGCACCTTCTCCCCCATCCACCTCTCTGTGCTTTGTGTGTGTGCTTGTTTGCCCACGTCTGCGTGCACAGTGTCTGTGTTGCTCTTCCTGCGTTGGGCGGTGGAATAATTTCAAGTACAGTAAGGTGAAAGACGGTCCAACCCCCGAGGCTGGCAACACCTGCCTCATACAAGCTGTGCAGCCGAGGTGTCATGGCGCAGGTATCACCACCAGTCTGCCACCCGTCTTCATGTGAACACACTTATTGAGCAGTCTGTCACTTCTTTGTTGATTTCTATGCTGTCTTCTTTGTAAGTTCCTTTTAAAAAAGGTTGGAAAATGGACTTAAAGGCTTTATATGCGATTTTTCACACTTAAAGGGCCCATATTATGCTTTTTCTGGTTTTATATGCTCTTTAGTGTGTTTTGCATGTGTCCTGTGCATGTTTAGGCACATCTATTTGCAAAAATTCAAAATCCGCGGAAACGCGGCTTCTCCTACGTCCTCCTGTTAGCTGCAGCGTTTGCTGCAGCGTTAGCTGCATGTAACGCTCGGTTCTAGGCCCCCTCGAAAAAAAATTGTCAGTGTGACGTCTTGTCAGTGTGATGTCACTGATCTAAGCCCTTTGGCTCGTTGTGGCAAGCCCTGCAGCTCATGTTGTATGCCCGTTAAGTTCTGTGGCACGCCCACGACATGCCGTTGCCTGCGGTAGCACAGTAGTGCTAAGGTGCTAATGTTTTTGATCCCCGGCCCTCAGAGTCAAAGTGGCTGAGCGACTGACCAATTACGGCAGAGCCGACAGGCCGACCAATCAGATCAGACTTGGCACACGTGGGGACTCTGAACGTGGGCACTTCAGAGCCTTAGAGAGAGAGTCAGAAGCGAGCCGGTGCATGGAGCGGCAGTACATGAAAACAGACACTTTTTTCGAACTTTAGCTATTGTGAACATACTTTAGTAGGTACATAGATTAAATATATGAACCCCAAAAAGGGCATAATATGGGCTCTTTAAATGTAATTGAAATCAAGTATATCCTCTGAAAATAACTCTGAGTCATGACTGTCTACAATGGGTGTAACACCCGAGTCCAACTGTCTGTGATGCTTTCCGAGTTTTCCGAGTCCTATCTTCACTTTGTTTACATCGCCGGGACAGCAGACCGGCTCCTCCCCTCATGTATAAAAGTTGTTTAATTGAGGGACTAGAGAAAAGAAGAATAACATACTGTACTCACTGCTTAACTGAATGTCACATAAGCGTTTTTAGATCACAGTCATTTCGTGTAAATTTACATGCAGTGTGAAGATATGAGCGTAATAAAAATCGCTAGCATTAGCATGCTAACACAACAATGCAGCTCGAGTTGTTTTGGTTTCATGCTGGTGCTCAAGGGCGACATCTGCTGGATCAAAAAATCGCATATAAAGCCTTTAAAGAGGGTTTCCATGATTGAGCCCTACCCTTCAACCTCCTTCCATCATTCACACACATTCACAAACACACCCTGATGTTAGATGGCCTCTTTTGGGCCAGATACATTTTAAACTCAGCTGTATCCTCAAAAGAGGATACAAACTTGGCAAAAACAATTAACCAGGTCTTACATGGTAGGTTATAAGCCTGAATACTGCTGTGTTTCATTCTCCTCATGGCAGATGTGTTTAGGCATGAATCAGCAGTGTATTCTCTGTCCATGTCTCAGAACACTAATTACCTAAATGCAAACTATTGGTTTTGTTTGTAATGGCTTTAGTCATGCTGCTGAGAGGGGCTTGTTTCTGCTTCCTGCTGCAATGTGCTCAATAAATTCTCCAGATGCACTGACTCTCTCGCCGTTTGGAAACGAATACAAACATTGTGGTCCATCATTTTTCTTTCTACACAAGGCTTGGCCGGATCAATTCAATCAAAGTTCCTCTCAACTGGACGTTGATTGTTTAATGAATGGCGCCTGGATGTTGTGTTGCTGTTCATGCTTCCGAGCTGGGATGTGAATGGGGAATTAAATGTTTATTTTTCTCTTGCTGATGATGATGCTTTTGATGTCATGTGTGACACACTTTGAATTGCCTTGTTGCTGAAATGTGCTATATGAATAAACGTGGCTTGACTTGACTAAGGAAATGTAGGATGCTACTTTCCTACTTAATCTTGACGCCAGTATGAACAGTCTGATGGATAGTCCAAGGTAGGTTATTGTTTCGGATATATCAAACCACAGAGGCATCAGACACATGCGCTTGTATTTGTGTCTTTAATGTACCCTCTTGTAACTAATGTATTTTTTGTTGTTACCCTTGACAACCAATAGTATAGGTGACTGCCATTGACTCCGGGTGGATGTTACTATTGCACCTGGTATAAGAAGATTAGTATTGGTATAAGAAGATTCCTCTTCTGAATGTTTAGGTCTGCCGCTCCTCCTCCGGTCAAAGGTGGAGGAGACCAGTCCTATACAAATTTACACAATGATGCATCAGCACTTTGTATGCCCCGGGTCAATAGAAGTCTGCCAGCACCTCACACAGCCTGTCACAGTCGATAGAGTGGCTGACATGACATGTCCTGCACCAGTGATTGAATTACTGGCCATTTGTCAGCTATCATTGTCTTGCTGTCATATCAGTTTTAATCTCGTTGTAGGAGCTGTCTATAACATCTTCATCAGATGACACTAAAAAGGTAGAATATTTTGCAGTGATAGAAGGATTGTATTTGCGAGGACGGCATTTCTTCCCATTTTAGATTAATTAGTACCTTCACGACCAAGACAGACTTTTGATAAGGAGCTTGATTGTCTCTGCTCAGCTTGTCTGAATTCATCTTTGTATTCAGCAATATTTAATTCACATCCACAGTACAAACCCCAATTATAATCTATTGAAAAAGTTCATGTTTTTGTCTATTTCTGTGTGGTTTAAAGTCATGTATTTGATTGGTTTTTATGATACTCCATAAACTACATTTCTGCTCAACAATAGCACATACCTAGCTCAAGAAAAGTCTTTGCAGCAAGGCGGGGCCCATTGAAACACCTGTGAATTAGACTATCAATTTATTCTAAAATGTATTAAGTGTTAATACCTACGTACATTCAAAGCAACAAGTCTTTATAAAATGTGTTTACAGATCAGCAAATACATATAAATAACAAACAAAACAAAGCCATCTACTGAGACTTTGAACACTACCTTTTCATCATCAACAGTAAATGTTGCTTTCATTCACTAACATTTCTGATATTATGCTCTCCCAATACAAAGAGAAATTGTAGAATAGTTAATAATTCAGACAATGTGGAATATGCATGATTTTTTTCCATTGACTGTTTAAAATGCACAGACTGAGACTCCTCAAATATTGATCTTCTCCCTCTCTCTGTGTTTTAATGCAAGGAGCCTCCAATGTAGCCCTTTCTGTGACACAAAACAAAGCAGTGTAAAAAGGTAGTAAAGGTTCAATAATTATTCTGTTTTTGTTTTGCCATCTTATTTCTGAAGCTCAGGATTTGAATCACTTCCTACAAAACACAAAGGTAATTTTGTTGCATTCTGAAATATAAAAATGCATAATTTCCACCTAGCAGGATTAAGCAGCTCAGTAATCTAACTACAGTAACTGCCTTGCCTCTGTAAATTTCATTTTATAGCATGTCAGACCTCAGTAGCACAACTTCAGAGGAGCTCCTTGATAGCTGTAATTTATCTGCTACAGTATTCAAAACCTCATAGTTCACCCTGCTCCTCTGTTCCGGACCTGGCCCGGCACATATTATTTAACTGAGAGATGAATGTGTAGTTGGGCGTTGCCCATGAGTCATGGCATTGGTTGTGATAAATAACAGGAGCAGAATGACAGGACACAGGACAGTAAAGAGTAGAGATATCAACATCAACACAGGCTCGACCTACCGCAATGTAATTTTGCAAGTCGTTAAATCACTGCCAGAGAAATATGAGTCCAAGGTTATTGAGCACCGCGTGAGTGATGGAGACTCGGAGTGGTCCACGAGGCTCAAGTTGCTGCGGAAATGAGATTTAACACTGTCTCATGTCAAGCAGAGGAGGAAAAAAACCTGAGTGGAGCTGAATTGTTTTTGTTGACGCAATGCTGGAGATCTTACTGCGTTAGATTGGTGGGAATTATGGTCTGAAACTTTATCTGAAAATGAATCAACACAGTAATGCTTTACTGGGTCTGTGTGCTCTCCACAGCAGGATTTTTATTATCTACAAGAGTGTTGTGTTTGTTCTGATGGACAGTAGCTATCTGCTACATAATGGAGAAGCAGAAAGGCAAAGAAGGGTGGGGTGATAGGGTGGATGATATGAGGCAGTTAGAGGGGGATGTGGGCACCATCCAATTTGTGATGGACCAGATGCTGTTCCCTCAAGCGAGGTATTTTACTCCAAACAGTACCTGTAAAAACTCCATCTGTTGAAATGGGCCTTGGAATGTGTCAGCTCTAGCTGAAGGCTCTCTTGCTGAGCTTGGGCTCGCTGTCTGGCTCTGAGGATCATATGTTGTCAGCTGTACCCCATGGGCTGAGGGAGGCAGAGAGATGCTGCTATGGCAGTCTGACAGCAGGGCTGTGGCAACCGAAGCCTGTACCAACTTCCCAGAGCCCAAGAGGGGAAGATGGGGGGCAGAAAGGAAAAAAAAAGAAAGAGATTCTCTTATAATATGTATGTTGTTGAATGTCAGTGTGGTGCAGAGATTGCAAATCATCTATTCTGAATGTCACAGGAAGGTGCCATATGCATACAGCTGCTGCACAGGCTGGTCAGCAAGCTTGTGGACAGATGTGTCAGCTGATGTGAGCTTTGATGCAAAAAAGCAAAGTCAAATGGTTCAGGATTCATTTTTTAGTCTGTTTAAATAAGCCTAAAAGTTTTGAATTAGTATGTTGATATGTCTTGGAACCCACCTATCAGTGCAGTTGTGGTTACAGTAATTCAGAGAGCGAGAGCCCCACAGCTTCCTCAAAGGAAGCCTCAGGCACAGTCTCATATTGTATGATGATGTGAGTTCTTGTAAACCATGCAGTAAATGGCAGGAACACTGATAGGAATAACAGCCATCTCATTCCCATTCAGCATTATTTTCTGCATTTGTAGTTTTTATATTGTCTTACTGAAATGTTTTCCCCTTGAAGCCTCAATCAGTACCAGGAAGTAGAGACTAATAATAATTGTTACCTTTGATAGGTGTGGTTGGAGGCTGGGATATATTACTTAGCTCATAATAATGTATTTTCAAATGGTAAAGGATGTTAAGGTGAGGCCCTGATAAGAACCAGTTTGATCAGTGACTCCAAACGGGGAGAAAATGCTGAATGATCACAGTCACACTGCATAGGATTAGATAAGATATTCTTTATTGACCAAATTTCCATCTTTATCAAATACAATGAAGGAAGCTTTAGTATCTCCTACTGATCTTAAAACATGTGTTGAGAAAATAGCTGAATAGATCATCTGTGGTTGTGGATGTTCTGCATCACCCCGCAATGATCCAGGGCTAAGACTAGTTATAACAAGACATCTGTCCTCTGTCCGTGCTTAGAGGACATTTATACCCAGACCAGCAAATATGGTAATATTGCATTTGCAAATGAGGTTAAAGAGCTTCACAAAAACTGGAGCCTGCACAATGTCTATATTTGACTTTCATTTTGTCATGATTTACTACAATTTCAACACTTCTTCTCATTATAACTAGTTTCCCCACCTGCAGCAGTTCTGTGAGTGTGTATGTGTGTGGGAATAATCAATCCCTATAGCAGTAATCAATGGGGGGAGAAGTATGCAGTAATTTAGTTAATTAAAAGCTGGGGGGCATCAGACAAGACTGGGCGTTAGATCTCCATTTTCGAGGTGGCATAATTATGTGCTATACTCTGTGCAATGTCTGATAGAGGTTTCATTCCCGGGTAAAAGAACGCTGAATATTTATCAGGCTTTGTTAAATAGTGTTCGTAGACATATTACCTTTGGGTGATTTGCTCTTCAGTTTCTCACCCAAGGAGGCATTAGTGGAAAACAATTCCAGGGCCCCCAGTGTTTAACGTAGTGCTCTGCGTGCATGTTAAAAGAACAGAAGGACTTTTGAAGACATTCAATAGCAAAACAGAGTTGCTCCAGTGATATGGCAACCATCTTGACAAATCCTGCCCCCCCCCCCCCCCCCCCAATTAGCGGTAAACTGTTGTAGCTAAGTGGACTTAGAGTGAAAGCCCAAATCAAATAGGAACATGACGGATGAATTCTTTGTAATTTGAAGTCATTTTGATGGGCAACCTGAGTTTGGTGGAGCATATGGCTGGGAATTGTGCCGTGTGTTTTGATAGTGTTCATAAACAGAGACCATTGCCATGCTTCATTTCAGTCCAAGTGCTCTTTGCTTGAGATAAATGCAGCATAGAAAAATGAGGGGGTGTAAATTGGTCCATAATTGTGTTCTCCATGGAAAAAACCTGTGCATAAATCTTGTCTTGTGTGCAATCTATCTGCACAAATGCACAAGCCGTGGGCGGCTGTGGCTCAGTTGGTAGAGTCATCGCCTCTCAACCGAAAGGTCGAGGGTTCAATCCCCAGCTGAGCAACATGTCCAATGCGTCCTTGGGCAAGACACTTAACCCCGCATTGCTTCAGTGGCGGTGTATGACTGGATTAGTGTTGTACTTATCTCTGATGTACGTCGCCTTGGATTAAAGCATCTGCTAAGTGAATTGTAACATTGTAACAATTTGCATTTGAAGAATTTCATGCAAATATCCATCTTTCCCTGCCACAAATACTACTCCTAAACTTTGTTTAATTTGGCATAAATAAAATCCCATGTGTCTGAAAATGGCTTACTCATAGATTTCAGATACACTAAGTGAGAATGTCAAACAAACTTGAACCACACCAAACACAGAAATGATGTCATGATGATGTCATCTTGCTTACTCATTTGAAGCATTCCCAGACTTCTTGGCCAAAACCCTGATGTCATTGAACATTGAATTGCTTTCCTTCAGTTAATATATCTGTTTCCTCTTAAAATGAAAACCTGCATTTGCTTATTATAGCCCTTGAGTTTATAACTATTGCAAGGCCAGATGAATGCTATAGTTTCTATAGTTACCTATTGAATCATCAGTTTTTTTAAACAATGGGCTTTATTTACTACATCTCCTCGACAAAATTAATCCAGTTAGAATTAACTTGGAGTTTTCTTTAAGATGTATATTACAGCTCATTTTCCATCCATTATAATTATTGTTGAATGATATAATTAGATAAATAGCTTGTTTATAAAGATGTATACCAATGAGCATACAGATGTGCACTAAAGCAGTTCCTAGGACTGATTCAGAGTGCTCTCTCTCTACAAGAGAGCTGTAGGGCATGACAGTCACACTGTCGGTCTGTTTGAACATGATGGATATTGTAGTTGTTTTATCTGTTTAGCAGCCGACAAGTGAAAAGCACTGATAATGTCACAAAATCTGTTAGTACAAAACTGTGATCATTTTTAATATGACTATATATAATAATACTTATAGTATATAGAAACTAGACTTGTTGTAGGTCACATTCTGTACTTAAAGATGGACTATTGTGAGTAAATAATCATTCAGCCTTAGTAAATTGGTCAAATATGTGGTTGGTTTATTTGTTTGAATGTCTTCTTTGGCATTAATGGGGGGACAGCTGGGCCACAGCCGTAGCTCCATGTCCTCAATCCACCCTGCAGTGAAGTCGTTGTATCATGTCTACTCTTATCACATCTCTCTCCCGGCAGGCCCTGTGCATTCACTCAGGCTCTATACCTGCTCCTCTCATGGAAGGAGGGGCTGCCACAGACATGGTACAGTCTGACTTCTATGTTTTAATTAAAAGACATGCTCCACAGGAGGGAGGCTCAGAGGGTGAGAGGTGGACTATTGGGTGAGAGACATCTGCCCTCACATGCACAAAGACAGATGGACACCTTTGTGAGGTCTTTTAATGCTAATTAATGTGAAGACAGGAATGTTGTTTAAGTGACCAGGAGAATGAAGGGTTATCCTAGCTAAAAATGAGGCAGAGTTAATACCTCTCTTACCATATGTGCATACACTGTGCATACTGTATCATCCTAACACCTTTTACAAGCAATGCATTTAAGGATATCTAATAGCTGTCAAATGTCAAATTTCACATTCTAGCAGATTAAAGCGTAATCATTCACGTGGTAGTCTGATGATGCCCAGAATCCTGACGGTTATCATGAACTCTTTTACTCTCTTAACCTCAGTACCTGTGGCTGTTAAAAGTGGCAATAATATTTTTTTTGGTACCGGTAGCCTAGTGGTTAGTTCGCACACCCCATATACAGAGGCTATAGTCCTCCAAGCGGGCAGTCCGGGTTCAAAACCCACCTGTGGCTCCTTTCCTGCATGTCAGTCCCAACTCTGTCTCTTCCTGAATTCTGACTCTATCCACTGTCCTATCTCTAAATAAAAATAAACCTTTAAATAATCTGTTTATTATCAATATGTTTCCTTCTATACTACTTCTACAATATGTATGTCAAAGATGTGAGGGCACTATATTCATTTAATTTAATTTAAACTGATTGTACCTTGAAGACATAGGAAGAGAGGGAGAGGAAAGGGGTGTTAGGAAATAGGCCAGAGACGGCCTCCTCGTTATTTTCTATGCAGGCAAAACTCTGATACGATGGTATCTCAAAGGCTGGTAATGCTTTATCTGTCTGTTAAGGTCAACAAATTCCATGAAAAAGATTGAGACCAGCAATGGGCTCTTAATACTTCTGACTGCTCCAGATCTCATTTATTCACACTGATGACATTAATCTGTCTAAATTAAACGTTCCCTTTGTAAAAAAGAGCAAACAACTGGTATGCTAGTTCTTGGAAAAATACTAGTTATACTCTGAAGAAAAGGAAAAGTGAAAGGAAATTAAAAAAGTAAAGAAACTAGTTGCAAACCCTTTTTGAGTTGAACTAAAGTTAATAGTCTTTCAACTAAAATGATGAAGTGCTGTTGCTGTATGTTTTCAATCTAAGAACACACAGTTTCCATTTTATCAAATTAAAAACAAATATTTTTTTCCAACTTAAGTGAATAAGTAGATCTTAATGGTAATATTAAGTTTGACAATCTTAAGATTGCACTTTTAGTAAACTTCTTGAAGTTGACACAACACAGTTGACTAAACTCAAAAAGGCTTTGCAGCTGGTTGCTTTACTTTGTAAAGTTTTCTTGACTTTTCTTTTTTTTAGAGTGGTACGGATGTAATAAGTGCATTATTGGGACTTTCTTCAACAGCAGATTAATACTCATTTGGGGCTCTATAATTAGTGATTTTGGTTGTTACTGACAAAAAAAGGCTGTTTCAGATACTTGTTATAACCCACACTATTAAACCTACCCCGCAGCAGTGTTTACAGGCTTTACAAAAAATGTTTATATAGAAATGATAAATCTAGACACTGATGATCTTATTTTCTTCTTCAGGTCATAAAGCGGCATCAATATTACTATCAGTCTGTCTCACAACACGCTTAAAACTTAAGGGAGCTTTAAAGACTGAAAATGATGACATGTGTCAGGCTTACTGGCCCTGTTTCATTACAATCAACTGAACAAATTGATTTCTAGTTGAATTATACAAGATTTTACACTACTTCTCTTTTTTCATCTCAATCAAGTCCTTTTTGTGCTGCATTTTCCTCCTAGAATTATAATTTAGCAAGATACAAAAAGACAATATTAATGATAATAGTGTATTTTCCTGTTTGTGATGTAAAACATATATGGTGAGATTGTCTTGTTATTAATTCATGAGATCTTCAGATGAATAATAGATGACGACGTCCTTTGAGACCACTGCCCTTGTGCCTACCCTTGTTATTAAGAGAATTCCAGATGATATCAGGCCAGCATGTTTCCTTAGAATTTCCAGTAGGACACCAGTTTCAAAACCGGCCACTGATCCATCATGTTACCTCCGTATTGCAAAATCATACATCATCATTTACGATATTGGGAATTTTCTGCTCCTGTCAGATGTAATATTTTGGCTCTGACATTTTCTATCCTGATGTAATGTATGTTGCTGTCCTGAATTGCTTTTTCCAAGTTTGTCCTGAAATGTCTTTATAAAAAGGAAACTAGAATTCTTATTTTTTTTGTTAGCATAAATGTATTCAGGGTTATTTATTTTGAGTGATGATGAACCATGAGCCTGATAAACATTTCACTAGTTCTACATTTCTATTACTAAGAAAATAATTACTACCATGCTGTATTAAATGTGTGATTACCATACTCTGTAATGTACAAACGTTACATTCTTCATTACAGTCTACTGTGTTTAAAATGGCAATAATTAAACATCTGCCACATTTCAATTATTTCCACTTGTGGGTAAGAACGGCCCAGAGCAAACGGGAGGCTGTGCCCTTTGCATCTTGGGTACGCGAGCCTGAATAATCGACATAATTATCTTCCTCAGCAACAGGGTTTTTAAACAGGAAATTACCATAAAACATTGCTAATTTTAATGGGAGATCTCATGCAACTCAAATAATGATAGCAAGATGGGTGGAGAAGAGGAGAGAGGGAGGCACCTTTTATCCCCATTTGATGGAGGAAAGGGGGGAGGAGATTGTGGTTTATATATCAAAAGGTGGCATCAGATACTGTTGCTAACTTAGCCCATAAAGAAGATAATATGGGTCAGTGAGTGGGAATGTATTGTAAAGATTCTACTTTATCTTTAGTGTTAGGGTTTGTTAATGTGGCTCAATTTGCAAAACTAACACATCTACTTATTATTTTCTCTCCCTTCCATACTCAGACTCCCTACAGACACACAACAAAAAAAGGTCAATCAATTAATCTCACCATAAACCATGGTGAATTACAAAGACCAGTCTTACAGAATAATCCATAACAATATGAGTGCATGGTGCACAGGTTGTAAATATAGATGCTCAATGTTGTGATGCATGATTGCTGAAGACTTTGCTGGAAATAAACTTGATGCGTCCCTTGGTGAAGAAATGCAATTCAGGGTCAAGCTGTTCTCGTTTCCCCTCTTTCTTACTCTCAGTTGGTTTTTGGTGATTTCTTGGGTTTATGTTTTGTGACATATAATGCTAACTGAGTCCCTTTTGTTTTTCCCTTCCCTCTCTGTTATGAGTGAATAGCTCTCCAGCTCTCCAGGCAATGATAAACAGCTCAGCTCACACACTGGATCTGTTCAGCCTGGGGTGAATTTGCACCAGAGTTTCTGTCAGGCTTAGCAGGATGCTGATTTTACATGTAATCTTCTTTGAACATGATTGCCATATCTTTTTATGATTTTACAATAGAAACCAGTCATTACTGTTTTTTTTCTCTCCAAAAGATCAAAAGTCATCAGAGAGGTGCTTTTAACCCAGTCACTCATCGCTGACAGACCTGATCTTCACTGAATATGAGTTCTGAGTAGACAAGCTCCCAGAGGCAGTGGTTTCTAGAGCGGAGTTCACCCCTTAATGAAGCTGCTGTAATCACACTTGTGCAGGATGGTCGTCTCTCATTAGCACAGCAGTAGGAGAAACGCTCCTCAACTCTTTGATGTTGTCAAAGATTCCCTCAACTGTGTTCAGAACAAAGAGCGTCTTCCTCTAAGATAAGGGGAGGAGGACGCTTCCTTCTTCTGTGCCGAGGATGTCAGGAAACTGTTTGAGTTGGGGAATCCTTTGTTTCGGCTCCAAAACAAATTAGTGGGTAGAAAAACCCTGACTATTATTGTGATTTGTTCTGTGGGTCCTAGTTTAAAGATGGGAATCCTGACCAAAATTGAAAACATAGCAGTTTTCCATACAATAGGAAAGAATTTAGAACATGTGTCTGACCAGTGTCCTGTCACAATTGTTAACTTAAAAAATATCACCTGTTAAACACTATCAGCATGGCCCTAGCTGTGCTGATATGCAGTACAACAGCAAGGCCCAGAGTGTGATATGCTCATATTCCAATTGGTGTACAAGCTTTATGTTGTAGTAATCAGTAACAACTCGTTGTTTTTTTCATTTAGTCATTAATTTTTCCCTGCCTGCAGCTAAACTAGTTCCCCTATTTGACTGGAACGGGACAGTTGCCAAGCGACAGATCAACACATTCCTGCACTCTTCCTACTCTGACTACACAGTGCTTCTTATCATCTAGCCTATATTTTTACGTTAATAAACAGTATACAGAACACATCATACTAAAACAGTACTCCTGAGGCTAAGTGATATACTTAGTCAGAGTACAATTGTACTCCATATCTGCTCTCATGAAATGTGTCATGTCAAATTTTCTTGGACAGAACAAACTCTTGCATAATAGCTTTTTGACCATTTTTCTGGGAAATGCTTGAGCCCCACTGATCCTGGTGAGTGAATGAGCAGGAAAAAAACGGTTTGATGAGAAGAGAGTTGCTCACTGATGTCTGAAGCACTTGTAGGGCAGTTTTTTTTTAATGTTTCTGAACCTTTTTCAGACATCTGAGACATACCTGGCATTTGATAAAGCTCCATTCCAAGGCTGAGTTTGAGACAGGATCTTGTGTTTCCACACTTTGGCTCTGGCTGCCGTGGCTGCTGTCTGGAGATAACACTGAGACTCGAGTCGCCAACCTAATGCCACAGAGCAATTGGAGAAAGGCACAGGAAAAAAAGAGGAGGAAAGCAGAGTGATTGTGAGAGAGTAAGGGACCAAACTCTTTTTCTTGACTCATTTCAGACTGTCTGGGGGGGCTTTGGTCACACATGGGAGCTTCCTACGTCGGTGCTGATTAAAAGGCACCACCACTCTCCTGCCTGCAGCAGAACGGCTGCAGGGAATTAGAACAAACAGGGAGGCTTTTCTAATTGTCTGCATACCTGTAGGGCAGGGGAAGTTAGCCAGCTAGCCACACTGTTTACTCACTATGTTTGAAAGGAAACTATTAAAAAGGAGAGAAGAAAATCAGAGAATAGATTTTAATTAAGCATAAAAGATGGGCATTTGGCCAGTATTGTTTGTTTTACTAAGAGAAGAAAACAAGCTTCTGAATTCAAATTGAGTAGGATGGCTGCAAGGGTGTTAAATATCCTGGTCTAAAATCCTCTTATCAGTCTAGAAAAGTGCAACAATTAATAAAAAGTATTTAAGATTATAAATATTTTCTGCTTTTATTAAACTGTATTCATTCTGCTCAAAAACATTTTTTTTAAAAACATACTGCAATCACATGACATCTACTATTCTGAATGCTGATAAAATAGACATAAATAGCGTTTCTTTAAAGCATTGAGTATAGCTGCTCATCTTCAGTGGAAAACCTCAACAAGCTGTTGGGTTTGATTGTTTAAGTCCTTTTCTTGTGAATCACAGAGTTTGGACTGCTTTTTTATTATTTCAAATGCCAAACCTCCCTCTGTTACAGAAAGGCTCACAGTTGTATCACTTCAAAGAATGGCAAATGATATAACTTGTTGTCTATTGTTTCACTTTACAAGCCTGTCCCCACTGCCTGCCCGAGCATTTTCTCGATCTGCCCACCCATCATGACTTCTGTCTGTTTTTAACAATAAAAACTGTAAACTTTAACCCAACCTGCCTGTCAGCCTTTTTATTAGGGCTTTAACTGGCCGTTAACAGTCCTAATCCTCAAATGATGATGGGATTAGGTTAAAACTGTATAAAGCTCTAAAACTTAAACTGTAATTGATGAAACCCTGGTCATTAACAACATACGCATCTCTTTGGCTATACAAGTTAGGCATCATTGTAGTTGCTGTGCACTGCAGTGATCTGTGTGCAAAGTGTTTTGTATGCTCTAATCTGATACACACTAAGGTAATAAATGCTCCTGGCTGTGCTGGTCAGGGATCAATGCTCTCTGGATAGATCATCTGCCAGTGACCAAACACCCCAGTGCACACATTAAACCAGCATAATTATACCTGGAGGAAATCAGCGCTCAGCTAAGGGAAATCAAGGTTTTAATTAAATTAAAGATAAGACTTCATATGAAGGCCTGCGATGTTTAGGTCTTTAGGTTTTACAAGCTGGTGGCTCAGGCTTAGCAGCTCTCTGGAGGAAAATGAAACACTGGTGGCTCTACTGTTAACATGGAAATCTATTGGCTCCAAAGACTTAAAGTGTCACCATTCACAAGCATATTCAATGGTTCACCAACTGTCTTTAAATTATCAAATGAACAGGATTTCAGGATTAGGAGATTTCTGCAGATTTGTATCAGTTGTGATAATTTTCCTCCGGATCTCCTTTCTATCACATAGACGAGCTTCAGACGGACTCAGAATAGCTCAATCGACAGATGGTAGGCGTTATACCCACCACAAACAAAAACAATCGTTATATCCCAGAGGAATAAAGTCTGCTTTCAATCTTTTGCTCACTCCCCCCTGCTGTGTTACACAATCTCACTAACACATTCAGATACACACAAAAAAGGAAATGTAAGTATTTGGATTGATTTAATTTCCACTATTGTCTGTTAAATACTACTGGTAATACTCCACTCTAACTCTCTGTATTTGTAATGTAGTAGTAGTAGTGCTGGGCAGTTACAAGAGTCTCAATTTCTATTAGGATTTTCTTTTTCCACGATCATGAAAACAATTAAATTAAACTGTCCCGCATGCCTGTGCTAATTTTTTCCAAAGGTTTTGTCATGTGTGCTACATGTTTCAAAGTGTTGTTGTTATTTTTTGGCAACAAGAGTTCAACACCACTACATCAAAAACATAGTAAATATACGGTATGTTTTTTTTAAATTAAACACAAAATATATACACCATGCACAGGCACTCCGGCAGTACAGCAGGAATAGGAAAGGTGGATGTATGTAAAAAGGTAATGGTGGTATGTAAAATGTAATGGTGCTTGTTGTTGAGGCAGCTGCCTTGACTATAGAGTGCTGCTGGAAACACTGTAGTCTGGAACTTGCCACTTATAAGTGGAGGCTTGTATAAGCACAAATAATGAGTGAAAATTTAAACAAGTAAATATTGTAGTTATAAAATCAAAAATACTAATCGATACTCACTGGGGAAAATTCAAAATTAAATTTAATATTTAATCAAATTTCCATATAACTGTTTAGAAAATAACAGATTTTAACATCTATGGCTGATTCCGATTTCTGATTTTTATTTTTTTTCTTTGGGGAGGGGTTGTGCCTTTAGTGGAGAAACAGGACAGTAGTTAGAGTCTGAAATCCGGGAGTGAGAGAGAGTGGGGAATGACATAATGGAAAGGAGTCATAGGTCAGATTCGAACCTGGGCCACTCGCTTCAAGGACTACAGCCTCGGAGCAGATAAATAAATAAAGCAATAAATGAATAAATATTTTTAACAAATACAAATGTGACTTTTCTGACTAAAATGTTCATAATAAAATACTGACTGTTAAGTAACTGTTTATTACAAATAATATTTAAAAAACTGCCCCAGGTTACATGACCATCTCTCATTCAAGTAACCTCCACTTAAAAACATTCAAGAATTTGACATTTTTTGATTATCAAACGCTTTATTCCTTGTATTCTCCTTGGAAGATTTGAAGAGCCATCATTCATTCTCTTTTTGACTAATAAGTCAAATGATAGAAACAGTGAATTTTACTTTCTCACTCTCTTCAGCTGAATTCTCTCTGACTCCTGAAGGAAGGATCTATTACGGTATGTTCGGTAGCGAGAGAGAGACTGCAGGAATGCGCATATATGGGCAGCGCAGACACAAGGATCCAACAATTGCAGAGAGGTACTTCAATGCACGAGGAGGAAGTGCAGGTAAATGATTTGTTTTTTATCCTCCTGTATGTCAGTCAAACCTTATTCTCTTCTGCTGATGGGCACCTCATGTCTACAATGCTGATATGTTAAATATTTCTTTTATGGGTGTCGTAGGGGAATTTTCCTGATGAAGGAGCAGGTCCAGGTTTTTCGCCCTTACTTATATTGATTGATGGATATTGATGACTATTGTAGTAATGATGTGTTGATCTGTTATTGTTTGTGGGTTTGCTAACCCCCAAAGGGGGAATTATGTTGTAGTTTGAAAGGTTGAATCATAACAGAAACACACAATCTGGACAGCAACAGCACAAACTAATAGTTATCTAACCTCTGAATTTAGCCAGGTCATAAGGTCATGTTCTGATTCACGTACACATACCCACCCACCCTTTCCTGGTAATAGACCAGTTGTCCGGCCAAGAAACTTCTAGGACATGGTCTTTATATAGCACACATGTTGTAATTGCCCAGTGTGATGATTGCCCATAACGGGATGATTGGGATGCTATAAAAGAACTGCTCCAAGAGAAATGAACAGATCCTCGATTCACAAGCCATACGTCTCTGTCTGATTGTTCAAGAGCATTTACTCTTACAGGTTGTATGTGTGGCTCTCTTATAGTGTCTGTGAGGCAGTGCGCATGGCATGAAACTGCACGCGTGTGAGTCCGAGATGGGTCAAAAATCGGTTATATTTGTCAGGACACCCTTGCCTAAGGACACTTCAACATGTGTCTGCAGGAGCTGGGTATTTGACCCCCAACCTTCCAGTTGAGAGATGACCAACTCCCACTGAGTCATCAACATATTAGTCTCACTGTACCTCCCTGAGGTTAAAGATCAATCATATTCAAATATTTCATCTCAATTAGCAACTATAATCTAGCTGAAGTGTGTAGTGATGTCTGTATCTGCACAAACCCTGGCCTCTGTATTTTAATTTTTTTTTTTGTTCATCAAGTTCAGAGCCAATACTCTGCAGGAAATTGTGATTGCACACTAGTGTCAGTCTGTAACAATTTGTTGGTTTTTGCCGGCCTGTGAATTTGAACACTTACAGTCCATGTTGTGGCTGTGTCGCTGTGGGTTTCATGGGACAAATAGAGGCAGACAGTGTAAATATAATGAACAACATACAAACAAAATCTTTCTTGTTTTCAAAACAAAAACACTGTGAAAAAACCCCACAAGTGAACATCTTATTTTGCCCTCGCATCACTTTCTTTCGATGCCACTTGACCTCCGCTGCTGCTTCTCTTGCTCGTGGCAGCTTTAGGCCCAGAAACCAGCCAACTAGCTGGACAGCGACATCAACAGGCGTGGAGGTTGTTGTTATAAAATTACATTTTTAATCTATGGACTTTTTCTACAGCCCTACTTTTTATGTGTACATCAAGCATTAATTGAGGTAATAGAAGTACAAGAGGACGAGCTGCTGCTGTCACTTACTGTAGCTTAGCAGCTTTCCTGCTGGTTAAGCAGACCTTTAAAAGCAGATTGAGCCTCTGAATTTTACAGCTCTCAGTAGACAAGCAGGCTATCGACAGAGAGCGGGACACTACTCTGAATTCTGATTACAGTCACTTTGTGACACCTGGGGGACTGAGAAAGATGTCTTTAAAACCACCATAAATATTCACAGCAACTTAATTGTGCGTGCTGAAGTAATATAAAGACCCAGCAGCATCACACTTCTGGGAAATTGATGCTAGAGAACACAGTACTTTGGCACTGCACTCGGACTTGACTTGTGAGAAACTCGCAGGAACAGTCTGTGTTAGAACATGTGTCGTGAAAATGTACCAACATGTAGTCTGCTCTGTCACACATTCAGTCCTGCCTTCATGCCTCCCACCTGCTCTTGCTTCCTGTGCAGTGACAGCCTTCTTGAGACTCCACCACTCACCTTCTACTATTATTCCTCCTCCACCGGTTACCTCCCTCAGGTTTTTATTGACTCTTTCACTAATTGCAGCGCTACATAAACAAAGCGTGGAGGGGACTTGGCAGTATAAAATGCTCAGATAATTAGTTTTGCAGGGGGGAGGACTGTGTCTGTGGACATTGATCTGATGGTTTGCTGTATTGAATTGGTGAGGGAGGGAGTCAGGCTATGGTGACAGTTGCCTCTCTCATGGATCACAGCCTCTTGAAGTCAATACTACTCTCCCATATATGGTCTGCCATGGAGCATTTTCTAGCATGACACAGGTGCCAATTGATTCGGTGTTAATGCAAGGGATGCATCTGTCTTAATATGACATTATTTCACAGTCTTTATCGTTTGTCGTCCTACGCCAAACTAGAATCAGGTCTTCATTAATGAAAAATGTCTTGTGTTGAATTTATCTTCGACCACATAGTTATTTTTTTTTTTTTTTGCACTGTTGTACTACAGGTTTTGTTTGCAGGTGGTATGTAGTCCTCAGCATGCTGCAGCGCACACCAGCAGAATCTAAATGCTTCATTTTCTCTTTTAACATGGGAGGGGGTGAGTAGGGGATTTGCGCAGTGGCCTGTGCTATAGGTGTAGCAGGAATAAAGATGATGATGATGGGAGTGTTGGGGTGCAGGTGCAAAGGCAGCAGGGGAGGTGACCTTGGCCATGGTGGTGACCACAGAGAGGAGCCAGCCATCTGTCTTAGGCCACGAGGAGTTGACCCAGCATCATTGTTTAGTCTGAAGGGGTACACTGGGGTCACTGGGAGGGCCAGACCTCCCGGGCAGGGACTAGAATGGGGTGTCTGAGCTTCAGGGATACAGATGATAAAGAGAATGAAGATGTAGGCCAAAAGTGTACAATAAATTCTCGCCTTATTCTTTTTAAATTATCAAACAAGCTGTTATCAACTCTATTATTTTCAGAGAATGCAGTATAAAATATATACCTACTACATCACGCTGAGAGTCCACCTCCATCATTCACAATCCTTATTTAACACCAGTGAAATAGCTCTTTCCACAATTATTCTGTCAGTTAGATGTGGCAACCCATAACCCCTTCCCGATTTGTGAGGCATTTTATTGAAAGCTCTAAAAAGAGAAGCAATTGGGACATAATTTGCTCCCTTGCTCAATTCAAAATGGGCATTTAATCTCCATTTTATAGGAATATTTCACACCCTGTTCTATCCAGGTCTCTGGTGCTGGTGAAGAAACTTTTCTCTTCTGCCCTTTAATGGCCAGTGGAGAATGGTCAGGGGAAAAATTGGTAGACTTTAACAATAACAAAACATTATAGAAATATAATCTTTTAAAATACCTTATTAGCAAATTAGCTGCTCCCTAGCATCTGTGATGGTATGGGCGTGCAATAGTGCTCATGGCATGGGTAACATGCACATTTGTTAAGAAACCATAAATGGGCTCAGCATGAATCTGGATTCTGAAGTAACAGAGTCTGAGTGATAAACCGGCCTCCCTGCAGTCCAGAATTGTCACCCGATTAATTTTGTTTTAGCATTTTGAAGCATAAATAAGACAAGAGATACTTTGAACTGTTGGAAGCTGACAGATTATTATACATTAAACTTTCAAATTGAAAGAAATTGGTCTCCTTAGACCTTGCTTAAAGAGTGTTGTTAAAAGAAAAAAGTGATACAACAGAGTAGTAAATATGCCCCCATGTCCCAACTTTTTTAAAAACATGTTGCTGGAATTTCTAAATGGTCAATACATTGTCCAATAACAATTACTTTTATTAGTTTCAACATTTGATATGTTGTCTTTGCGTTTTCTCCAATCAATTCCAGAGTTTCACTGTTTTGCAAATCATGTTATCTTTTTTTTTTTTTTTACATTTTAGGCAACGCTCCAACTTTTTTGAATATAGGGTTGTATATAATCTGAGGAGCAATGAAGGATCCATGTGGAGTTGTGACTCACTATTACTCACTAAGCTATGGAAAAAGCCTGAAATGTCTCACAGAAGTAATATATTTTAGGACATTTTTCTTGACCAATTTTTGCCTGTCTCCTGCGGTCTCCTGGGAATGACTCCGTGACCAAATGGGGCGCTCTTACCAGACAAAGAGCTTTGATGAAGCAGTCAGTCTGACAGGGACATGGCAGACAGGCAATCAAGGTGTTAAACGATAGGGGGGGCCATAATGATTGGCCTTTCAGTTAATCACAAGCCCCTACCTCAAGTTTTACTCTGCAGTTTCAATCACCATCCCTGTTTCCTTTCACACAAGTCTTGACCCTCTCAGCTTTCCCCCTTTTAGACTCTTCACTCTAATGACAAGTTTCACTTCTCACCTCAGGCTCATTAGTCACCTTTGTAGGCAATAACACTATAGCAGCCGGGTCTGTAAATGAACTGAGATTTAGCCACATAAATAAAGACCAGAATACTGTGTCACAAAGCTAGTTTATTCTGCTTTGAAATGACTAAAGTTTTTTATTGGATTGAAAAATGACGCCTTTTAAAGCAAGATCATTTAAAAGAGTTATTATGTGTTAATCACGCCAAACTTCAAAGCCAATCTTTAAAGTCCTGGATCGGCCGCCGGACTTAAAATTCAAAGAGGTTGCTAACAGCAAATGGGAGCGAGATCAGAGGTCGTGGTGTAGCTGTGGTCTGTCGGCTGCTAAGCAGATAAAGAGTGACAGGCTAGCAAGAGCCTCGTGAAAGTCACCATAAAATAGGTTTACAGCTTTGCATAGTAAACCTGACCTCCTCACATCTCTTTACTATGTCTACAGTGTAATGACATCGACTGCTACAATACCAACACACATCACGACTAGATGAAAACACTTGAGAGGAAAGCTGAGCAGCTCCGCCTCCCTGATATGGCTGAGCCTTTCACTCTTGTCTCTTCCTCTACTTAATGGCAAACTTTCTTGTTAATTGGCACTGTGACTATTTAAATCAGAGCTTTAATTATTGAGTTTGCAATGACGTGGCACCATGGCCTTTGTTTGACCCACAGCAGAGATTTCAAAAACTCTAATCTTTTAATTACACTCTCATTTTCAACATGTCAGAATTCATTTGACCAGCAAGTCAGCATGCACTCCATCCAAAAAGTAAAGGGAGGGGTAATGATGTTCTTGCAGGAAAATCTAAAATAATCGTTCAGTTTTTTTTTTGCTTTTTAAACTAAAGATCAAACATTTAAAAAATATATATATTTTTCCACATTCTGGTCTGGAGTCTGAATAAAATGATAGTGATTACATCGTACATAGTTAAGAAGCCACATTTATTAGCTTAGCTTAGCTTGGCTTAGTTTAATATAGTGCAAGGATTGGAATATAAAATGCCTATAGCTCAGTTGCTAAAAAGCTAAATATTATTTTGTGTGTTTGCAGCTGTTAACATGTGGCTGTTCATTTCCAGCCTGATATGATATTAAGCTAGTTGGCATGTTTAAGGGGATGGTCATTGATTTGTTTCTTGGATCAACAGCAAAAAAACTATCCTTAAATGTTGGAAGTGCCCAATAAGGATGGATTGTCAATGTGTAGAATACAAAGTATATTATTTAATTTAGTAGTACCCTACTTGCTGTAGCCACTTTTCAATAGTATACACTTAACTGTAGCAATGTATTGTTTGTTTACAATAAGCTTCAACTCAGCTGGTATTTGTAACCCTTACAGGTGTGTGGAGCTGCACTGCTTTCTTTAAGCTGACATGTCTCAGAAATAGTTCATTTCATGGTTGGCACATTGCACCATCCCCCTGCTGTATTCAGTGAAGGTGAAACCCGTATAAATGCATAGGTTTTTCTTGAACAGCACATACCTCTGACATTCATTCTGTGGCTGCTCTGAGTCCTGTATGTGTGAAATGGTGTGTGGTGAATCTCACTTCTTATTCTTTTAGCATGGCTGGCATCCCTTTTGATTTCATAGGCTCCATTACTCTCCAATCTGGACCATGCTTAAAGGCAAAATGCATGCAAGGGGCTGCCAGCATGTCTGAGAAAATGATACTTTTACTATTTTTATGCATGGGTACACCATGTGTGAACCATGATTTAAATTTTTTTTTGCTTGTTATAAGATTCACATTTAAAATTTAATTACAATGGAATTATAACAAGACGAGAAAAAAGACATCCCACGCTATAGTTGTGTGGTCTTGATTGGACAGTTTTATGTCTTGGATTGAAATTTATTGCTGCACAGCCCACCAAACTGCAATCCAAGGCAAGTGGTCGTTGGAAAGATGCACTTAGTCAAGCACACTGCTGCTATCAAATTAAATCTAAAGCATCTTGTCCATGACCTTGATGTCCAGTTCACAGATGGAGATTCATCAAAAACACACAGTGTCCTGCGACCACAAGCTTGACTCTTGGTCGGGGTCATTGAACTTGACAGGATCCCGACCTTGTGGAAGATGGAACGTCGATGACATCAGGTTCGCACTTAGCCTGGCTTTTAGCACAAGTGATTTTCATATGCACTTCTGCAGGACACTGACAAATGAACAACTTCCTTTTCTTTTCTTTTGAGGAAAGAACATATTAATGGGAGTAAGAGGGCAGCCATTTATTCTTTGAGTTCAAACTTTGACAGACCTTCTGTCTCGCAGTTTAATACATATAATTACATTTTGTCATCTTAAATTTGTCAATGCAATCAAGCAGACACATACAGAAATAGGCTGCCTCCCTAATGCTCATTGTGTGTTCAGATAAAAATAACATTTGAAATGTGTTGTTGCCAAATGCTGGCATACAAAGAGGGAACACAATATGAAACAGATGCCACCACAGATGGAGGATAAACAGGCACATACATTTCTGTTACAAAGCAGAACTGTCACACATAGCAGTTAGTTATTGGGGCAAAGTAAGGATTCGGAGCCTGCTGTCTCGTGGGTTACATAGTGAATCAGTACATCTGTCTCTTGTCTTGTTCTAGTGATACCAGTATAGTGTATCGTCTTGTCTCATGTCACACCCATATTGAATACCTTTATTTGATCTCTTGGCTTTTTTTTTATCATTTCTGTCAGTGTGAATCTCTGAAGATAATGTAATATCTTTACCTAAATCACCCTCCTCTTCTCCAAAGTAATAATGTTAGGCAACAAGTTTTGATAAATTGCCAGCACAAGCATACGATTACACAAACTGTCAACCTCTGTCTGTTTTTATTATGCAAAATGTTTTTATTTTTTGCTATTTCTGAGTATAAGGGGGGATGTGTCGTGACTACAGTAGGTGAGGCCTGGAGCTGTCACTATTTTGAAAGAGCCCAAGGGAGCACAGGCATTGATTTACGCTCAGGCAGGACACCCACAGACTTCAGCATGGTGTGTTATGATGAGTAATCACAGACAGTCGTTTGGTGTTGCTCCTTTCTTTGTCTCTCTGCATTTTTTGTAGCACTACATCCCTCTCCCACCTTGAAACTCCAAAGCTGTATATGCTATGTATACCTTAATATACAGTACACCTTTAATGGATTCTTTTTTCAACCAAATTCCTTTAATGAATTATACATAATAGCTGGGTTTAAATATTGGGATAAGGTAGTGGTTTCACCTTGTTAACACAATATTCTTTAAAGTGAATTCCATAGCAGAAGTCATGTCTTTGGTTGTCAATCTTGTCCATGATTGGTTAGTCTTTATTCAAGTTCATGGCTTCTACTACATTTTAAATGTTTACAGGTAATATTTCTTTTGTTACTTAATTTAGAAACACTTAAGAAACACTAACAACAGGGATAAGTACGTGTGGACACCAAAAGAGACAGGACACATTGGCCTAAATACAACTCTTCACTCCAACTTCAATCTCACAGGTTCAGGTGTTAGTCAGACAGTCAACAACAACCGGTGCCAGAAAAAAAAGACAGAACAATTTTTGCTTCTTTTTTTTAGATTTATTTTTGGGCTTTTATGCCTTCATTTAGATAGGACACTGGTTGGCTGTAACTGAGCGTGGGGAATGACATGCGGTAAAGGAGCCACAGATGTAACTCAAACCTGGGAGGCCCACCTGCAGGACTACAGCCTCTGTACATGTGGCACCAGACTAACCACTAGGCCACTGGTCCTCCCGAAAATATTTTTCTTTTTACAAAACTGGAGTGGTAGAGGTTCATGGGGGTGAAAAGGCCTCCGTCTGTATTGTCTGACATTCTGTAATTTTCTGCTGTAGGTGTTATCTGTGTCTGACTGTCATTTCCTCTTTACAGGTCACTCATCAGCAGGGTAAAGTTTGGCACTGTCTCTAAACACAGCCTGCTCTCAACCTGAAGTCTGCCTTCTCCTCTGATCTGCTGACTCACACTGCTCTTCTGTCCAGCGGGGAGAGACTCCAGGAAGAGGTAAACAATGTAGCTGAGAGGCTCTGAGATGACAGGTAAACAAGCTCTGCTGTTTTTTTATGCAAAGGGCAAGCACTCAGGGGTTGCAAACACCCACACACAAATATTTTAGTGTGCAGACAAATATTTTAGAGTGTAGGAGTTTGTAACACATTCACAGACAGAGAGGGAGAGCAACAAGAGCATATATTCTATTTTCCATGCCGCGGGCGTTAGACATAACAGGAGCGACAGAAATCTCGCCAAGTGGGATAAGATCATAAAACTGCGAGGCACTCTCCTCTCATTTTCAACTAAATGGATAAAATGGTGTCAGCATGTTACTGCGAGCCCCTCAGGATCCTAAATACTGGCAGGTCTATAAACTAAAGCACTTACTCTATGACAAGACACTGAATCCTTTCCAATCAAGAGAGATATTATTTCAAATGTTGCAGCATTTACAAAAAAAAGATCCTCAGAATATAACAATGGCTTTAAAATGCTGACAAAGTATTCTATTATTTTGATACCTTTGACCAGATAACTCAATTTCAATGTTTAGCACTCACGTGCATTTACATTAGACCTGAAATAAAAAAACAATTAACTCAAGTATCTAATTTTTTTATTAGCCCATTAGCATTTGCCCTGCTAGCCTTATCCCAGCTAGCCTTACCCGCTTGCGGTAGCCGTTGTAAGCTCACATACTAAATTGAGCTTACCGCTTCAGAATGTTTGTTTAGTTTTTTTTCAGCTGCTCTGAGCACTACTACTGAAACATAGCCTGTGCTGTTCAGCAAATTGCTAATATGGCTGCTCCATGCAGCCAATCCTATACTAGAAGGGGTGGGACTGCCCAGGTAACACAGGAAACAGATGCATGTCAGCTCATGATTATATAGAAAGTGAATTTGAAGAAACGTTTGGTCTAGATGTTGCAGCTGAGTCTTTGTTTGTAAAAGATAACAGTTTTTTAGATTGGCTGGTGTGATGGGCATGTTTTTGGAAATGTTACTCTACTATACTTCTACTCTCTTTCCTACTGTATAATTCCACTTATTTTTTGCTGAAAAAGATGATGTTATCGGTTCGCAATACTTGTTGTATACAATACTTCAGAATTTGAATCAGCACCCAACAGTTGTGATAAAATCGAAGGCACAAAGACATATCTACCCAGCCCTAATTGACATTCAACACTTTAAGACGTTGTGGTTTTTCAGAAGATACAGATGAAAAATATAGATTTCACGATGGAGTTGTCATTTACCAGTGAAGTGCATTTCAAGTCAATTTACTGTACAGTTCAAAACTTCCTGGGAACCCTTCAAAGATTATTGGAAGATTACTTGCAATGAAGAAAAGAATGAAACATTAAGGCCGAGTGTGAGTTTGTTAACTTCCCACTTTATACTCTCGAATAGATTTATAAAAGAACGTAATTTAAGTTTTATGTTCTGTTTTTTTCTGTGAGGTGTACCCACCAGCCGAGCAGAAAGCTTGCTTTAATCACAGCTCCCACTGCGACTTATTTCACTTTATTTTTTGGTGATGAGGATTACAGCAGGTTGCAAAGGTGTTGATCGAAGCTTCTGTTTAATTGTAAAGGACTGCTGTGTCAGATTTCTTCTCCTGACTTTGGCTAATCCAGTTCTTTTTTTTTTTTTTTTTTTTATTTCAATTACTGTGGCTCTTCCTCTGTGCTTTATGGCTAGAAATTTTTTCTGTCAATTTTTGGAAGTCATCAAGCTTTGTGTTAACCTCAAGCGCCAGCAGGGTCAGGGGTCACCATGGTCTGGGTGCCGATGAGAAAGAAAACAAGTAAAGGAGAGGACAAGAGAGGGGAGGAGGGTGATAATGATAAACTGGATTAAAGGACACCTTAAGGTGTTAGATTCTGTCAGATCGACTGAAGAGGTGTCGGTTAACAATCTAAGAAGAGGGCACAGTTTGATCCTCTCGAGAGGTTGTCACTGGAAAAGGATTCCACTCATGTGATAGAATTAAGAATAAGCCTACATCCACACTTAACAGGTTTTGGTTTTGAGAAACACATTTCTTGTACTATAATCAAACCCAGCATTAATAATAATTCACTGTTTAAGGAACCCCTTAAATCAACTGCTTTGGGATACGCTGCAGACCCCGTTTTAAATCTTTACCAGTTTACTTCACAAAGAAAGTCTTTTCCTTGAATAACCTCTTGCTAAACCTAAAGACCAGAAAAATGTACCTTTGCTCCCACTGGATACATTGTTGTCAGGCGATTGCCACTGGGTTATGAGATTTTGCCCTGCATGGAGCACCACAGTTTTTGGTTGAGAGAACCAGTACCTGTTTGATTGTTGCAATGCATGTCACCATGTTTTCTTTTTTTTGTGTTATCCTATAACTGAAACCCCTCAAAGACTTCTACACCATAAAACAATCCATCCTTGATTGACAAAGCAGAAGTGATTTCCTGCTGCACTCTACATTATAAAACACCTGCACTACCTGTAAAAATCCCTCAAATTCTTGCCCACCAGGGACACGTTAAGCAAGGTTATATCATTCCCTCAAGGCAGTAAACTCAGTGTCTGCACTCCCTTTCTCTGCTTTTTTGACATTTTGGTTTTAACAGTGATGCAGGGTGCTCATGGCCGGAGGCAAGTTTAAACTCCATGTGCTGGCTCTCCATGAGGCCACACAATTATCTGGTGCTTGATAGCAGGACCGGACACATTTGGTGTCACCGTATTGAGTGTGCATGCAGGGCGAGAATGGAAGCTACCTCTTGAAAAAAAAAACCCTCCCCTGAAGGCACAATGCAACAGCAGACTAGAGATCAGCTGCTGGTGCACTGTGTAAAGCATTGTTAGCTGACATGTAAGCATGAATTGAGGATGAGACTCACAAAAATAATTAATATGAACTAATTTACTTCCTTTTCTTCCTGTCACTACCAGCTGCAGCTAGTGCAGGTTGCTAATTTTAAATGAAATACTGTTTATTGCCCTATATCCTTGTGCGAATTTTGAAAAAATTTCAGCTGTGGAATCATTATTCAGTCCTGCACCATCTGTGCTTTAAGGAAACAGTATGAATTGGGTGAGCGTGATTGAGTGGCACCTGCTTGTCAGAGGGTTGCTGCAAAATATTGCTGCATTGAGAGCAGGCAGTACTCCACCTGCATGCCAATCAGGCTGTCAGGCTAATCCCTTCCACACACAATCACTCACGCACCAACGTTTGCTCTCTGACTCGCTCCTCCAGTATTTCTCTTTGCGCACATCCCCTGTAGGTATGGACACATATGCCCATCACAACATCCAGTCACGCACTGAAAACCCTTGAAAAACAGGCACTAATTAGATTTACTCTGTGGGTACAGTAGTTTGAGGAGGACATCGGTGTGTTTTGTCATAGGGATTGTCTAAGTTAAACATAGAGGGAAAGTAACAGCGATGCTATTTAATGTCTGCTCCAGTATGGCTGCCGGCATTGATTTACTCACTCTCAAGATGTTGGGTGTGTTTTATTTCATATACAGTAGCTGGCATCCATAGAAACACTTGTATCAATGAAAGGAATTGAAAGAAAATGTTAGATTTTTCTATCCACAGTTTTTTTTTTAAGCTATCTATATACTCAAGAGGAGATGTGAAAGGGACCTTTGCCCAAGCTTATGTGCTGCTGTGTGTGTGGGTGTACTTGCTGGAGGAGCAAACGTGTGATCATACAAGCATGCTCACTACATCTGCATGGCTGTTTTGTTTTTTTGTGCGTATGTGAAATAACAGGAACCTGACAAAAGCAGCTATGAACAATTGTGTCAGAGGTAGAAACTCAGCTATGCACACTCAAAGCCCATTCTCCTGAGCTTCTTCTCTGATCTCTCTTTTCTCTGTCATGTGGAGACAGTAACAGGTGTCTCACCTAAGGCAAAAACACTGTATCACTGTCTCCCTCTTTATCTCTCTGTATTTATCTATGGTATCCGCTCTCTGGGATAACACAGGAATGTCATAGTGAATTCGGTACCCAGACTCTGTCTTTGTCATGCTCCTCCATTGCTGCAACCTAGTAGATATTTGCAACTGTAGTTTCATTGGGATTAACCACATGGTGCTGCATGGCTTGGACACCTTCCCAGCCATGCATCCATGCTGTGCTGTCTGAATGAACAGAAGGTCAGGACAAGCCATAACACTGTGTAATGCTGGGCAGGGGACACCAAACCAGGCAGCGGCAGGCATCAGAAAACATATCAGCCAGTACCTGAACAGTATCTAATCTAGGTGACTCACCTGAGTGTGTTTAGTGGTTTTTATCAGAATTCACCCATCAGGGTCTCACACAGTGAAGCTGCATTGTGTAAATCTTCATTGCAAATTGGATTTGATCTGTAATATCACTTCCCTAATGCCCTAATGGTAGATGTGAGGTTCACAGAGACTGCACATTGCATCATGGAAAGTGACATTAACATGAAAATGAGACTATAAGGGAGAAGAGTTTGAAGAAAATTGTGACAGAAATGCATCCTTCCTTCCTCTCTTTACATTTAAATCTGTACAGTATGCGTCATGTTATGTGGTCTGCCTGTTCTTTTACGTTCTACCCTCTCATCCCTCCTCCACAAGGCTGCTCACAGAAGCAAAGAGTCTGACTGTAAAACAGTATCGCTCCACTCACTTAATTAAACACTGTCAGATTAATTTACATCTCAGTGCAGTTTGACAGTAGAATGTGTCTTTTATAAGAAGCTGACATTGATATGTGACTTCTGCAGCCTTACAATCATGTAATTAAAATGCAATTTATGTTATATTCAGCTTTTGTGAACAAGATAATGAACTTGAAGAAAGTAATTCCCCATTAAACATGCAGAATGCGGCAGTCTGCTCCTTTTTTAATTTGTATTTATGTGTTCGTGCTTGGATAGAAAATGAAACAACTGAATATGAGATAACATTTTTTCACAATTAAGGATCTCCTTGCATCTAAACACACCCATTTGTTATTGAGCTGCTTACGTAGATCAGTTAGAAAAGACACAATCAGCATATGTTGCCAAATGCAATTTTACCTTCACAGTTTAATTTCTTTATCTCAGAGTAATCTTCATCTCTCTCCACACATCATTTTTTCAATGGCTTTCAAACTGTCGGGTAATCTAATAATTACAAATTTGTAATTAATTACCCCTTCATGAGAAGATATACAGCTCTGACAATCAGTCAAAGAAAAAATCTCTGGCCAAGATCAGTTAATGCCCTTACTGGATGAAGTTAATGATGCTGTCAAACCATTTTTTCAAAGCAGGTAGATTGAGACATAATGATCCATAAAACATGTGAAAACATCTCAGAATAGAGGCTTCCTATGTGTCATGAATCTAACATTTTACATTTGTCATCATTGTGCTTTTTTATATACCATAGATGAAGTCAATGAAGTACAAAAAAAGGCAGCTGAATGCAGCATTTGTAGCCTGTGCAGAGCAGTGTAGAATTTAAACTAGCTAGTCTATACAAACCCCTCAATTCTTTATGCTGGCTGTATAGCTGCAACATTTGTATTTCGTATATTATCACAGGGGCAGCACACAATAAAATGTAATTGCATCAGAGTTAGTTAATAGCTAATTTGCATCTGTTTTTCTTGGGCAGGTAGACAATGAATACATCGCAAGTAAAACAACAGAAAATGTCCATTCATGTGGACATAACACTTCATAAAAAGATACATAAAAAGTCATAATTATGAACATATGTGAAGCAGCCCCATAAAGAAATGGCCTTCAGTTTAAAAGTAGATCAACATGATAAACAGAGTATATAAGGCACATCATTGGTGGGTCAATGAATCAACTTGTTGATTAACAGAAAATCATTTATCTATTTGCTAATATTTGGTTGTAAAGTGTGCAGCTTTCCTTTACCTGATGTAATTGTCTTCTGAATGTCTTGCTCAAATGCATATTTAAAAAAATACCTGAATATGTTTCCTTAAAGTGTACCAAGTCTTATATTTGGGCATGTTTCACCCCACAGATTTAAAATGAATAAATAGAAGAAAAAAAAACCTTTTAGTAAACTAACTTTACCTTAATGAATATCTGCACAAAGTGCAGGTCTAGTCTCTGAGTCGAAGGATTCGTATGTCCTTATTGCCTTCATTCAGATCAGCAGGATGCTTGTAGAGCATGAGACTAATAATAGTCTATACAGAGTGAATGCAAACACCACCTGGCAAATGTCACAGCCAAGTCAAGTGAATGAGGGGGGGTTGTGTTTACATTGAATCAGCCTTAATTGTGTGTGATTGAGTTATTACAGACTAATTGTGTCTGTGTTGATGGAATCATCCCGTGCAAAATGAAGACTTACTCTAGAGGAGCACTTAAGCAAGGCAGTCAGTATTTTTAATTATTTTCTCAATTGTTTGTTTGTTTGTTTCCGGAATTGGAACCAACTGTCATGAATAGGAAATGCATTGAAACACTATTCAGAAATCAAACCAATTAAACAAAAAGGGGAGTTAGCCAGACCAGCATGATTTCCCCCCGCCCCTATTCCTTCTCTGAAACCAGTCAATAAACAATCTGCATAAGTTTACCACATCAATATTTAATGTGCCAGCTAAAGGTCTCCTCTCCTACAGGTCACAGTCAGTCTGGCTTTGGTGTTTACTACTTTGAAATTCGCCACACACACAAACAGTCCCAATGGGTGTGTGTGTGTGTGAGTACTTGTGTGTGTACTTGTGTGTATTTGTCTGTGTCTGCATAATTAAGAATGTTTATGTGTTTCATATTTTCATTGTACTTTGCGGGTGTGTGTGTGTTGTGTGTGTGTGTGTGTGGGGCGGTTCCCATACATCAGAGAGAGAGAGAGAGGCCTCAAAGCCCTCCCCAGCCAGCACAAACGATGTGCTCCCCCCAAATTGCTTACAGCCTGTGTATAAGTGGGGAGGGGAAAATATGGGGGTACATTTTTAAAGAGGAAAACAAATGAGCCAACACAGGCGCACAATTAGGGGGAAGTCATGGCTATGTGTCGTCTTTAGAAGAGCAACATGATGGCCTCTTTACCCCTAGCAGGGGTAAACCCCTGCCCCAGGAGATGGCTCATTAGGGCCGAGGAGGGGAGGCGGGGCTGCTGACAGTCAAAACAGTGGGCGTGTGGGGTGGGGGGTTGCTGCCACTTGGGCAGAAGAGACGCTCGGCATAATTCTTTTCACAAGGAGCCTTTCTGATTCTGTGGACATTAGCTCATGGTGCGAAATCATCATGTCACACAAAGGACGGCTGCCATAAGGGGCGCATTAACTCCAGTACCAAAATATTACATCATCGATTTAGAGACTTTGTTGTCTAGTGACAGCATTTTTAAAAAACATTTTACTCAGTTTTGTTTAAAGTTACATAAAAAATAATACATTTTTACACTTTTAGTGTTTTAAGTTAAATGTTTAATATGTCCCGTCAATACATTTGAATATAGAGACATAGAAAAGCAAAACTGTACGGAACATCTACTTATTATCCCCAGAAAAAGATAATATCCGAGTGATATTCAGAACGATTGTGACATCTTTGTCCATCTGTCAAGAATGAAACCACTTACTAGATTAGTCTAATGAATTGTAATGTGGAAATCATTTACAGAGTTGGTCTTCATCACTGATATAATCGTTCAGTGATGCATCTCATTAATCACATTATGGCTGTCACAGATCAAGCCATTCTGAATGGGTTGTGATTAAATCAATGGAAGGTGTTTCACCATAACAGAACAAAGGAAAATAAGCTGTGTAAACAGGAACTGCACTGTACATAAATGCTTTATCTGATCATGGCAGTGTTACTGTAAGGATCAAATGGAAAGTGATCTCCATCACAAAAGCCTTTGTTCAGTGGGCGCAGCAGCTTTTGGTCCCATAATGAGACTGTACATGAAGCACACTCCTGGGTCTCTGAGAGCTGGAAGAGTGCCACCAGATGGTTAAGAGCAGAAGTGAACATGCCATTTTCCACCCTGCAGTTTTTAATGACCCATTACAATGTACTATATCTCTTTGGGAGGATAATAGAAACAATACTCTGACTTAGTGTTGACAAATTCCACAGCCTACACATCTTTATAATCTTCTATGTATTTTGAACAAATGTCTGTTATACTTTGTTAAGGGTATATCTTTTGGAGGCATGCACATTGCACACTGTAGGGCAAAAAAAAAGTCCCTGTTGTGCACAATAAAATCTGTCTATATTGAAATACATACACATTATTAAATAAAACAACAGAAACGTTGCCAGATTTTTCTTAAGGGCCACATGTTGCTGATGACTTTAAATTGTAGACACACCCTGCCAACAAATATTTTTGAAATATAAACAAATTATTTTTTATAGGGGAATTTTGAGATAAGCATGTTTGAATTATAGTGTGCTAACCACCTTTCACTCATTGCACCTGACTAGAAATCCCAGCATCATGTTTTTATAACTGCTTTACTAAAGATTTCCCCGTGGAAAAAAAAAATCCTTAATTTCCTGATGCTACAGCAACAATTTGTCAAACTTTCTTTGGGAAAATGCCCGCTATGCTGTGCTTCTGGTGATCAAAGGGAACTAATCCCAGACACGTTCATTTGTTTTCTGTCTCTTGTTGCGTTACCCTTCTCTGCTGTACTCAACCAAATTAGCATAGTGGGTATTAGCTTTGGAACAAACTGGGCTTCACACAAACAAGCACACACAGCTTAAATTAAGCAGCTAATTGAGAATCGAGTAAGCATCTCTAATCTGTTTAACAAAAAGAAAAAAGTATTTTCTCATCTAATTTATATTCTCAGTTTAGCTAATTAAAAATCCAAACGAGAGAATTCACCAGTGAGTTTAGTGGGAAGTAAGGGTGACAGGAGTTTAGCACCCATGTAATCACAACCACCAGAGCCACGTGGAAAGTAACAATAACATTTCATTAATGTTTAAACATTCATCTTCAGTCATTTGAAGCCGCTCTTTTAAAGTTTTTCCAAATTTCCTCTTACAAAGTTATCACACAAAGGCAAAAATAAGCAGTAAGGGTATTTATATTAATGTAAATAAAACCATTTAACTGTCTGCTCCTGATGCCTGAATTTGGAATTAAAACAACTATAAAAGCTTACCATGAAAGAGAATTAACTAAAGTGTTAAGAGGCTTCTGTTCATCAATTTAATGTCTTTGTCACTTGCTCCCTGATGGACGATGCAACTACTGTGATCAAAGCAAAGTGCCATTTTCTCAGCTTGAAATGGAAATGAGGTCTGAAAAAACATTTATGCCTTTGTTTTCAGTCATTTCTGAATACCTCTCCTGGCTCTTCATAGGGCCAAAACAGCACTAATATGTCAATGAAAATAGTCATCTCACAGGAATAACTACCTGACAACATCTGTTTGATTCGTCACATCCTTGCACACTGGCTTAAATGTAGATCTATTCCTTAATGCCTGAGATATCTACTAAGAAGATCCTCATTAAACCCACTGCTTTCAAAGATTGTTTTTGAAACTGATGTGTCAGTGATTTTCGTTGTGCTCGTTTCTTGCTGCACTTTCAAGGACACCTACTGCACAGTAAGTTTATATCTAATGCACTCAGTTCTTCTTGACCTTGAACAAAAAAAATTGGTCATCCCCTTCCATCAATCACCAGCTCAACCAAGAACAAAAGAAAACGATGCTGCTAACAACATTATCACAGCCCTTCTTCACATCTCATTGATTTGACAAAAGCCATCAGTCAGCAGTGTCAGTCACATGGTTCAATGCTCATTGATAGGAGGGATGGGCACCACAAAGGAGCTAATACTATTGTGGTCCTTGAGAAAGAATGAACACCATACTATTTTTCTTTTCCTTCTAAAACCAATGTTATACTTCCGGCCAGGCAAATAATCAGAATTATTTAAAAAAAAAAAGAAAGGATTTTTGTATTAAATAAACAATCCTCTGACACATTACAAATGTTTTATTTAAATCCTCACAAACTTTAAATTATTGGAACTTATTCGTTTGTATTACATTTGGAGCTGGTACCTTTGTGGTTCCATGCGACAGATTCATCAAGAAACTATTGGTCTTTGAAAAAATACCTTAAGATTATCAGAATTTTGTATTTTACTAGAACTCAATAAGCACTTGATCCTACAACCCAATAATGCAACTGGCTAGAACCCCAACCCCAGTTCCAGCTTTCTTAAAATATGTTCCTAACCAAAAAAAACAATGTAAAAAAATATTTTTAATTTTAAGTATCAATAGTACTTAAGGTACCAAAAAGCTTGTTCAGCTAGCAGCAGATAGCATCAGGAACAAGGCTATTTGTGTACCGCTTTGTTCTGCACCTCTGGACTAAACACCTCCACCTGAAGGGAAGAAGCTGAATATCGCTGTGCAAAAGGCATGAGTCATCATTTCAAATAGACGTAGCTATCCGCTGTAACTGTTAAGTATACAGGGACGCTCAGTAGAGCTGTGGCTCACCAATCAGCAAACTAGACGATTTAACTTTATGGTTAAAGGAATTCCATCTTTTAAAGATCTGTGACACAACCATGACAGTGAAGGAAAAATGTTTAATGTTTTGATTAATTATTGATTACATCTGGACCCCACCCCAAATCTTCACTTGAAGGCCACGTAGTGCCTGGTTGTTTCAGAACACAGTGGCATGCTCCTCCTCCCTGTGGGATTCTGATGTCACACTATTCATCATCTCCTTCTGAGAGGCGACGGGGGGAATGGATTCACCTACAAGGAGCCCAGTGGTAGCTCCCCAGACGCATTTTCCGCCCTCTCGTCCCCTCTGCACCGTCCCAGGGGAGGTTTCAATTAAACACACCAAATGTTTGGGACATTTTAATCTCCCTTCTACCTTGTTTATCTTCACACACAGGCAGCGGAAGTCTGAGTCCGTGGATAAAGCCATCTCTCTGTTCACTTTGTGTACTTGTCTTCTATATGGAGATTAGATATGGTATGAGTCTTCTTGTACCTACAGTACTTATATATCCTGTTTAGAGAGTCTGTGTTCAGATTCAGTTTTGACACTATTGTAATGATAGTGGAAGATCTGTTTCATCTGTAAAAAAAACTAACTTGTACAAAAGGTTCTTATTGATTTCTTTCTATTTTAGGAAAAAATGCAAGTTAGCATTCCTTAAACAAATAATAAAAAAACACTTTAAACCTTACTTGTTACGTTACAAATCATAATTTTTCAATTAAACCTGTAATTTTTGGAAGTTTTCTGGTTGTAGTCCTAGTGTTCTATGGTTTCTTGCAGGCTTTGTATACAGGAAAGCAGTTCATGTGGACAGAAAATTAAGCGTATTGAATCATACGTAAGACTGACTGTAAACAATGGCAATGCATGGACAAGGAAGTGTTGGCTGGACGCCTAATACCCCTGGATACATTGTAGCTCCCAAAATTGACCTTTTCCCCCAGAGGCATATGTCCTCCCTAGATTTGATCTGATTTGTTTGGAGATTGATAAAACCCTGATGCACATACAGAACTGTTGGACTCTGCATGTGGTAGTGTTGCAGTGAAAATAAACTATTGCACCCCCCAACAGTCTCTCCCTGAGCAGACTGAGGTTGAAGAGCTAGTTTCTAGTTGTGAAACATGACAGCAAAAAAGTCAAGCATCTCCCACGCTTTAATTGGCTGTGAATTTCAAAATAGGAATAAAGTTGTGTTCTTAAACTGAACTACTTTCTGTCTTCAGTTTTCCTCTGCTGGAAGAAGAATCATCCGGAACCATATACTATAAGATAAGGTATTCATATAACACAGATATCTTTTGCTTCTCTGCCTTAAACCTTGTGAAAGTCTTGTAGCTACTGAAGTTCTCTTCACAGAGCTTAAGGTGCAATAACAAGATGTCAATACTGTCTGCCCAGTTTCAGACCTTTTCTCAGGGTCATTAAATATTCATGTAAAGATTGACATGTATGTGTGAGAGAGAAAATGAATGTGCCGGCCTTTAGCAATCAAACTAAATAGGTATGCAATTTTTAAAACATCTATGCCACACTTGGCCTTAGATTCGTCTCCCATTGTTGACTCTGTGGTTTTAGTCTGCGTGTTCTTTGCTCTACGTTACCAGTCAGGTTGTTCCATCTTTTTTTTTTTTGGAGAAACAGCTTTTTAATGGTCAGTTGATTCTGTCTTAATGGGAGTATTGATTGAGGTGATCTAGAACGTACATTTTTCATCCCATGTTCTGAAGTCAAACAGAATAGCTGGCATGTCTGCGCAGGTCATGTGTTAAATGTAGATCATTAGAGCTCGACTCTCAGATCCTTATTCAGCTGCCAACCGAAGCATGGGGTAGATTAGTGCAGGAGAAAATTAACCTGAATAATCCTTGATGTTAAAATCCTATCACTATCACCATGGTTTTGTGTGATGCTCATTAGAGATATCTTGTTCTTGGCGTTTTAGAATGCTAAATCCTTTTTGATGAAAGTGTTTGTTCCCTTCCTGAGTCCAATCAGCATTTCCCAAGTGCTTTTTAGTATGCACCTCTGTGTAAATCAATACTTAATGTATCTGTTCTGTTCATTTGCACTTTCCAGTTCACAGTCTTTTGCACTCTTCATTAATGAGAACTACCTGACCTAGCATCCTCAGAAATCGTCCAGCTGCCACATTTAAAGCGAGAGAATTTATTCAGGTCACAGTCACCAACCTTTGACCACCTTAATATGTAGGAAAATACAGACACCAGTCTAACCTTTTAAATTGTTTTGTCCCCTGTCTTCATACAAGTATACTGTGTGGTCCATCAGTCTGTGTGTCAGATGTAGAGTTATCTAAAGACATTCATAGTATTGTCGGTGAAGGATGAGAGTGCTTGCGAGCTGGAGAGATTCATCACTCATCAGACACTGTTAGGAAAATTTAGGAGCTTAATTTTGTCGTTCCAGGCAGTTGATACAGCCAGTGATTCAACATTGTTATACCAGAGACTGATGTGTCTTCTATAACTGATGTGCAGACGGGCAGCAATTCCTCAAGGAGAGGGATGGTCTCTGCTGCTCCAGTTAATGGTGTCACGCTGCTTGTTGAACAACCCGTGGCAATATTCTCAGTTTAAAGTGGCTCAGGTGAAAACAAAACTTAGTCAATTCATTCATTTACACATTGTCTTATCATTTTGATAATTGATAAAAAGTTCATTAATTTATTGAGCAAAAATGTAAAGTATTTGCTTCATTCAGCTCTTTAAATTGCAATTGCAAAATACACTCACAGATTTATTTGTTAGGTTATCTATCAATATTTGGTCATTTTATATATGAATTGTATTTTGTTTTTATTTACACACACTTGAACATCTTCTAATTGATCAGACAGCCCGCCCTGCTTCCTATCGTCTCTTTATGCCTGTATGTCTGATCTTTCTGATACTATGCTACTCGTGAGCAGCTCATTTTATAAAGAGGCCAAAGTAATGCAACTCGCGTTTTTAAAAATTTAACTAGATATTCAGTTATCACGAAAGGTGATATGTGTGTGAACGAAGCTTGTTAACTACGTAGTGTATCCAACGATCCAGAGCTAGCGCAGAATTACAAACTAGAAAGCAAACGACTCACTGCTAAAAATGATTAAAGCAGTGGTATGAGAAAGTTCATATTTTACAGGAGACATTGCACCTCAATCAATGCGCTGACGGAAGGGACATACGAGAAGATGTCCCTTATCTGTTAAATGCTTTCACCAAAGCTTATATTCAGAGAGGCTCTATTTGACCCTAGTCTGCATTTAGATATGTAGGGCTATGTTACAGTCAGGTGTAATTTAACTACAGCTGCACTATGATCTGATTGGACTATGTGATAAAACATTCCAGCTGATCAGAAGAAAGACCTGCCTTACGAATCCATTCTGACATTGCCCAAGGCTTAAGATATAAACATGGTTGATCTTCATATTGCTGCTCTACTTGTACCTGGATCTCCATTTTAATAGGCTAATTACTGGACAGCTGGCCTGGTTGCCTGCATGTGCCTCAGTCAGAGGCCTGGATCTGAACGGTCTGCAGCCTCTGCCAGCAGACTGCAGACAGCTGGTTGTGTAGAGCGGTTTCCAGAGATGTCAGAAGAATCCTTTCCTAATCCTCAGCTCCCCTGCTGGGAGCTTGTTGTTGGAGAGGCATCACACAGAACATATGACACCGTCGATAAGAGGGACTTCATGCGATTCAGTCAAATTAAAAAAGGATCACTTTGGGTTATTAGCTAACTGTTTGTCAGAATGTTATCGCTTCTTCAAAGATCGTTTGGAGGCACTGAATGTGTCTGGCTGTCACTGGAGGGGGTTTTTCCCATGAAGGAAGTGCGGCGTTTCATGAAGTGCGGAGGATAGACGATGCTTGGATTTAATAATTCATACGTCTCATCCCAGTCTGGATGAAGTGTGTGTCATTCAGAGGTGTGAATGGAGTCAGATCTCAGGGGGATTGCTGTTGGATTTCTGCTAGTAGACTAGAAGAAAGAAAAGGCTTTCCACAAGACTTATCATGAAGACAGCGCAGAAAAAAAAAACTCTGCTTCCACTGATTTGTATCACATAATCTACTGTGTGGAAGTCAACTGAAGGTCTGTATATATTAGATAATCATGTGCAGTAGCTGAACAAAATTGCTCTTTGATGACCTTTTTCTTTAGTGTTTATTTAAAAGTGTTAGTTTTATTATTGATGGGATAAGGTGTACAGTGGAAACAGTCTGTGCTAATTGCTCCGCGGCGAGATAAGAATCTTGGAAAAGCTCCAGTTGTGAATTATGAGCACTCTCACATTTAACTACTTACACACTGATGCAACTTTGAACACACGGAGGTCTGAACTGGGAAATAACTGTTTAATATTTTGGCTAAACAGACCCCTGCCTACTGCATACAGAACCACACACACACAGACTCACAAACACACACAGTGGGTGGTAAAATATAACTTTCACCTGGCATGCAGCAGCATCAGTCTGTCTGGAAATAGAAGAATGAGAGCCATCAAGATGAGAGCGATGGGTTTAATTCACTGGTGGAAAAGGATGTTTGATATTCCCAATAATAGTTTAAGAAATGCTGTAAGCCTTTTATTCAGAAGCGCCAGGGGGGATGGAGGAAGCAGCTCGCTCTATAACTCATCCAATATGATACAGGAAGTCTGCTGTGCTGCTTGATAAAGAATGAGGTATTTAACAAAGGAGTACATACATTCAAGCTGTAGGAAGCATGTCAAAGAAGGATCTATGGATTTACCTGGGAAATTGAATCCTTTACATTTCATTTTGAATCTAAGGCTTTACATTCTTAAAATAAAAGGTGGGGAAAAAACAGCACCAAAACAAAGGAAAATCCTTTTGATGCTTGTGCATATAGACACTCGCACAGATACAGAGATATTAGGAGAATAAAAATGGCCTGTGTGCTCACAGGGGGCCCACCAGAGTCTGATTGATTTGGCTGTAACAGTGACAACAGGCCTCCCCTGTGTTTCACATCGCATAATTCTTTGATTAATGCCACACATCCCAAAAACGCTCCGCTGCAACTCCAAATCACATTAAATCACCTGGATATAATCTGTAATTGATTGGAAATGTCAAAGAAACGGGGCAATGCCATTAATAATTTGTAGAATTTTTCAAAAATGTAGATTAAGTGATTTCTTCTGATGTTGTGTTTATTTGTCCCATAATGCATTTCATCATGCTGCATGGTGGTATCAGGATGTCACATGTGAAGTATCAGTAGTGGGAAAAAAAGGCATCTTTTTTCTTTTCCCTGAGTCCTTATTTCACACTGACAGACGCCTGTGTCACTGCTCCCTACAGGCTCAATTCAGACGCCTGTGTCTTTCTTGTTGTGTTCCAAATCAGAAGCTGCAGATCACTAAAGCATTAAATGAAAGCACTGTACTCCTCTATCCACTTCACAGTGGATGACCTTGTTTCAAATCAATACTGTAAATTATTGAAGGCGTGGGATGGGGATATGCCAAATGATATTCATTGAAGGGAATCATGTTCCCCTGGGCTGTCAATAAAGCAGAGCATGTTCTTTCACTCCACCTCTTGGCAAGCCTATTGTAGGCAGGAAACTTCTACTTTGTCAGATTGTATTTTTCATGAATAACAATTACAGACTTTCATAATTCTATTCATGCAAAGATATACCGCCTCAGTGATTGATCTTCTTAAATCTACCTATTTCTACCTTTCCCTATGTTAAGCTGACAATGCACAGGAACACAGAGTACATCAGTCTGAAGGCGTGTCTGTGTGTGCTATTTCAGGTGCTATTGAATCAGGCGTATCTGTAGGCGCAGAGGAGTAAGATGTATTATCCGCCAGATGTTTATCCAAAATTAAATAGTGTGAAAAGGTTTTACTAAAAAAAAGAATTTATAAGAAGATGTTTCCAATTGAAAGCAACATAAACACACTGAGCCTGAGTATTATGCTGGAAGAGTATACGATAAGAGGTATGGTGAGTGTTTGAATGCATTTGTATCATAAATATATAAAAGACTTAAAAAGACAGAAAAAAAAACTGTATATAGAAAATCAGCCTGAAGTCCACATGAGACTGTTGGTATTGTTTCAACAACTGATAGGAACTGAATGACTTTGTACTCAGTTAGCAGTTTATGAGTCTCTGAATTATGCAAACCCAGCACTACAGTCTGTGGCCTTCCATCTAAAAGTAGGGTTGAGACCAGAATTTTTACTAAGGGCCTGTGTCAACAGACGGCGCTTTTTGCTGCAGTTTCAGAGGACTGCTCACTATCGCTACAGGTTAATTTCTGCTTCCCTCCGTCGTGATCGTTATGTTTTTAATAGGGATGCATCGGCCAACATCATCATCGGCTGATAATTAGTTGATGGCAATTTGATGATGGTAAGTAGTACACCTAACTACTGATTCAGAGAAGAGGTTTTATTGTAGGGCAGATGAAGTAACCTGTTGAACAATCTCTTGACTCGTTTTCATTGTCAAACATGGGAGAAAAATGTTGCATTGTGGGAGTCTTAGACCAAAAGAATTGATGAAACAAACTTTATTATCGGAATCTGCAATTGGCTAAATTGTTATTTCAAACATGCATGCAAAACATTTTCTAAATCGGTGCATGTCTAGTATTTAATAGCTCCATGTGCTTAATATTTCCCAAGGAAATTCAAGGAAATATCACCAAGAAAACATGAAGACGATGTATAGCAATCTTGTCCTGGCATTAGCTTTACACCTTGAAATTGTTCCCTCTAAAAGACAAGTCAGATTTGTTTCTCCGCTGTCATTGTTTTTGAAAAAGCTGATATCAGAGGTCCCCGCCCCTTCTAAACCTTGATTGGTCGGTGAGGGAGAAGTGACATTGACAAGTGCGGCGCTGTTCCAAAAGTTGAACTGCTTCAACTGAGAGCGCTGTGACAAAAAACACCTGAGGCTGAGGGCGCTTTTGCGTTCAGGACGCTGAGGCTGATGATTTTAAGATATTAAATAAGTCTTTGAATTAATGCTAATGTAACTGTCTGATTCATTAACATAGCTCAAGTTTCTTAAACATTTTGTGAAAAGCTGTACCTGTCTTACAAAAATGTTAATGAATTTAACTTTTTTTTTTTGCTTTAAAAAAAAAAAAAAAAAGACTGAGCACACTTAATCTTGGAAATGTCCCATCCATGACTGAACACAGACACTGCTTTTATAACGCATTTAGTACCTCTGTTTTTAACCTCTTTCCATGTTACTTGAGAAAATGATGTTTTTTCTCCTCTGGCATCACAATGTTCTGAGTCAGCTCTTACCCCAAAATCTGGCATAATGTGTGCAAATGTAATCATTAGCATCTATCCCCTCAGACTCAGCCTGTAACACCTTCCACTGAGCAGATTTAGTTTTGATGAGCATCCTCAAGCTCTGCTGACCCTCTGTTTTTTTTTATAGGAAAATTCTGCAAGGTAAACAAGAGCAGTACATTGTGTGCTGTGAAGGTCCAGCAGCTCCTTCACCGATGTGTGACAGCCATTATTAGTCTAGCTGTCAGTATTACACACATAAGTGAGCAGATCATGCCATATGAGAGGTGGTATCCTGATAGAGTCATCAATTCACACATCCTTGGCCTTATTCAGTCCGTCACACCTTGTCCCACCAAGTGTGTATATGATTGTGTGTATGTGTGTGTTTTTGGTACAAGGGAGGTTTATGAATAAATCAACAATGGATTTGCCACAATGTCCTGTCATTTTACATCCTTTTTCTGTCTCAACTGAATGATGATTTAATTAGAATTAACAAAAAAGCCTGTTATTAAAATGACTCAATGAAAGAGAATTTAAAATGAACTAGGTGTTAATAGAAATTTTAAGGAGGGGGGTGTCTTCACAATAATGCCGTAAAGAAACTGATATGTGGGCTGAACATAATAACAAGCCATCATCTCTCTTTTTCATTTTGGTCTCTAAAAATCCTCATTCTCCTTGTAGCTGAGCACCATTGGGTAATCATCATCTCTCGCTGTGAGCTTGGCCATCAAGAGGAGCACACACGTTATTTACTTTCAAGCATTTTCCTCCACATGGTGCCTCTGTGTCCCTCCCTTTCTTTCCTCTTTGTCCCCTTACATGTGCAGGAGGAGATAATTTCTTGGCTTTCCTTCCCGCCCATCTTGAGTAAATCCTCGCTGACGGTTTAATGGCCCTAAGACGTGCGGGTATAGAGTCTATAGAGCGAGGTTTGATGTGCCCAGCTGACCGACACATGAGCAATGGAGAAGGGATTAGAAAGAATGGGAGATGTGTTTGAAATGTGTGAGGTGTGTCCCTCTGGTCTAGAAGCCTGCATCCAAGTTCAGAGCAGGACACAAGAGAGAATAGGAGGACATATAGTCAACCAATATTCTCATACTGTAGTCTTTAGTCATATAGTTTGTGAAGGGCTGTATTTCAGGAAAATGTGTATTTTGTTTCCAGCCAACCGTTAGATAAAAAGGCTGATATCACTCTCCAGTTGAAGTTGTTAACGAGTAAAATGTTGTTTCAATACTGTATTCAATCATTGTGAATCCAACATTTGAAGATTTTGTTCTGTAGTTCAGATAAAACATGCCAGTCATAGGCCTGTCCTTGGTTTTGAACACTTAAATTAGTATTATTATTGTCTAACATCTTGTCAAACAGAATATAAATAATGATGAAAAATAAATGAATGATTTACATTATAAAACTCTTTTAGCTCTAACTGGGTGATAAATCTGTAGCAAGTGAGCTTAATTCAGCATAAAGAGTAAGGGAAGGTGTGAGAGGCTACCAAAGTAAAACTGCGATTTACTATTTTTAGACTTTGGTTAAAGAAGTCATATAGGTGATATAAGTGAGCATTGGAACTTCTCTTGCAGATTGTGTTGGCATAATAAAAAGACATAGCAGCTCTTTTGTCCTGTTTCATGTCTTAATGCTATGAGGTGCTAACACGCTGACAGGAGTAGCTTCATGTTCATCAAACAAACATGACAGTTTTTCATCTAATCATTAACAAGAAACCAGTACACATATCCCCTCAAATGTCCAGCAGTTTCTCTAAAAGCCTTAGTTGTATCAGTGTATCTAATGAGGAAATATTAAGAAAGATGTGACTACCAACCATACATTAGAAATCCAAATGTGGTTTAACTACAGAGCAACTCCAGGGTTTTTAGAGCGGATTTGCATAGTTTAAGATTTCACTCAGTAGTCTGAAATCAGAATAACCAACAGAGAGTGATACATAATCTACACATTTGCTTGTGTGGTCATTAGGTGATTTTTATTATGTTTTTTTTTTGGACGTAACATAGCAAATGTGTGCACCCTATGAAGGTTGACTGTTCGCTCCTATGTTTTGGGATGCTGTACAACACAAGGAGGAACTATCTGTAGGCAGGATTTAACTATTTTTTAAATTTCTGCTAAGAAGCAGAAGTGTTGCAGATGTCTGTAACTCAATTCTCCATTTAAAACATGATTAGAATACTGATCACTCATTAGTCTTGTCTTGTAAGAGCTTTTATAATGAAGAAGAAAGAAAAGGTATTATTTGAAGCAGCTCTCATTCAGCAGCTGAACACAGTCTGACAAACATGTGCCTCTTTAGATAATTTACTAGGATCAATTAGGAGTTTAAGGGCTTACTAGGCAGGATAAATCCTACAGTAGGAATCCAGGGCATTTAGCTTCATATCTTCACATAATGCATTTATGGATCTTTAATTGTTTTGTGTGAATAATCGCTGCATTTAAAGATAAGCGTCAACAGTTGTTTCATGTCCAGTTTTGTAGCGATGTGACTCCCTAGCTGTGTTCTTTGGTCTTAATGTCAGAGAGGACACAGTTGGATCCGTCTCAGACCCCCTGTAGATTACACAGTGAAGTCATAAGATTCAATCTGGATCTGTAAATGATGCACTGGTACCGTGGCTCCCATTCAAGGCAGTCTGGTTTTTAATTACTGTTAATTACAATTTGCATAAAGCTTTTTAGCAAACGGCTCCTGAAGCGCCTGTTATAATTATACATGTAAATGAATGGTAAGCTGATAAAGGCATGTGAGCGTGTGAGCACTCAGAAAGACGGGGTTTGCTTTTAAAAAAGCCATCTGATAAGTGAAAGTCAAATAGAAAACAAAACAAAATGAATGAGGCGTGGTTCGGGATTGTGTCAGAACATTAAGATAATGTGTGTTTACTCAGACGGTGTTAGCATGTGTTTACAAAGAGAGGAGAAGCGGTTTGGCACATTTCATGAAAAACTAATATATGGATTGTGCAAATAACAAAGCAAAGATAAGTGGGGAAAGGTGGAAGGCAAGTGTGTGTACTAAACAAAGGCAGATGTAAATGATTAGGAACATATTTGTGTACGATTTTAAATATTTAGGTGAGTATTTTAATGTTTTGATTTTTTTTTGTTGGGTATTGAATATATCCTACATGTGCTGTTGGACTGGCTCAGTGAATTCTAATTTTGACAGTTAAACTTCGATTAACTCTATATTAATATACCTTTTAGTATGAAAATGATGAAAAAGATGAGAATCCAAGACAACATTCAATTTAAAATCGCCATTTCAGAGCTACTCCATCACATGTAGACTTTCTCAATCATCCAAAGTCACATTTTCTCTTGGCTCTCTCACCTCCTTCTTCTTTAAATAGCTTCATTAGGGTTCATATTTTACATGAAAAATAAACATGACTTGTCTCCATCACCAGCCAATCAGCAGGGTTAATAGAAAATAGCCTTCACTCATGTTTTGGGTGGCCATGCGTCTATGCCAAATGCTGTCGTTAAGAGGTGACACTAAATAAATTGGGCTCGACTGAGATAACCACGACTGAAAAGTGAAATCACATTTGATGGCAGTCATTAGCTTGGCTGGTTGGCCAAATACATCATGCTGTCACAGTTTTGGCCCACGGAAACTATTAGATGCCATTAGTGAGGAGCTTTTGAAGGCAGCAAATTACCCATGTTCTACACTGGTTTGTGCATTAGTGTTTTCAAAATGTTTGCTTTAACGGGGATTGTGAACTTTCAGCAGTACATCCACTTCAGTCTGGACTGTGCAGGGTGTACATAAAGAAATTCGGATTCCTTCTCAAAGTAAACTTAAAGTAACAAATCTGCTGAAATGTGCTATTTTTAAAAAGGTGAGAAGATGTCCTCTTCAGTTCAGTACAGCGCTAACAGATAAGCCTTAATGAACTGCTTCTGAATTTAAACAACAATCTCTGACATTCATAAAAACCTTCAAGCGTCCTGTTGGACACTGCAGATTGTTGAACCTCTCCGACATGGCTGATAAACCAGACAGCTCTGATTGAGGTGAACTTGTGTGGAGCCCATGTCGCCCTGTGACCCTCTTTGGCCCCTGGTCCCATGTCACAGTTTGTGATGCCACGGTGACAGCCTCCGTCACTGGAGGAGCCCGCGACCTTTGCTTAACTAATGGATCCTTTATCATCCCCCATGCCACCAGCATGAGCCCTGTGTTTATTGCTCTTTATTTTAAATTAAATCCATGGCAGTGCCCATCCATCACGGTTGCCCGTGACCTTTACTGGAGGTGATGACTTGGCCCTGGAGACAGAAGTGTGCAGCTTTTAGGAGGCTTACCATAGAGGAAGAGACGGTTCCTTAGAGCCATATCAGCTATCTCCGATTTTTCAAATACAAAGTGTTCAATTACTTGTCCCAGGAAGTAAACACTTTTATTTTGATCAATATAGCTGGTCCCCTTTGGTTTATTTATTGCTTAATCTTTAAGGTTGCCATCATCATAGGGAAGTATGGAAAAATCCTGAGTTGTTGCAGATGTGCTTTAACAGGCTTTGGCAAAAATATTGACTGGCTCCATTGCTTGTCAGGTTGTTCTTTTCTTTGTTAGTAGAACAATTACAAGTTCATTGTAATCAGAAACATGTACAAGAGAAGCCATGTTTGATTTTGTTGGAGAAGTTCTGATACCATTTATTTCCTTTTAGTTAACAATTTTGATCACTGAACTTGTTACACAGAATTTCAGTGTTTCCAGTTCCAGATAACATATTAAAAAAATGTGTTTGTGCCTATACTCCTCAACTTAATGGCAACACTTGTGTTGCACTTGTTAACCTTGCTATCTCTACACATTTTGTGTTTTACAGGTGGGACATTCCAGTGTTTAAAATTGATTAAATTGCAAACATTTTATGAACCCAGACTATTGTTATTCCAAGGTCAGACTACATGTTTTAAGCCCGATCCAGCAGGTGTCGTGTTTCAGGACCCCTTGGCCCCAAAAATGGATGGTTTTATCTCATGTGGTGTGTCATAGTGAATGACAATCAAGGCCACATTTGGGCGGCCTGATCTGGGACACCTCACAACCTTCTGACAGAAAGTCTAGCATGTTTGATTGTTTTTTCTGCATTCTGCTATATGTGTTCCGTCACAGTAGTAATGTTGACCAACGAGAGTACAGAGCGATCTGCACTCAAAGTAGTTACAAGCGTAAACAAACAAAATGGAGGAAGCGAAAGAAGAATGACAAAGGTGACCCTACGAGAGGTAGGGCTGGGTGATATATACATTTTTTATTCAATCATGTTTATGGAAAATCAAGATTTTCAAAACTGAAAATCAAATTTTCTCTTTAACTTAGTCCACCAATCCACCCGCAAGTAGTTGCCAGTGGTAACCATTTTATATCCATGAGGGCAGAACAGTGAAGCATTTAATCTGGTGTCTGAAGCATTTACAGTACTGGTATCAATAATTTGAATGCATCAGAATTAAGCATAAGAAACATAAGAACAACTTCATAACATTTCCCTGGCTGACACATTGTGCAGGTTTTGAAACATATTAAACAAAATTAAACATGTAAAAATAAGGACATCAAATATCATGAAATTAAAAAAAAAACAAGGACATTTGGGAAGTTGTAAAATCAAGGGAACATTGTCATGTCTGTTTAGGTTTCATTATTGCGTAAATGAGCAGTAGGAATCCTTCCCTGTAGACGGACTGTTAAGAGCCACATTGGATGCATTTTTTCAATCTCAACGGTTTATGTTTGTCCTTATGTTTGTCCTTAATAGTGGAGAATGCTGATCACTGCTCTATTTGGGTTTTCCTGCAGAACAACATCATGCCACAGTACTCTGGAGATTATTCTCCTCTGTTCCCCCGGCTCTCCTGTGATAAAACCACATCATCTGTGAGGTAGAATTCCCCCAGTGGCTAATAGGATCTGATAGAATCCTTCTTAGTACACACACATGTATATATATATATATATATCTTTTTTTTAATATGTTGTATAAAGCGATCCAAAGATCAACACAGGGCTGCTTGTATTTAAAGGAATACTATGAGTAGCTGACAGAGTGAAGTCCTAGGCTGTAATTGTGAGCAGTGTCTTTTATTTACGAGAGAAAACCAAACAAGAAAATTTTGTTTTTTTGGGAGGAAAAATGTTCAGGTTTTCTGGTTGCAAATGGTTGGAATTTTTATCCTGCTCAACGGATTGTTATTTTTGAAGGCCTTTCCACATGCACATTATAAAATCCCAGCATCCCGTGAGGCAGAGTGCGTTTTACAGCACTCTTTCATATAATGGAACTCAAAGAAAAGGACAAATGACATTATTCATTTAGAGTGGTTTAATGTCAGATCAGAGCTTGCAATTATACCTGTGTGGTGCAGAGATTTCATGCATAAAGCCCACTTTACTGTGCTTTTGGGGGTGGTGAGATGTCGTTATCTCTGTAAATGGAACATTTGCAGGGGAAAGCAAGATAATGATTGACAGAAAGATGTGCATTTATCCCAATCATCAGCCTAGATATGGAGAAATCTGTGTTTTCATAAAATCCCCTCGGGCTCTCCTGAATATTGCTGCTGTTCTGACCAGCCAGTACTTTGAAAGAGCAATGTCACACAAATGGTAACTGTCTGCTTTTCCTTGTTATGAATTAACAGCATAGAGATAAAAGGAAGTTATTTTTGTGCAGAAAGCAACTGGAGGAAGAAAAGATCTGATCTACAGACCAATGTGGGGATGTTGGAATAGTAGTGGGTGCTGCTCATTGGACTGTGACTCTTGAGAAAAGGAGCTGCTGAGCCACTGTCAGTCACATCTTGTGGATCCAGCAGAACAATGAGCAAACCAATCAATAGACTATCATTTGCAGCATCAAGAGCTGAAGTTATAAAAGCCTCTTAATACACCCATTCCAGCCTGACTGACTTTAAACCCCAGTACAATAGAGAGGCTGAATTAGTATGAGTGAAACTGAATTTCCTTAATTATTAAAACCAGAAAAAGACAATAAGAAGAGCACTAAGCTAAAAGTTAAACCATTACATGAATGTTATTTTAAATGGGTTTCTGAGCTCATTTAGTTTCTTGAAGCTACTTTGGAGAAAAGTTTTTTTCCTACTATGAGAGACTTTGTGGTTGGACTTAAGTACTAAGTGAGCATAGCTCTCAACCAAATCATGTCCCTACATATTTTAAGCATTAGTCTGGTTTATTTACTCACTAATGTCTCTGTGCTACAAGAACAAGAACAGCATTGACTGCTGCCGCTTTCCTTAGCTAGTGATCTGCTGCAGAACTGTTTCCCTGTAATGCTCTTATTAATCCCCTTTAACTTCCTTTTCTGCATTTGACATACAGTAGATTGAGAGTCTGTGAAACCTTTATCAGGAGTGTACTGCAGGCCAACAACACTATAGTGCTGGCTTGAAAGATTTGGAAAGTGGCACCTTTAACAGCTCCTGACTACACCTTTAAAAAATTGACCATTGGTACTGAGCACCATCTCTGTGATCAGTCCAAAGAAACCAGTAGAGCAGAGCTGTGGCATTGACCTGGAGTGCAGCTGACATGCTGCCAAAAATGTGTTTGTATGTGGTATTGTTTTGGTTCACTGCAAATTTAATTTGTTGTGTTATAATATCCAATATGAGGTAAACTGTATAAAACCCTCTGAGAGATGTTTCTTATTTTTGTCTCCCTCTGTGGCTCTACGGTTTATTCTTTTTTTTCAGACCTTCACAGTGAGAATCCTCGTAAACTGTCTTCTCAAATAGCCCTGCTTTAGGCTAAATATTCAATAGTTATTTTTCATTACCATATGCTGCTTTTTACTACTAATTTGCAATTCGTTTTAAGAGCTTGTTCCAAATTGCTTTATGTTTACAAGCCCATAGGTCAGTGGCTCCAAGGTCACACTTATTGTAGAAAATGGAAACTAATGATTATGCGAATCAGAGCAAAAAGCTTCTGCACTATATGTACTTTTATGAGCTCCAGCAGCCCTGGAGTTAATGAGGGTGAATACAAGGCTTTGATTCATGATTTTAGATGGACCGCTATCCTTGCAGTCAGCTTTTGGCTTATACATAAAGTGCATTCACATAATAGTGTTTAGTGTTTTGATTGATTTAAACATGCATGTAGATTAGCTGTATAATGACTGCTACAGAATATTTTATTTGCCATATTAAACTTTAATTCCACGGTAAAACTGATTGTTTTGATACAGAATCTACTTCAAACAACCAGAAGAATCTGCTTTAGAAGGAGTTCTATAAAGAAGAGCGGACACTGACTCAGTTATGGATGTAATCTTGATGCTATGTCCATGTTTTAAATAAGCCGATACTGTCTTTTTGCATCCTGAAGATCTTTGGCTAGCATGTGCATTTGTTTGAAGGACAATGAAACAATGGCTCATTTTTTAAATGCAACTTTTTTCTTTGAAAAAGCTTGTTTTCAAGATGTATAGTGATGAGGGGATGTATGTTTTTAGACTTTTGAGACTGATGAATAATTGTATAATGATGACGGTGAAACAAAATCAACTTTATTTTAGAACCACCTTTAAATTAGTACATATAGCTTTGTATAAAGAAGACCTGGTGTCTTAGTAGTTTGCTTATAAAGATTAGTACACGTTTCGTCCTGCACTGTATTTTATGACTAAAGACACAGGGAGGGAAGTTTCAGAATCAGTTTTCAACCAAGATTGACTCAATGTTCTGCTTCTGATTGATCACTTTCCATTGTAGGACTTCAGACAATTTAATGCATGGTTAAAAATATTCTGTAAAATAAAATCTTTATCCTGGTCACTCTGAAACTCTTCTTGATGAAATCGACATAACCTTCTTTGTTCTGCTTTGTCTGAATCCATCACGATGCCGCAGTTACACTCATCAAAAAACAAATAATGAGTAAATTTACAATAACCTGAAAACTAGTCCTGATCCAAACAAGTCGACAGCAGTTGGACTTTAATTCTCCGGAGCGTGTATTGAAAAAATACTATATTATATACTATACAATAATTAAGTAATGAGATATCTGTTTTTTGAAAATTGACTCTTTATATATTAATATTTTTCTCAAAGTGTCTGTTGTTGTCGTTGCTGATGCAATGGTAAAGAGACATCAGTGCAGGTCTGATAAGCCAGACGCTGCCTCAAAGATCCCCAAAGCCTGGAGATAGGGCTGTCATCCTCCCTGTTGGCCTAATCTCTCCACGTGGAGCTGGTGTGTCTGTGCGGATGAAATTGAGCGATAGGTGTCCGCTCTTATCTGACAGGATTTGGTCCTCTGGGAGAGATTTGGCTGCTCTGGGAAATGGAGACAGCACGATGGAGCTGACCATAACTCTCTGTATGGTATATTCTGGTGACCCCATGGCTCAGTTAGCACAGCACAATCGCAGAAACACACACACACACACACACACACACACACACACACACACACACACACACACACACACACACACACACCCAAGCAGATAAATACACAATACACAAACAGTATACCAGAACAGGAGCAAATATGGACCGTAAAGCCAGGTGGCCATGTATGTTCTTTGTCCTCTAAGCTCTATCTCTCTCCTCTATCAGCACTTTCTGCTGTCTTACCATAATGGACTCGCCCTGGATTTAAACGTCAGGTCATCCCCCCGTTACCAAACACATCAGGGTACAGGATATTGAAACAGATAAATTAAAAAGAGCTGAGGGATAGAGAGATGTGTGGGCTATAGATTGTCATAGACTTAAAGTCCAGGCATTAAAACACAATATTCCAGTAGGAGGACGCATGGAGATATATTGTCCTTTGACTGATTGGGACGCCTAGCTTTAAGATACACAATGATCTTATCTGCTACATTGGTTCTGCTACATTACAGTTTTATAAGATCTGCTGTTGAGTAAATTGGGTTGCAGACAAAGAAAAATGGACATTTGATAGTTTTGAAGATAAAAGCTTGCTTTTAAGACATATCTGAACATGGAGACTTTGTTCTGTCTTATAGAACAGTTATAAATGATTTATTTAACACCACTGGATTAAGGTAATCTGCGCTGTATGATTTTGTAGGATACTTTAAAGCTCTTCATACTTCCTCATGCTAAGTTGTTGAGTATGGCACTGTATCAGTGTGCTCTTTTTGTACTGCTATTATAGTTCTGCTCTTGTTGGTATACTATTCTGAACATTTGTTTAGTGTTTATGCTCTCAACAACAAAGGGTAGAAAAGGATTTAATAATAGAATAATTTATGAGAAGCCAACCAATGAAATGACAATTAAATCCAACTTCATCTTTATCAATAATTGAATTATGAAACACTCAACAGCAACAACTAGTAGAGACAGTTTCAAATTAAATTGTGTATACTTGATTTAAAATGGTCACTGCCGCAATTCCCACCTTTGTTTGGTTCAACCACCTCCACTCTTGCATTAAGTGCTAAAGAGAGATGTATTATATAAGGCATTTTACCAGTCACAGTTAATGAATACAAAGAGGACAAACCACAAAATACAGTAACAGACCACTTTTAACAGCGCACTCCTAAAAATGTGGTAACATCACCCCAGGGTGCTGCATGTGAGAATCTTAATGTCTGAATCTGTAGACCCTGTTTGATATCGGATTGAGCCTGTATGTGATTGCAGCAGGAAATAGTCCGGTCCAGTCACAGGGAGCAGGTGTGTTGTTGATGTTGTTCACATTGCACCCAGTTTGGCGCCTTAAATGCTTAACATCTCAACACAGATATCTGTATATTATTTTCTACTGGTGGTATTTGTATGGCAGAAAACTCATCATCATACATATTATAGTAGTGTTCAGTCAAAAGCAGTAATCATAAGGATATAATCCTTCTTCTACTGCAAGCTTTACTCAGGCACCAGCCCCTCAGAATTGTTTGTTTTGTGAGCATTATTATTGTTCACTGTCTACATTTGGTTTCTGGTCTCAATAATACACACAATACTAAAACAAAATCAGTTAAATCAATAAGTCACTCTTACCACTGCTACAAAACTACAATCTACTACTACTTAAGTTCTCTAGTTTCTCACACATCTCACATCGACAAGCTCAAGATGTCGGCTAAATGCTAGAAAGATCAAGTCAGGACGATGTGGGGACTTGGGTTTAGAAAGATCAAGTCAGGACGATGTGGGGACCTGGGTTTAGAAAGATCAAGTCAGGACGATGTGGGGACCTGGGTTTAGAAAGATCAAGTCAGAACGATGTGGAGACCTGGGTTTAGAAAGATCAAGTCAGAACGATGTGGAGACCTGGGTTTAGAAAGATCAAGTCAGGACGATGTGGAGACCTGGGTTTAGAAAGATCAAGTCAGAACGATGTGGAGACCTGGGTTTAGAAAGATCAAGTCAGAACGATGTGGAGACCTGGGTTTAGAAAGATCAAGTCAGGACGATGTGGGGACCTGGGTTTACAAAGATCAAGTCAGAACGATGTGGAGACCTGGGTTTAGAAAGATCAAGTCAGGACGATGTGGAGACCTGGGTTTAGAAAGATCAAGTCAGAACGATGTGGAGACCTGGGTTTAGAAAGATCAAGTCAGGACGATGTGGAGACCTGGGTTTAGAAAGATCAAGTCAGGACGATGTGGAGACCTGGGTTTAGAAAGATCGAGTCAGAACGATGTGGAGACCTGGGTTTAGAAAGATCAAGTCAGGACGATGTGGAGACCTGGGTTTAGAAAGATCAAGTCAGGACGATGTGGAGACCTGGGTTTAGAAAGATCAAGTCAGGACGATGTGGAGACCTGGGTTTAGAAAGATCAAGTCAGGACGATGTGGAGACCTGGGTTTAGAAAGATCAAGTCAGGACAATGTGGGGACTTGGGTTTTGAGTTAATTTGTGAAATTGGCTAAAGTGTGTGTGGAGCATTCCTAATCATTCAAACACAACCGCAAAGCTACTAAAGAATCCAAGCTTATGAAAAATTACACAATCGTTGTCTAATAACATAAAGAGTTTGCTCTGTTAACATCAAATGGCAAGTTGTATCTTCCACAGGAAAGCATTCAGTGAAATGTTATTTACAGGGCAGCAGCCTTGCAGTCAGCTCTGTTCTGTTGTCATTGTCCTTTATTAGATATCATGAATCTACTCTTGTTTCTTATTCCCACCAATGGACTGCAGCTCAATGATCCCCTGATAAGGGGTCCCAGGATGGGATGGTTTGGGGACGAGGGTTTTGAATAATGTGTACGTTGAGCATGACTTCAGGTGAAGCATGAGAAAGGCTCACACAGGGCCAGATCCTTAAGTAGCCTTAGGAGAGATGGATTGAAAGAGTGATAAGAAAAAAGAATGAGAAAATGTAAGTAAGGTCTAACCCCCAATTCACACATACTCCGTGCGCGCCGCGGTCCGTCAGCGCCACGCACTACGCCATACTTAGCTGCCACTCTAGTCAATCATTGTGTTCACACAGCGTGCGCTGCGGTCCGTCTCCGGCACTACGTCTCTGCTCCGTTTCATATACGCAGCGAGTCTATTTTCGCCGGAGTACGCTGCAGGCACGCGTCAAGCTGGACAGAATATGACAGCCCGGACAGGAAGTCAGACAAGGAAACGCACAGAGCATCCGGTCAATTTCAAAATAAAACACAATATACGGACTCGTGATCGTATTTTTCATCACGTTATCAACATTACATCAAGACAGGCACCGAATGAACAACAATTCATTCTCAGAAAGACAACGCAACATGTTGTTTGCGTGTTTTTCTCTTTATTCCCGCGGGATCTTGTAGTTCTCCTGTGACGTGTCATGGGTGCGCTCCGCTGCACCGACGACCCAGATCAGATCCAGTGCGAATGGGCACGAGCCGTCCGACGGAGCAAAACCGTGGCGCTGATGGACCGCGGCGCGCACGGAATGTGTGTGAATTGGTGTCTTTTCACTCATTCCAGTTTAAAGGACAGGAGTTCATTGTTGTTCTTTTCCAATGAAGGGGATAAACACTCCCGCACAGATTACTTAACCTCAGGTCAGGTATCTCTACTCAGCCCAAAAATTATTTACAGCCTATACCTTCCATTTAACCTTGCTGCTGATGCTGTACTGAAATATCTTTGAGCATCATCTTGAGAGAGCACCCCCCCCCCCCCCTTCGCCCCTTCTGTGCAGCCCACTGAACCTGCAGAGTTAGGAGTGAATAAAGTGTTTATACTGAGGATCACAGCACTGAAATATCTTTCCCTGCTGAGTCGTTAAAGCAAGAAATAATATTCTGCTGCTGCAGGCTTTAGCACTAAGGAGTAGTAAGACTGCAAGTAACCACAAGATTTACTCTTATTACCTCTCACCCTAACAGTTCATATATAAACATGTTTGTGTGAGGTGACATCTGGGAAATATTTAAATAAACATTGTTTACCAGTGTGGTGCTAATATATGCATGAAAGCAACCTTTCTGTGCACTGATTTTAAAGTATTTACTTATTCCTTCTCTGGCTTTGATTTATCTTTATGTTAGTGCTTTTAAAATGTAGATATTAACATACAGCACTACTACAACAGTCACTGAACATTTGCAATAAAGTGTGAATTGGCCTAGGGTAGAGCTGTTTAAAATAAGGTTTTGGAGGTGTTACAAATTAGGCCCTGTGTCCACCTAGAGTTTTTCTTCTGAGTACCAGTGAGCAACAGTTCAATTGTTTTCAATAAGGAGAGAGCGTTTGCACCAGCAGGTAGCCGCCCGGAGAAAAGCGCAGAGCTCAGCGTCTTTTTTACGAGCGCTCTGCCTTTTTTGTGTGGCTGCTCTGAGCGCTCAAGTTAAAAATTGTTCAACTTTTCAGAAACGCGCTGTTGATGATCACAGGTGCTCTTTCCCAAATGAATGATATTCCCTGTAATTTTGCCGCTACAGATCGTGTCTTGTACCCACATCCTTTTTGTCTAATTGGTAAATAAAAGATTGAAAATAAAAATCATGCAGTTAAATGCAAAGGAGCAGTGTCGGTCATACAGCAGCCGTTGTCATAGAGACAGTACAGACGTGCAGCGCTTTTCTTCTCAGTGCACAAACACTTTATGTATGCGCACAGCCAGCACTTTTCTGCCCAGAAAAAAGCTAGGTGGAAACGGGGGCCTTAGATTGCAAGTTAATAATCTGTAAACATTGAAAGCAGTATTGTAAACAGTAGAACCAGCGTCCTGGTACTGACCCCGCAGTCCACCACTCATCTCTGATGTTTTCCCTCCCCAGGTTTGCTCTGCCACCGCTCATTCCACTTTATCCAAATCCACCGTGATGTTGCCTCTGCCTGCTTGGTGATGTTGGCTATCAGCCGCTTCCTAGCCAGGCCATCCATTCCAAACAGTCCGAGAGCTCTCCAGAGCGACTGCCCTGCAAAGCCCCTGCAGCCGACCTCCACCGACAGGTTCCATGCCTTCCACCCATTACGCTGGCTGTAGAGGATGAGGGTTTGATATTTCTTGAGCTTGCGCTCATGTGCTTCCACAATCCTGACTTCACAGGGTACTGTAAGTTCCATCAGGATCACTTGCTTGGTACCTTTAGACCAGAGGACTATGTTGGGTCTGAGGTTGGTAAGGATTATCTCCTCTGGGAATTTGAGCTGCTGCTTAAGGTCAGCCCGCATCTCCCAGTCACTTGCTGTGCCCATGACACATTTAGTCCTCAACTCTGCTGTTGTTGCACTTTCCCCTGACCTGAGAAAGTGGATGAAACGAGGACCATCAGTACGTTGTTTTGGCCTCTTTCTGGCCTGCTCCACACCAGCAGCCATTTGTGTCAGGATCTGGTCATGTCGCCACCTGAATTTCCCATCCACCAAACTTGACCCACACGAGGAGAGGACCAGGTTAGCTGGCCTTCCACAGGGCGTGCAGCTGGGCCTTTCAGCTAACCCCCATGTGTGGAGGGTTGATGGAGTCGGCAGGACGTCATACACGGAACACAACAGAAACTTGATCCAGTGTTCTTCCTTGCTCCAGATGTCCTGCCAGGTCAGTGCCCTTTCTCGCACACTCTCCCACCTCGTCCAGCTGCCGTGTTTGTTCATGGCTACAGCCTTGACATGTTTGCCTTCCTCCTCTGCCCTGCGTACCTTCAACGATGTCTGCATGGTGAAGGCGATCCTCCGCCTCCCTGGCTGACCACTTGCAACCTGTTCTGACCTCAATTTCTGCCTGGCGAACTCTCATCTTTGCTGTCTGGCAGCATCATGGCCTGGCGGGTTTTTGTTGCGTTGTACTCCTCCAATACTGATGTTACTGGAGCCTGCAGCTTGCTGCCTGTGCTGTACATAAAAATGTTAATGTACAGCTACTTGCTGCTGATTTTGTGCTGAACTCATAAATAACGGAATATCAAGTGGAACTTTTTGAAATGTGAGACATACTCTTGGTGTTTGTGTCTGTGTCTGTGCGTGGATAAATTGAACAGATTAAAGTTGTTTATTAAACAAAAAAACACATGATATAAATACAAACCTAATATTAAAATATACCATGAGATAAGAGCAAGAAGAAGAAAAAAAAGACGATTTTCTGCACCCCCCTTCGCGTACTCCAGTGCCCAGGTATCCTGTCATTCTGTGGGAAACACTGCTCTGCTGTGGCACTCAGCTAGGCGCAAGATCTTAATTATTTCCCTAAAGGTATCTCGGATTTCCGTGAGCAATGGTTTTTCGTCCTCTGCTGCTTCACGAAAAGACTTCTTTAGGTTCCGCAGGTCGGCTCTCAGGATTGCTATCTCCTTCAAGCGTCGGTTTTCCTTTGGCTGGATATTTGATGTAGCTTTAACCTCCTTCCTGCCGAAGCGCTCTGCCCCCATGCTCCAGAAGATCGCAGACATGGCCCTGAGCTTCTTCCCAACATCTCCTGCAGTCACTGCTTACAGCACCTGGTCCACGTCTTGATCACACACCTCCCATTCCTTTTTTGCTGCTGCAGCAGGCCAGTTTACTGGCTCTTTCCTGGCTTCTCCTGCACTCATTCTCTGCACAGGCCATCTTGTGCCGAGAGTGTCTCGGCTGTCCTTCTGGTGCCTTGTCTCCAATGATACATCAGCGATTCTGTTCCTGCCCCCCACTTTGTCACGTGCCTGGAGATTCTGGGGACTGTGATTTGACTCCTGCCTCAGCCGCTACTCCGCGTTGCACATTACTGGTAGGTTGCAAGCACTTCATCCTTGACTGATCTTCCGACCCCTCTCCTTTTTGCAAATCTTCCCACTCTCGCCCGACTCTGGGGGTATCTTGAAATATATCTTTCCATAGCGATTAATGATGGGTTCCTCCTCACAGAGGATGTGCTTCAGCCTGCCAAGCCTCTACACCCTGGTTCCGGTCTTTCCCAAATGTCAGCAGTCTTTCCTAGCTGTCACCTTTCTTCCTCGGTCGCCAACCAGTCTTTCCTAGTGTCAAAAGTGTTTGAGAAGTGCCCTGATGCGTTTACACAACGAACCTCAGGGGGCAACTAAAGTTGTTGCAAGACGTAGCAATATTGTAGGGAACCTGATAGAAAAATAACCATACTTCAAAGTTGACTTATCACCTCAGGAAACAATTGCTTGTTAAGTTCATGGTCTCAGTCGCTAGTTTTAAAGCAACAAAATGTAGGAATTCAGTTTTGTAAGCTCTGGCACCCATCAAAGGTCTCTGAGTGCAACTGCACTTTGGTAAGACACATAGTACTGTTACGCCTCCCCCTCTTAATCAACATGCATTCTTTTACAAGCAGATGGTGCATAGACATTCCAAGAAACTAAACAACCTTGTCGACTGACTAGGTACAGTAATATTACCTAATTTTGTGCAAATGTGACTCTGCAAGTAACTTCATCCCAGTATAGGCAAACTGTTTGCATGTGAAGTATTTGTTTGTGTATTCAACTGTTGCAGTATCTACAGGCCATGGTTAAATGGCTACATTGGAGAGGGGTATTTCGTCATGCTCTTCATTTCTCATTTCTCGTTGATATAGGTTTGGAGACTTAAAAGAAAGAAAAGAAAAGTCGACATGGTGAACTCTGAAAGCACAGAAGAAGACTGGACAGACTCTGATACGTTTATTCTTCCAACGGCCGTGTATAACCATAATGCCTCATATGTTTCAACACGGTCCCAATTATTTATTTTCCCTCATTCATTAATAGTTTCCTGACTTTCACGGTTTTGTTGAACAGAACACATTTGTATAGCTATAATTTTATTGAAAGGATAATGCCAGGCTAGGTTTCCATTATAATAAATTACAGGATACTCACTGCTCAGTAGTTCAGTTTGTGGAACGATCACGTCTCGTGCACAAGCTGAGTCCTTGCCGCTTCAACCAACCAGGATTTCAACTCTTACCCTCAGCCCTTTGGTGCATGACATTCCCACTTTTCTCTGTGTCATATGTCCTGTCCATCTTCTCTATGAAATGAATGGGTAGAGGGAGGCTAAAGCTGTAAGGAGCTCATCATCATTAAAGCTTGACACTTGCAGACATCATGCTGCACGTTCACAAGTCTGCATGGGGAACAGTCTGTCGTCTGTTGCCTACCTTAATCTGTTGGCTAACACTGGTATCAACCAGGCTGTTGGGGTTACGTGCTGCCACCGTTGCAGTGGCTGTAATAATTGGGCAGGGATTTCTTTGTCCCAGTCTAGGGCATACGGGTTGCTCTTTATGCTAATGACCAGGGCAATTAGCTTGTGGAAACAAGACTAAAAAGACCTAATCTACATTAACCCCACAGATATGAAACTGCAAACACTCTGCTGACCCTGTGAGTAGGAAGTGCTTTACTTTAGCTTTCTCAAGGCCAGAAGTGTGTCTCTAAACTGCAGGAGCGCCTCATATGTGTTTCCTGAGGTTTTAATGTCTGCAGGAGGAGAACATATCTGACAGGAGATGGCCTGTTTGACAGCACTGATCCACGGGGCCCGACTCTCGATTGGCTCTTCCTGTGTCCTGAGGGTGTAATTAGGAGACGGGTCAGAAAAGGTCCAGCTATGCCTGTTGCATAAGTGAGACACAAATGACCCATCATCCTCTGAGACAATAATGATGTGTGCTGGTGGAGCAGTGATGACAGGCATCCAGCAGTCATCTTCACAAACAAACATGAGAAGATTGCAGCAATACAGGGGTGTTGATCTCTGCCTAGGTGCTGTCACAAAAAAGTGCTTTTATCTTCAGGATTCCTCTTAAATCTACAGAAAAGCATTTAACCACCCGTGAGTTTTTTTTTATTGTCTTCATCTAATTCTGACACCTCAAAGTCGACCCTTGAGTTTAATCCTAATTTCAATCACTAATTGTTGCATGATGAGATGTTGCCATTGTGTAAGGGTTGTTTGAATTCTGTGTGTGTGGTGCCATCAAACCTCCCAATGGGAATTGAAGGCTTGACAAAGCATGTGTGACCCGGCCCCCAGCTGCTGCTCACATTGGGCGTAATTGGAAAGTGTTTATGCGCAGTTGACATTTAGATATTTGAACAGGCTTTCCCATAATCCTTGAGGGGAAGTGGTGACGCTCTTTTATTGGCGTGTGACATTTATGCAGTGTGCTATAGGACTACGTTCTATTTGATTAGATGTTATATATTTAAATTACTGTGTGTACTGTTGCCACCTTATTTAGACTTTGATGATTATAATCGTGCTGTGCCTCTACTATGGCTCTTTATTTTTCTCTGCATAATTTGTATCGCCTACTGATAAGGACGTTTTCTTGCTGTGTAAAATATCTACTACAACTCCACCAGAGTTTATGAATTATTCATAATAAAGGTCAGAGTAGTGTTTCTAAAACTTTAGCAAAATCTGGTTCTGTATTTTTTACTTCATGGCTTCTCAGATTTCCTCGAAGTCTCTCAGACGAGAGAGGTGGACATAGGATGACCATGAGTTCAAAGGTCAGAGAGAGGACAAACTGTTTAAAACCTACTGGTACTTAAGTGCAGCCAGTGAGCTCTGAACTGAACTTCTGCTCCCTATTCCACCACGAACTACACAATGACCCGTACAGACACTATTGTTTTCTTTGGAACTTTCTTATTATGAAATTATTCCGAGTTCAACATCTGCATTATTATTTTTCATTGACCTAATAAAATATACTTTTCCACTTTTAGATGAACCCATCAGCATTCTAAATTATTTTACAAGGAAAAACCAGGCAGTTCCTCAAAAAAAGAGCAAATAAATATAAAATAAAATAAAGACAGAGATGAATCCTGTACATTTAAAAGTCGTATGTGGATCCGATCACTTTGTTCAGACATTGTGAGCATGAATTCAGCTCTTTTGTAAGATGTTATGTTACCAACCTGTCATGCCGCAGTACAATATCTACTCCCATAAGTCAGAAGAAATACTATATTCTGCTACTTTTTCTTTTTATGCTTTTCCAATAAAAGAAGGTTGGTTTAGGATGTTTCAGTATTTAGCATTTGTTTGTTCATTTAACAGATAAATTCATACAGTATGGGTCTTCTCCCCTCTGATGCTGCATTAGTGACGGAGTGACAGGCTGGAGTCCTTCACAGCTCTCTGTTCTTTTTTCCCCAATGATTTATTTTTTATCCTTGTTACTAGTTCTCTAACACATAATTGTTGAGTTCAAGAGTACAAGAAGAGAACTCTTCATTTCTTCATTTCAGGCTTTACGATTAGTTTCAGTATGTCTGAGGTTTTCCTTGCTTTACTTCAAACAAAAGCACCTCTACATATCATTAAGTCTGAGCAGAACAGCAAGGCCTCATTGGCCTCAAACATTTCGTGATAACAGAATTCCTCAAAGGAATGTCCAACATATTCAAGTAAAAGTGTGAATGCCTTTTTGTCATCTTGATAATGTCCTAACAATTTATCAATCATCATGACATCAAATGGCAATTCCTGAGGGGGAAAGTAAACAAAAAAGATTGTTGCAGGTGTTTTTGGAGAAGACGGTTGCCAAGTCGTAAATCATATTGTAAGTAAATGAAAGCAGCTTCACTGTTTCAAGTGCATGCCCTCTAATAAATCTGTTGAAAGGAAATTAGTTCCATGTGCACACAGTGCTCCTTCATAGTGGTTTTCCCCTCCCTTTCCTGATGATAATCAAATAATTTTGGCACAGAAATCCAAGACGCCTCAACATGATTTCTCAGTTCCAATGTAAATAGAGACCTGTTTTATTCATTTATGCTACTCTGATTTCTGGGTCACCTGTTCTGTTCTTGCTTGATGTTCAAAGAAGCTAGCAAAACAAAACAACTTATTTGCGACTCTATTTAGATTCTGCTGCTGCAAAAAAAGTGCACTGTTACTCGTCAAATGCAGATGAAGGGTTTTTTCTAGCTCATCCAAGACTTTGAATTTCAAATGAACTGCTTGTTTTTTCTTCCCCGTTTCGGGTCTTTTTCATCATGCGTATAGTCCAGGTTTGTACGGGCAATCTCGTCTCTCTGCAACTCCCTTCCCCCATCATAGCACAGCAGCCAAATCGCAGCACATAACAAAGAGCGATGATTACATAGCGATCCATAGCTATTACCCAAGAGGTAGAAAACATGAGCTATTCCAAGCTGCAGGCCTTCACTTCACCACCGCCGCCTTCGTCCCCACATTCCCCCCTTGCTGCTCGGGCTGCTCTTCCCAGAAACACTGACCACTAATGATAGTGGAGCAACACCTGAACATCCTGAATGACAGCATGCACCACGTTCTCATGGGAAGGACGCACTTCCAGAATATGATTCAGATGAATGGGTTGGCAGCATCGCTTCCCTGAATCTCAAACCACAATTTCCAGATGTCATGCAGCGTTTGGGATTGTTGCCAAACATATCTAAAAGAGGCTTTTAATATTCCACAAGACTTACACTGATCAATACACTGTGACAACAGGTTCAGAATGGATGTGTATGCTAATACAGTAAATATATCATTATCTGCAAAGCGTATTGACACTCCTGTAAATTTTGTGAGCGGCTGTACTGTTGTTGTATGATGAGTCATGGTGCATTGGTGGGAGATCACATCGATTAGACGCTGTGTCCAATTAAGAAGATAGCCTCCACATAACAAACAGTTTGTAACGCATTGAAGCAAATTGTTTTATTGTTTGGGAAAGTCTATAGTTTAGCAGTAAATTATCCTCAATTATTGACACATTATTCTGCTTGTTTTCTCCAAGCTGATTTCCCCTGAGATTTAAACAGGCTGCACAGAAATAATAAAGCTACGCAGCCTTTTGAGTTTCATCTCAAATGTATTCTGCGTGGCTGTGATGTGTATAAAAATAAAACGGTAAGCCATACCTGCTAAATGCAAATTGTTGCTAATTCAACCAAGCTATTAATTATTGTTTTCACTGTAAGATCAAAATCCCTTCTGTGATTCAGTGATTAGTCACCAAACTGAATGCTAAATTGACACAATTATGAGTCAGCCATGGTATTTAAACAGGTTTGTAATTTCCTAATCACCTTTGCAGTTGTTTCCTGAAAGGAAAGATTATTCTTGGCTCTCTTGTTACCATAACAAACATAACATAACATAACAAGTTTTTTAATTTAATTTAACTTTATGTTTATTTTATCTCCACTGATAACTGATCCATATAAACCAAAACATGCGTTCATCTCATTCCTTTTCAGTTAATCTATAAATGTAAAATTAAGGGAAGAATTCTGAGTTTTCTTGTAACATTTGTTCAATGTGATTCAGTGTCACTAAATTGAAACTTTATTTATTCACCCTGGTGAAACATTTACAGAGGCTTTGTTTGGGCATTTCTGTGTATTCTGATGTACAGCCCCCAAACACAGAATGGTGCCACATAAGATAAATAATCAGATAAAGTGTTACCTAATGCAAGAATCAGTAATAATATATATCAAATATTCAGGGCACTTCCATTTCTATGTTCATATTGTCACATTACTAAATCTAAAAAATCTTGCATTTTTCAGTTGTAAACTGAAGTTGTTCATCTGAAACGTACTGTAACTGGACCTCTTGATTTGTCTCTTTGTATTATACAACATATTATCTCAACAACATGACCTCACTGGCAGAATGCTCTGTTGTCTGGAAATTAAAATCTGTCAGATGGCACAGAGTTGAAGACATCTAAGGGTCACTGGAAAAGGAAATTAGTACAGATGTAGATTAATGTAAGGTACATGAGAAATGGACAGGCTGTCTTCCAGGAGGAATCTGCACTCTGACGAAAACAACAAACATCCAAGACCAAATTTCCTCAAGCATAAAAACAGATTCAGAAACTTAAAGTGGATGGGAGAATGAGCACAAAAAACAAGTGTTTGAAACAGTTCTCATTAGGACTCCTGAGTGGACAACATGCTACCTCTGTGACCTCCTTCTGCTGGAATCATTGCTTCCAGTGATTTCTGATTCTTTTTAGAATCAGTCATTTTATTAAGACCTAAACACCCCAATGTAGCAGTGACATGGAACAGGACAGTATATCACTCTTAACTACATCTCGTGCAGCTGCACTTTCAGAGAACATTTGCTCATGTGCAAATACTCAAGGAAGCAGACGTGTCAAGTCAAACTCTTGTTTGCTTTACCCTCTCTAAATGTTAATATTTGGATAGTTAGCTGTGTTTACATTATTCATGATGCTATTTAATTCATCTGGCATTCATTTCATGATAGCATGGAATACTGCAGTAGCTTGTTCTGCTTGTTTGGATCATAATTTTCTCAGGTGATACACACTACAGGGAATTATATTAAACTTCCTGATAGGCACTGATTATGCAGGGCAGGATTTCCTCCACATTGCTCAGAGCATGTGTAAACATTGCCATATTGTGGCTCAGTGAGAGACTCAGTATGTTGTTTTCTATCAGCTCCTCTGAGCTGCAGTGCTTGGCGTCTTGGAGACGCCCGCCGCTGTCACTTGCTGGGATCAGCCAGGGCCCAGATTAATCTAGAAGACATGGTGTGCATCTTTCTATGCTTCTTTGCTCTGCTTAGAAATTGATAAGAAATTCACAATCCCTCCAATCACAATTTGGAACCACAGAGGAATACTACAGTAATGAGTTTCTTCCAAGGCCATTTGATTGCCGTTTTCCAGGTGGAAGATGGATACGGGGAGGATCTGGTCCCTCAAGGCCCCCAGGCTACAGTCACTCCACCGTCTGATTTAAAAGGAGACTCCTGCAGAGTGGAAAGCAGGCAGAGTGGCTAATGGAAAGAACCCGTGGAGACTTAAGGCATAGATAAAGAGAAAGGAGGACGAGAAAAAAGTAGAATGAATGTAGGGAAGAGCAGGAAAAGTGCTCCCAGCTCCCTGGTGACACACAGAGTGAGCATCGATCACGGAAAGTGTCTGTTAGTGTCCGCTACTTCTGAGCAGAGAGTCTCACTAGTGAATAGTGTGAACATCAAGTAGCCAAAACGCGCCATATGGGACTGCTCTCATAACAGGTGGCAAGAATTCTGCTCCCTGTTGCTTGAGGATGCTGTGGCTTCTTAAACAAAGCTAATACTAGAAAAACCGTTCCCTTAAAGTCTTAATATCAGCTCAGTTTTTGCTGACACTGCATCAGGTTAGCTAAGGTGGTGTTGAGAGGGAAACCCATCCATCACTGAGGCTTGCTCCAGCTGTCATTAGCAGGGGGTTGTGTCTGAACTTGTCAGAATGATGCTGGGAACAGGCCCTTGGAGGCTCTTTTGGTAAATCTGTCCATGCTCCTGATTCACTAGGTCATAAACGTGGCGGGGTCCTTCTGATTACAGGGCCTTGGGTGGAGAGATTTGGGTTTGGGTTGAGTGCAGGAAAAGCATCCCCTCATAGAAAACACGTAGCAACACCGCTAACTGTGGAGGGAGAGGCGCTGCATGATAGAACAGGACCTGAGGTTACAAGCTGCAGAGGCAATGACAACTTAACAAGATGGCACAATTGTAATTATCACTCATGACTATCATTATCTATTGCATGAACTGACTTTTCATCAAAACCATGGCACTATTTTCTGTAAGCCAGCAGGTATTTTTATATGGCATAGTTTTACAGTCTGTAAAGTGTTCCTCTAGGGTACGGAGGGAAAAGTGTACTGCAGATATTCTTGCAAGTGAACTGTCTGACCCGGCAATGTACCGGAAGCTGAATTCATATGTAGAGGAATTGAGCTTAAAAAAAAATGAATCTATGGCTTGGAGCATTTTAGTGTTCTGAATCTTTCCTGGGATTTACTTAGCACTTAACATTGTTGATTTGTTTATATTAAACCAGTTTCACATGATTAAGAAGGAAATTTAAAGCACAACATTTCGAAAGCCAATATTCATGTCCCAGATGTAAAACTAATTATGTGTTTTGATACAGTACGGCGCATAGAGTTATTAAATCTGTTTTTATTAAAGTTTCAAAGCCTGGATGGAGTTGACCATCTGGGACCACAAAAGTGTATGTAAATGTATGTAAATAAGTTAGTGAAAAGGTTTACCAGTCAGCCAATGGGAGTGATTGTGAGTTATAAAGTGGTTGACATTTTGTTATGAATAATAAAAGTTATATTTAACCCACATACAATATATTTAACTAAAAAAACGTTCATCCATTCTTTGTCTCATCTACACTGAATATCTCTTAAACTGAAGCACTTCATAGTATAGGAAATGTGTGTATTTTTTCCAGTATATGAATGATGCAGGCTTTTAAAACAATCTTACTGTTTGCCTGTAAATTTTGCAATAACTCTTTGATGGAAGAGGCTGCATTAAACAATGTATACAGTTTTGCATAACTGCCTCCATGGAGCTCCATAAATAAGTTTTGGATTGTGATGACTGAGTGAAAAGCATGTTTGCATTTTTACACTTTTTAAAGCATAAATGTCATGCCTGTATTTCATTTTTCTGTGCAATTATTCTTACGGCTAAATACTGCGATGGCCACTTAACATGTGATCCTCAACATGGCACTTGGCGTGGCAGAGTGAACACACTGAAGGTGAAAGAGAAGGCAGTCACTAACTACATCATATAGTGTGAGGCCACCATACAGAAAGCGATACAAATTGAAAATCAATTTCAGTTTAATGGCCCTTGAGCCAGGAAAAATGCAGTCTCCACGGGTCACCATATTGTGTATATCCTGTATGGAATGATAACAGACGGTAAACACACTAAACACATGCTCTAGTTTGATTTAACACTTTAAAGCACTATGTGAAGTCCAATCGGTCGATTCCAGTGTGATGCTAAGATATTTGTAATAGTAAAAGAGCTCATAATGAAAGTAGTTGCCCAAGTTATACGCATTCAAGTGTGTACTTTTTGTACACACTTCCTACTCCAAAATAGTACTTTTACCCCAAAATGTTTACTACTTTCAGCTGATGTGCCAAATAATATCACACAAGAACCACCTTCACAATCACTGCCACAGACTCTTCTCCCTCAATAATCACTTTGACTTTATACAGCAATGTGTTGTGTGCAATAAAAGCTGAAATGCTGGAGTATCTTCTGTGTTTTTTCCTGAGGTTTGTCCTCTGTCCATCCATGGCTGTTTTGTATTAAATATGCTGAAGCATTTCGCAGCCTGGCAGCTGAGGGGCCTTGTCAGTGTCCTTGACACAGTGAGGGAGAGCAGCTTGGCGTGCTGGAGATCAGCGTTGTGATGGCCATGTCAATCATGTGGTTCGACCACACAGGACAGAGGTAGATCAGCCTGTGAGATGGTGAGCATAAAGTAGCCCTACCCTGGGTAGCAGAACACGTTTTCAAAACCAGCAAGGGCTCAGCTGTTGATGATGAGTTGATTGTTTGTGATTGGATGGAAAAAAAGATGATATTTGAACAAAAAGGCTTTCAAATATTACATAGGTTTATGATTCTGAATTTTCACATTTTTTGTGTGTTTTGTTTCTGGAGTTTAAAAAAGGCTCATTATTATTATTATTATTATTATTTTTTACTGCCTTTTTTTTTGTTCTCTGTCAACAATTCAATACAATACTTTATTTTCCCCCAGCAGGGAAATTTGTTTTCATAGCTTTGCATGGTTGGTACACATGAAGAAAACATATAACATTAAGTAGAAACATATAACACAGGTGGAAAACACATAAGAAGTGGCCAGTCAGCATGGAAGCTTGTTTAGAGCTTCAATCGCCGAGGGGACAAAGCTCTTCTTGAAGCGTGTCCTCTGCCAGGTCAGGGTTCTGTATCGCCGACCTGACGGCAAAAAAGAAAAGAGTGGATTGAGTGGGTGAGAGGGGTCCTGGGCTATGGTGAGTGCTCTGTGAGTCAGGGCTCTGTAGTTTAGCTGTGAGAGGTTTTGGATAGGTAGGCCTATGATTTTGGAAGCAATATTCTCTCTCTCCCTTCCTCAGTGAAGATTTCTATCAATAATGACTTTTTACTTCATATTAATTTTTTATTCTTCTACGATACTTAAGTATGTTGGTGAATGTGCATTTGGAAATCTGCACAATTTAGTTTAATTTTGAGACATGGATGCTCTCATCTGCAGTGTTTTCTACCCTCTGCTAAACACTTTGTACCCTTACAGGGCTTTTTATGCCTTTATTTAAAAAAACGACAGCGGACAGAGCCAGACATCGGAAAGAGGGAGAGTGGAGAAAGACATGCGGTAATGGAGCCACAGGTCGGAGGACAAAAGCCTCCACTTATGAGGCACGCGCACCAACCACTAGGCCACCAGCACCTCACACTTTTTTACTTTTGTTTACAATGAAGCCCTGCCACCATTATCAGTATAATCGCAAAGTGTTGTCCTTGGGAAACATGTGCTCCTTCATGAAAACAACTACCAAACTTTGACAGGAGGAGTGGGTGGCACAAAATTTGTCTGAGGCGGCCGCCGCAAAATTTCAAGCCAATAAATATAAAGTAGTTACCAACATGCGAGCACTGCTGTTATAAAATGAACATGTTAATTTTGTATTATATTTTATTATCTTAATGACACTCTGAGTGTTTGTGTCAACCTGCACACCAACATCCAAAGCAGGAATGGTTAAAAGGTTGTTTGGAACAATGATTGAGTCATAAAAAAATCCCATGGAAGAATTCCATTACTCCATTTGCTTTGTCCTTTGTTTTATTGCCATAATCCTATTTGACCATTTTACCATCTATCTCAGGCCTGCATTGTGGTAAATAATGTTTTGTTTTCAGAGCACTGTAGATACGGCAGAGCATGCCTCGGATAAGTTGGCCTTATCGTCTTTATGCTCCCATTTCTCTCTTTTGGATATCATTACTGGGCCAGAGGGAAGAGGGGGCCTTCAGTGTGCGGGTGTAGGTGACCTCCTCTCCTCCTGGTGAGATGGTTTGTTGACAGGTCCTGTTTGAGGGATGAGTGAGCAGTGATTAGAGTCAGTGAGAGAACAACGGCACTGGAGATAGAATAACCTGCGACAGAAACTTGGGAAGGGGTGACAAATCATCCATCAAGATACACTTCCTCTTTAATAATGTTTATACAAGAACACAAGGAGATGTATTCATTCAAATCTAAACCACCAACAGAGACACTCAACCCCAAAGACTGACGCTCACTCTGCTATTACTGGCTTATCTTGAGCCAGTGAAGATGTGATATGGGAAAATTACATGCCGATATGTGTGTGGGTAGAGACATTGGCTTCTTGTTTACTGTTCCCTCGCACAGGCCAGAGGATTGGGTTACAGTCCTGCTCTTGCTGCCATGGCAAAGGAGGACAAACACACTCGATAAAGTGAGAGATCAAAACACAATTTCCAGGCAGGAAGGAACATGCTGGTGGAGCATGTACGAGGCAGAAGGCCACTGAACAAGCGTGAACATTAACACAAACACTTCCAGTCAAAAAATGACTGATTACCTCAGAAGGCGTGCTGTGAAAAGTCAATTCAGCACTCAAAACCCTTTCAGTCCTCCCCCCAGCCTTGGCATGCAGGTCCACGAGCCTAAATGCACCTCTCCCTGGGGTGTTCAAAATGTATAATCATTAAAATACTACCTGTGGTTGGTCTTCATTGTAATTTCTGAGCAGTGCCGTTTGAAACTCATTGTGCCTAAGCTGTTGCCATTTGTCTTCCTGGGCTACGCCTACAAGGTGAATGCTTGTTTTTAAACGCTCCATGATTTATTCTGGTGATTCTATATTGATTTTATACGTACCACTGAAAAGTTAAAGCTGACAAATACAGCCTGAAAACACAGCCATATTTAAAGTATGTAGCACAAGTAGAGCTTTTCAAGAATGTAAAAGTAGATATGACTTCATTGTACAATTCCTAAGCACTTAGGTGGATGCAAACCTATTGAGGCTAACAAACAATAATGCAGTTTTTATCCTCAGTGCTTTAGAGCAGCATCTTTGCTGCTGTAAGTGCTCACATACAGGTTGAGTCTAACTCCCACTGGACCTGGTCAGGGCTCCTGTTTGCTCTCTATGTATTTATAGCCTGCTCTCTACCAGAGGAGGACTAGCTGTCCTCAAACTGCCCTTCACATCTGTAGAACATCAGCCTGCTCCACAGTGCCACCACCAATCAGACCCTGATGTATCATGATCTCTTTTGTGAACTCCCTGACACCCTGGGACTTTCAGGAGTTTCACAGAACACTGCACACATAGTTAAGAAGAGGGTATAGTCGATGTCACTTTTCCTCCTGACCACACCCCCTCTGTCTGACAGAGTGGCAAGACATTGAAAGACACTAATGCCTTCAGTAGGGGACACAACGAAAACGGGAGTAAAATAGACAAATATCTGCTTAGTTTTAGGACATAAAGACTCGACAGAGATCTTAATTATTGACTTTAGACACAGTGGACTGTGGACATTTACATCTGAGCAGAAAACCGTTTTCCTGACTTTTATATGTATCTGTTATTAAAGCCACGACAGTAGCCTACACAAAGACGACCATAAAGATAAGATAGATAAGATTACACTTTATTGTCCGTTTGCACAGAAATTTGTCTTGGCATTACAAGCTCAGAAATCCTCGCATCCCAATCAAATCACATCACACTCAAAAGACAGAAATGTAAAAACAGCATAAGCATTTAAAATCACAGTGTGGAATCACATTTCAGGAGTAATGTAAAAAAATAAATAATAGGAGATTGTCTATGAAAATGACAAAGACATACATAAACCCTGTAAGATTAGTGATTCATATGAAACTGAATAAACTTTGTAGTCAGAGTGTAGGGATGCAGTTGTTTCTCCGTATGTCAGTGATCCATTACTTCTTTTTCTTTAGCTTTCAGTCGTCTGTAAAAAGATCGCTCGGTGTCTACCGCCCAATGGAGGGCTGCAGTCTGAATGTACTACGGCTTTGTTTGAGGGTAAGTTTGTTCGGTTTCAACACCTGTCTAGCTGTCTGCCTCGTTAATTTCTAATTTTCTTCATTTTTAATGTGACAACCACACACATTACAGCTCAAAATGTTAATATTATATTATTTCAGTTGTATAGACAATTATGGTTATTAGGTCGGATACTTCCACTTCAAGAAAAATACTGGCTAATAACATCAGTATTTGGCCAAATAGAAGCCAAGTAAATATAAGATAAATATATATGCATCAAACTTTTCTTTTCATCTCATGCTTTAAGACCAATCAATCCAGCTGCTGAGTCATCATTGTTCTTTTACTGTCTGTCTGATCTGCTCATATTTAAGGTCTGAATTTTCCCTGAAACAAACAAGAGGAGGGAGAATTGAGGGCTTTCAGATTATTTTGATCAATAACTGATTTTTTTCAGACCCCATGATATGATGTATCCACAGATTGTTTCCAGTATGTTCAACTCTAACTGCACTGCTTCCTCCTGTGGCTTTTTTAATGTTTTAAATACAAAGGTTTCTATAGACACTTCATCAGCTGAGGATATATATTGTCCACAGAGAACATTTTGAAGGACGAATAACAGAAAAGACGCCATTTTTCAGCAGCATTAGTTTGCTGCTTTCTTCTTACTGATTCCTGACACCAGTACATGTTTTCTGCCACTCACTGGCTCAATAATGAGGGATTGGGTTGGATTTTATTATTTTTAAATGAATTAAATATTGGGAAGATCTACACAGAGCTTAAGGCTAGCGACTTTTAGTCTATGAACTGATGTACAGCTTTCAAAGATGGAGTTGGGTCTCAACTGTCTCAACATTACCTACAAGAACCATGTAAATGTAATAGGATAACATTTCAAATATGAATTATGACTAGTTTCAAGCTTAACTAGCACAAATATGCTAAATAATTAGCATGGCTCTTTCCAAAGCTAACAAATCCAACTACAACTTTCTTTCATTGTATATCTCTTTGTTCACCACGCACAAAAACTAAAGTGTACAAACAGTCAGTTTTAATTTGTTGGGGAAGAGCCTCTACTTGTTATCTCAAGTTCTATTATTGATGCTGAACTAAGCAATTTCCTGGATCCATCTTCATGTAGAAAATAAGCAAATTAACTCAAATGTTGAACTAATTAATAACATTGCATTGCATCAAATATGTTTCAGGTTTCCATGGCACATGCGACTGTTTATTATGTTTCAACAAACACAGAAATAGACCAGACAATTTGCATTTAAAAAGGTTTTTTAGGTAAACAGATGGATAGCAAGTTAGAACATGTAGCTAGCTCTCTGTGGTGTCACAGTTAAAGTTTCTGGTTAATAACCAAGCTCTTCTGCTTTTCCTGTTCATTTTGACACATGCCCTCAGAGGACTGACAGCTTATTTGGGTTTAAATTTCATTACCATTGTGTTCCTCGTTGTCCCATATTGCAGCAGTGTAAAACAAATCTTTAACTCCATGTCCATATGGCTTCTCTTAGCGGTTGTTTGCCTAGAGCCCTTTCCAAGTGACCGTGTCAAACTGCCTTCCTCGGATCACAGGCCTTTGACAGGAGAATAGATTGCATGTATTTATATTTCACAGGAAAAAATCAGCAGTCTGGAGCCTGAGGGTTTGGTTGCCTATCAACGTCCTTCATGTTGTTGGAGAGGGAATATGTCACACTTTCATCTGTCAACTCGGACAAAAAGAATGTTGTTTCAGGTTTCAAATGGAAGTCTACAGTAAATAAAGTCTGCAGGGTATGGCTGCTGTTATAGTTACCCTATCCATCTATCCACTGTCTTCACATACAGGATATTGGATAAGCAAAATACTGTTTCCCTTCCTTAAAATCTGCCAGTTGTTTGAATTATAGCCTTAACCATTGCTTTAAACTCCTTCCAAAGATCTCGAAGGAGGAAAAAAACATCTTTTATCTATAAGATGTCCCTCTGCATCTCCTCCCCCATGCATCCTCTTTCGTACACCCTGACAGTGTAATCATGGACCAGGACAGCGTTTTATGGGGGCTTCTTTAATAACCACCAGTACCACTTGACCTCTGTGAGTCTCCCAAAGGCACCACCTCCTCCAACCATCCCCCACCTCAGCCTCAGGACCAGGTTGACTGTCCCCTAGTATTACCCACCCATTCCCCCTAAACATTCCCCTCGCCCCCATGCTCCTATGCTGACATGCTCAGATGCTCCAGTAATGTCTTGTAGGTCTAAAGGTCATGCCTGACCTGTCACGGTGGGTTGGGCCTCAGACATAGCAGTGCTCTTTGGGGAACACAGTTGGGTGTGCCGGTCTCCCTGTCAGTCATTTCTCACCATTTAAAGATTGAGCAACAACTACATGTCAAATGGGGAGTATAAAACTTGTAACTGATAGTTAAGTTTTGGATGTTTTCCATCCAAATTAATTAAACTTGAGAAAAGAATGCAATAAATTACAAGGCCAGACGGTTCTTCCCAGACAGATGTTTTTAGTTTGATTGATTCTTCATAAAATCTGAAGGGACTCTACTAGAACAAAAAGATCCAGTGGATGATGGAAACTTTCTGTATGGGGGATGTTTAAAAAAAAAAAAAAAAAAAAAAAAGATCAATTACAGTTTAGAGACATGCTGTGGTGTTGTGTCCTGCTATGTTGCCTTTGGAAATGAAACAGAGATCCTAGATAAGGGTTAGTGATCCCCCTCTGTAGCCTCTTTAACATGCCTTTCAAGGTTGACCATTATACTATAAAGTCATCGCTATAAATACACATTAAAGCCGAGCTGCAGGTGTGATGATACCTTTGTTTTTTTAATCCTATTGTAATCTGTCCCAAATGATCGTCAGTACTAGTCATTGTTCTTTGCAAAAAAAACATTGAAATAGCCATTGGTGGGCACAGTTAATCAATAATCAAACGTCTTTAACCGTTAATCTGTTAACAAATACAGTATGTTTACTTCGATAACAACTTCGATACGCTTTTTTCCCCTTGCTTTCGCTGTGGGAGGTCACCTGAATCCCTCTCTGTTTTCTCTTAATTTAGGTCAAGCAGAATTTCATTTTAAAAGCAGTTTTGGCAGAGACAGGCATTTTGACTCGTTATTCAATAAACTCTCTAAAGTACAGGAGACGGTGTGCTAATGCTATATTTGCTCCATCTTGCCATGTAAGAGCTAAAAAAAGAGAACTTGTACTAAAATCTGCACATCAGCTTAATGTGTGTGAAGCATCATTTTGTCATGCTCTGCAGCACTCCTGTTTAATTATTTATATCTTTGTTTTACAGAAACATCTCTATGTAAATCCATCAATTGTTTTTTTTGTAGTAGCTGCTTCTTCGTCAAGATCATTCATCAGTGCTGTGAATAGTTTTCTAATGATTGCACAATAGCTCCTTGGCATAAAGACCCATGAGCACCCTGTGTGAGAGTGAGCTTCTGTTAGTCAACACAATGAATTCAGAGCCAGGTCCTGGCAGAGTGGTTGGGGCCTGAGAAACTCAGCAGGCTCAGCAATGCTAGATGTACACAGGATGTGCCTGAATGTATGTGTTCTCTTTGGATATATGTCTCCATTTGTGTTCCATTGTGTGTGTGTATGTAGTTGTCAGAAGCTCCTTGTGATGGATAGGGATGTTTCTATTTCCTCCAGACCCTCCTGACAGATCATCCATCCTTAAACAATTTGGCAGAGCCCTCGGAGCCTGAGAAGGCTGAGAGAAAAGATGGGCCACACAACTGACAGTAGCCTTAATGAAAGACTCATTGGAGGCTGCAGGCGAGCAGGGGGCGAGTGGTTTCACTGACTGGCCTGGATGAATGACATGGTGACAGGTACGGATGGTCATTGAAGCTGGAGGACATTATGGGATTCTGTTGGCAACAAATATAGGGGTGCTAAAGCTCTGGACAACTGAAGCTGCTTCAAAGATCAAACCTTATACTCTGACAGTTACAGAGAAATCACCATATTTCTTCATTGTCGCCATGCTTTTCTGCTGTGTCGCAAGTTTTCAAGTTATTAACAGATAGGGAATTTGACTATTTCTTAACATTTCACTGCTAAACCATTAATCAGCATCTGTTAAGAAAAATCTTTTCAGTTAAACCTGTTTGATAAGTAATTAGCTAATGTTGAACAACGACTAATGTAAGCATCCCAAACTTTCTAGTCATCATACTATTTAATAGTGTTACTTGGTAGGATAAGAAAGTTATGAATTCCTTGCTAATGGTAATCTTGGCTAATATGTAAGATAGGAATTGGTTAACAGTGAGCTTTTGGGTTTGCTGAAGATATGAAATGGGTACTCAACTAAGTATATTATTTAATTTTAATACTACCAAAGTGGTCCTCCAGATTTTCACTAAACATTGCCTACACAGTTGATAATCATTCAGGCCGCCACAGAATTAATGGAATTTGTCAGCTTTCTGCATATATAGGATTTGCAAACCTGGAATACAGCAGTAACAACATTATGAAAGCAGTTTAGCTCCCACCCATGGGTTTCTGGGAAAGTAGCTTCGATGAAAATATGGTGAAGGGGATGATTTGAGATGGGCAGAAATAAAAAAAAAAAAAGAAATGATAGGGGATTGCAAGGCTCTCTTACAGTTGGCATAGAGCTGATTTATATACTGTCAGGGTATATCTGACATAGAAACTAGATAGGCTATTGTCTAATAGGAGCCATTATATAGTTAAACAGAATAAGCTGAAGTGGGTTTAGTCTCAAATGGCCATGATCTAGTTTCAGTAAAGATTTATAGTACACTATATATCTAAGAATAATATGATGTGTCTGGTGGAACCATGGGTAGTTTGTTTACATGCCAAGTGAAACCAGTGAGAAAAAGCTTTGGGCTGCTGCTGTCAGGCATGGAGATTTATAGGGTGCAGCTGCACAGAGTTGTCTTTGGTCTGTGTGCCAGCCCGGTTTCTGCAACCTAACCTCTGAGCACTTGCTGGCTCTTCGTGATGGATGGATGTGTTTAAGTCAGGTTAAAAGTCCACTTCCAGTCACTTGCTGGGGCAACCAGACTTTAATCGTCAACCCTACGAGGCTGTCTGTAACAAAGCTATCCCTGATTCTGATGAACAAAGAGAGAAGACTTGTTCCACTGAGTCCTAGGCTGGATGGATGAGACGCTGGCTCCTGTCCCACTCCTCAGATTACCCACCTGCTCTGATCACAGCCTCTGTGCACAATTACATCACCTGTCCCTCTCTACTAATAAGCCTTCCGAATGCATGTGAACGAGTCACAGACTTCTAAATTTGTTTTGACTCCCCGTGCCATCATCTCCTTGTTGTAAGTGATCACTTTGGACTTAACTGGAGCTGCCTGCGTGTTTCCTGACGGGAGCAGGCCAGAGACAAAGCCAGGTAATAAAGGCAGCATTAGCTAGCTAATTAGGCTACAGACCTGCTCTGGCAGAACAAATCATTTCATCACGTCTCTCGCAATAGGGCATCATGGCTCTCCTGCATAGCAATATTTCATAGCCAATTTCCTCCACCTCGGCTGTGTTCACCAACTTCCATCAGTAAATCTCTGCTCATATCCATATTTATTGAGCTGAGAGTTGGACCCTAGGAGTCCTGAGCTGGGATAATGAAGAAGATGTTTCAGCGTCGATTCAAATCCCTCTGTGAGGGTTAACACATCCCACTGATACTCATTCTTTTATAGTCCGATCCGTGCACAGGAACTGTAAAACTGACTTGATACCGGCTGCAGGTCTTGGCTGACAGATAAGCAATAAATTACTCGGACTTGTTCAGTAACGTGTGTTTTGTTCATTCTCATGGCTTGATTCAGTAAATAACCCAGTCGAAACCACTGTAAAGCACTCTGTATTTAGTGTTGAATAAATTCAGCACATGTTTTGTCTCTTAGTGTGTGTGCTCACTGTTGCATTTGCTAGTGTCAAGTAAAAGATAAAATCAATCACAGAGAACTGACGTGTCCTTCCAGGAGGGTTGCTGTAGGAGTGCTCTGATTGAATCCATCTGAACCCTACAGTATCTTTGAGAGACAGATAACAGGTAGCTATGGTTCTGTATTCAGTGGATGCCCTCAGCATCCACCTCCATGCATGGATAGCCCTGCTCTCACTAAAAAGAGAAAGCCGGATTATGTGTCTTAGCCTTTCAGAGTCCTTTTCTCCCACCTGCCTCTGCTTTTCTCTCCCCTTTCTGTCTCTGTGGAAGGTCACCTGAAGGAGGTAATCCCTATTCCTCTCTGTTTTCTCTCTCTTTTATCTGAGGGGCTTTGCGGCCAGCGCTGGAGCCCATCCAGTGATCGGCGAAGCAGGATCCAGCACACAAACAGAGAGGTAGAGTAGGGGAACAGCTCGATGCATCAGATTGCTGCCTTTTTATCCCCCTGGTGCGAATAGAAAAATAAGTGCTGTGCTATAAAGCAATGTCGATGCTGAGATTTGAAATATGTATGAGGCTGGGCCTTCTAATACATTGTGCAAACTTACTTATAGGATATAACCAGCAGGTCCTCCCCGACTCAGAGTGAGTGTGTGTGTGTGATGTGTGCAGTCGGGGGGCAGAATCTGTGTGTTCTTGCTGCATTCTGAGAGGAAAACCCAGGGGATCTGAAGGTGTATTTATGTTCTGCTGTTTTCTGGTAGATTTATGCCTTGGCATAATTTGTTTACATGTATTTCCACAGTACGTGTGTGTGGAGGATACAGCTGGAGAGCTCCACAGGGAGAGACCACATGCTGCGGTGTATAGCTTTTGTATGTGGAGGGTTGTAGCTGTTTGGGGATTGTACTGTGCCTTTAAGCTTCCTGGTGCACTTCTTGAACTCTAACTAACATTTCAACCCACCAGCATATGTCAGAATTTAACTAACTCTGAAGCAAACATGTAAACACCAACGTAAAAAACATGACTTGTTTCTGCAGTTGTATTTCAAAACCATTTTGACAGTGTTGCACTCCACTCAGCGCAGTGACTTATAGGACATTAAAAAAATGAATCATTATTCCGGGGGAGGAAGGGTTAGCCATGAGAGCTATGCTAGCAAGGAACATTACCCTCCTCTGTATATAATGAGACATATTTAAAACAGCAATCATCTCCTCCTTTGAACTGTAGGTCACAGTGTGGTATCAATCCTTCAGGTGATTGAAAAGAAAAGGCCATATGTGTGTGTGAGACTGAGCATATTAACCAAGGTCACACACGCTGCACACGCCGTCTGCATGCAAAAATGGATGTTCTCATAGAAACGCTGAGCACGATTAAATCTTCAGCTAAGAATCACATTCACACTCTAAATCATCCGTCAGGTCATTAAGGGGACTGGGGGTCTTCTCTGGGCTGTTTCTTTCAATTGAATTAGTATTATTCTGGATAATTTGGCTTGGAGATTAGCTCTTCATACAGGCTACGGTGTCTGTAATTGCTTCAGGATGAACAAATTAGAAAGACACTGGATTGAGACATTTAGGTGGCTAATTTATTTTAAAATCTCTTGCAAGAATTAGGGATTAAAAAAATGTACGTTAAATATTCATTTTTTTCTCTCGTCAACATTATTTATCAGAGTCTGAACTGATATAGTTATGGTTTGATGACACTCAAGCAGAGGTGCTCCCTTTTTTAACTGCTGGAGACACTCATGAATGCTTGCACTGCAGCGTACTCCAATATCACTGTTTCCTCATACTTAATTTGATTTACAGCCATAAATGATTCAGCTGCTTCTCAATGTCACTCTTTATATTTCCATGTGGAAGGCAGCACCTCACCAACAGAGCCCTATCAATCATTGTCGCTGGCTGTTTTGCTCTTTCATAATTGCATCAGTGAACCTTGAGATGGGTGAATTTAATAAATGTTTCTTCGAGTCGTGTTTTATGGGATGTTGTGATTTTTTTTATATTGCATGTATGTGTTTCTATGTTATAAATGGACTACTGGTTCAGTCCAGTGGACCTTTGGGAAATAAATGTTACATCTTCAATGAGACATTTCAGCATGATGTGGATATCAGTGGTTGGATGAGAAGTTTTAGGCACAGGAACATGTGTTAAAGGCACCTATGAGTCCAAATGATCAATTTTGTCATCAAGATGCAAACCCAGGAGAGACTGTGTTCATAAGGAGCACTTTGGAGTCAATATTTGAGGTCAATATTGTGGAAAATTATACAATTTTGAATGAGATTATTTTCTTAAATCACCTTCACATTACCTTATCTAGCTGATTTAAGCTTACTGTGTGCAGATAGAAGTCAAGAAGCATTATATTGAGTCTTTCTTTAAAGGAAAAGTCACTTTCACGGTATCTCTGTAGTGTATATATGCCGCCTATTTGACGCTAATGAGAATTGAGAAGATATTAAGGCTCCTGCGGTGTCTGATAACAAGACAATAACGATGGCAGCATATTTATGATCGCGTAAAGGTGTTACCACATGGATAGCTAATTAAGCAAGAAGCAGATAAGAGACACTATTTTTCAGTAAAGGTCAACATCTGATGCTACTGGAGTCCGCAGAGTGAAAACTCTATAAAGAATAGAGGATAAAAAAACATTTCTTCATCAAACTGGGATTTTGCTAGCTTGTCACTCCTCAGTCATCAAAACAGTTACAAAATACAATTCAAGCCGATCCGTCTGAAAATATTCCTGCTTGGTGTGAGCTGATGATTCAACACCTTTGTCTCTCTGTTGGAGAAGGAAAGGAGCGATGACATATAGATACCCACAGTGCGGGAGATAAATCGCTGCAGACCGGGCGGACATCATGAAAAACAGAAAGCTATACTACTGCGATAATGAACTGGAAAGACCTGCTCGGCTACTGCACTGCCATAAACCCCAACAGCAATTTATGAGTGCAGAGTGACCAGAGCGCCTCCCCCTCCACTGGATAACTACCACAAGCGAACAGATCACGCCTGTAGTGTCAGTTACCATGAGATCAGAAAGCTTATTGTGGACATTTTGTGTGACAGCCAGGAGCACTGAAAAAAGTTCATCAGCATCATCATCTGTTCATTGTGCTGTTCGTGCCTTCTCACCGACATTTTAAATGTCTTCTTGAGCGACTGCAGGAGAGACGGCCTGTAAAATATATGATATATAAAATGATGTAATATTGAACATTCAGTTAGATGAACCTACAGCCGGAGGACAGTGATTTCAATTATTCAGGGGCATGTAATTATGAGCCTCACCATCCAGTGCTGTGCAGCTCTGCAGTTTTGCCACAAGCAAAGATCATCCAGGGTCTGTTTTTATTGATATTCTCATTTCTGCCTCGGTCAGGGATTTCAGCTATTCTACGCCACAGATCTGCTGAACACAATTACGGCTTTCCTCCCAGGAGGAGCCGGCCACATAGAGAGCCGGGATAACAAGGCTATACTGAATTAGTAATATGGTAAATAAAAGACTGGTAGGATGGAGATTCCAATATGCCAAGGCCTGGAGTCACAGAAACTGAGGTTTAATGGATCTATGGGGTCTGACAAACATGTTGTGAATGTTATTGATCTAAGATTGCCTAGGTTACAGAAGGGCCGCGGGTATTATCCTGACCTCTGTATTGTTTGGACGGATGTGTGGAATTTATTTTCCCTAGTAATAAACCTGTTTCAGAATTTTGCTTATGGGTCGGTTGATGGATTGCATCCACCTTACAAGGCACAATTCATCGCCATTTATCGCAATTTATCGGTATCGTGAAACAAGCATTCACATTAAAAAAAATGCAAAAGTCTAATTCATCACAATAAAAAAATATTTTTGCAAACAGGCAATGCTTTCTCACTCAGCATGCTAACATCTTACCTTCTGGATGGATGGCCATGTTTTCACACCATTTTTATGAAGACAGATGGAGCTCCAGCTAGCTATCAGCTACCTTTTTATATGAATTTCAACCAATAAAAAAATAAGAATTGTTTATTAGTCTCACTATCTTCACTTATCCCAGTATTTAATCATTTCTTCCTATGCTAAAATGAAAAGATTGATGCCCACTGCAACTTTATGCATCAGGTTAGCTTAGCTGAGCAAAATGACCAGAAACAACATGTCCTGGAATCTTCCTACCAGCGGTTGTGTGCTGGACTAGTTCTTGGCGTTGTGCAATGGAGGGTGGATTTGGTTAGATTTGGAGAGATCCTGGCTATCAGTATCTCTCTGTTTTTATTCTATCAATCGTAGCTTCTAATCCATGACAAGAAAGCCAAAAAAAAAAGTATCTAAATGTGAATGACAAAAGATTATGTGTTGATACTACTTTACGAAATAACTCGTTTTTGAAGTGTCATGTACTACAATAAAAAGAAGTGGGCTGACAAATCAGAAAACAGGACGGAGTAAAATGTTGAATCTTTTGTTTAGGACGACTCTGATGAGTTCTGGAGAATAACACATCAGTCTGTGAGAGTCTGATAAGAGGAGACGCCTTTTAATCTCTAAATTGCCTTTGCTACTGTTGGCCACCTGTTGTTGTTGTTGTTGCTGTTGTTGTTGTTGTTATTGAAAAGTAGCAGTTGGATCTTTTTTTTTTTAAAGATAGGAGACAAGACAATGAGTGGTCATTATTGTCAGCAGTTTCTGGCTACAGAGCAGAGGGCACATTTTTCCCGTTAAGTAGACGACATTCATGCTTATTTGTCGGTTGTTTTCACACTGAACTCCCTGCACTAGTGTGAATAAATAAGCAACGTGTATCCTTGCATGAACATGTAATCTTACTTTAATGCCATCAGAGAATGCTTCAGTTGATTCAGGACATCATCAGCATTCATTGTTATCCAGGTAATTTGGGTGATAGACCTTGAGAGCCTCGGTACTGTAACAGGTATCAAGCCTGTGTTTTAAAGGCAATAAAGTCACTCCAATATGCAGCTTATGTCTGCACTCACCTTTCAGAAGCCTATGTCTCTCTTTCCACTTTGCTTGCTGTGGCAGTGGAGATGAAATACTGGCCCCCAGAAAGCCATTTGGCACCTAATTGAGCAATCCTATTACTTTTCTCTCCCTTCAGACTGTGACTTTCATTGCTTCCAAGCAATGGTTAGAAGCTGGTGTAAATGAATGTGTTGTACTTGGTGTGAGTGTATGTGTATTTAAGTAACTTTGTTGTGATAGTGTGTGTGTGGTGAGTGTGCGTGCGTGCGTGCGTGTGTGTGTCAGTCTGTCCATCTGTTTGCACTCTCATCGCCTCTCCTCACCTGAGCTCTCTCAAATATAACACACTGATTGGGTTCAGAGATGGACCACATTCACCAGAAATGACTCAATCTTTACTCCTCATGTGGTACCTGAGGGTGGACCAGTTCACTATTTATGACTGACTTGTGGACATAAAAAAATAGAAAACCAGCTTCATGTTTTTAATCCTAATGCCTTTTTCTAGAAGAGATTCAGTTTTGAGGTGTGACCTCAAGACACAGCATTGGAATTGAATTGAACAGAGGGGTTGTGCAGTGGCTTGTACAACAGAAAACGTAGCGTTTTCAAGAAAGACACAATCAGTTTCCCCCCTGTCAAAGAAAATACTTATTCCTGGAATTTCAATCAGTCATAGTTTATAAAGAGGACAACATCAAGGAGAATGCGGATTAAGAATGATTCTGTCAAAGACTGAAAAAATAAGTGATGATAGTTTTGTTCATCCATTGCCAAGAGATTTTCGTGAAACAGGTAACACTTGTGCCTCTGTGTGTCGAAAATCCATAATTTGATGGATTCATTCATCCATCCATCCATTTTCTTCTGCTTATTGGAGCTGGTCGCTGTGGCAGCAGGCTAAGAAAGTCCTGAAGGCTGGAACCTACAGTACTATTGGCATTAGGGCAATTTTCACAAAAAGAAAAAAAAAAGTTAAAACATATACTTATGTGTTTTCATACGTTTTTGCTAAACAATACTATATTAATTCTATAAATTAACCTTTGGTAATATAAAGTATTAGAGCTGCTTCCCAATCTCAAACAGACAAGTTAATAAGCATAGATCCACTACTCAGTTAAGGCTAAATTCCTGCAGTTGCATGTTCAGTCCATCTCCTTTCCATTTTTTTTTCACTTTAGTCAATGTGTGTGCTTCCACTGGCTCGGCTGCGCTGCGTCTCAGCTCCGGCAGTCGGGAGCCCTCTGCAGCAGATACGCAAGGCTTCTATTTTTGCTGGATGCTGGAGCCTGGCGCATCAATTTACAAAAGAATAGAATGAGCGGGACAGGAAGTCACACACCATAACAACATTAAAACATCCGGTTTATTTTCAGAATAAAACACTCAGTTTTGATGGTTCAGAACAACAATGTTATGTGTGTTTGTTGATGTGTTTATAAGAGTTTTTATGCGGGTTTATACCACATACATTGTATTATCTTGCTTTGTCGTGAGTTAATCTGTAATCATCACAGGGACTACTTTTGTCTGACGGTGCTTGTCCTTGTGTTGATGGAACAGGAAGCATGAAGCCGTACCAGAGCAGAGGTGACACGCACACATATCTGGTGGAAGTTCTGGGTAAGTCATCATCAACTTCTGGACTTTTCTTATAGCAAAGATGCCTCACAGTTTGGGATTCATACCTACTGAGAGGCTTAGATGTTGAGCTCATCCTTGGTTGTCTTATAAAATACTCCTCACTACCTGTGGAAGAACGTATAGGCTTTGATAGACGGCGGTTAAGAAATTCCTAATTCGGTTCCAATAGAATCCAGTGGAAGTAACTTGTAATTTCCTTTGAAGATGCAAATGACTGAAGTGATTAGTTCAATATTTCTTCTCAGGATTTCCATAATTAGAGTTCCAGACCAGACCAGAATTTTATTCTAATCTTTAATGGTCCAAGATATGTGCAGACATTCTCTTGGAAATTATTAAATAATCTTCAATCAGTATTTAACCAGCGGGTCTGTAATCCGGGAATTGGAAACTGAATCTCTCGGAGAGATGTCTTTCCTTTGTCGGATGATGAACATATTGGCTTTGTACGCCTGTACACTTTTCAAGATGTATTTCTGAGTGGCTACATATACGCCTCTCATTCCTCTTTTGATCAGTTGCTAGCGTCTCTATTTTTTGGACATGCTGGTAGAAGTAGATGAAACATGAAGTGGGCAGTGTGCTCATGTGGGTATGCACTTGAATTTTACACATTAGTCTTTTAAATGGGAAAAAAACTACTTCAAACCATTTTTGTTCAGGGAGAAATAATTCACACTGAATGTTGTACCACACACACTAAATATTAAGGAAAGAGCTTAAAAAGATTGGTAAAAAAATATAGACAATGAACATGACACTATTCTTGGTTGTATGTGATCATGAACTGAAGCAGAGCGGTGCTTCTTCAAGCCAAGAGATTGTGTCTCTTCACTGCTCCTGCAAGCTGGTGACCACAAGACTAATGTTGCATTCTCATGTGTGCTGTGGTTTTATCTCTGTCTCCATAGGGGATCATCAGGGCTTTCGATATGTGGCTACCATGCAGCAGCTGCCCGTGCCTGCTCCTCCTTTGTCCTCCATTTTATATAATCAAATAAATCAGGTAGAATGGGAAAATAGCCCCGTCTTTTTCTCCTCTAGTAGAAGAAAAAAGCTGCTCATGTCAAGCGCACAGGGCTCACCTTACTGCATAATTCAACAGGCTTAATAAGTTTTAAATTTCCCTGGTTTATTATTTATTCTACTATAATGTGTCTTGAAATCCCAGTAATTGGTGAATGTCCTGAATAGGAATGCAGGTCTTTGCTCGTTTCACTTCGTGAATTCAGAACAATGAAGAGCGGTGCTGTGGACGGCTGCTTTCAGCTTCAATTTGTTTGAACAATATAAATGATTTTGACTCAGCTCATTTCCTTTGCCTGTGGCTGCTAATGTCTTGATCCATCTAGAGATAGCCTAGAACCTCTAATTACTCACCGTGCTATTGATGTATTAGCTCTCATTCTCTGGCAGCGAAAAGACTGGGTTTCTAAATTGAATCGTCACCTTTTCTCTCACTGAAACATTAATGCCATTGCTGCAGCGCAAAATATCCGTCAGTCTTTTCTGAAATAACTCACTTCATTAAAATGCAAACGTCCTCGGGGTTGATGTCTATGATTTACCGCTGACGGATCCTGTGAATTTGTGGGAAAGCTTCAGTACAGAGTAAAGTGTGACCCTCTGTGCACCCCACAGTCTTCTTTATGTTTTGACTGCAGGTCTGATCTGTAGAGGACCAGCTCTGGCTGCAGGGAACCCAACAGATTTGGGTCTTATCAGCTCCAGCAGCCCTCTTCATTGGCCACAGAGTAACTGTGGGCCTGGAGCTGCCCACATACTGGGATAGCTCCTTGTTCCTGCTGGGGCCGGTGCACTGTCTGACTGCCTTAGACCACAGGCAAAACATCCCAGACACTTTGGTGCCTGCTTATTTGGATACGAACACTGAAAAGTTTACCTCTGCTGTCTAAACTTCAGTCATGATTACCCAATAAAGTACTGTGAAGTTTTAGTTACTTTGGCAACAATACCAAGATTATATATGCCTCTTATACTGCTTAAAATGTGGAGTTGGTTATGGTACAGTCCTTAAGTACAGCAATACATTAGCCTTGAATAAGATCAAGATCTGGTATTTTAGCTAAAAACCTCAAAACTTCAAAACAGTAGCATTCACAGCTAGCTGCACGGTTCTGTTAACATGGAGGTAGTTTTTGTGGCCACCAATAATTAATGTGAAAGACCTGCAAAGAAGAACTGTTTTCCAGTAGTTAAGAATGTAGTGTGAGTCCTAGTTACTAACTTAAGACAATTTAAGTTCAAAGGCAGTGTTTGTCCAATGCTTACAACCTTGCTTTTATTAGCCCATTTACTACAAGTGCTCTGCAGGATTTAAGGTTAGCATTCCCACGTGTCAAACTTGTCTTTTACTTACTGAATCTATATTTTGTTTTCTCCTTTCACAGTTTGGACTGCTCGTCAAACCCCAGATAAAAGAAAAGTTTCTGCCATACATTCTGAACCATGAAATGTAGAAATGACAGCAACCATTTTACTTCTATTCAGGGATAAAGGAGTGATGTTAAATATAGTATATATATATATATAAGTTTCAGACTGGTTCACATGTTCAGGTAACAGAATCACTTTCAGAAAGTAAATAAATGGTTTCAGAAGAACATCTCCACAGTCGACAGATATTTTATATAACACTTCTTCAAAGGTGAACACATAAATACTTCTGCACACTAAAACAACAAGCGCAGCCACCATAACTCATATCCTTAAAAGAACAAACCATTAGAGGGAGGACAGGGAGTTTGCTCAGTGGTCAAGTCATCACTAGTTATCATGTAGGTGGAAACCCAATTTGCAGATTGGCCCAGCGGCTCTGACAGCATTTTGGGACGTCAATTACTTCAACCACTTACTCGTGGGCTGTAATTGCTGTGAAACAGGGGACAATGTTTATTCATGCGGTCATGCATTGATGGCCTTTCACCTGTGTGCGTCCCTGCTGAATATTTATCTCTGCACATCCCCCAATGCCAGCCATCTCTAGATACACAGAAAATCTCAGCTTAGACCCCCTGCTAGACCGAATCCATAAATCCCTCTAAAATTTCAGCTATACTCCTTTCAACAACATAACGACTGCTTATCAGTGAAGCCAGGGAATCTTGCAACTGACAGGAAATATGATCAGATTTAAAGGTTGGTGTTTTTTGAATGGAGGAATTGTACAAATAATGCTATTATCCTTTTTTGATTTGTTGCCAAAGGCAACTATAAATTCACAGATATATTAGATGAACCTTTTTCATTATCTGACCAAGGAAAACATGATGAGAGTACAGAGAGAAGACACTGAGTTTTTAAAAGATCAACACGCCTGGAGTGCCCCCGCCCTTGTTGTCTGCATGTTGCCCCATGCTGGGAGTGATAATTGCTGGACAAGGCCCTCTCTCTGGCAGTCAGCTGCTCTTTGTACTGAGCCAGAGAAATGGAGGGCGCCAAGGGACTGAGGCAGGGTGTGTTGCTGTGTGAACAGGGGTCAGTGGGCTGGTGTTGACAGCTGAGCTGGTCACAAAATCCTGATACGCCTTTTATGGTTTACCTTGTATTACCTGACCTATTTCCCCAGCCTATAGCACTTAAGATAAGTCTCTCATTGGTAGGGGGGAAACATGTTTGAAAATTATGGAAAATGCTTGAATTGGTTTTATGAGCAGTAAAGCAACTTTTCATTAGAATCAAATGAGTCCTTCCCCTCGTTACCCTGCAGAACCTCAGTCAACCTCTCCCTTCCTGATATGTACTGTATGCTTGTAGATGTTGAAAGGACAATTAAATGATGAGGGTTTTCAAAACATGTAGTTTAGGGACATGTTAGAAGCACCATAGTGTTTTCAACATATGACAGTTCATATTGAACACATCACAAAAGTCTGATTTTTTGGCGATACAAAATATTAAATATAGATTTTTTGTTTATGTATCCCACTTTATCGTTAATACTGCATCGAACAATGTTTTTCACATTGCATATTTCTCTCATATAATGGAGGCCTAGCGGTTACCAATGGCACATCAAGGGAGTGACGGGTGGGCCACAATGGATTATTCGTTGATTGATACTCCAGCATCCAAGTGTCAGTAAATGCAATTGGTTTGTCCACTGTAAACGGAAGAAGCATTAAATGAAGCAGCGCTTGCACTGCACACCGCCAACGATATACAACTTCTTTTTTAGATTCAAAATCTATATTTCTATTTCAAATGGCTTGAAAACTAGCACATCGAACGACCATTATAGGGATTTTCCTTCTTCAGGGAAGACCAGACGATCATAGGTTTGAGCTTGGCGCAAATGTTTCCCAGTCCAAGGTTTGTTGAAAGTCAGGAAATCCATGTTGTTCAGTTGCTCCATCTGGCCACCACTAGGAAGCATTTCTGCAGCGCCACTGGTTACTATCCATTTCATGCAGCATTGGTACAGCAAGGGGACACAAAGGGGACATTGTAGATAAATCCCACCATGTATCCTATCATGGTACCTCTTTTAGCATATTAACTTTTTGTTGGCCTTTAATGTCTTTTTAAGCTCTGGATAGAGAACAATTATCAGAAGGGAGTGTGTTGTTTACTGCCGCTACAGGGGAGTTAATATCATTTATACTTACTGTGAGCATATAAAGGGATTTTTGAAGGTAATTGGAAGAAACACCAGTCTTAATTTAGTATGTCAGTAGGAATCTATGTGATTATATGTTAAAAATAACAAAGCCTGTTCCTCTTAAAAACTGCAGCATATCATATATTAACACAAATCATAAAATGTTTCTTTATATGATCAAGCAAAGCTTTGCCATTTTTAACCTCCTGTTAAATCTCTTGCTGATAATTGGAAGGAGATGTTTTCTAGCCAACTGTTTACTTTCCTCCCTTTCTTCATTTCTGCGAGCATGTGATGTGCGATTCCTGAGAGAGGCCAAACTGGTTAAGGATGACTGTCGGGGGAGTTTGCTTTGCTCAGGTTGCCAGGAAAACAGCCGTTTCATCTCCTGCACGGCGTAGCAGCGCAGGTTAGCATGAAGAGCGGATCAAAAGCTGGGCAACAGCTAGGGTGACAATGACAAAGACTCACTAGTATCAACACTGGCACACACCCACCGCTGGTAAGTTCAACCGAGGGACGTAGAATATCTACAACACACCAGAAGCGAAATGCATGTCAGATAATCAATGGTTGTCTGTCTTGTTTTAGAAATGGAGACAGATAGAGAAATTAAAAAGAAGGGTGTGTGGAGAGCATGAGGGAAAATTTAAGAGAGGATGGAGGAGCTCCTGCCAGATGTGAGGGCATTAATTACTCCTAATCAAAGACTGTGCCAGCCTGGTGACAGTGGCAGGCATACAGGAGACACTGAAGGTCATTAGTGACACACACACATACACAGCCATGAATGCCAACACACACATCTTGTGTCTGAGCCTCTGTCCCACGAGTCATTGAGGGAGCTTTGTGAAGATATTGTTTCGCACCATGAAATTAACTCCAAATTCAGAGCAAACAGGTCCTGAAAAATTCATCACCCTTCTCTGCCACAGGTAAGCAGCTTAAAATATCCCTCACTGTCCACAGATTCTGATTCTCATTGATCCAGCCTCCACAAGCCAGTACAAAAACAAATTAAAGGATAATAAGGTGAGGAGTGAAATAAGTAGAGTCTTTAACAGTGTGAGAGTTCTTGTCTCCCTCTGTTAATGGTAAAATAAGTTTGTGCAGCCAGTGTTTTCAGCAGCTCTAAGAGGATTACAGGTTGTTTGTAACGGCTGGGGTCTGGTTAATTGTGATAAGGCAGTGCGAGCCGTTGTACCAGACACTGCCAGAGAGGTGAGATGGCTTCCAGTGCACAGCACCCAGAGACAAGCAGGAGTGGGAGATTGTGCCACAGGTTGTTTTCCCGTTATCAATTTTTTTCTGAAGTAATTCATTATTTTAAGTTACATATCCTTTTTTTGTCTGAGTTTGGACGGCAAAACAAAATTAGACAAAGGAGACAAAGTAGGTCTTAAGAGGCCGTTAGGAAGGAAGATTGGATAGAAATATCATGGCTCCATTTACTTTGTCATTTGTGTTGCTGTAAAAATCATGTTTTATGATCTTATAGTTTGGTCTTGGGCTGGGAATCTTTGGGTGTCTCACGATTCGATTTCGATTCTTGGAGTCACGATTCAATTTAGAATCGATTTTCAATTCAAAACGATTCTGGATTCATTTTTCAAAGTCTATTTTTGAATTAGCAAATACTTCAGGATCTACTCCAGCCGTCTGTAAGACTGGGTGAATTTCTTGTTGCTCTATTTGGCATTCTACTTAGTTAAAGCCTTAACACTTAGCAGGGAGTGACTGATTTGACAAAAAAAAAAAAAAAGAAATCTTGATTTTTACATAAATCGATTTTTTGGCCCACCTCTAGTTTGATCCATCTTCCGTATCTGTTTACATGGAGGAGGCGAAGCTTTTTAACCTAAACTTTAGCCAGTCAGTCGGGGGGGAATCCAAGTAATTTTCTTTTCACTTTTGGGGAGCTGTCCTGTCCATTTTTTTATACAGTATCTAGTTCAGCCCAAGTTCAATGTCCAGGGTGTAACCTTGCCTCTCGCTCAATGACAGCTGGGATCGGCTCCAGCCCCCCATGACCCTGAACGGGAAAAGGGTTAAAGATAGTGGATGGATGGATGGATGGATGGCCTGTGATATTCTCTCATTGAAACTTTGGTGTACGATTCATGATAAATCGTGTCCTGATATAATAGCATGTGTAAATTTAGAAAAGCACAGTTGAAGTTGAGTTCGGATATGCAAATTGTATACGGTTGCTGTCTTAGATTTCCCAGCTCAGCTGAGCAGAAGCACAACTAGACGGGGAGCGCTGGTGACTGTCATCATTACAGCCTCTCCTTTTGCCTGCTCCCGGGGGGGCCGCCACATCATTGGGCTCACTCCAGTGCTAATAGCCCTGTCTCAGAGCTAGCGAGGCACCTTTCAGAGGTAATGCTCCCTGCTGCAATTTAGCTTGCCATTCAGCTGTGGTATGTCTCGAGCGTTGAAGGAAATTACCACAGAGTGCTGAATCGGGGAATTTCCCCCCCAAAGAATATATCTCTTGCAGACAGAGAGAATTATGAATGATGTGAGAACAAGTCAATCAGTCGAACATATGTCTGCAATGAGTACGTGTGTGAGTTTGCATGCATCAGGAATACATGCACCCAGTGTGGCCCTGCAATGTTTTTTTGCTGAGCACACAACAAATGCCAACTAATCGAAATTCCAACACCGTAAGACTGTATCTTTTCTAACACTATGTCTCTGAAATCTGACATGGTGCTCTACATTTGTCTGCATTTTTAACCAGTTTAAAGACCCCATGATTGCTCCTGTCTGTTTTCACCTCTCATTGACCCTGCAGACAGAGCACAGAGCGCTGTTAAAAATCCCCTCAGCCACCTCAGTTAGGCTTGGCTGAGTAAAGGAGAGCTCTCTTTGACTGCTCAAGCTGTGGATTACTCCTCAATATGGGATTACGCTCCAATGATGAGTGCAGACACAATACCGGCAGCCCAGCACAGAGCTATACAAGAGAGATTTGGCTATAGAGCTGAAATAGAATATCTGCTGATCTGGTATCAGTTGACATAGGCTGGCGCTGCTTATTGTCAGTCACACTTGTCTTTTTTGCCGTAATCGAGGTTTCTCAAGATTCATTCTCAATGAAATGCAAAGATTTATAATCCTGACTGACACTTTCTTTTTCATTGTCTCTATCACTGATGCAATCGTGTGTCTGTCTGCTTGAAATGTCTCTCACAGTCACAGTGAAAAGGGAGTGACCTTAATGGTGGAGAATCTGGTTTGAGAGCTTTTGTTCTTGTTTTCCTGAAGTGTTTGGACTGAAATGATTCCCTCGCACCACCAAGGTTTTGTGCTCTGTTGTGTGAAGATGTATCATCATCAGAGATACCATATCTGTTGTATTCTATACTTTCTCCCTCTTTTATCAAAGCGACATCTTCAACGCTCCTAATGCAAACCAGAGGACAACAGTCAGCATGCATTTCATAAGAGCGCAAATACCTTTAATGACAACCTGATTTTGAATAAGCAGAAATAAACCAGTTAGTTAAAGCTACAATATCAATGGAGCATCCATAATTCATTCATTTGACATGTCACAGAACACATATTTTACAAAAAGGATGCCTTAGTTATTCGGAAAACATGCATGCAAGCATGTTTTTATTGTATAGAGGTCATAAGTTCTCATGATTATTTGTACTGAATCTTGACTTCATGTCTGGGTCATAACCATGGATCAGTTTCTCCCTGTCTTTCTTTATGCTAGCCGTTGCATTCACCTCCCAGTACTCTGAATCATACTGCTGTGTTTTCATGTTGTCTGCATTGCCAAATTCATCCAGAGTTGAGTGAATTTGCCAAAGAAAGATGGCGTCTCATAAAGCTATCTTAATGAATGGTGGGAGCCATGACAGTTTTAAAATGTGTGATTGGTGCATAACAACCATGCATAAAACATGTGTTTTTCTCCAGGGATAAATGGGTGAAGTCTACATGTTAGTATTTCTTTAATAATAAATGAACAGACTTTTTATTTAATGAATTCTTGAAGTTGAGTTTAGTTATTTAGGATTTGTTTGTGATTGGGAAACTTTGACATTTGTTTTGAATTCTTTACACCAAAAAAACGTAAAAAAAATCTTTCTCTGGAGTCTTGATCTAGAATAAGATCTTGATCTGTATTGATCCCCAGAGGGGACATTTGGGCGTTGTAACAGAACAAAGACGTGTAGCAAGTAGGTAGTACAAAATAGAAATCGAAACAGAATAGATAAGGTAAATACAAATGAAACAGGAGGTATATACAGCTGGAATACAATGAGTGAAGTGAACTATACAGGACAATTAAGACATGTAAGAATCATTGACATGCTCTATACTCAGTGGTTAGAGCTAACAAATCTTTGGAAACTGCAACAATACTACTTTTCTACCACCATCTTTCATATAATGAAACCTTATTTCTGGTCTTATTATTGTGACAGAATTTAAAATGCAAACGAGACTTGATAGTTTCCTTTTTAAAATAGTACTTTGGCGGATGTGATGAGTTTCATCATCACCTTCCTATAAAGTAAGAAATCAAAATATTGTTCTTGATGTTGGATTCCTGTCTTTTGTATCCAATGACCTTTCAGGGCCCCTGCTGTCCACGTGGTTTTCAGGTAATTCTGTGGTGCAGTTGCAGTTTTTTGGTTCCATCTTTGAGATGGACAGAATGCTTTTGGGCTGTGAGCAAGCTAAATAAGAAATGTCGATACGTCATCCTGGTTCTTGGAAGTTATGTTGGGAACTTAAACCATTTAGGCTGGTTTCATGTAAAAAATAAATGCAAATTTGAGAACTCGGATGTCATTGTTTGACTCTTGAAGGAACTTGGCAAACTGTTTTCCCTGCCTCCAGTCTGGCTAGTAAGCTTGTCTCAGATGATAATTTGTACAGAACGATCCTTCAAACATACAGGTATTCTGCAAAATGTTCTAAACAGTTTTCATTTAAAGGGAAATGCTTACTCTTATCGCTTTGTGGCTGAAGCACTTTTGTTTAAGATTTGGTGTATCTGTGTTGTACCAGTGATGTGTGTGGGACTACAGCTCCAGATCCAGCTCTGATGTTAGTGATGCTGACCAGGACTTAACCTGCTACAGTCGGCTAGAAGTGGGTCAAACACAGTTTGAACACTTGCTCACCATCCCACATCAAAAGCATGACTTGTGGTTGAAAGTGTTATCAGAGTGCATCTCGAGAGACACAAACTACCTTCAGAAAGCTTGCCTCTTCCTCTTTCTTCCTCTGTCCTTTGATGTCTCTATTTCTTACTCTGGCTGGCTTTATCTCGCATCCAAATTTAGTTCTCTGCTCAGTTTACGATCCACCCTCCCCATGCTCCTTCATCCCTCAAACCACTTCAGCGGATTTCAAAAACCATTTTGCATCCGGAGTTTATCACTCGTGAGATGCCCTTTTAGAAAAAAAGGAGGGGGAAAAAAACCTTCATTAATTGTGCGTAGAAAGAATAATGAAGAGGTGCAGAGTTATCCTTCCAAGGTGGCTCAGGCCCTCCCTCATTGTCACTTAAAGGATCCATCTTGAAAGCCAAGCAGAGGGCCTTTGTGGTGCAAAAGATAGGGCTTCTAAGAAGACTTCAGTTATTGATTGACAGTAAATGTACGTATCTCTTGTACAAAAACCCCTTAAAATCCAAGACTGCGCGGTAATTTTACAAAAATCCGACATATTGCTTTCAGTATGTTCTTTGTTCATATGTACCATTACAGGACAACGCATGCTTTTAGAACAACAATATGTTTCAACATCTCTGCATTCATTTGCAGATTAATACTTTGCAACACTTACTGCATTTTGGAGATCTCTTTCCCTCTCTTTGCTCTCCTTTAATTCTATCATCACATGTGACTGAGTCTAACTCCTCATTATCACTAATTGATTTGTAATTTAGATGAAGTCATGGGAAGCTAATTGCCTGTCACTGTGTTTGCGTACAGTCCTCCGGTCTGAATTAAGGGAGGCAGAGACACATAATGAAAATGTCACATAATGACGTTACATCAGTAACATGATATTAAGACTTCAGACCTACGCCTTCTCCTATCATGCCTCCGTACTTAAAGTAACTTTAGGTATCTTTTTTTTTAACAACAAAATCTTGAGTCAACTAACAAGTGGTTTCTTTAGGCACAAATGCAGTTAACACATTTTTTTTTATTGTTTTGGATCCTGTTTCCTCTTGGTTCTGTTTTCCGTTTATATATCATATATGTCTCTCTAGAAAGCGCTATAGATACTGAGTGGATTGCCCATGTGAAATGAAATTGCAGTGGCTTTGAATAGAATACATAGTAGAAGCCTCTGGGAGCAGAGAGTTTCAAAATAACAGTCAAAAGCACAAATTTCCCATTTGCTGCTGCCTGTCCATTTAATTTCCGAGCACCGCGTTCGGAAATGGCATTCATATCTCCAGAATTGAATCTCAGGTGTCTCGGAAAACTTCTTGTGACATCTGGTTCTTTCTCTGTATTTTTTCAGAGGAGATGTAGGTGGACAGCATACTGAATCAGTTTGTACACAATTGCTGCAAATAGAAGTGGCAGGCTGTTGTTGTTTGGCATTCAAAGAATATCTGCCCCTGCACCCCGAGCCATTACACCTTCGGTTTCCTGCACAATGAGGACGCATGTTTGCTGAACAAACCAGAGTCTGCAGCCAGAGGAAGCAGAGTTTAACCTCGAAATCCAGTTGTAGTTATTAATAAGTGGAGGATGAGATCATATGTCATTCCCCATTTTGTGCACGTCAGCCTCCATCCATGAAACAATCAGTCAGGTACTCTCACAGGGTAGTTGTTTTTGCCCACAGAGTGTCTGCCTTTTTTAATGGCTGCTCATTATTCATTCCCTCAGATTAACACATTATTCCCCACACTGACACACTAGTCCATTTATTTTAAATTAATACCAAAAATGCTGCAGGTCAGTGTAATGTGTGGGCTCAAGCTGTGAATGAAGCACCAAGCAGGGAGAGGTTTAACTCACAATACAGCTGTCTCCACCTAGTGGCCATTTGGGGAAGTCAGTAAAATCTCAATGAAAAGATGTATTAGAATTGACTGTAAAGATGATATATTTCCATATTGTTGCGTAGTATTACTCATCCTTCCCTTTAGTTACGTATCTTATTTTCTCCCGCTTTCTTGCTTCCTCTTTTTTTCTTTCCAAGACGTGTCTTCGTGTCCCTTATTCCTCTCCTGTAATCCACTCTGCTGTGCCTAATGAACAGCATTCATCAAAGTCCCAGTCCTTTGATCAGAGCAATTCTGCAATGCCATGCCTTGCTCCCTACTCCCTTCTGTAGTGTAACATCATGCGGATCCTCCCTGTGAGAAACAATCCCCATAAGCCTCCATGTTCCAACAAAACAAGGACTCCATATACACAAGTCATTAACAGAGTGACCTCTTCTAGTAATGATGCTTCTTGTTACTGGATGATGGACTGCAACTCCATACAGGCTTTGTCAGAAGTATGACAACATGGCAACAAGGTCTTAAGACAAATAGCAACAGGGAAAAACTGGGACATTTTATTGTGCAATTTTGAGCTCACTTTACAGTAGTCACCTGACACCTGCAGAATCAAGAAGACGGCTACGTCTTAGAGCCATCAGCCGCCATCTTGTCGTCCACAGTGCAAATGAGACTTGAGGAGAATGGAACAAGCAGGGTGACAAATTGTCAAGCAGTCCAGGGGCTCCGGACAGATGCAGAGAGGATGTTCCTGTACGAAGGATAAATCTATTAACTGGTTGAACAGTTACCCTTCATTGCACACCGGCACCCTCCACCATAACGGACTCCACTCCACAGTACAAGCTCTCCACCCACCATTAGCATTCATCAAGCTGTAAGGAGGAAGTGATGGGGGTCTTGCAGCTGGAGGTAGTGTCAAAGCCTAACATGGAGTGTCATTACTTGTCCAGTTGAAGCCCCTAATGAGGGCGGAGATCCATTACATGAAATTAAGTGTTGATAGGACAAACCCACACGAGAAGGAAACACTTAAAATCTGCACCAGCTTGCAGTTTTATACTATAAAGAATCACTTCAATGTCCAAAACGTGAAAAGAAATATGTTGTAGTTTACCTTTAACACAGCACAGTGCCACATTTGTTGCACTTTCATTCTTCAATATAGAGACATTAGGCTCTGCAGAACCTGGCTTCCTCTCTGTCCCGCTCTTTATAGTCCACAATGACTTCATCTTTCAGAGGCTAATATTAACTCAATGATCTAGTGACACTTAATGAGGGCACAGACCTCGCATTTAGTGACTGTGAAAGAGAAACATATCTGCTAATCTTCTGCATAGTAGGTCAGCTTTAACTCTTGACTTAATTTTTATTCCTAAAGAAGACTTTCTACACTAGAATATATTCAACATCAAAAAGAGAAAGACAGTAATAGGTGTGTTTACATTTTGTAAGTTGACTGCAGAGGAGTTGACCTCTGTGTCAAGTATAGAAATAGTTGTTTTTACAACGCCTCTCGAGAGGAAGGTTTGAAACTGAGAAATGTAAAATAAACCGACAGAGAAACATTTCCAAACAAACCAGGTTCATGTTGGTCCTTTGGAGAAGCTGTACATTCCTTAAATTAGATGTTTTATAGATGTGCAGACACATTGGTGGTGCTAGTGGCTTATGGGAGACCAGCATAACAGTGTAATGTTCCATCGGTTCATCTAAAGGTTCTGCCTTTAACTAAAATAAATATCTTTATTGTATGTATGATATAGTCACAGCATGGACTCATCTCCTCCATACTTGAGAGAGCAGGACAGTTTGAGTACAGAATCAGTCTATAGAAGCAGATAACAGAATGAGTATGTGAAAGTGACTTCCTGTGTTTTGGCTGACTGATGTGAAATGTGCAGAGTTGAACTCATCCTTTACTTGTACATGTATGTCTGTGTGTGAAGGACGTGGACGTCAGGATCTCTTTAATGACTCCTTGTTCTTGTAAACCAGTACCCAAAGGGTAAAAACATAAATCCAGCTCGTTTTATTAGATCCCGTTCTAACCACATTGAGGCTGACAGTATATCCAATAGGAACCTCCGGCTAGTCCTGCTGTCATCGCTGCCTTGTACTGTGATAGGACAAGCCATTAAAATCATAAATAGAAAGGTTCTAATGAAATATCAATTAAGTCATAAGAGAAGGCCAATGTTTATGAGGACAGAGCTCATTAAGAGGACTGCTGGAGAGGCTGAGAGATCATTTAGTAATTCTGCGCTGATAATCCAATTAGTCCTCAATGGATTTCTGCTGCTTGAGAAATCTTTGTTATTGGAGTAAAGTTTCACTGCACAGTGGATGTATAAATCTCAGAAGCTCCTTAAAATGATGTGCTAATGGAGGCCATAATCATAATTATTACTTAATAATCATAGATTTTTAGTGAGTAATACCAGCCGGTCCACTTGGATATAATATTCAGATGGACTTCCTTTTAATCTGAAGCTGATTTCTGCTCCTTGTTACATTCCTGTTGCTCATATTTGAACATGGTCATCCATTCCGGGGTGGATGATGCTGATCTTGTTGACTCCGGGAATAATCATCTCTGCAATTTTTGATATTTCAGCACTCGGCATGGCAGACAATAAGAAACATCTATTTTTAATCAGGCATGCGTTTCCCCCCTCGCTCGCTGACCTTCAGCCCGTGAAAATTCAACTCAATAATTCAGTACGCTCTGCATTCCCCCCCATTCAACCCCAACCCCCATACAGTAAGGACACACTCACATCAATGATGAGTATGTGCAGAAAGTGTTTTCTTTCTGACAGCTGTCTTGTTTCTTCTCCTACATACCTACATTTTTCCCTTCCCCTTTCTCCCTGACTTGTTGTGCTGGCTATGAGTGGCTATATTTACATAAAACCCATTTTCCTATTTCTGCCATTTCATGAAAAGCAGAATCAGAGAGTGGATCTAATCGACTTGAATTTTGGGAACATGCTCTGCATCTATGATTTGTCTTACAGCAGCAATATTATAGTGCAGACCTTGGCCATTGGATCAAGTACTTCAATTCATAATTCAATGATTTATTCACTCGAATTGAATGCACCGCACATTTGAAATGTTATCAAGTGTACATGTACCAGGGTCTGTACATTTTTTGTATTGCACATGTGTCTGTTTCCTGTTTAATTTCACACCTGATGGTCGCAGACCTGGACACTAGTGCTGCAGTCTACCTCCACTTTCTATTTATCCATCACAGACAGAACCATAATTAACTGCGGCGCCTCACACTGTCTGTCCAAACTGTCCAATCCATCCGTGACCTACTCTACTTACTCAACACTGCAACTGCTGAGACATCAGTGTTTCTTGGAATTGTCTGAAAACAGGAGAGACTACATATGAGTATTAGTGGTGAATCCTTTTTGTTTTTAACAAGGCTGATGTACAACCTTTCTGAATTGTGTTAGACACCACTTCACTATTCTAACCTTGATTTAAAAAGACAGAAACTTTCCAGGACTTCTACAATGAGCTGAATGCCACTGAATACTTGTTACAGTGCTGTAACTTTTAGACAAGGTTCAGAGCTTCAGCTGCTAATTGAAAATTGAGATTGGCTATTTTGAATTTTACAGAAGAATAATTTTACACTTAATCATTGCTAAGATTGTGATCTATGTACTGATTAACTGCATTCTGGAAAAAACAAAAAACAACTGAATAATGATATTCACACACGCCCACTTCTGCTCATCTGGAGCTCATTCCGGCGTCTTCAGTGAGCATCAGCATGAAAACTTTGTTGCATAATTTAAAGAAATAGGACAAGCTTCCTGTTTATGTGGAGGAGATCCGTGCTACATTAGGAGACAGAATACTTCTGTGTTGAGTTTACCTCCTGTTGTTGTTTTCAAAGATGCTGCATCAGCAAGCATTGTAATATAGTCAGCAAGCAAACTGTGTTTATTCAAAGTAAACTCAAATGGTTTTATAAAAGGAGCAAAGAGTTTCCTCTTGAGAAATGTTCAGAAAGCAGCCCAGAGCAACTTTGCTAAGAGGCTCAGAGAACTCCGATGAGAATCTCTTTGTCTTTCTGAACAATGTTAACACTTAAAGAAATTGATTTACAGATTGACAACATCCACTATTGTTAAAAGTTTACCAACTTCCTTCCTTGTTCTCTGAGAATCATCTTGTGGATTTGTGTTTTACAGAATACAAGCAACCAATGAAAATGCAATGTAACCATTATAATGGTAGATTTTGATTTCTTGTGGACTGATCATAGGCTGTATACATATTGGATGTTTCCATGGCATAGCCTCTTGGTTTGTTGACTTCCTTTTCAAGCTTCACGATCTCAGCATATTGGCCACTTCCATGATTGATTGAGCATTTCTGATAAAATGGTAGTACTAGAGAGAACCAGTTAGTTTCATTTGGATCTTCATTTTGGCAGCTGGTTAATTGGCTTGCAAAGGAGCTAGTTAATTATTAAAGAGAGCTTGTTATACACAGGAGCATGTAGGAGAGCCAGAAACAATCTTTATTACTGCACTGACCGCCACACATAAACCATTGTTTGAGAAACATTCAACTATAGCTAACAAGCTAAATGACTGACACTGAAACCTTGTATTTGGTGACAACATAAAAGTGCAAAACTAGATTTTCACTAACTGAAACTTAAGCACGGACTTCTTTCCAGCCATTAGTGTCATAAACCACACATAATAACAGATTATTTGAAACCTTTTGCATTAAAACCAAAACGTATATGGACAAGAGGTTCAGTAAGTGTGATGTGTAGCAGATATCCTCCTGTCCATAAATGTGGCCACGCCCCTAAGTATACCAAGCTTAGGTCTTAAAATAAAGATTTGTTTAAAAGGTCTCTAATAATGTAGGTATACATTTTTTCATCATGACTAGAGAGACCTTTGGCCTGCAACTGATCTCACTCAGACCTCCTGTTAGCTCTGAATACTATGTGAATCTTCTTTTAGCACACATACAAAAACAATTAATTTTACATATACCATTTAATGTTTTTATGGTCATTTCCTTGTCAAATTAGAAGTGGGAAAGGGATGTTGAACTCCATGAATTCAGAACACAAGATCAGGATTGTTCAAGGTCTCTGATTATAAATGATATCTTAGAACACATTGCAGATCATGATTCTGACACTTACAGGTAACTGCTCATTGAAAGCATGGCTAAAACAACACCCTCTCTGTACTGAAATGTAAAGATAGCCATCTTCTAATTCATGGTTTCTAATGTTGTAAAAGAGCATCCCCTATGTGTCACTTAAAATGTCAACCATTTTTACTTTACAGAGCTAGCTCTTGAATTGTCATTGTATATTTTCCATTTCTGACCTTCAGAGACCCAAATTGTAAAGGATATATACGAGTCCCTTCTACTATAAAACTTTACCACAGAGCTCCATAAAATCTCCCACTGCAGAGTCATACAGTGAAACACCAGAAGACATTTGGGTAACAGAGAGGTAATATGATAGTTCATGTTTTATAGAAGAAGACTGCAAATACATTGGGCGTGCTGTCACTGTGAAACTCACGATGTTGTGTAAATGTTCTGTCACCCCTATTCTTCTCATCTCCAGGCTCAATCAATACCAATTTAGATTTGACCAATAATCCACTGTCGGCCTTATGAATTGGTCTCCCGGGGAAACTGCTCCGAAAAAAGTGTTTTGATTCATTTAGATTTTTGTAGTTTTTAAGGAGCATAATCTTAGTAGTCTCAAAACAACCACCTTTTAAAATGAAAGTAAAGCAACCACATACATATTTAGAGAGTTGTCATTAATACAAGAATCTTACATTTGTCGGTTAAGATCAAAAGAACATGAGGTGTGATTTAAAGAAAACTGCTTAAAATCAAAGAAAAGGTGGTTCGATCCCCAGCTCCTGCAGCAACACGTCTGATGTGTCCTTGGGCAAGACGCTTAACCCCAAGTCGCTCCCACTTCTTCGTCTGTGGATGAATGTGTATGAAAGGGATTAGTTATGTCTGATGGTCACTTTACATTGCATCAGGGTGTGACTGGGTAGGGCGAGTAGTCAGAAGACTAGAGAAGTGCTATTGAAGCTCAAGTCCGTTCATGCAATATTTAACTACAACACAGCAGGCCCTCTTTACCATCATCAGCATCAACATCAATCTGCTTAGTCATAAAAAGAAAAGCACAGGTGAAGGCTGCATTTCATTTTGGTGTTTATATCATTGTATTAGCTTACTGGGAAAATTGCTGTATATGAGCGGAGCATGATTAATGTTATAAGTGGATTGTGTTTAATGTTTAGAACAACTTTAAACAGATGCTGTGCGGTATACTTAGATACCAGATCATGCTTTCCATTAATTGACTCTTTAAGTCTATCTTCTGGTGTCATATCCACAAAATCCTCTCCTGCTTTTACCACACTGGGCTCAGCCCTCTGACAGCAGCTCTGACACATAGAGAGCAAATAAACATGTATCTTCTTATAGTGACAGTCCTGTGACAGGAACGTCTTATTAAACAAATAAACTCTCAGTCTGCGTGACATTACTCAACACATAGTATGTGTGCTACAGGTGTGGACACATCCACACACAGCAGCGTTAACCAGGACTGGGATAACATGTCACTGGTAATGGGAATACACACTGACTGAGAAGCCGTCTCACGTAACTGCATCTGCCTCGAGCATCATGCCAGGGTGTCTGTGCTGGCAGCAGCATCACATTCATGTGATACACAGGCTCTTAATGCTTAGCGCTCAGTTCTGTGTGTGTTCAAGTGAGGGGCTGCATCAGTGACATCAGACAGACTTTAATCTAGATTAGTCATTATGAAGGAGGAACTGGTGAGTTTTGGTTTAACATTAAGAGACAAAGAATCGGCAGCTTGACGTGTTTCAAGTCAAAGACTGATATCGCACATCCTGTGAGTTGTGATGGTGAAATAATATATAATTTATCCCAAGTACAACTTTAACTAGGAAGTCACATGTCAATGAAGTGTTGAAAAAGAAATAATTATTAGTTATTTATTTGAATTTGGTGTGCTGCATATGCAACTAAAACCATATATTTTACACAGGTTAAAAGAAACCAGAGTCTGCTGAGCTCTCGTGATCGCTCTTCGAGAGGTTAGCGGGTCTGACAGTGTTAAACTCGGTCATCATCTTTCCCGTTCATTGCTGTGTACATCTACAGTAGGCAAGCTGCTCAATGAAATGATAGAGACAATGCTATCTGAAATTAAACTCAGGTTCGGTGCATGAGAGTTCCTCCTATCATCAGGTAGAGATGGGATTGACCCTGAGAGATAAATGGAGGTGTATAATTATATTTCTTTATCAGGTCCAGGCAGCCTCTGTGCTGGAAGAAGTCATCTGGGCTGTGTCCTTGTCATCTCCTCCAGAACGGCATGCAGGCCAGGAAGCAGGATGCCAGCAGGGCTCTGGGGAACTGCAACAGTAAGGTACAATTCTTCTCCTTTTTTTAAGTATATAAATCACTCATCATGTAGTTTAGAATTGCTACAGGTTACTATGGTCTCCTTAACAGAAATGAAATGCATCAGAGCATATTGTTATTGCATAATGTGCCATAAAGTGCAGAAGAGAAGTCACTTAGCTCAAAGTAAATACGTTTCTTCTTCTGGTAGAGGAGGTCATCTTTTTATAAATGCTATTTTTAAAACTTATAACCAAAGTAGAAATACACCCAAGAGAAGCCTTTTCTTACAGTAGTCGGAACGGTAGGAGTTAGTTTGTCTGTGAGCTGTGTTTGGACATCAACTTAGAAATCTCACTGTAATACCTGTGCAACGTAAAGGAACCCCCTTCAAATACAGTCGCCCTCTTCTTTTGTGCAGTCACACACACACACACACACACACACACACACACACACACACACACACACACACACACACAGGAAGCAGCCATCATGTTTGATGCGTGTGATCTGAGCTGACAGTGAAACACTTAGTCTTTGTAGGAATATTTAGGCCAATAAGGCGCTCTGGCTGTCAGCTGGGCCAAGTCACAGCGGCAACAGGATGCTCCTTCTACGCTCTGTTGGAGCGCTGTCCTGGAAAAAAAAGGGGAACTGGGAAATGCAGTTCACTCCCTGAGTATAATTGTAAGATGCATAAGAAATGCTGCTGGAGGGAAAATGACATCATCGAGATCCCTATGTGGACATACTGACATACATACACACACCTCTTTGCAGATTGAATCAATAATAAATGAGAACTTCAAATGATGTGGAAGAGAAATTTCAGCAGAGATCAGTGTTGCTTTGTTCTTTCTGTGTTCAAGTATCTGGAAGATTTGATTCACGTTAAACTGTGTGAATCACATGGTTGTTGTTAGGCTCTGATTTGTTTTCCTGCAGGTGTTGTTGTCTTATTTCTCCTTCCTGTTCGACTCATCCTTACCTGAGTAAAGATGACAGGCTTATTTTTCTGCTGCAGAAACCTTTAATACAATGAAGCCTCAAAAATGAGACCGTGCAAAGATGAATACCATTTGCAGGAAGAAAACAAAGGCCTATTCAGACCTCCGTCGTTTTTCCATCACATGCTTCAAATCACTAGGGTTTTCCTCTGCAAAGTAGCACTTCTCAAATTACCAATAGATTTGGAAAAAAACATAACCATTCTCTTGGATTGATTAGCTGTGTAATAACCCGGCTTTATCCTAGAGTATCAGCTGAGTGCAAAGACACCGTTGAGATCAACAGAAGCATGATTAGGCTATGAGCAGCTCGTCTTTTTCATAACTCGTTTGAGGGCCTCATTCCACTCCAGCTTGTCTTTGAGATAATGCCCTATTTAATTAGAAATTGGAGATATCACATTGTTTTTTAATGAGAGGAGCACTTTAGCAGAGCATATGAGGCATCAGAGAATCCTACACAAGAAGGATAATGACTGCACGCGAGGGCTTCAGGGATACAGACAAGATGCATTTCCACTCAACTGCTCGATTCTCTATCCTCAGAATGCTTTCCTCCAATATACCTTAACATGGAGACAGGGAGCACTTCAGGACTAATTCTGTACTGTTTATGTGTTAAAATCCCAGATTCACTCATTAACACACTTATTTTGATGTTTTCTTCAAGATCTCTCTTTGTCTAAACTGTACACACACATTCATTCATACTCTGTTTCCGGAATAATCTCTTTTTGTTCTGTGATTTTCCGTCTTTGGCACATCAGCAGGGTGGAATGCAAATCTGTGTGTTTGCTTGGGGAGATCACGGGAAGAGAGCGCTGAGCCATGAAAGCTGGTGGTGCAGGTTTTCAGCAGGACTCTAATTCCTCTGCCAGCTCAGTGGCACGCTCAGGGGCTTTGACCTTTTTAACGGGTCGTTGTCCTGGAGTGAGGGAACACAGAAATATACGCCTCTGTTAGCTCGGAGGATACTAGAAGAGCCAAAAATCCTCAAACTATTTTCATTCTGTACGTGTGGAGTGGGATTGTGATGTAAAGGCCGGCAAATGCACCTCTGACCACCGATGTATCACCGTTAATAAGGCCACTTAATGACTTGTCTGCTTGCAAAGGTTAGTGTGTGATGTATCCATGGAGCAAAGGGTCATTTATTAGAGAAACACCTTCTTAGGGAAAAGCCATGCACACTTATATTTCATTTTAATTTAGCAGCACCAGTCAAGTGGAAACTATTCCAAGGAACTTTTTTGTTCTGCGCCCACATTTCAAAGGGAAAAAATGTAAATGTTCCTTTCTTTTCAGTCTTTCTTCCCACGGCTCATCTCTCCTGTCATCATTCTCACTCACTTCCTTCATCCCTAAAACACTGAATAATCTGGTAAAACCACTTATTTAGTAGCTTTGTTTTCAAACTCGTCAGGGAAACTGGTCCTTGATTATTGTTAGGTGGGGATGTTTCTGCTCTAAATATCCTACGAGGAAATCGTGAAACAGACTGCGGATTATCTTAGAATGTATTCAGCCGAGGTCAGACAACAGCAACAGAACACAAACATCTGACAGAGTTTTCTTAAATTAGAAGTCTTGCTTATATTCTGCTAGAAGGTGCAGCCTACAAATTCCTTTCTATTTGGGTACTCTTCTAAAAGGCTAGAAAGGTGACATTACCTTGACATGGGAATGTCAGTTACATTTCAGTCTTAGCAAACATTGTTTCCTTTTAAGCTCACAGCATACCCTTGGCTCCTATCCAAATATAGATCTGCTGCTATGAGAGTCTTAAACATACTGTTACGTCTATACAGACCTAAAAGAAGAATAACCCTTAGATGGTAGACAGATTTAAAATGATATATCCATAAAATTATCAAAATGAGTCAATATGTGAAAATACTTACTAACAGTTATTAAAAATACTGAAACAGTCTAATAATGTCTTGAGTCACCTGTTATTAGTCTAATCCTAAAGGCCAAATAAATCACACACTTATATCATCAGTACAGTTTTCTGAATTTTGCATGCGTGGGGTTTGGCAAATATCAGTTTCATTTTCATTATATTCTCTGTTTGGAGAAGACGAGCAGTTTGTAAGCTCAGCTCGCCTCGCTCCATTCGAATTATATGTTTAAAGAAAAATCTATCAGTACCTCTAAAGCTCACTAAATCACATGTACTGTATATACAGCAGGCTATAGGGGTATGCACAAAATGACAGGTTAAAACATGTTATGTAGTTTAATCAGATGTTTTGCTGCGGTTTCCCCTTATGTAAGCTTTAGGAATCGTCTCATCCAAATCTCTGTAAGGAAACCAAATGACTCTTTTCAAAAATGTCAGACTATTTCTAATTATATAGGCTAGCTATGATTAATGTTTACTTTGCTCCAGTAAGCTAAAACCCCCAAATTCTGAGAAATGAAATTCAGATGACATAGCCAGGGTGTCTTCAATTGTTCTTTCCTGACCATGTCAAATATGAAGTAGTGGTTGGAAATTGCAGGAAAGCTTATATATTCCCACTTCAGTGCAGGAGGTTCTTCACGTATGATTTGTTCTTGGAGGTGTGAGATATCGAGGCTGTCAACACAATGATAAGACTTCTGTCAGCATGTCAAAATGCTAGCTGCTAATAGGAACTGTGCTATCATGGCTGTAGCCCCCCTCAGACTATAAAATGTCCCTGACAGCTTGATTACTTATATAAGAGATTTCTCTGTGACGATAGCGGCCTGGGCCATCACACTGTGGTCACTTGAAAGATAAACCAGGACAGCAGCTCCTGACAGTGCTGACAGTCTCTGCTCCAAACCACAGCCCTGTGATTTGTCCCCTCACTGACACCATTGTGTCACCACTTCATGAGCCAAACAGATATGATTGACACATCTCCTGGACAGAGACACAACAAATGATATTATTGTTGAATGTTTATACTTTAATGTTGAGCCTTACTACAGAGTATGTTGAAATCATGTAATGACCTCCACTAAGGGTTTAATAACTCCTGTCCTGTTTCTTATGATTTCTCTTCATTTTGTCTCCTGCTTTCACCCTCATAACAGAAGACTCAACTTACTGTTAAACTTCAAATAAAAACCCTGTCCCTCTTACTAGCCAAGTGTTGCTGTGAGTTTTGACAAATAAAATATAGGTCTCGATTAAAGGCCACTTTAGGCAATTTATTGTAAAAATAGATTGCAGATCAAAAATAAGGAGAAAATGTATTGCAGCAGGATCGCATAGACAGGCTGACTTACAAAGTAAGATCAAATGACTGATTTCTAACTAAAGTTTTAAACAATATCACTATTGTGTACACAGTTCAATGTTCTTTTCTTTGTAAGTATCAATTGTATAATCTTTTCTTTCTTTGCTGTGCATGAGTTTGGTTTAAAATATAATCATTTAATAAAATAATAATCAAAGGTATTGACGCCTGTCCCAAATAAAGGTAGGGTCATTTAATAGACTGAAGTTAAGAGAAGCCCAGGCTATTAATAGAAGTTTTATGATCATTTTTTGATTTTCAATGAGGATCTAGCCATTCAATAATTCTTCTTATTTTTTTATTTATTTTTTCATATATCAGCTATCTGTCTGAGCTAACTCCAAACTTATATCAGGTTTCACAGGTTTTTTTATTCTGGAAACATTTAAATCAAACAGCATACAGAGTACTAATCACCTCAGTAAAACATTTACTTTTCTTGACGATGATAAAGGCTGAAATGAATTATTGATTATTAAAAAGCCTTGAGGCAAATCATTTGCCCCTGTTTTAAGTCTTATTGCTAAGCTATAGGCTAACAAGTTGTCCCAACTTTAGCTTCATGTTTGTCTTACAGACGGTGACGGTATTTTTCTTATAATATTTATCTGAGTATCGAAGTGAATGTGGCACTATATCTCTGTACTGACTGTTTGGACCTTTAGTTTGACCTCAGCTCTCATTTAAAGTAGTCTGAGCTCTGGCCGTTGTCTCCTCTGGCCCTGCTGCCCCTCACTAAAGTCTTTCTCCACAGGCTGACACTGCTGCCTCTGTTAAGATTAGATTTGAATTTATGAAGATTGCCTCACCTGGTGCGCTGCTGTAATCTATGCTGCCGTAGTAATTCACGTTTAGGCCCTCATTTCCAAAGCAGTCAAGAAGAGCCGTATTTCACAGTGACAATGTAATCACAGTTCCACATTAAAAAGTCATTATTGTTTAAAATCAGGGACCCTGACTGAGAAAACACTGACTATACTAGAGCTGTCTTTGCAATTCACACGCATGTTTACCCAGGAACAGAGGGCAGCATGATTTAAACGCACGCTTACAACCTTATTGATCACACCACACACACTCACACACCAACACACACACACACACCAACACACACAGCTACATCACTGTCCGGTGGGTTCACTTTGCTTTTTGTGCTGATTAGCAGGTAATCTCAGTAACAAGCTTTGATCCCTGCAGATTAGCTGACGGATAAATACACAACATGTTTGTTCTAATAGCTCTGATATACTATAATCCGTCTCTGCTCTGTGTTGCTGGTCTTCATGTGCAGTATTAGCCGTATAACATGAAGCTTATTGAAACAAAGACTTTAAAAAGGACTGTGTTCTTGTATTCTTGCAGCACTTGGTTATTCATGGTTCTCCTTTTCTGGCTTTTAAATCTCGCATGTTTTTCCTGTAACTCCTGAATCACATTTCAAAAGGTGTTTTCATCTTTTCATCTTGATTTCATTGCATGACGGAGGGCAGGGGGAGTCATCTCTTGACTATGAGCCTGAATAAGTCCTCCGGCATCACATTTTACAGTTGAATGCTCAGCGCACAGGAGTAGCTTTGATCGTGACCCTGGAGGTCATTGTCCCTGACTCTTTCAGCAACAAAGTGAAATTAAAGAACAAAGAAATAGTAGGCTCAGGCTGATATCATCTTTCATGTTTTAGAATCATGTCTAGGGGAAGGTAACTTACAGCTATTCTGTTTTTATATATGATTCTCTGACTGCGATGCAAATTCAATTTCAGTGCTTCGTTTTCGTCATACCTCACTGTGACCTCATCAGGATGCATTCATTGGTGAACCATTATTGACCTCCCTTTTTTTGACCAGACTTTAATCAGCATGATTTCAGCAAAGGATCAATAACTTCTTTTCATGTCTCACCTTTTTCACATTGGTTTTTCCTCAAATCAATACTATATGTGATGTGTTGTTCTGCTACCAGCTCCTCGATCTCGCGCTAATACAAGACCAACATCAGCTCTATTCAGCTTTTACTTGTTCCTGTCAAAATGTCAGATATAAGTGGTATCATCTTTGCTTCCTTTCTGCTTCTTCTAAAGAGGTTTCCTTCCGAACAAAATATTTTCGACACAGGCAGAGGAGATTAAGATTACAACAGTTATTTGAAACTGCTCTTTGTGCATATTCTTGAAGAAGAGCATTTCTGGAATGAAAATCCTCCTGCATGAAGTCATCCCTTGCAGAGCCTTTGATCCATGTAGATTTGGATTTAAACATAACCCCATAGCTTCTATCTTACAGCTGTTTTATTTCTATTATAGAAGGGCACTGCGGTTACTATGAAATGCACATCCAGTCTCAGATCAGTGGGGATTTCAGGGCCTTTGTTAGTGCTGAAGCTTTGTTTTCCTCTAGATTTACGATCGGTGCGGGGAGTTGGCAGGAGCTTGTGTGATTACTGCTTACACACTGATTTATACCTCACTTTTAATTATCTGAGGGGGTCTGCAGCTTGCTGATGCCAATACATCCCTTCTTTTGGGACCCGGAGGACGGAAAGGAAGTCCTCTCTGGTTTCCACGCCACCCATTCTCTGTGTGTCAGCGGTGCGGGACTTAAACAGTGATCCACTGCACTCCTGGCTCAGTCCCTGTCCTCCCCAGAGCCAGGCAGACGGATGTCTCTGACATTCATACCAACTGTGGGATCTGAGAGAAGATTTTATGGAAATATGAAGCTGCTGTCCACTGGACATGTAACTCTAACTAACACTCCCCAACCGCCTATAAATTGTAGGCTTTTGAGAGCCACACAAATCACTTCCCTTAACCTGTCGTCTCTTGTTACTCTCTTCTTTTTTTTTTTTTTATGGAGTCCTCCACTGTGAAATTACAACGGGCAGCTCTCATTTCAGCACCAAGCTGCAGATTTTCCCAACTCATTTAGTATTCAGTCGTCATACCGAGTGAGTTCAGAAATCTATTAGAGCCCTTAGTCTGCTTTAATTCTGAAAGTTAATTGGATAAGAATGCAACAAGTGGCTCATGAAGTCATTTCAAACATCATTCCCATGATTGATTGCTTAACTGTTGTGTAAATCTAACACAGGGTTCTGCTTATATATCAGAAAAAAAACACCAGCACCTTTAAATCTTTAACAAGATGTGTATGATGAAGTTAGATGAAGGAAGTACATACTAAGTACTGTACATCTGTGCTTGTAAAGGATATATCGTTTAAATGTAATACCTACAGGAGTAAAACCACATGGAAAATATAGAAAACACGACCATACTTCACTCTTGTTATTTCGAGGTCTTAAGCAAATTAAAGCGTCGTTTACACAGTGAATTAAGTTGAATTCTTCATACGGGATACATTCCAAGTTACACTGATTTGATCATTTTAATTCTCTTCTTTTAAACAACAATGAACTCCAATCACAGTTATTGTTCAGAAGTGATCCACTAAGTTTTTAAATCTGTAACTTTATGATATTTGGGGTCAAAAGTAGGAGAGTTACAGAACTCATGTGCAGAACCACTCGATGAGCTCAATCTTACATTTCCACTGGTCAGTACTGGATAACCAGATGACAGCACATCATAACAACATGTTTGTAATGACGTTTGTTCTAACAAAACTGTTTTAACCCTGATCGTCATCATTGCACAGCCTGAACGCTGCTCACAGAGGGACATGTCGAGGATTCAAAGGAGGTTCATTTCAGAAACAGGACTGCTTTGTCTTAACTAATTATTTTTAATGTCTGTCATTAAGCTGTCCCTCAGGGGAGGATCAGGTCCTGTTTGGACTTGGTATCAGCTTCCAAGCTGCCTCCCCATTAATCCTCCTTTTGTCCCATAGATCTGGTATGTGTCTGCCCCTCCAATCCACAACACAAGGGCAGGGACACTGAGAGGGCATGAATGAGCTGAAGTCGAAACGATGCAGAAAACAATGGATCTTCTCTCAATAGGCTTCATATTTAAAATCTCTGGATTTTCAAGTGCAAATGGTTGATCTGCACTTTAACTAAGGAAAGAAGAAGCAATGCAGTGTGAACCCAAAGTAAAAAGCTAAAAGTGAAAAAAGAAATTCACTCCACTCCTTTCAGAAATATAAGGTAGAAGAATAGCTGCTTTATAATGCAATGGAATTAAAAGATCAATAAGGCAGATTTTGTCATTCATTGTGAGAAAAAAAAATCTAAAGCTAGCGTTAAATTAAAAGATGTGTAAAGATAAGTAATTTAAGCATCTTTCATCTCTGCAAATCACCTTCCAACACCGTCGGTCTAAGCCTGAGGGATGTGCAGACGCAGCAGACAGAGGGAGTCGTGGATCTTGCACGGTCACGCAAATCATCCTCAATTCCTCGTACAGTCCGTCCATCCTGTTTCTTATTCTTTTTCATGTCATTTAATCTGTCTGTCTCTGCCTAAATCTGCCTCACTTGTATTCAAAATGTTACAGCTCAGAATCAATGATGGCCGCATCACCGGATTAGATCAACTCGCTGGAGCTGTGTTGTGTGAGCAGGTGTGGCGTCAGAGGGGCTCCTCTGCAGCTCTGCTCATAGGGGGCTTGTAATAAGATTAGTGGGGCCTGCAGGACCACACGCAGGAGATTTGGTTATCTGATTTGGAGGGGAAGGACGATGCACCTTTTAGGGGGCATGTGCATGGTTGACGGCAAGTGCAAATTCATTTGAAAAGACAAAAAAGAATGTTTTTAAAGAAACCAGCTGAAAATCTAGAAACGTATGGGGTGCTGGTAGGCTGTAGACCTCCAAGCAGGTGACCCGGGTTCAAGTCAGACCTGCGACTACTTTTCTCGATTTCATTCTCCAATCCCTGTCCCAAATTTTCGACGGTCCGCTTGAGGCTGGCTCCAGGAGCTCTGGAAGTCAAATACACACCACAGCCATTTTTACAGCGTGAATTAACATGTTTACAGTCTAGTACAAAAAACAAGATTATTCTGATTAGTTATTGTCCTGACAGGCAGACACTGTATGGGGGGTGAATTTTTTTTACAACGCATCCATTTTGATTTTTAATGAACAATATATGTAATCCATAGTTAGGCGCGTAGCTGACCTGATTGACAGGATTTGGAGCATGGCAGCTGCCACCGATGAGCCTCCCGAACCCCTCTTGTAACAGATGGGTGTCGCCACTCAGGCTTCGTCCATTATTATTTAGAGTCTATGTAAAAACACATGTGAGTTCATCTGTAACTTAACACATTTAATCACTGTTTTAGTTATTTTTCATATTTGTAGAGTTTTTTGTGCTTCTAGTTAAATATTCACATGGATTTAATGAATGGCTTTATGACTTTCCTTCATTTGCTTAAATATATTGACACTGTAATGTAATACAGCCAGCTATGGACTTGTCTTATTTTCTTACTATCTAATGGTGCAAACTCACACACTGAACGCCTGTTGTTATTAAAGTCTATGAAGGTTCAGTGTTTAGGGTTTATGATGTTTGGGATTGGACAAAGTTTATCTCTATCATCTTCGTTCATCATTTTCTCAATAAAATATGTTTCCAGTTTGAAGTAGCGCCCCCTAAAAAGCCTGGAGCAATTCAGTTGTGATGACTGGATGTGCACCGTTTTTCATTTTGCATATCTTTTCTAATTTTGTTGGAGTTTAGACATTCATGAATTTTCAGCTAGTATGCTGTAAATGCATTCTTTTCTTTTCTATTTCTTCAGTTCATGTTTTACGTTGGCATGTGTTTTTTGAAATTGCAACCTGTCCCACCTTTTAGAAATCCTTTGGACTTGTGCAACAACCAAATCCACCATACTGAAGGTTTTTTCCCTGGAACAAAACACAACCTCAGCAGAAATCTCTCTGACCCTGGGTGTATTTCACATCCTGGTGTCCTTGTTACTCACCATTCACATCCTCTAAGTGATGCTAGGTGTGTGTGTGTGTGTGTAGAGGTCTGTGGTGGTGAAGGTGGTACACGTGGGGAGCAGTGGTGTCACATTGATGGATTAGACTGCTCATTGCTAGCTCCAGCGATTAGGTCAGCGACCCAGGAGACAGCAACACGTCTTTGGCGAAATGCTGATGCTAGACTTACTTAGCGATTATAAGTCACTGCATCACTGCCAAGCAGAGCAGCACCCCATCACTGTGCTGCAGTGAATAACACAAAGGCTTCCCCTCTGAGAGAAGGCAAATAGACTTCAGAGAGCAAGGGGCGCTTTACCCGGTCAAATCTAACCTCTGAGAGACTGTGTTCCAAGTCTATCCTCTAAACACAAATGTCTTATTTCTTTTTCTCTGTAAGTAAGAAATGCACGCACACATTAAACTGCTCAGCTCCTCTTTCACAATAATGCAATTCCCCTCCTGCCTAGCAGCCCATTTCCATTTGTTTAGCAGTGAATTCTCTGGCTGTTAAACTGAAGGATTGACCGTGCTGCCTGTCAAGCTTTTATCTTTCGCCCTGATTCATTTTCAATACCAGTATGAAAGGGAGGACAAAGCGGCTTCCGGTGCCATTATTTTGTTTGAGACAAACAGTTCTCGCTGCAGAACGCAGAGACATATCATCTTGTGTGAGTCATCCCATTGTTTCTCAAAGACATGGCAACATTTACTGTACTAAGAGAGATGATTGCAGTACAGTTTTATGGACTATTACAGTGGGAGCGATGGATGTGGTGACCACAAAGTAATGACATCCGTCTAGCCCACACAGATGAGTTTAACAACACATAAAATGATTACAGAGGGAAAACTGTTTATTATGACTTCTACAGAAACCACACAAAACAGTTTGTCATAATACAGTAACATTAAAATCTATATGAGGACCTTTATGTACGTCATGTAGCTTGTCTCCTTCAGTTTAAAGGACTGTTACTTTCTGATTGCCTTTTTCTGGTTTTACTGTTTCCAGCCTTTTCTTGATTTAAAAAAACTGAGATTTTAATAGATGTCCAACTGCCGTAACCGACTCTTCACTGTATCTTCATTGAAATCTGTTTTTTTTTTAGCAGAAGATCTTTGCAGTTCAATCTCCCATTGGTGCATAATTGACTTTTACTACCTCCACAGCATGAAAATGACCATTATTCAAAGTGCAGATGAGATTTTATTATTCCATTAACAACATTATATGAAGAGAATTTCTTTCTCTGCATATTTAAAGTCAAACCTGTAGCATTCACATATTGATGTCTCTATAAAAGGTAACTACACAGTGGGTGATGTGCAACAAAAGGATGTGAGTGGTGGGGAGGGGGGAGGGGGCACACACTCCTGCCCGCTGTAGTAATAGCCTCAACCACAGGAAGTGCCATCCTCACCGCATCATAAAGATAAGTGGACAGGTGTTTTTTCTGCTCTCCAGCCATGTGCCACTGTGTTAGCTTTTGTCAGACTAACACACACAGTCACACGTCATTGGATGGATGCCTTTTATGGCGCACGTCACAGAGAAATACACTTCTATTTCACCTGATTGCTGTTGTGTGCTGCTGGGCAGTTATTGTGCTATTGTCATTGCTCGATTGGCGGAACGAAGTATCTGATAGGATTGTGTTCACCAAGAATCATACATTGGAATAAAATGTGATTACACGTGGTTTTATGTGGTAGATGTAAAGAGGCTGTGTTCAATAATAATTTATCATTAAAAGATTGTATTTTGTAATGAAAGATCAAATATGTTCAGATTTGTTTGTGCAAAAATGTGACAATTATACATAGATATATTATATTTCATATATATTATTTTATTCTATTATACATCAATTGAGTAGAGAAAGAAGAAAGTTACAAAATAATCAGGAAGTGACAAAAGCCAAATAACAAGAAAATGCAGGATTGCTTTTTTATGGGGCGATTCTGCTGGCATGTATACCTGTAGTTTTTATCACAATAATAAAATGCAACTTACATTTAAGAGTGGTAGATAACAAGTAAAAATAAACAAAACATGTATAAATAACTCATATGATGAAAATAAAGTATCTTTGAATACATTTTAGACAAAGAGAGAAAAGTCTGTGGTTGTACTTGGAAGTAATAAAGACTACCAGCCTCCATGTTTCAAAGAAGACTTGTCTGCCCTCTTCAGGCTTGGAAAATAATCCAGAAATGTAAAACTGCCAGTGTGCTGTACAGTAATGATCAGACTGTGAATGTCAGGAAATCCAATTAACCCAACAGGTGTGGCAGGTGCAGCGCTGGGTGTAACTCAGTCGGTGTTCTTTTTCCCCCTCTTGTCTTATTTTTTACTTTCTCTGAGGCCCTGAAGGAGAGTGACTAACTGAACTCACCAGGTTACTTATTTGCAATTAGATTTGTTTTATTTGCCCCATTTCTCCCCAACAGCATCCATAGCTGCTGCTGGAGCCAATTACTCCCTGAGTTTAAAAAAAGAAGTACAAAATACAGGTGTGTGTGTGTGTGTGTGTGTGTGTGTGTGTGTGTGTGTGTGTGTGTGTGTGTGTGTGTGTGTGTGTGTGTGTGTGTGTGTGTGTGTGTGTGTGTGTGTGTGTGTGTGTGTGTGTGTGTGTGTGTGTGTGTGTGTGTGTGTGTGTGTGTGTGTGTGTGTGTGTGTGTGTGTGTGTGTGTGTGTGTGTGTGTGTGTGTGTGTGTGTGTGTGTGTGTGTGTGTGTGTGTGTGTGTGTGTGTGTGTGTGTGTGTGTGTGTGTGTCTGTGTCTGTGTGTCAGTGCATCCACAATTTGTAACAATTCCCATCCTGGGTCAAGGATTCTCTGGGGGACTTCCAGGAAATTACACCTTGCTCTCATATCATTCCATCTTCCTGTAGCATGTTGAGCTGCCCACTTTCTCACCCACCCCCTCCCACCCCTGCACCCTACTGCCACTGACACAGTTACTCCTTCCCTATATGGCACCAAATGTTACAGAAGCCCTGTTTTTGAAAAGCCATTTCATTTTTCACTCCTGTCTGTGACTTGCAGTAATGGGCTCCTCTCAGTCCACCAGGCTCCATCAGTAAAACACATTCAGCTCCATACTCACAGGCCTTCTGTGACCTCAGCCAGTGGATGCAATTATGACAACCTAATGCCCCACCGAACCGCACTGCCAGACTGCTTTTAGCCAGACAGAGCCCTGCGCTGTGCTGAATGCGATATGTGGAGTTTTCTTTATTTGATGGCTTAAGGATTGACATTTATATGGCATCATTGTAGGCCAGGAGGCAAAAATGAAAAATGAAAAATGTCAAATCAGAAATTCAACCTCAATGAAGAAGTAAATAACCTTACCATACCTCTAGGATTTTCCAAAACCACATTGAGCAAAACTAGAAGACCTGTTCTTTTATTGGCTGGCCTTGAAGCAGAGTCGGCGCATTCAGTATCCAACATAAACTGTTCAATCTTTAGATCTGGGTCTGACAGTAAGCCCTGTAAGACTACAGACAGTACATGACAGTTTGTTGGATGGAAGCTGAGGATCAGAAATAGAGCCTTACAGTAGATTGCTCTCTGCTGAGGGTTTCATTAAGTGCAGGTAATATAGGTTTCACTCCTGTTAGGCCCATTGTCCTCTGACAAGAAGTTAGCCAGTCGAGAGGCATGCTAAAGCCATATACTGGCAAGTGAGTACGAAGTGACTTTAGTATTTACCCCCTGTGATGCATCAACCCAGCCAGACAAATAATAAATCAAAGGAGGGAAGCTTAAATTGTGCTTAAGGTGTTTCTCTGCCAAGAAATCTTCAAAAGTACAGGTAGAGCCTTGAGTAGAAAGACTTTTGAAGCAATTGAAGGGGGTTTTCCTCACATGTCTACTCCTAAGTTCGTATTTAAGATTAGCCTCTTGAACCCAAGACAAAGTGCATGTCTCAATGGATGACAATGTCAGTTTATCATGTGTTCGACTGATCATCTTCTTTGGACTTGAATTTCTTAGATGATGAATTGTGTTGACACTCTGTTTTACTCTCATGACAGGTTGATATTAATGGTTTTACAGTAGGTTAAATGTCATGGTTAATGTGCCATATGAGAAATGAGATTGGACAACAACATACACATATTAGCTGCAGCAATCATCATTACATCTAAATATGTCAAACATACCAAAAAATATTCATTTGATTTAGTAGTTTTTATTAGTGTAACACCATGACAGAGATGGTTTGGCATGTTCGAGGATATATTTACTAGATAGTATCATGGTATGTGTAAGGTGGAGGTGTCTTGAATCGTAGTGTTTTTAACACGTTGACATGTAGTGGCCTGTTAACAATCCGATGACGCACACTTGCAACACAGGCACCAGTGCAGCTGCACTGTTTATAGTGACGTGCTGAGTTAAGATAAGGCATAGGTTTTTCTTAGGAACTTTCTGAAGAACCAGTTTCAAAAATGAATCATGCCCACCGAGCTTCATCATTCTGAGAAGAGCCATACAAATCATAATTAAAACAACTTCATCCCAGTCTTCATCCAACTGAATACACTTATATTTAAGGTTCTGGTTGACTTCAAACTATAAAACAGAATCTAAGTTTTCTCAACAGCTGGAAAGTAAACACAATCTTAGAGGGATATATTTCAAACCTTATTTATTCTTGAAAGGACATTGAGGTTTCAATTGAGATCAATTCAAGCACTTACAAGTCGAAACAAAGTACCTAGAAATCTAAATCCTAAACTCTGCAAGACAAGGAAGAACTCCAATCTTCAGAGTTGGCTGGAGGGCGGTCCATGGATCTGGGCTAGCAAAAGAGACAGACTTTATAAGAAGAATATATAAGTGGGTTTTTAAAAACGTAGTTAGAACTAATGTGATACAAATGTATCATAACAAAGGGAGCTAACCTCTGGAACAGCTGAAGAAAATAAAACATGAAGTAGGTTTTTAAACATATCTTTAAAAAAATGACACATTTAACATGTGAAATTCAATATACACTTAATATGTCAAAACATCCTAATAGAACCTGGGAGAATTTTTTAATGGAATTACCTTCAATAAATGTGCTTAGATGCAAAATATATTTTTATGACTGTAGATGCCAAAGAAACTTTCAGTATATCAGGGTCTCCAACAACACAACAACTAATGAGTTTCAGCTATGTCCTAATATACAGTCATAATGTAGCTAAAGGAAGCAGGAAATGAAAGTATGCCCTGCCTTTGTAAAAAGAAAATACATCCTCTCAAGTTCGAAAGACAATGAAGTTAATGTTTAAATTTTGTATCTAAGTTTATTTTTCTCTTCACAATTAACAATCTCATACAAAGTAAGACTGTCATTGTCTTTTGTCACTTGTTTTAATAGGTATAATCCTTACCTAATTTTATGTCAGCGAAGCATTGAAATGATACCAGAAAGCAGCATGTGGCAGGGATACAACCTTCAGTAATAAAACCAATATTGTGAGATAATTATCATGGATTTTACAATACGTGCGCTGCATTTCTCCTGGAGGGGAAGCCGTCAGGCGTTGGAAGATGAATTTAGCTTTTTATTAGCGCTCAGTAAAACACTGCCTTACTGTCTTAGATGTTATACAATAGCCTCGCTTACAGTCAAAGGAACCTGCTATTAAAAAAATCAACGCATCACTGGCTGCATACTAATGACATGTGCAACATCAAGCACATTCTAGAGAATGTAAGCGGGTTGTTTGCTGTTAGATGTTCTGTGTTATATGTGAGATATAACTAACGTCCAGATGGGCACACAGTGTAGATGCTGACATTGTTTTTTATTCCCAAAAGAGCAGAAACGTGAAAATCAATAGAGACTGCTGCTTATAGCAGAACAATTGAGATGAATATTTTCTTGCAGTCACATTTGTTATTCATGAGGCTGATTTTTTACTGTAAAGCTTCTCTGACAGCTTCTGACAGTGTGTTTAGTTTCAGAAAAGATGCACACAAAGAGGTTATTCATAGTTTCATCTTCAGAATGTGCAGGTCTTTCACTTTTGATTGATATCACTTTATAAAATATGTATAACTGTTACTCTTGGCGGTGACATGTTTGTTTTATTGTTCTGTGACTTCAGAATGACGGCGATGATGGGAGTGCTGGAGGGATTGACATGGTTCCTGTGCTGCATTTGAACTGACTTACTGCTCGGGCTGTGCAATTTCATAATGATGTCATTATGTTGTTGATTTTTTAATCACGGTCTCCATTGGTTTTAAAACAAAGTCAACAGTGTAACTTAATACAGTATAGTCATTAAGTTTAGGTTTCTGTTTTACATTAACAAACATACTCTCTATTCTCCTCATCCATCATAGTTTTCAGGGTAAATGTTTTTCTCTCTATTGTCACATGTTGCCAAATCCTGAATACAAGCACGTAGAGTAGTGTAGGTACGACAGTTTTCTTCCAGTTGAGAGCCATCAATCGTACTGCCAGTAGTACAGCAAAGTTAATAAACTTATATTCATTGGTTCTTAAATAACAATTTAATTGTTATCAGGATATTAGCATTCACACTAAACACATCGCAAAAGTCTGAATTTATCGCAATAAATAAGAACAAATATTGAATATAAACAAGTAAAGCTTTTCTCACTATAGAGATTTTATTGATTTGGCGGAGGCCTGGGTATAATTGTCTTGCTTTCACAACATTTGATGCATAAGGATGGAGCATTTTGGATTCAGGAGAAACGTCTTTTAACGAACCATAATGAACAAGTTATCTCACGTCAGATATTTTTCTCATATACTGCAGGCCAACCTCATGCTGTGCATCATGGGAACGGCTTACCTTTTTAAATGAAGAATCTACCAAAAGATAACCTGTTAAATCAAATACCGGGCAGTTGTAGATAATTATTTCAACCCCAATAGCAGACACAAATCCCACTGCCAGTTGTTCCATCCAGCCGCATGCTTTGCCTCACTTTGATTTAGGGCATGCATTTCTGCAGTTTGAGTCCATTTTCCCTCAGTATTGTGTAACAGAAAAGCAGCCGTACATCCTAACACTCACAGGAGCAGCAAGTTAGTCTCTCTGACTGCCTCTTTGCTGCCTGTCAGAATGAGCCATGGCTGAGCAGGTGGGATTGTCCCACCACAGAGATATATTCATCAGGAAGCTGTAAATCCATTTGTTTACGCCCCCTGTTTCCCGCCAAACAAACTACTAGATTTCCCATGAGAGCCTGCGGCCCCCACGCGGCGTCCTCGGTGGACATGCTTTACGGGCGTCACAGCCAGATGAAAACAGTTAAAACCCCATTTTTAAAAAGGTGTGTTTGTTTGGAGAGGAGAGCAAGGCTTAGATTCCGCTCAATAATCAGCACAAAAACCAGGAGGGGAGTGCCATAAATCAGCATGCCCATCATGTCTGACAATCTTTGAACACACGCACGGATTCAAACAATTCTGCTCCATTTGATTTCAATCCATCTCCTGCTCTTTGCATTGAAACCTGCACCACACAGGCTACCTGTTCCTCACTGTTATCCTAACTTTGACACAACATATACAGTCACATGTGTAATAGCATGGTGCTTATTAAGTATCATGACTGAAAACACCCTATTGTGTGGATAAGGCAGATTTTCCCCTTTTTGCTTAACACCATATTAATTACATTTACATTATAAATACATTGCATGTTTACAATGAAGGATTTTACACTTTACTTTAATGCTTTTATTGTTGATGGATATCTCATTTTGTTCTGAGTTGTCAAGCTCCGGCTCATTGTAAAACATGAATGCACACTCTGACATTTCCAGTTTTTTGTTTCTTAAAGGAAAATCAAAATGATTGGTTCTATTACTTACAAAATCAACAAAAGCTTGCATTTCTTCTGCACATTCTGTGTAGGAGATGAATTATGGAGCTTAATCTATTCTAAACCTTGTGCAAGTATGTGTGAGTGTGCACCTAATATTAGAGTTTTATGTGGCTGTGTCAGAATGTTTTATTAAGGCGGTGCCTCACAGACGAGTTGACATGTTGCGCTCGTGAAGGACGTGACCCTGGTTGTTTATTTCCCATGATGAGATTGTCCAGAGGTTGATGACTCCGTAAATAAACAGCTCATGAAGCAATATAGGTCTCAGCGTTGGAGACTAAAGTCATTATTATTGTTGTTGTGCAATCATCACAGGGCAGACGTGGTGGTTTAAGTGTTGAGACTATAACAATTCAAAGAGACTTAGAGACACCTCCTGCATCCATTCACTGACAAGAGACACTTCCTGTTTATTCTAAAGATACAGTATTTAAAAAGTGAGCATTACCCCCACCTCTTTAATTGTGCCATTTACGTGCATGTACTAAAATATCTTAATAATGTGAAGTTCAGCTGCAAAAACTGAAAAAAAATAGTTTGTGTTGATAAAGTGCTTATTTTGTCCTCTTCATGTGTTGGTGTTTTCCAACAATAAATCTCATCTCTGCTTTTTGCGAATGAAGTGGTTTTGTTGGCGTCCTCAGACTCGGACCTCCAGCAGGCATTGAGTTCAGTTTGCAACTGAGCGCTAGCTGCTGGGATGAGGGTCAGCACCTCCATGTCCAAGGCCTTGGTTCTCTGCCGGTCATGTTGGTTCTACTATTTGTGCAGTTCATCAGTCTCTTTTAATATTTGCACACTGTTGTTGTCCATTTTCAGCTCACCTCGTATCTTTACTCCCACGTTAAAACAACAGGAACAGTATTCTTAACTTCAAATCTTCACTTCTTCTGCAATGTCTGTACGCCTCTCTTCTTCAACTTCTTACGTCAAACAAGAGAAGCCAAAAGTAGATAGATCCCTCTGCTGATAAACAAGGGTTAGGGTTAGTACTGCAATATACATTTTTGGCAAATCGACTTAAATTGTCCATATTTATTTGGACTTTTAATCATATTGCGAGGAATCGTTACATCCATAATCATAAGCATTGGGATATTGTATTTGAAGAGTTGACATAACGTTTATAAATAAAATTAATAATCTTTCATACTTCAACTTTTACAGACAGATTTTGTCCCTTGAAGTTCTTGATTCTGCTCCTTTGGTAATATATGCAGTTCTTATTAACTTATTCATCTACAACATAAAACTGACCTGCTATAAGGCAAACATCCTCTCTCACTTCTCTGGAGGGTTCATGAACCCAATTACACCCAATAAGCAGACCTAGTCATACAGAATTGAATCTAATTTACAGACAATTAATGGCCATCATGTGGCAGGAGCTGTCTGTTAACACCAGAGCAACTGTTACCCTGACGACAGTACAGAAACAGGAAGTCTGGAAATTGCTATAACACCATTCATTAGTGATTTTCTTCTTATGCCTCCTTAGATTAAGAAAATCAATTTTTTCAATGACCTCATCAGGACAATATCATTACCTGAAAAAAGCTTTCTAATGTAGGGTTCAAAAGTACAGTACTGTATAATGTGTACTTCTTGAGGTGTACATTTTGGAAATAAGTGTCTTATTGAATAGCAATCCCAATGATGTCGTTTTTTTTTTACTAACCCAGCTTCTTCACCATGCTTTGTCAGCAGAATTTATTGCCTATAGATCCACTGTACGGACAATCTATAAAGCCCTCCCCTCCTCACGCTCACGCAGCTGTTACAAACTGGGTTGCAAAGGGAGAAATTAAAGGGCCAAGCAAACAGGGATCTATAAACATATTATGTCCTGTTGTTAATGGATATGTCATCAGCAGAATTCTCACAGCTCTATTGAGCGATGAGCCAATTTTCCTTGACTCTCTCCGAACCACTCGCATGTAAAATGGCTGGAAATTCTCTGGATTAAGTGTGTACAGTACAGTAGGACCAAAAAAACAAAACGACCAAATTTTCCAACCAATTAAATTTAAAAGCCTCTTCTCCCGGTTCAGAATGGGCCATAATAAAAAAAAATAGTAGAAGTGGAGAGGTTCTCTTGGAGGGTGAATAATGTCACATAAACATTTACAGTGTGCGGCCAGTCCCTGCTGGTCGCTGGCCTTCTCTGCCCTCCCATAATCAGCCCCTCCTGTCTATTGAGTTATCATAAAGTGTGTGTGTGTGTGCATGTGTGTGTGTGAATCTCTGAGGCCTGCTTCAGTGTTGATTGAGCGTGACACTGACCGTCTCTCCTCCTGAGGCAACAGCAGCATCGCACAGTCACGGTCAAGTCTGTGGTTTACTGAACGCAGAGAGAGACAAAGCTTAACCTCTGATATCAACAGAAGCTTTCCTTTAAACGTGTGATATTTTTTTATTATTTGAAGTAAGCAGCAGGAGGGGCACAACAAATTCAAGTTTTTTAAGTGTGACATTAATGTCAGAGTTGTTATCAGAGTGCTGTTTTGCCTGATAGTATTGGTTGGTTGGACGGACAGTTAGATCAACAGTTAAATTCACTAAATTTATATTTCACCAGCGTGTAATAAAAGTCAGGGTTGAATGTTTTTTGCACAGAGCTTCTCTTTATTAGATTAAAAAGTTATCCCATCAGAACCAACAAAAAGTGTGTAATTTCAAATGTACCTTCTAGATGTTCACATTTTAAGGTCAGAGGCTCTGCAGCTTTACTTTTAAACTATTCTGACTGTTGAGTCCCAGCTACGGACTGTTTATCCCAAGGTGATTCATTTCTTAGATTTGCATATCCTTAGTGGATAAAAACATTAATACAGTACATTAACATTTTCTTATGACTATTCCCTGTAAATATAGTTCATACTTGCTGCATGATTGGTTTGAAACCCGGCTGATATTATATCATCAAGTTATCACCAAAAAAGAAATAGCAGGAAATAGATTTATTGAGGCTAACAGTCCACCTGAGTACAATGTTTAAATGTCCAGAAAAGACAAAAGATATTAAGAAAACCCCAGAGGTTACAAGAACAGGTCTCTGTAGTCATTATATTTCATTTCCATCACCTATCATGAAACACCTGAAGGGATTGTTTGACTGTTTGATGGAGTTCTTGTTGAATTTTCTTGATACCATTAAGCTTTCTCATTTGATAATATTTCTAAAAAATACTTCAATTGAGCCATGGTTGTGTGCTTTCCAGTTACCTGAGACCAAATATCAAGAGGCCTTCAACATTCATTTTCTTGAACCACTTCTTGGTTACATGTAGGTAGGACTGCACAGAATTTTAAGAATCAGACATTTAAAATAAGTCTACATCGTCGTCCATACGTCCTTTAAGTCCAGCATAGTGTAAGTGAAACATATTCTCATAATGCCACTAAACTAGATGACAAATAACTGCCACTCATTTGCCAACGACTGCATGATGGTGAAATGAACGACATGGGTTAAGGCCAGGTTGAAAAGCAAACAAAGCAGCATCTGTGTTTCAAGAAATAAACAGATTAGGAAGTCAAAACACTAATAGCAAGTAGTTATCTGACAATAACTGTAAAAATAAAATGTAATGGTCGTGGCAGCTCTTAACACTTGCTAATAAGCTATAAACACAACACTGAGGCTAGAAGCAATGTCATTAATTTTGTAGGTATTTGGTCATAAAGGAAATTGTTTTTTCAAATTAAAATCTAGACCTGAAGATGGCCCCGGGGGAAATGCTACTAGAAATTATTCAGAGGGGGATAAGTATGTGAGCACAAAAATAGCTATTCAGACGTTCTCGTTTTTCTGGGCATCAACAACGTTACCCTCCTCATGTTGCTAGAGGAAGAGTCAAGGATTGCCAAAGTGTGCAAGGATCATCCACCTGAGGCCATAACATCAACATCAGCAACATTTGAGCAATTAAATGTGCAACATTTAATGGCAATCCAACCAACAGGTAAGATCCTTCGGTCTTGACCAAGGTGGCCAACTCTGGCTGAGCCTTGAGCTTACAACACTTAAATTCAAGGAAAATGTCTATGTCCTTTGTCTATAATGTGGACATTGTCTTTCTGTTTTTCTCTTCATTTAAACTATCTCTCTAGCATCTACTCCACCTAAATCTCTAACACTCCACCTAAATCTCTAACACTAACTGCTATACGCCTCCCAGATCTCGTCTTTATTATTTTACTCACACTGAAGGGGAGAAAGCAGCCATATCCACTGTAATGGAGTGACCCACACACCTACATGTCTACACAGAAAGAAGAGCATCATGGGAGATTGAAAATGATGGAATGATGAGCGGCAACAAGGCACGCGAGGCTGCAGGTGCAGTGTTAACACTCGAGCCTAATTGACAGGTGTCATGAGGCCTTTTTGGAATTCATTGCAGACATTAACCCAGTGACCCTGTCCACTACTAGAGAGACACTTGTTGCAAGTTGGCATGGCAACCGTTTTTGTTCTGTGCTTTGCTGTGATGACAATATATATTTAAATCCAGATTGGATGCTCCATAACTTCTGGTTTTCTTTTTGAATCATTGTTTTTATTCATTTTAAACTTAACAATCGAGTGACTGAGTCAATTACAGAGTACAAATATACAACCACCTCAATGCCCCCCATCCCCCACTGGTGGCATCCTGATATCAGTGTTAGAATGAGAAAGCTGCTGAGAGTATCACTGTTCCCATCTCATTCTCTGACATTCTGTCAGAGCATTTAAAATGCCTGAGACGAAAGCAGTTTTATAAGAAAGAAGAACAAAGAGAGTGTTAGATAGAAACATCCAGATAAATCTGACAGATCTGAAATTATCAGAGGACGCGTGGGAGTAGTTGACAGCAGCAGTGTGATCTGAGTGACTTATAGGTGTGTAATTGTCATGGACATTTCAATTTAACAGAAAGAGGTAGACTGTGTACCCTGACTCTTGCTGTATTCTCTGTTAACATCCCACACAGAGAAATCAAACCTGGACTCTCTCTTTCTGCCAACAGATGGCCCTGGACTCTCAGAATGAGAGAGGAGGGCCATGGGGGTCTCTAAGGATTCAAAGCATCAATGCATCCTCTTAGGGGATTACATATGATGTGTTTTACTTAAATTAAGTCACTCAGATTCTTTTGGTTAATTGACAGAGATAGTTGTTGTCGTGCATGCTGAAAGGGACACTACCTCTGCCTTACATGTTTTAGTTAAGTAAGTGAGAATATTTACTCAAGAACTGTGGTTTAAGACACATCAGCTACATGTACCTTTCATTAACATCATTATACTAGTTTATAACTCTACTGCACTACAGTTCAGCAGCTTACTATGCTGCATTATAATAGCATAAGCGCTCATTACTTTGATGTTGTTGTTGCATACAAAACATAGAATGTCCTTCTTCCGTCATGTCCTGCCCACACGGGTTTAGTGACTTGCATATCCAATGAGAAGTGCTCATGTCTGACTGAAGTTAGGTATACTTTAATTTACCTGAAGTCAACATTTACATATAAAAAAGATTAATATTTGAATGGTCATCATTGCCATTGACTAATTAGTGATCCTATTTGTGTTGTTACATTGATTAAAAAAAAACTTTTCATATATTTCGAGTTGACCATTTTGTATTGAGTATTAAGTTTCTGAGATTTTAAGGAATGGCTTTTTACTTTAACAGCAAGAGGACCACACAGGATAACCACTGGGGGGCTCACAGGCCAATACCTTTTTTAATTAATGGCTTCAAGAAACTCCTTCATTGACAGAATAATATTAAAATATTTCAATTATAATGGAATAAACATGTTGTGCATTCCTTTCCTTTTCACTTCTATTACACATAAACTATAAACGTATTGGTTAATTGTTTCTTCCAAATTAAAAAGCTCTCAGTAGAAAATATGTGAAAGAATGCATAACCCTGTTCCCAGTAGGTAATTGAGCTATCTCAATATTAATCATACTTTATAATGTACACACACACACACACACACACACACCTAGACTTCTCTATTGGTCCTCTGTCTAAGCTTTTTTACGAGAAAATGTTAGTTGTAATTTTCCATGTCACAAAAATCCTATTACACCAGGGCCTTTCTCTAAATACAGAATTACACATTGCTTCAGTCTTTCCTGCCAAGCTTTTATTTGTCCACTTTTTTTTATTACAATTTTTCGTCTTTCTTTTTTTTTTTGCAGTGTCTGAAGTAGTTCAGGATGTGTGCCATCTACATATTGTCCACTAGGGGGCACACGAGTGGAGCTAAAGATAACGAGCACAGCAGAGGTGCTGTATGCGTTTCCTTTAATCAACAGTTCTTAATGAATTGATTCTAACATACTGTGATGAATCATTTTAAACCCAGCTGAGTGGCTTTTCATTAAGGACGTTTTAATAAAGCTCTAGCCTCCCAGTGTTAGTCCTGCTGAGGGTGCACTATATACTGTAAGTGATGCTTTCACAATAAAACAGTAGCAAGGATTCAAGTAATTCATGTGACAGCCCCACAGCTGTAATTGTACAGCAGCTGTGTTTATTCATACTGTAGTTTTCTGCTCAGAACTGCAGGGTGGCAGTACAAAATGGAAGCAGTTCAGAAATGAGAACTGACCAAAAGAAATCATAAAGACTGTAGGATGATGTATGGATGTGTCATAATCCTAGCCGGAGGGTTTGCGTTACCGTGTTTACCTGGACAGTGTTTGTCAGTAAAAGTCACTGGGTCAGATAATTGAGTAAAAAGAGACAGATGGTGGCAGCATTTACTGCTGATTACATGGAGGTCATAAAGTGCTGCTCAGTAGCTGGGGGTTTCAGGTCCAAAACCATTAAACTGCCAGAGCCTGAATCTTAGAGAGATGCAGCTGCACGGGCAAAGAGTGGAGTTTATTTTTATTTTTTTTTATTTTTTACAGTGGGCCAGGACCATAGACTCCGGTACCAGAGTGCAGGCACACAACCTGTTTATGTTCCGTCTGTATCAGTGCATATGGTGCTTTTTGCAACTTTCCCATCTCTAGATCAAGTATTGCAGGATCTCGAGGTCGCCTTCTTACAAAAAGATCTCAACATTAGCTCCTCCTTGCATCATAGGAGCTGGCAAAATGTAGCAAGAGACGTCGCTGCTGTCACTCACGCTAAATAAAAAATTCCATCGCAGAGGCCTCTAGGCTACAGAGAAATTGCAAAGAGTAGCTGTATGTGCACAATGCAGGGAATATAAATAGTATATGCTGATGTAGGGCCATGCGCAATGAAATGACACGAGGACACAAGCCCTGCAACCCGCTGGACAATGCAAAATGTGTTGTTCTAACAAACGCTTTTTGAAAAGTTGTAAGATTTATGAGCTTATTGTAAACATCCAAATGGTCAGACTCTGCAAAAGCTGGAGCTCCCAAGATGTTCAGGATAAAACGAAAAGCCACGTTTGATTAAATCCCACTGATTCATTTGATTCTTTGTTAGATTTTTATTTACTCTGAAATTTTCCCCAGATCAGGAAGTACACCTGGTAGAACAGTGTAAATATAGATTACACAAAGCATTAGCACTAATTGAATATCCTGAGGTTCACTGCACTGGTTGACCTGCTGGTGTTAGATTTATATCTGTGGGTACTGTTCACTGTTTTCTCCTGCTCGGCATGCTGTCGCAGGTTCTGCTCTCCATCCATTCACATTAGTCTGCTGTATCTGCTTTCAGCTGAACACGTCCTGCTGAGAGTGTTTACTGATCAACCTGATGTATTTGTCCACCAACTCTGCCAGACAGACGATCAATATTCCAATTACAGGTAGATTTCCATTCTTGTACGGTAGAATCGTGAAGTTCAGTCAATGTCTGTGTCACAATGCCAGCTCATGTATTCCAGCAGCGTGAAACAGTTACAGTGAGACAATAGTCCATCTTTTGAGCTACATTAAATTCTAAATATCAGACTGCTTTTAAAAGCTGTACTCAGTGTAGCACTTATTTTTAGAACTTCGTTTTAACTTTTTAACTTTATTTTTATTTAGAAAAGGCAACATTGTAAAATATGCACCATGAATATTTTAACATCATGTATTTTTCCTGTATTTTATATGCATGCCTCAGTGTGTCACCACCCAGTCCTGAAAGAAATCTTGGAGTCAGTAAAGTCACTGAAAATCTAGAATAATCCTTGTACACACATACAGTACATTCACCACACCCACAAGTACACGATTGACATACACTGTGCGTACACTGTTTCAGCTGTTAGTACTCTTCAACATGTGTCAGCTTAAAAGGAAAACTACCCAGTGCAGACTTCTTGCTTGTCAGAATGGATGGACTACATTTAACCTGTAAAGAATTGTACATTTCATTGTCCAATTTCATTTGTGCCCAGTGGCTATCACTTGGACTTTATGAAATTTGAGTATTTTTCTTGCAGGTTTTCTGTCTAAAAATGAAGAAAAGAAAGGGGGTGTGGCTGTGGCTCAGTCGGTAGAATCAGTTGTTTCAACCGGAAGGTCGGGGGAGTTCAATCCCCAGCTCCTGCAGTAACGTGTCCGATGTGCCCTTGGGCAAGACACTTAACACCAAGTTGCTCCTGCTGCTTGGTCGGGAATGTGTATGAATGGGATTAGTTACTTCTGATGTTCACTTTACACAGCAGCCTCTGCCATCAGTGTGTGAGTGGGTAGGTGTGACCTGCGGTGTAAAAGCGCTTTGTGTAGTCAGCAGACTAGAAAAGCACGATACAAGCTCACCTCCATTTACCATTTACATACCAATGAGAACTTCGCTTTCACTGTCAACATTTTATACATGTTTTCTTACACATGCCCACCCTGCTTTTTTTTTAAAGATGTAACTATGTAATGAACCTGTAATGTTCTGTTCATGAGGGAGAAGGGAATATGAACGATTGTTGGAGTTATATGAAGTCCTTCCACCTTGGGGTTATACATTCAGTGCATATTTTTAGGATTTTCATAACAGTATTAAAAGACAGTATAGAATGAGCTGAAAATAGCTGTTTGCAAATGACTCATAGTGACAGATATTTTTCTATGACCTCCTTAACATAACCATCATGATGATTCCTTAAATGCATATCACTTCACTGCCACATTTTGCCTCCTCGTGTGATAAACACATATTGAAATGGTTACGCTTCTGCTCGGGTGGGATTCATGTTGCATGGTAGTTGTCAAATGTTGTTAACATGGAGACAACAAGCCGCCTCCTCTCAGCTGATGTGTGTCTGTTCAGCTCGACTGGCCTGTAATGAGGAGACGAGGATACCCACTCTTTTTCAATTAGGACTGCAACACTGAGAGTCAGCCTGTGGCCCTCTCCAGCTCAATCACATCAGCAGCTTTGCCAGCGTTCTCACTGCATCCTTACTCAACAGTATTGACACCATGGTAAAGTGAACACAGTTACCTTTCTGTGTATCTGTGGAGGTGAAAACAGCCCTTATATCAGCATAATCAAGTTCAACGTCTGCTCCTTATACTCTTAGTCCAAAAAGAGTGCTGCTCATAGTTCCCTGAGTTTACAGTAACCTGCCGGTGCAAGTTTAATGCTTTTTGATCCTGTGCCCACTTGCATTCACAACCATTTAAATTCCATCTTGCTTAGCTAGGTGCATGAGAAACTTAGTGAGACTGACTCTGCCCATTAGCTTTGTGTTACCCCATTCATACCCTCCAGCTACCACGCTTGTCTTGTGTCCAAAAGGAGCGAGGAGAAGAGTGCCGCTTCAAAATCAGTCAGGACCATTCAGGATCCTCTTGATCATCTTTGGATCGAATGCCGAGGTCCTGTCTCTTCTTCTTCTCCCTCTCTCTCCCTCTCCGAGCGCAGATCGACCACACATTAATGTTGATTAGCCGGGTGTAAAGGGAAGTGAGCAAACATCCAGAGGAGGCATTCCTTGTGAATAAATATTTGTTATCCTTGTTTGCATAGGCAGGAGTGCTTCCCCTCTTTCATACAGTAAAGAGGCTCTTTATAATGAGCCTGTGTTTCCACCCGCTATCTGTTTCACTTTAAAAAATGTACAAACGCTTGTTATTTCTTTGGTATTGTGAAAAATGCTCGCACAGTATTTATTTTAATGTGTTTGTTGTGCATAACTCTAATCCATAATTCATTTCAATCATAAGTAGGGCAGTAAAACTAAAATGAATCTCACTCTCTTAAGAAATACATAATGCACAGCTCTTTGAATGTGCTAGTGCAGACAGTAATGAGGAAAAATACTGAATGAAATGTAAGTCTCATAGTAAATGACATAATACATGTGCGTCCTATATATGGGTTTATTCAATGAAGACCTAAAACATTACATTCTCTAATTTTAAGGATTCGAGAGGGACCCAGTGTGCTAAACACACAGTCTGGCGGAGCTTCTCTACATGTGCAGAGCAGGGATTGGTCGACTGCTCTGCCACTCAAACAGCAAGTACTCTCCTACTTCCTCTGTCCTCCTTTCCTGGTGCAGCCTAGGAGGAGGGAGGGGGGGGGGAATGGATCTTTTCTGTGTGAGCTGCCGGAGCTCCCTCAGCCTGCTCCTTTACCACCTGTCCTTGACTTACTGTTCCCAGACGAGACTGAGAGGAAGCAGCTCCAGCTCGCTCCTCCCTCCGGCACTTTCATCTGCAGTGTTCATGTGAGCAGCGGCGTTTTATCTTTACATCTTTTTCCCTCTGTGTGTGCCTGGCTTCCTTTTTCTACCTGTGGTGCTTCAGCGGAGTGGCGAGGAGAGGAGTGTCCGTCCTCAGCCAGTGGAGCTCTGATGGGAGGCAGTACTGGCTCGGACTGGGACTGGGGATGCTGAACGGAGGGAGGGAGGGCCTGTTTGAGCTGGGACAGCAGCTCCAGCAGCAGGGGGAGTACCAGGCCGCCCTCCACTGCTTCCTCAGCTGCCTGTTGGGACTAACCCATGTGCAGAGCTTCAACTCTCTGCCCAACTGTCTCCACCAGGTGAGCCGGACGCCACAAACAGACACACAGTCTCTCAGAACGTGTTCCTCTCTCCTTTTCTTTGTCTTACACACACACATGCGTCCACAAATCTGCTTTAATGTGTATTTACACAGCTTTATATACACATTTACGCCACTTCTTTTTAGAGGATCATAAATTAAATGTTAGAACGGCACACATGACTAGTTCAACCTTGATATCAGCAACACCAATGTCAGCTCTAAGAGCACACTCCATCATGTTTTCACTGTGTTGACACTGTAAGACCATTTCAGCAGGGCTAACACATGGGCACGCTGCTAAATGAGACATTGGAAGCAACACTGTTGTACACTAACAGTGTTAATAGACCGATCACATAGCTAAAAATACTGGAGGATGTGATTTACATCCCTCCCATTGTGTGTGGGCTATGTTTTGCTTTTTTTGAGGTCACAGGTATTATGTTATGACACTTTGTAGCCCGACCAGAGATTTAGCAGATTACACTAGGGTAGTTTATAAGGCTCTGCTACAAAGGCAAGGCTTCAGTTTGATTCTGTTTAGTAGTTAGTAATGTCAAAACATAGCTCTTACTCCAAACTTTGGAACTCATGGTATGATGCTGACCAGGCCTAATGGTGCTGCGAGACTGCAGAGCAGAAGTTTCTTGTTTTGACAGCGCATGACATCATGCATACACACAGCCGGGAACCATGATGGTTATGAATAATTTAACACTTGACCATGTGTCTTGGTTGTTTTTCTTCACTTTACAGATCGCAGAGCTCTTCATCACTGAAAAGAATTGTATCCTTTACCAAATCTGGAGAAAAGTCATGCTCTCCTCCTGACACTTTCAGCATCCAACTGAGTGTAAACAAGCAGGTTGAGAAATAAGCTCGCATTCTATTTCTGTGAGGTGATCATCTTAAAGATCGGGTGGAAGGCGATGCAATTTCCAGCACAATGGAGACTGTAGACCCATTATAGAAAGAGATAATAGAAGGGGATGTCTTTTGGTGAGTTCATAATAACATACCTGTCCCTGAACCCATCATGCATTGTGTGAAGCTCAGTCCGTGTGTCAGTCTCTTAAGAGGATTTGTAGGCTCTTATCTCTGCACAACAGAGTGGAAGAGCACTAATTAACCTGTATCTGCACCGACTAAACTGTTCATCGACACTTCACCACTTCTATCAAATATATCACCATAGGACACAGAGATAATAGAGAGGTGTTGCATTTCAGGATATATTACCTCCGTGGCTCCTCGTCTTGTCACTGAGACACTCCAACACTGGAGTTGCAAGCTCAGGTTCTACACTTCAGCAACGTTCTGCTCCGATCTGGCAAAAAAAAAAGGTACATTTGCTGATCTTCAGTTTGTAAATAGACGCAGTAGGGTCATCTTCCATGACAGACACTATATTTTGTCTTCCAGATAGGAACCAGTCAAAATATTCATCTGTTATGACGTTAACAATGACATAATGTAAGAATTAGGGCTGTGTAATAATTGCAATTTGAGCATGATGACAGTATGAGCATTCCCAATGAACACATCACAATAGTCTAAATTAATCACAATAAATAAGATAAATTATTTTATATAAACAAGACATATTTGCTCACTCACCATGTTTACATTATACCCATGTAGACAGATGCCAGGGTATAATGTCTATGCTTTCAGACCATTTTGATACACTCACATGAAGCTAATGTTAGCAATCAGCTACCCTGATATATATTTGCACCAGTTTTTGCCCAGATTAAATTATTTTTGTATTTATTCTGGATTCAGGAGGACATATTGCAAACACAGGAATCATGTTGAAACAGGAAGAACATCAGGTTGCCATAAAAGCATCGAGTCATAGTTAATATGTGCTCATTGATTTATTGCACTTCATATCCTTATTGCAGTATTGAACAATGTTATTGCACATCTCAAGTTTTCCTCATTCCATGCAGGCCCAGTAAAAGATGAAACTATTTGCTTTGATAATAATATGAATTATATGATTTTTTTCCCATGAAATCCCAGAGTTGCTTACATTGGTCATTGTAGTTCTCAAGAGCATTGCAAAGATGTTATTTTGTGCTCTCTTCCTCCAGGAAGGGGGGGTGAAGGGTCAGTGTGCTCAAACTGGGAGCGGATGTGGGAACCTCTGAGTTTTACAATATATTTTTTTTTACTACAGAAGAGTTTGTATTCCTCAGAGTCGACAAACCCCTCAATATCTGTAGGAAACCCAGCTGAATGAACATGTTGAAAGTGTCTTGATTTTGTGCTGCTGCCCTGGCTTCACTCCAGGAAATATACTGTAATTGATGCAGTTGATAGTGATAGTGGCAGTGCCATGACCAATTAAGGCTTGATGTATTGTTATCAGAGCTGGCAGTATCTAGAAGTGACCTATGGTTCACAGCCAAAAGCTCTTTTGGCTGCTGAGAGTTTACTGATTCGTTGTTCTTGGAAAGTATGTGGACACAGACATTTTGACTTTGAACTCAAATAAAGGAATGTCAGATTAAAATCAGGGCAGATCCTGTACTTACATTTTAGAGTCAATATAGGGTACAGAAAGAGTCGGCGGGAGCTTTAAAGCAAATGCTGATCAATATAGTAGTGTCAGAATTAGCCAGTGATCACATGACCTCTGTTTATAGAAGAAATCTTCCTGAGGTTATTTTAGAAGCAGAGTTATGTGGCACGTGTGATCTGGTTTCCCTTTGATGGCGCGACTGTTAATGCAAGTTCTTGTCGTGTTTTGGAGTGCAGTCCAATTACCAGTTTGTCTGAGTCTGTGTGTCTGTTCATGTGTGTGTGTTTGTGTGTAGATGGCTACACTTTCCCCGGAGAGAATAGTGTGAGGTTCCTGTTGTGGCATTGTTGTTGTCCAGCCAGGCTAAAAATAGCCGGGAGACGTAGTGCTGTGACCTTTGGTGATGGCTGTTCCCTTAATAATCCACCCTCCCAGATGATCCAACTCAGTCTCTCCTTACTCCGACTCCGACACACACACACACACACACACACACACACACACACACACACACACACACACACACACACACACACACACACACACACACACCCCCCGAGCTGTGTCAGGTATACTACATGTCTAACCATCCTGACATATATACCAAGATTTATTCTCTACAAATTGTTCAGTAATTTGAGCAAGAACAAAGTTTTTTTAATTGCTTTGTTTTCCTGACATGTTGTCATGTCATCTTTTACAGTGTTGTACATTAAACTATTCAGATGTACGCCCACCTATAGCTCCTCACCATGCCTAAAGTTGGTATGTTTTAGTAATCATCAGATGGAAACATTGAATTCTTCATCTTTGGTTTTAAAAACTATCCTCTTTGTTTGATTATGAAGCCATTGTGCCTTATTATCCTCCTGGTCATAAACATAAAGGAAGCCAGCTGTCTTTAAGATCAAAGCTTTTTTAGTTTTTTTTGAAAGTGGGAGCCACATTTCCATCTGTCCACTTATAATATACATTTTTATAAAGAATATATTCGAGCAAATTTGGAAGATAGATTGGACTTCATGTGTTTTTCCACATGAGAGACCTGATGTTAAGTGGGGCGGTCAGAGCAGTGGGGCTGTGTTTATTTTAAGCATTCTCCATCTCATTGGTCTTTAAATTCACCTGACAAGCATCAAAGGTGTCATTTAACAGTAGGACAGACTCTTAGCTGGCCGAATGCTTTTGACAAAGTGAAAAGAATCTATTTTTAGTTTGCTTTTTATAGACTCTTCCTGAAATCAAAGCTGCCATTCAAACTCTTCAAAAGATCTCTGTACAACACTGAAAAACAAACCCTGCATTAAAAAATACTGTGAGGTTTAATACTCAACATCATACAACTAGAAGTAACAAAACTTCTCAGAACATAAATCTGTACCCTTTTGAATCCAGTTCTCAAGATCAGCACTCTGCTTTGGATTATACTGGTTCTGTTTGCCTGAATGGGTCATGCCAAGAGAAGTGAATGATAACATTTTAAAAAAAAAGAGCTGAGCAGAGAGACTGTTTATAACTTCAACAACTGACTAATCCTGCTGAAACCTGAGACTGATCCTTCACCCATATAAACAGATGGGAAGGCTCTCCAGTTCATCCAGGCTGAGAAAATGTTCTACGAGGTGGCACTGATCGAGCTCACCGCTCTTCAGGGGAGCTCAGGCAAGTACTGATACTAGAAAAGATACTGTAAGCTCTTATAATAACATGTACTGTTTTTAAAGTATGAAGCCTTGGTTAAGATGTTGACTTTGATGTTTTGCCCTTGTAATTGTCTTGTTGTTATGCTAGTGTAACATACAGCCTTTTAGTAAAATCAGAAGTTGTAAACTGTTACATTTGTTAGCAGGTAAAATCCAGTGGATATGACTCAAAAACACATTTCTTTCATGGACTTTTTTTATGGAATTCAACAACTGTTCTCAATAGTACCCAGTTTTTTAATTAGAAGTACCAAAGTGTATAGCTCTTTAAAGAAAACCTTCAGGAAAAATGTACAGGAACAAGTTGGATATTATTAGCAAATACTCATCCCATTGGTGGATGGCAGGAAAGGGAAGGTTAATTTAATTTGTTGTTTAATTTGGAGGCTGTTAATAAAACACCAGATACACTAAAGCTGTTCAGTGTTTGGCAGATGGTGTTTGTAGTAGGCAGCTCTCCAAATTGGCTTGAGTGTGACCTGAATCTACATAATAAGCTGCATATAGTGTGTAGGTTAGCTCACAATATGTTTCTGTTACAACCTTAAAACAGTCTTTTTACTCATGAAGCCTGTATGAATGAAGTCATATTTCATATTTGTGTTGGATAAACCTGGTGGAGCTTTAAGCGAACGTTCACAGTGAGGCGGTTCATTCATCATATGCTGCCGCTCCAGACGTCTGCCTCTTCCTCTCTGTCTGCTGCTGAGGCAGCAGCGCAGTGTGGCATGCTGGGCACAGTGCAGGAGACGGGGGACAGACCAAGTGGAAGACAAATGGCCACACTTGGCTCATTAGGAGCTTTGTGTAGCTACAGAATACTGAAGCCCCTGATTCAGCACTCAGGCTGATTGAATGCTGGACTTCTCAAGAGGCAAAGCTGGCACAAAGTAGCAGCTTACTTCTCTCCCAAGCTTCTTTTTCCAATCTTCCCTTCTCTGTATTCTCCCACAGACACAAGCATGACAAAATGTCATTTTGTTTTCTGTAATGGAAACACCTGTTGCAATGATTTATTTGCATTGCCTGTTGTAAAGATTACAAAATAATCTAATTTCCCCTCCACTCTTGTACGTGTCATGTTTGTGAGTCTGTGTGTGTGTGAACAGTACAGTACACACTGTATGTTTGTCAGTGTGTGTGCCTCACTGTTCCAGTGGGCGTGGTGAGTGTTGTTTGACTCTCTTATCCTCTCTCTCCTGCCTTATCTCTGCTGTCGTGTCTCCAGTCCTCAGTTGGCTCCGCTCTTCTGATCGGGCTTAAAGTGCAGCAGGGCTGGTCAGGCTGATGGCCAGAAACACATAAATTTAGGGCTTTTTTTTTAACTCCTAAGATAGCCAAGGACAGTGAGCAGAGGGAGACAAATAGACAAGTAGGAGTAAAGATTGATCGCTGACTGTGATTCAATGCCCTGTGTTTGTGTAACAGGGCCTCAGGAGGAGGCCACGCTGGGCTCCGCAGGATGGACTACCCCAGAGGAGCTTTCGGAGCAGGCCTCACAGGCGCAGCACCTCGAGCGGCTGGCCCAGCTGTGCATCATGAGCAAACAGTAGGTAAAACTGTGTGCTGTTTTCGATTCTGTGGTTGTGTGATTAATGGGGTGTAACGTGTTCTATGAATGAAAGGGCTCAGAGGGCTCATCAGGAGTAGATTTACAGTTTCATAAAGTCACTTTTAGTGCTGTAATTCACCTGTTTCATTAACAGTTAAAATACTCTTTGGCTATATAGCTATACAGTATATAAGTATGTTGTTTTTGACTCTTCAACACTTGAACTGAAGTGAAAATGGAGCTGATTCAGTTGTTACAAACTAAAAACAAATCGTTTCTGTTTTTTGTTTTATTACAGAAGCAGGAGCTTAAAGCAATAAGAGGCTCATTTGTTTCTAAAGCTTAGTTTCTAACATTAAACTGTTTTAATTATGATGAATAGTTTCATCCAAATGTCTAAAATTAAACATTTTTTATAACTTGTAAAAATGTGTGAATTTTGAAATTTGAAAACCCGTCTCTCTGGAGTTTATCACACTTTCATAGTCATGCGTTATATGAAATAATTTAATAATTTTTTCACTAGATGTGAAAAATTTGAATTTTCTTTCAAAACCAAACAAATACTGCATTTGATTCATAAATGTGATGGAAATATGTCATATTCTAAATATTCTATCCTGATCAAATCCACATGCTCGTTAATACCTGTGTGGAGTTGACATGTTCTGATCTAAATAAACTCCAACTCTGTGTGTGTTTTTAGCTAGCGTTGAATTTCCCTGTAAGATGTGGAGAAAAGAGATACTGCACTCTCCTTGAATGTCACAGGAGGAACACTTTAACTGGAGCTGCTGTCTCCTGTTGCAGGGGCACTTTGTTAGGCCACAGCATGCACCCATTTTCTGTGCCTCTGTTGTCATTGTTGGGATTGGGCCATTTAACCTGATTGCCAGGGAGGGTGACAGAGGGGCAGAAGGTTTGTTTGGCTGAGGTGCTTCATTAATGCACAGAGACTACAGTTCAGTTTAGATGAGATGTTTCTGATGGTGCGTGACTGGACCTCTGTGTTTGTGGCTAAAGCACGAATAGGACTCTGCTCTTTGATCTGTTGTTGAAGACTTCCACCATTAACCTTAGCTCTGTTTTCCTTCCTTAATGACAGAAAGTTGTAATACTTCCTGCTTCTTAAGTGACGTCATAGGAAGTATTTTGGGTAGGTGAAGGACTTTTCTGTCTTTGCCTATCAGATGTCCCCTTAAAGCAGCGCAAAATGACACCTGTCCATTACTAATTGAAGTGTGGCTTTTGAACATCTGTCGCCGTAAACAGAGCTCGCTCTACATCTATAGACACACGTGAGGGTGCGAGGGTGACGACCGCCCTTGGCTTGACTTTCCGGGGCAGATATGAGTGGAACAGCTGGCAGATCCCCGATATACCTCATCACGTTCACCTAGCTTAGCACCAAACAGAAGAGCTGCAGAAAAGGGCACAAGTCAGTAAACCAACCTGAGAGCACCATACCCGCTGTAACTCACCCCTGTGGAATAGAAAGGGGCCGTGAGTGCTGGCAGCAAAAGAAGGTTTCCACTTCCTCCAGTGTCTAATCACAGCATGTGCATGTTTAAAATTCTCATGCTGCTGCGTTCCAAAACTGAAACGGATACGCTCGCCTGACAGTGAAGCATTGGGTCAAAACATTCAATTGAGATCAAGCGTTGTTTGTTGTCGGCAGAAACATCTTTGCGTTTGAATGGATGAATGCATTGAGAGATTTTTTCAGATAGTCATGCATTTTGAAGAGACCGTGCTTTTGTTTCCAGCAGGATCAAAGTGTTTGACTCCAGAGAAAATGAATGAAAGCTGAGCAGTGTTGTCATTTGACGTTGTTTTCTTTTTCTCTTAGACCTCATCTTGCTCTGGAATACAGCGGCAAGGTACGTACATGTTATCATTCTCTGCTTCCACTCTAGATTTATGAACAAATTAAACATTTTATGGCACTCTGGAGTCAACTTCATACCCCCTTCTGCCTGTTTATTAATCTTTCAGGCTACAAAAATCCACCAGAGGGCCTTTGGGAATGACCACCCCATTACAGCCAGGAGCCTGGAGCTTATGGCCACAGTCTATGCTGAGATCGGCAAGACTGAATATTCAGGTAACCGCTCAGCTGGAATCCTGAAAGATCAAACGACACAGGGACTAATGTCATCCACATTAACATACAGTTGAACAATATGTGGCGGACATCTCTGTCATAGTAGTTTTTTAATTTACTCTAACATTCAAGATGTTTAACATCCAATGACATGAAGCTGAGTAAAATAAATATGTATTTAAAAACCAAGAATAATACGACTGCCATGAAAATTCAAATATTTACAGTTTATCTTCCAACCAACCCAAAGCTCCCACAACATTCCATCCAAATGAGTATCAGGTCTATTTTTTCATCTACACTACAGTATGATATCATTTTAAGACTATGAGCATTCAGTCTACTGTTGTAGCTTTCTTCTTTAAAGAGCTCACAGATGTGGTTTAAAGAAGTTCACTCAGCTTTGTCACCCAATGAAGATGTTAAATGAATAAACACTTGCCGTCTGTTGGACACAAGAGTTTTTTAAAACAGAGCTAGAGAGAGAAGTATCCTTGTGACAGTTTGAGGGCACGCTTGTGTAGTACAGTTTGTATGCTTGGCTTGCATTATGAGGGAACAACACTCTGCCTGATTCTGAAGTCTGCATTTTTGCAAAGACTGCTGTGGTGTTCAAAGCAGAATGTAGAGAGCAGCTCTGCTGTTGAGTCAGCTCACAGAGGCAGTGGTGCAGCACATAAAGACAGGAGTGTACAGCGTATAAGCACAAAGATTTACAGCATTCCCTGTTGTTACCTCAGAATGTCTTCAGTGTTTGGTAGAATGGTCTAAACAGTGCAGGGTCAGAGGGCGGTTGTAGATTTGTTTTGTGCACTTTGTGTAACCCTCTGTGTTGTATTGTACACAGGGAAATCCTCTTTCACCTACAGGGAGACTCATCAACAGAGGCATGTTTGAATGTTTGCAGCTTGTGTCCCTTAGATACTGAACACTGTGAACTGGGTCAGTCCCCCTCTGTCAGCCAACAAACCCCTCACGTGTATTCGTAGGTAGAACTGGAGAATCTGATCCGTCGTCTGTTGTGAAGCAGGATATGTGGACACTGTGAGCAACTACTGAGGAATTTCCTATAAATTATTTGTTTTTTTAATTCTTATAAAGTAATTTGTATAAATCTAAGAATAACTCAGGTTTTAGATGTGATCATCCTATTAAATAATATAAACATTAACGGTGTACAAAATGAACAATTATTTAAAAAATAATAAGGATTACTTTCATTTTCTTACATGTAAAAATATATGGGGATAAAGTAAAATCTCAAAGATCTTCTCAGCTCTTTAAACATTTTTTTAAACACATTCCTCAATGAAACAAAAAAATTCAAAGCCCCTCTTTGTATTAACCTCTACCTCTAAATATAAGAAACTGTCTCTGCACATGCTTGTTCCATTATTTTTTCCATTCAATAGAAAAATTATCCTTTTGTTAAGGATGTGTATTTCTTTATATATATTTTTTACATTTTTACATCCCTTAAAGAGAGAGTGTAGTCTTAATGGCTGGGTGTATTCTTGGCCTCTTTATAACGGAAGATAAAAATAATTGTTTTATTCCACTGACCTCAATCTTCTTTAAGGAGCATACTTACCGAACATCCACAAAAACAAGTCTGCTAAAAAAGAGGCTAACCAACCATTGTAAAAGAAAAGATCTGCCAGTTTAATAGAGCTCCACAAGTATGTCCATTAAACACGGTTATCTTGCTGTTTATATCACAAAGGGCACAGTATTGATATCTGCCTGCCCTCCTGCCTGCATGTCTGCCTCTCTCTCTCTTTCAATCAGTTGTTCTCAATATTAGCAATTCAAGTTCTAAATGACCTATACGAGTGATGGATTGATCTTTATCAATTGATTGACTCACTGGTTAGTCAGCTCACAGACGAATTCATCAGCCAGAGTTGATAAATAAAGCTTGTACAGTTTTCAAAGGAGTGATAGGATTATTTCATTCAATACAAATGAGGGAAGAACCAGATATGGGATTATCATTTCCAAATATTTGTTGAGCTTTTTCTTTAGGTACCGGGCCCTCATTCGTCAACTGTGCTTAGAAAATGTATTATATTCTATCTGATGAATAGATAAACAATGTGCTTAAGTACAAAAATTTCCCACATGTTCTTAACCAGCAGGCTTGTGCATGTTCGGACACATTTGCATCCAGAACGCCTCCAATAAACCAGGTTTGGTAACGACACACCCTTTAAAAACCAAGAGAATATTTCTACCACCCTCGGAATAATGACAAAGAGAGCAGAGACATGGAGCTAGCAACTGAAGTGGAAGTAGGAAGAGTTTGATCAAAAACAGTCAAAAAAGTTTTGTAACTCTCGCACTAAGAGAACCAGATCAATTATTTGTTTGTTCACTTATTCAGTTACCGGTACTAACAACTACAAAAACATGCTGCAGAGGTGCCACATGCTGTAAATTATGTTGGGTCAGAGGAGAAAACACTTTTAGAAATCAAGAAGAAGAGGTTGGATATTTAGCTCAGTGCAACAAAAGAAAAAAAGCATCATGGCGCATATACCTTGTAATTTTCATCTTATGACATCCCCACTTTCAGCATTATCAGCAACACAGCTCTCTCTGGGATTAATAATCAAGCTGTGACACTCTCCCAACAGGACAAGCTGGACAAAACAGATCAGAACGTTCTGTTAAAACACACTCCCTGTTCAAATAAGGCCAAATTAAACATGGCACAACATTTCAAATGCCTTTCAAAGCTGTCTTTTTAGAGTTTTGAAACCAATTAGGCAACATGTATGTTTCAAACTAGACACAATTACAAATTGAGTTGGTTTTTTGGGGAGTTTTTTGGGTAATTTTTGCCTATATTAGAAAGGACAGCTGACGAGAGACAGGAACTGTTGGGAGGAGAGAGTGGGGGATGACATGCAGACAAGGGCCATAGATGGATTCCTAACTACGGCCGCTGCGATGGGGACGATAGCCTCTGTACATGGAGTGGGATAATTATATTATCAGAACACGCATGGATTTTGTGATTGATGAATACGTGCTTTGATACTCGTAATGTTTTTTATTTATACTTTAAATGTTCTACTACTAGATTCTGTGGTTAAACATGGTTATATATTTACACACCTTCCTAAGTAAAAGTACAAGTTGATAAATACCACATTATGCGAGGGAATGTTATACACACTCATTATGTCTACATCCATGTGTACGCACAGTTGATAAATGAGGGCCCTGGAATTGCAAAGTTTTGAGTGGAAACATTGAAACATATCTGAGTATGATGTGAATAACAATCCTTAGGTCAGTGTTTGTTACTTCGACCTATTAAGCTGTTGTCTTCCCCGGCACTGATAGAGTTAACAGAAAAGTCTTCTATTTACCTTTATTTGCATGTTTCACTTTGTGTGTTTAACCTCACCTCATTGGCTGTCTTCAGAGTAGACTGCAGGGACTGGTGTGAAGCAGCACTCGATCACTACTCATGCATGATCATGGTTCTCTCTCTAGACTCCCTGGGTCAGTGTGTGTCTGCACTGTCCAAACGCTTCGCTGCAGCAGAGTCCATCAGAGACACCGTCAACAGTCTTCCTCATTCCCACCGGGAGAAAAACTCAGAGGTCCGCCACAGAAAGGACAGCCACCACCAACAGGAGGACACGCCGAAGCCCAAGGTAGAGTGGAAAACACCTGAAGGCATCTTAAGCAGTGTTATATCAGCAGTTCATTTGTAGAAGATCTTTGCTTTCCAGCTGTTTGTTTGAGCTTTAAACGGTAAAAGTATATCCATATACTTGTATTTTTAGCAGATAACTAATGGCAGAGTCCCCACCTCCATCCTAAAGAGGCCAAGTCCAAACTACGGTTCCGACACAGAGCCCAACCATCGACGGAAAGGCGAACGGAGAGTTCGATTCAGGGAGCCAGAGACCACAGTGCATGGTGAGAAAACAAGTCGAGCCTGGTGGTCAGATCTGTTTGTAGAACTAGAGAGAACATGCTGCCCTCTGCTGCTTTAACTCCTTGACCAGACTGCTCCAGTGACTTTATATAACACACATCTTCTGCAGCTTGATTGCTCTTTGTGCACAGAAGCAAAACAAATAAATGCATTCAGTAGGAATGTGAGTTATTTGGCTATGTTTACAATTTTTCTCAAAATGTGTGACATCCCACTTTTTGTTAAGGCCTTTAACCCATATGTTACACCAGTGTATTCCTAGCACTTGGCAGTATAGAGAAACAACAAAATGCATTAAGACATTCTGATATTACATCGTAAACCATTGTCCTCTGGGGGTTCTGTACTATTAAAAGAAAAAGTATTGCCAAGAGACTTCCGAACAGAGCAAGTGATTTACTCTGGGTAATTAATTATGCATGCAAATGAGGCTCCATGGAGTCTGTTCCAGAGAGATAGTGGGGTCCATGAGGGCACAGCAGCTGGTTTGTAGCTGCTGTACATCACAGAGGCTGACTGACTCTCCTCCTCTCTGTTGGCTTCACAGACATTCCTTACTGTGACTGTTTAGTTGGTAAGTCTGTCTGAAAAAAACAACACAATTTGAATGTGCACGAGAATGTGATAGCCACACTAAACCACAGAGTTTGTTAGATGTTACTATGTGTGGCAAAAGCCTGTAAACAGGAATTAAGGTTTGTAATCAATAAAATATGAAAATTCACCAACACCCAAAAGGCGATTTTAAAGTTACACTGCTCTATTCCAGTCTGCTTATAAATGTTGAAATTCTGACAAATGGACATTATCTTCTCCTTGATTGACCACCAACAGAAAAGAAAATGTAACGCTAGTGAAAATCTAGAGGGACATTGGGCCCTATTTCAAGGTAAAAGATCACATTTGATTTCTTATAAGGTACTGACAGCCAAGTTATAACAGCTAACGTAAATGTATAAACAATTCCATGCTGATATTTCTGTAGCTAGCTAGTGTGACTTTTAGCTTGTAATTATAACATTTCCTAATCTCTTTAAGTTAGCCTTTTAAATAGAAAGTGGTTGAAGTCGTTGGATGCTGACATTTGTTGATGTCTCATGGTAGCTCATGAGTTATCAAATACTTTATCTTTGAAATATGGATAGATTTCCCTCCAACTTTTCTGTGGAGCCTAACTTGTGACTCATTCTGTACATCAGCTAAGCCATAGCAGCTAACTTTAGCGTTTAGCAAGTTCATATTGAACATTCACCTTAGCTAGCAACCTCAACGTTATCAAGGAATTCACACATCACACTATCAAACAGACACATGTTAGCTATGAAGTGGTTGAACGCTAATGTTAGCTGTTGTCTGATAGAAGCTAATATATTTGTTCAACCTGTAATAAAACCAAATGCCTCATAAGATTTCAAATGTGAATTTTAGCTTTTGTCTGATGGTATTCATTAAACCATTGCATGTTCTTTAATTTAAAAGATGACCCCTGATTATTTTTACTAAAATAGTCTTTCCACTTGGTGGTCAATAGAAGGAGTGAAATGCTAAAGTTTTGTAATTCTTCTTGTTTGTACAATTTAAAACACCTGGAGCACAGCAGAAACACTGATTAACATAACTTCATTTTCCCAACCTACGTTTGTTTGTTGTCAGAAAATGGCCACTTCAGTCTTTTTGTCACTGTCACCCCACTGTCACGTTTAAGCAATATTTTAAAAACACAGAAACACGACTTGTTTGACTTGACACTGTTTATGTAATCCTCCTTGAAATAATCCTTTTGAGCTCTTGGTTTAAGATGAAAAACAGAGAGGCCTGTGTGCAAATTAAAATTCAAATGTTCATTTACAAACCAAAGATGTGTAAAAACTGGATGTTTGTTTGCAGCCTATGACACGACGCCCTCTCGCCCCCACCTCGCTCTCTTCACCTGCCTCTTCCTGCTGATGTCATTCCTGGGCGTGGCCATGTACTGCACAGGTCGGCGGCGCCCGCAGCGTGTGTGCGAGGAGCTGGAGGCCACTTTGGCCGTCTACCTGCTGCACATGAAACAGCTGCTGTGGGGCTGCTGGATATGGCTTACCATGCAGTGACTGAGACTGACCACAGGGGGAGACATCGAGCCTCCTGTGTTCTTTTTTTTAACCCCCTCTTTTTTCCTATCTTTGAAAGAGCCCAGGCCTGCAAACACCTCAGCCATTTGTCTCGGCTCTGTTCTCTGTCGGTGGTGTTAAACTACTTTGACAGATAAAAAAGGGAGAAATGTTTAATCCTGGAAATATGTAGCTTCCATGTTTGTATGTATATATGTACTAAGGTGGTGGGAATGCTACTTCTTATTTAAGTTGTAATGAATTTGCACATGTTGATGCTCACATATATTGTCACTTGAGCACCACAAAACATTTAATTTTTCAGTTCATGTCACAAACTGTTGAATGTGAATGAATGTTTCCATGGAATGCAAATATTTATTTTGTTACAGTTCAAGATTTATGTATATCAGAGATGACACAGAACTGAATGTGTACATACTGCTCAATGTATTAAGGACTATCACAATATTCAGCCTTGAAATTGCACATACATGAATGTAGAGATGTTTGGAACCAGCTTTGATTGGCAGAGCGCACATTCAAGCAGAGGAGGGTTGGACTCAGAAATGTGCAAACTGTTTGATGATCCTTGAGAAAGGAATCACAGGGCTGCTTCACTTCACAGCAACACCAGGTCGAATGAATCACAGATTTAAAAAAACAAACACCTCTTTCTTTAAAGACTGTCTTCAGCTGATTACTGGCTCCCCCGAGGAGGAAACCTACAGCACAATGTAATAAATTCTCTCTTTCTATTTATCATCAAAGAGAATATACTCAAAGTGAATGAATGCTTATACTTTTGACAGTGTTTCTCTTTTTACCTGCTTGAATCCCACGTAATAACCTTTGTCCTAAATGTTATTTATTCTTATATACTGTGTATCTGCATCTAAGCCAATATCCAACTTAAGATTCATTAGATTTTTTTGAACTTTTTTTTACTGCTTATATTTCTATTTTAAGAGACTAATATTCAGGTTTTTATTGTGATGTCAAATGCGCATTAAGCTTTCACTTGTAGTCATTCATTACTGCTTATATGAAGCCAAACAGAAATCAAAAATGGTATATTAATATATGAGTCCCTTTATCAAGTGAAGCAGATACATTGAAAACAGCAAACTACCACTCAAATGGATTCTAGGAGTCGAAGGGCACGGTGATGCACATCTCACAGACCTCTCATTTTGAGCAATAACACACATCGCATAGTTTCCAGTAAAACATTGTTCTTTATGTAACAGGTTTCAGGGAACTCAATGGTTTTCACATTTAAATGTCAAAGCAATATGAGGCTGACAGCGCCTGTATCGAAGAAAGAATCACAGTCGACTCTGTACTGTCAAACTAAATTGTCATTAGCAATAAAACAATGCCCAGTGTATATGCACATTTAGCTTAGAAGCTGCATCTCACTGCTGTCCAAACATTTATGGTCACTTTGAAAGAAGTGCCTTTATGGAGGGTTTTCTTAGTTCTTACCGTTTTATGATTTCAGTTGTTTTGAATAAAACTGTCGTTGCCTATCAAAGTCAAGCACATGGCTTGCTTTCTTCCTGTTATCTTGGACAGTGAGTGAGTGTGTGTTGTGCGTGTGGAACAGGGAGAGAGATGCATGCAGGTACATTTGTGCATCTATTCACAGTAACACAGTATATTGGTTTGTAGCCTATAAAGTGTGCAGGAGAAGCCTGAGTAGCTATATGGCACAAATAGGAATTTGTCTTCAAGCTCACAAAGATTGCTAAAAGCATTTTTGGACTTGCTGCCTCATACATAAATGCTCTCAACTACAATTTGTCTTTATAATAAAATACCTTTTGTAAGTGCTGATAAAAGTGAATACACTGCAAAGGCTCGAGTGTGTTTGCTTTGCTGCAGCATGCAAGGAATTATGACTTCATCAAGATGCAGAGTGCATCCTACAAGAGAGGAGCCTATGCATTTATCAGTGTAGAAAACAAAAAGGACAACCTTTTACATCTAAGAACCACCACCTTATTAATTTGCCATGCATTAGGTCCATGCAGAAGTATCACAAAGACAACATGATCCATCGACCAATCAGTCCGAACCACTAATACTGCGTAATTCAAATGAAATTCAAGTGCCAAGAAAAACTTCCATTAAATGGGTAAAACACTTTCAGAGATGAGCGATGCCTTGAAGAGGAATAAATAATCTCAATTAAGCAGGTTTCTTCAAGGATTAACATCCATTAAGATATATATTTTATAAGGGGAAATCAATTACCTTTAGAGAACAAAGCTAAACCCTCTGTTTGATCAATCCATGATCAATGGAAGCAAAAGCCAATTCTGATTGTCTACACAGGCAAACACTGGTGTTTCTCACGGCAGGCAGAGGACTGGACGGTTGAGTGTGAGTGACTGGGTGTGTGTTTGTGCTTCAGCTTGTTTCTAAATCAGGCCAGTCTTGAGGTCAGAGTTGCGACGTGAGGAGCGACCTAGCAGCAGCTCCTTCTCATGGATCAGGCTGTCCAGCAGGTCCTCTTGTCTGTAGTTGTGGTAGACCTTCAAGAAGGCCATGACTGCGATCCCGAGCCAGGTGAGCCAGGCCGCCCACAGGCCAAACTGCAGGGTGGAGGGTCATTCATATGAATACAGCAGAGAGTTTGGATTCTGTTAAACAGTCTGGATGATATTAAAAAAAAAATGAAAAAGTCTCACCTGTGCTATAGCGAACTGGTCATAGAAAGCTGAGTTGTTCAGTCCCAGTTCTAGATCAGTGTCCTGCAGGTCCTCACAGCTAAACAGAGATAGACTGTTATTTAGGAGAACCACTAAGTTGTTTTATGTCAACAACTGTGCTGCTTTCTCACCTGCTTGGCATGCTCCCACCCTCAGTGACGGAGTCGCACCACATGTTGAACCCCACACTGACGATTGTGCTGGACAGGAAGACTATGAACACCACCAAGGAGCTGATCAGCAGGTTGAGGAAAGCGTTGAAGATGGAGCTGCAGGTACAACAGACACAGAATAAGTAACATCCTGAAATGTTGCTATTTTTTCATATAAAATAATTTCTTGTCTAGACTCAAAAATGAAACAGGTTGGACAGAGTGTATGGGAGCCAGTATAGTTGTAAGTGTGTTTCCTCCATTATATCATGGAGGACGACGGTGAATCGCTGTTTTTGCACACTCATTATTGTCATTCATCTTCACAGGCAATAGCCTATAACCTAACATGTACACTTCATGTTTCTGCCTGAACAGAGCACGTTAAAGGGCGTGGGGGGTGCAAAGATAAATCACATATAGGCTACATTGTGCAGTGAAGCCTGGGTGGTTTAGCCAACCATACTAAGCTTATTGAGGTCTTGGTATTTAATGGTGCAGATGTAAAGGGTCACTCACTCGTCGTGTCCTTTGCACAGGAAGAAGAGCAGCCTCCACGCCTGCACTGCGGACAGGATGAGGGACGCTATCCCGACAAAAGTGATGAAGCTGCAGGAGGACTCGGGTCCCCACTCCTCAACGACGAAGCGCTGCTTCGACACGGTGATGTTCTCATTTTGCCAGATGCCCCGAGTGAAGAGCAGACATTTCCCCCCGAAATCTTCCGTGTTTTCAGACAGAGGCACCACGGCGATGAAACCGAATACAAAGGCTAAAAAATAAAGGATGCACTGGGCGAAAATTAAATTATCGAGGGCCATTTTTCCGTTTCCCTCTCTTGCTCGCTGCCTGCTGGAGAAACTGCGCCTGCGCAGTGGAGGCAGTTCTGAGCGGAGGCGCAGCATCCGACGACACGCTCTGCTGCAAATTAATGAGCAGGCTGAGGCCTTCAGGGCTCTCCATCCACACTGTGGAGGTTCTCCTCTTCACTGGGGTTACCATTTCCAACAGTGTAAGTATTTAAGTGTTAATTATGACATGTTACCCCCCCTAATGTGGCTACAGCTTTGCCATTTGTTAATTCAACGTCATACTGACAGTACATCTCTATGGTGATTCAACTAAAGAATGTGCTTATCTTGGCATTTCTTTTGCTGCTCTATGCATCAATTTTTTTACCAAAAAAAAAAAATCCATCCTTATATTTTTTTGCTTAATTCGGAATCTTTTTTTTTACTACTAAGATACGATCAAATTTGCTAAAACATAACAGTACCAAAAAGAGTACTTGATAACATCCATTAGAAGGGGAATACTTAAAAAAATAAATAGTATTGTAAGGTATGAAGTATAAATAGAAGTCTGATATGTAACAGAGTAAGATGAGTATAGTAATGGCTTCATATTGCCAGTTTAGACACAGACCTGCGTTTATGCAAGCGTCAGGTAGTGACCCACACCGATAATACTACATGAAAATGAAGACAAGTGATAGTGTACATGATAGTAAAAGTGATGTGAAGGAACATTGCAAATTTTATTTTTAAATGACCATGATGAAGCTCAATATGGAGAAGTAATATTGCACATTATAATCAAGCATTGAAAACCTAGTATATACCTATTGTAATTCCCATAATCATGATAATAAACAGTATATAGCCCTGTATTGAAATGTTGTACTCTACATTAGATGAAAATAATAGCAGATGATATAGAAAGCAGTATTGCACATGATATGAAAGTTTTTCAAATTTCCACTTATAAAATACATTTCTAAATATCTACACTAACATTGACTCTGATGCTCTTGTCTGTGTGCCTGGGGTTTAAGGGTTAATTTGGCTACATTTAAACTACTGAAAAGAAGAATGTTTTCTTTGGACCAGGATTATGTAGATACAGCTCTTTGAATACATTCATTCAGTGATTTGAAAGCTATCATGCCCTTGTACACACATCCACATTTTGTACACGCATGAGGCCATGCATTCACAAATGAGAGTAATGGTTTGTTTATACATGGTGACAGTCCTTAAGGAAGGGCAGGTAGCTGTCACAGCCATCTGACATGCTTCACTGAGCCCATCTGGTGAGCCAGCCAAGGTGTCTTTCAGACTTCCTCAGCCCCCATTGAACCTCAAAGCCACCCACAGTGCCCTCCAGTGGGGGAGGCACCCACATAGTCAGACCCTTAGTAAAGCGAGATCACTGCATTTGATTTACGGCCCACAGATGCATAATGTTGCAAAGTGTCTGTATGATGAGAAAAAAAAAAACATATGGCAAAATTTAAACCCCAAACTGAGCCATTTTTTTTTAAAGGATATTGTTTAGGCATTTTTGTGTCAGAGAATATAAATTGTGCAGCCGCTTCCTGGGAAACACCTCATGAAACACAAAGACAAGTATTCATAAGAGTGCTCTCCAGATATTAGACGGCTATTTGTATCCAGCGTATAAACTGCAGCGTTTTGCATCCTCTGCCCTGCACATGATTTATGTGTCATTTTGTTGCACCACAGCGCTCTGGCATCCGTGATGTTATCAGCTCCCAGATTAGGTTGAGTTATTGTATGTTTGTTTTTTTGCGGTCTTGGTGTGGAAGTATATTATTTTTGGAATTTCAGAGCTGGTTTGCTTTTCTTGCGTCACCAGGTATTGTTACTTATGTTTAATGCTACTTGGGTTTCTGGCAGCTATTTATTCTTTGGTGTTTGATAAGTTGTGGAAATGAAAGTTTCCTGTCCTAAATCATAATGCAGTTTAGATATGTTTGTTGCTGTGAGTATTGCATGTAAAGCTTCATAGTAATATCAAGGCACATAGCAGAAATAAAGGTGACCAATCTGTTGTCTCTGGCTGGACCCCAGCTGGTATCAGAGGTGCTGCCTCACCTGCGAGGTCATAAGGAAAGACCTTTCAGATTCAAAATTGTATCGTTTCCAAAAAAGCCTGCCCCCCTTCCACTAACAGGGTTCACCTCCACACACCCAACTCCAAACCACACTTTTAAATAATACAGCATGTGTGGGCTCCTGAACTGGGCACCCAGGGGAGACCCAGAGCAGAAGTGTGTCAGGCAGAAATATGTGTTAAGTTATTCACCCCCAGAACAGAGGAAGTAAGAGAGAGACCGAGAGAGGGAGGGAGGAAGATGCTAACCCAAATGCAATCCCTGGGCTCTGTGCAAATATGGGAAGCGATGGGCAGCAGAAAGCACTGGGAGGTCATCCATTTTTCATGAGATGCAATGGCAACAAAGCAAACATCCTCTTTTTTTTACGAAAGGAAGAATCATTTTCAAGGACACCACCACTGGGTTTTAAATGTAGTGCAGTCATGCTGCAAATGGTCCAACATGCATCTCTGTAATGTTGACCAGAATCATTTCAAATAAACAATATGTTAGACATTTTTACTGGATTTTTAATTAGAAAAAAGTCTTTAATTATTCATGTTGATCAATAATTCCTGAGAAATTCATTATTGAGTGAGTGTTTCTGACATGTAGTGTTACAGTTGAAGAAAAAGGGTGTGGCAGGACAACATGACTTGGACGGAGAGTCTGCTGTTGCCTTCACAGCGATCGGACAAGTTGATTGATGAGGAGAAAAAGTCAATATGTCGTATGTCGTAAGTGAGATCTTTTTAGTTAATCGCAGATCCAGATTTGGGAACAAAATGTAGCAAAAGAAAGATGTCAAATTAAAGTCTTCTCATAGACTCTATTGACACCCAATGTTCATGCTCTCTTCACTCGTTTTCCATTCCTCAATCGCGTCCTTCCACTTCTTATGGCACCCTGTGAACCCCTCCCAGAAGTGCTCCAACCTGCGGGCTCTTCTTTGTCTGCCTGTAATACAGAACAACGGCACAAACAGAAACAATTACAGCCTCATATCCTGGTCAGTGATGTGGAAGGCCCTGATGAAATATCCTGTACCCATTAATCTTTCCCCAGGGGGGGCAGGAGACTCAGAGCCCTGATTAAATGCTCCTAATAGAGGCCATTCGTCTCTGCTTGAATGTTGCATGTTTCAACCCTGTAACATCACCAAACATGGAAACTCCCTTCCTCTGTCTATGCAAATATTGGCATTTTCATAAAGAAGGCAAAGTTGATTATATTTCATTACGGATATTATCTTTTGGAGCATGCATGATCTCTTTGTGCGATTCTAGGGTATGATCGATGAAATTGTTTACACCACAGCAAATATCTATATTTACAACTGTGTCACAACAAACATCATAAACAGCCATGCATGAGGCCATAAGGGACGAGATCAAAATGTATACACTAAAATATGCCTAATACCAGGATTATTTTTTAATCTTAGCCACTCTAAGAATAAATAGATGACAGCTTGATTAAGGCATTAAATGCCATTACTTTTCACACATTAGTCATTTTTATCATTAAGTGACATTTCTGGCCTGGATATTAGTGAACACAATCAGATAACACTAACAGCACTTCTTTCAAATACAACCTCCCTGTGAGCTAATGAAGGTAATGCATTTACTACAACCTCGGCTTGCACTAACAACCTAAATGGATGGGCTGTGATACACACACGCACGCACACGCACGCACACGCACACACACACACACACACACACACTCACTCTCTGTTTGTACAGTAGAGGCTAGTCAGGGTCAATGTTTAATTATCCTACATTAGCATGGCCTAATTATGTTTCACCTGCCAAGCTCCATATGGTCCCCAATTCTGAACATAACAATTAGGTGACTGCATCCCAATGTTACAGTTATCCAATGAAACCTCAGTAAAACAATTATCTGGTCATATCCGAACAACATTACTGCAGCGTTTAGCAGTGTCATGTTCAGGTCGATGTAGGATTATGCGATATAAAAAGAACTACATCACAATCTGTTTGTGTGTTCTTGACCAAAAATGGAAACATGTTAGTCAACTCTACGCACATGTCTCTCCCTAAAAGTGATTCATATCCTCTGAAATGTGGCCTGTTGTATTTTGAGAATGACATCATTGCAGGCGGATTTCTTCAAAGCAGAAGTGTTTATGCTGGAGGACAGGAGAAAAGAGGGATGAAGGGTAGTAAAGAGGGCACCTGCTGGGTTGTGATGAAGCTAAATCCTCAGGGATCAGAAATGAGATCATCCAAATCAGAGATGCTGTCAGAAATGTCTTTAACTGGAACAACAGTGACCCCTACAGCTCAGACTGGCTGCTCATGATAATGCATCACAGTTGTTATACAGCATGGATCAGAAGAATACAATACCTGTGTGCCTTCTTTGTTTTCTCCTCTTTGCTTTGCAGTGAAGTCCATAAAGTTAAGCAGACTTTGGGAGAATGGTTGGCACAGTGTAAGAGGAGGAGTCTTATTATCTGTAAATGAACAGAAAACAAAATGTTAAATGACAAAGTGCAGAAATTCTCAAATGTTCTTTTCTTTATCTTTATATATAGACATAGAAAATCTGTTCTTGTGATTGTTTGCATCATTACACCACTGTACCACTTTAACCCTCATCACAATGACAAGGTTGGGGCATCAGCGGTGGGCAATAGGCCGTGTATCCCCAAGGCTCAGCCTTACATCAGCACAGCAGATGGAAGGAGGTGGTGGTAGACAGTTCACCCCCCGTAGAAATCACAGATGAGGGAGGGAGGGAGGGAGGGAGGGAGGGGGAGAGTTGTTTTCTGGGTGACTGACTGCTGCTGCAAGGTTAAGGGAACCAATCTCTGACACCTCACTTCCTCACAAATTCCCCACCATCCCCGCCCCGCCTAGCAGCCACGACCCCCTGCCTTTTCTACATGAATCTGTGTGCTGCATCCCACAGTGAGCTGCAGCCCCTCTGACATGAATTTATGTCTGACCAGAAAACAAACACACAAATTATTTAGCTTTAGAATAATAATAGCGTTGAAACAAGTGGAGTTTTCAATTAGCATGTTGCTGAACACCTCTTGCTATGTTTTATGGACTGTAATGTAAATAATGCAATTTGTGGCATGTACTTTATTGTCCAGAATGATTGCTGTACACCTTATGTTTGCAGAATTACACAGCACTCGATTGTTTTTCTCAAAAAATATAAAGCAAATTGTAGAATTCTATACCTGACTTAATTGCTGCTCCACCTTTTTCCTGCTCCTGTTTCAACAAGTTCCCCATATCACTGTGATCCACACAGCGGTCATCACAGTAAGCTCCTGGAGAGCTTTCATTAGTGGTGTCAGATGGAGCAGAGGTGGTTTGTATGTCACAGGTTGGGCCGGGGGTCCAGGAGACCTGAAGGGAGATATCCTGCAGACTCGTCACTGCTGAGGCCCTTGAGCCCCTCACATGGGGATCCTCTGGCAGCAGACTCTGATGAAGGTCAGTCAGCAGGTCCTGAGTGGTTTCAAACATGGCACAGTCGTGGTCATGGTCATTCTCTCTCTGAACACACACAGTTAAAAACATCACACATGAAAAAAACACACACTGTGATAATCAACCTACAGCAGGACCATTCCATTTTATTTTTCTAAGTCTTTTGTTTATTTGCACTACTCTTTGGCCCCTGGTCTGTGAGTAACATAATCTTGTTCAGCTGTATACCTATATGTGGATGAATGACAATGAAGTGGAGTTTAAATGATGTCTTTTCGAGTCCTTTTTGAAAAACTTGAAATGCAAAGTTAACACAAACATTTGCTCTTGCAGACCTCTAAAGCTAGCATTTAAATGTGTCAATAACTCCCTTTTTAATCATAGAAGACAAACAGGTTGTCGTTTTAAGGGACAGCATCTTTTTAACTCTAAAAACTAAAAGCTAAAATGCTTGAAATACAACTAATAAAATAATGATCTGTAAAAGAAAAAACATTGTACTGACAAATAAACTGATGACTGCATCGTATGACTGTGTTACTAGGTTGATAGGCAACATCTCGTAATGAAAGAAACCTTTTGTTAGGATTTTTTTAAATTATTTTTTCATAATCAATTATTAGATACATGATAATTAATAAAGGGACACAATAAGTTCAAGCTCTGACTTTTTTCTGTTAAATTCAAATAGATTTTTTTGTACCTCATTGACATCCTTATTCAGTGAGCGGTCAGAAGAGATGCAGTCTGATTGGTCCTTAAGTGCAACAGCAGAGGCCAACAGATCAGGGACATCTGGGGGACCAGAAATAATTTCTTCAGACAGGTGAGGAGAGACTGTTAATCTCCACCTAGGTCTCACAGATTATGCACTGATTGGCTATTTCTATTGCTATAGAGCAAAGGGGAGGGGGGGGGGGGGGGGGGCATCCTTACATTTATTTTTCTGGTTTTTCACTCTTCCTATTAACAGGAAGAGTTTAAATCAATGAAGATCCAGAAACTGAGAGAGTCCTTGCTTGAATACACCAGTCTCATCAACATCTTCGTCCACTTCTAGTTCAGGGTTGTAGTTAATTTTCTGCCTCCTAATACAAATGCTGTGCAAATCATAATCTAAAACAAAATCTCACCTTCAGCAGAAAGTAAAAGACCGTCTTTGTCCAAGCTGCTGAGTAAAACAGGGTGTGTGGCGCCATCTAGTGTCACCATCATCTCTGAGCAGCTTGGCAAGGCCTCAGCAGATGAAGGGGTTCTGCTGTCTCTCTCAACATCTTCCTCGTCCCCGCTTTGGTTCTCTCCATCAGCGAGGAGAGAGGAGATCCTCTGCATGGTCAAGGTGCTTTTAAACACATAAGGAGCACCCCAACTCAGCAGAGGCAGGGAGGAGGCCGAGGTGAAGGATGAGAGAGACTCTGAGTCCAGATCCAGAGAGGAGGAAATGTGAACATGTGACTCATCAGGCTGCTGCTGAGAGAGAGAGGGATACAGATAAGAGGAATCATTTCAAATACAATTCAAGTCAGCTATATTTTAGCCATGAGAGTGAAAATTACATTATGAAGAGGCAGTTTCTCTTCTGGCTCATCTGGATGTGCCGCTTGCTCTGTTTCTTCTAGTACAGCCACGGGGGATGGGCTAGCGGTGAGACGATGGACAGCCTGGGTTGAGAGGAATATCTCTCTGTTGTTTGATTTTTCTTCTGTGTGTTCAGGCCACAGCCACTCACTATAAAAAAAACAGGAACATGAGTCATCTTAGGCCCTGCAGACATCTCAATAAAATCTTACTCTTGTCCTATTTCCTCATTACCTCATCCCTGGATGTGGCCTTCTCACTTCCATCGCAGCCTCTCTGAGAAGTTGGATCAGTTCCTCTGAGGACACTGTGTTGACACTCTGAGCCTGATACAGTTTGGCAGACAACGGGCAGGGAAGCCTTTCTTCTGTAAAGTTAACTTCAATTCAATTACAGGCATGTTAATCTTTCATAATTCCATCTAATATTTATTTAATTCAATCTGTTTTACGTTTCCCTTTGAGTGGCATCTGTGACCCTGTAGTCTCAGTCTCTTCAACTCTGTCTCCTTCACCCTGATAAACATATTCAGAGAAAATGCTGTTATTTTGAGGCTGAATATTTTAAGTACATGTGCTTGGCTGTATTACAACAGATGTACTCACATCGTATCCTGCAGGAATGTACTTCAAAGCCTCTGCACACAAACCAAGTCCATTACAAGCCTGGAGAAAGTACAGCACCATGTTGTCGCTCTCTGTGTGGCCTCTCTTCAGCAGAGTCCAGGCGTCAGACACACAGCTGGACAGAGAGACAATGTCATTACCTAATGAAATGTAATTATTAACCCTTTAGTGTGCCAGAAGGTACCTGTTTTGAAGTAGCACCCTTGCACAGAGCTTAGCATCCTCCACACTCTGTACTGGTGGTTTGGCCCAGTGAAGGTACCTTAATGCTAACTGAGGCTGCTTCCTGGTTAGCAGAGAGCGGATGATGCATCGGTGCTGCCACAGGAACCCAGGGACAGCAGCTTTGGGACTCAGTAACAGCTCCATGGCGGCCTGACCAAAAAGCACAATTTTGTTATATGATACATCTATAAAATATGAATATAACTACTTTGTATAACACTAGAGATTCTTTTCCCTTCAAATCAAAGGCTAAAACATTTGGTGAAACTCTCTTCACTGTCAATATAATGAAATTACCTATGTGATTAAATAATTCTTATCATCCATGACAGTATGTCCTTCATCATACTGTAACAGAGCTACACTGAAATAGCTTCTTAAATGTGGACAGAGTGTAGCCGTAGCACATTAATCATATGCGCTTCTCAAGCGGGCCCATTACTGTCACCTGCAGACCATTATGGCTGCTGAAACAAGGACGCTAATGTAATCAACAAGATGGTTAACTGGCCCTGGAACTGCACTCAAGTTCTTTTCAATGACTTCAATCAAAATGTGAATCAGTCACTCGTTTAAAAAAAAATCCATTTAGCTTCCTGGTGGGTACCTTGATGTGGCCGTGATCTAGCATCCAGAAAGCTCGGATCTGTTGGGAAGAACTGGAGGGAATAGTGAAAGCCTTGCAGAACGACTGGAGGAGGTCGTCTTTGCACTGCAGGAATTTGGCAATGTCCAGGACAAAGTACATGAGCTGTGACGCACAAAGGTTAAGAACTACAAATACAGAACCTGAATGATGATATATTTATATGTACAGTATTTTTCTTAAAGACAGAGCACGATAGAATACATACAGATGTGTAGCATGCTCTACATTTTCTGTTTGAGTGGATACAAGAGCTTGGACGGACAGGTTGTCAATATGAGGCACCATCACAAGCTTAAGCAGGGCCTGCAGGTTCGGAGGAGGATAGTACTGCTCCGTGCAATCTTCAGTTATCCACATGCAGCCATGTTGTCTGTCCAGCTGAGTCACCATCCCCTGAATCAAGGACACAAGTCTTTCCGTTTGTCCCGCCTTGAAGCTGGACAAATGTAAGAATACAGAAGAGCAAAAAGAAGGAAAATTAAGAAGACAAATAAACACAAATACCTCAGAATTTCTTCATTAAATCAAATTTTCCAAGTTACCCAGGTGTCTCTAGACAGGCTTTCCGATGGCTTTGATCCATGTCCCTCCACATCTGGGTGATTCGTTTCACCTCATGAGCCTCTGACAGCCGCAGAGAACAGAGGAACTTTTAGAGGTGTCATAAGAGTTTATCATGGCAATATAATGTAATGTTTGTGTGATCAAAATGTACCGGGGTACTTTGGCAGAAGCCCCATGATGCCCCACCACTGAACCAGCCGTCCCAGCCAGATGTGTTGCTTTAGAGCCCTGTGCTCTCTGTTCCAGCAGCCCTGTTTAACATCTGAGGAGCTGAATGTGTCCCTGCAGACCACACATGGGACCCCAACACCTAAAAAAAAGAAAAATCATAAACATTTACATTCTACTAAATTATGTTAAAATATCAGAAAGGTTAGGACAGCAATTGTGTGCACCGTGCCAGAGGTGTGCAGAGCCGAGCTGCCGTCTTGCCCAATGGGCGAGCGTGAGCAGGTTCCTCAGTTTTTGCAGCAGCACGTGAACTCTGGAGAAAGAGCTGCGGTCCAGAAACATCCACAGGCCATGACAACGGCTGAAGCCTGGGAGATGACACAAGAGATACAAAGATCATGAGTGTGAACATTTCAAATATTACTATCAGTTCAATTGAGTTCAGTTTTTTTTATTTCAACCAAAATTTAAAAAGTATAACACACACACAAGGAGAGTGTATAAATATAAAAAAGTGTGTTCGTGTGGTAAACCCAATGAACACTAAAACGTTTAAAAATATGTGTAATTATAGACTTCACAAAAGAATGTAGACCAAATTGATTGATGTCCATGTTGAAAAAAACCAACAAATATAATTTGTGAAAGGAAGGTGAAGGTTAACAAGTTCTTACAAAGGGTTAAGAACTCCTTTTTGACAAACTCAGACGTCCTCTGCACCCAGCAGCTGAAAGCCTGCAGGGTTTCCTCTGTGTCAGCTTCTCCTGGGTGTGATTAGAGAGAGACATGTGAGTAAAACAAAGAATTCATGAAGGAGGGGACAGGACTACTGTTTTATTGCAGTTTAATGATCCTGGTTTACCTTCAGCGGTAAGTTTCCTGAGCCAGCGGATGATGGCTCTGATGTTGTTGCTGGAAAACGCCTCTGACCACTGGCTCTCTGAATCCAGCATGGTGCCCTCAGCCTGAGCCTGTTTACATGGAATCAAGGCACCATTCATGAAATAGATCCCGACACCTATGGCTAACTTTAGAAACAGAAATGCTGATTTATGAAAACATCAATGGTAACCCTAGCCTATGAGAGGTATGCAGGGTGTCTCAATAAGAGGTCACATAACTTGACTTGAGGAAATTCTGTCTTTTGACACATTTCCACACCGATTAAGAAGACATCCCAGCATGTGTGTCATTTCTTAAGGAGCCTTCATATAGCATAGCATTTTTTTCAACACTTACCTGAAGACGTGGTTTAATTGTCCTGCAGCTACATTAACCTCACTCTTGGTCCTAGCAGCCCTGTGCACCGTGTGGGTCGGTGTCCTGCCCTGTGGATTTGCCGACTGGCCTGGTGGCTACAGTAACGCGCTCTTCTTACACAAGCTACTTTGGTACATGTTAATCCTCTAATCTCCCTCTCAGTTAACATTTCATTGGCTGACTTGCAGTGAGTTTGTGAGTGTGTACATGTGTTAAATTGATTTAATTGGAAACAAACCAGGTGAGGTCAGCAGGGGTGACAGAATAGCAGCAGTGACCGTCTTAATATGACAAAGTTTATTAAACCTTCCAAACTCTATATGGTTCGTTTGGCTGCACCCTGCCAGTGATGTCACACGTTTTTTTACAACATATAGGCCACACGCTTTGGAAACAGAACAGCAACAATTGGTCGTTGACTTAAAACGATGACAAGATATTTTGATTGAAAGTCACATCATTTATGTCGAAACTCTGGGGATTCTGGAGCGGTACGTCAGACTAAAGTTAAGATTTAAAGAAACTACTGAAATCAGAGAATCCTTTTTTTTTCTTTTTCTTTTTAAATAAATGGGAAAATATATAAATATGTGAATTTGTTATGTTGTTCTATTTAGCATTAACCATGGACATTTCCAACAGTAGAGGGCAGTGCACATATTGTTTGGCTTTGTTCATATCTGTGTCGGTGTGCGTTCACCTCCAGTTGAACCTTTGGCCTATTTACTTCTTCAGCTCTAGAGTGGTCTTCAAAACAAGCTGCAGATGTTTGTTAGCACGTTGAAGTCTTTAATGTTGATTTTATTTATTTAAAATTGTATCAGGTTTTTTTCATAATTTTTCTTTTTATGCTTAGACATAACGGCTTGACTAAAATATTATGGTAATGTTGTAGATACTTGGGATTAACAACATATCCCTAATAAAGTTGTAAATTATTACTTTTTTGAGAACAAAAACTTTTGAGACAAATAAAAACACACAAACACGCAAACAATGGCTCCGGCCATTAGTCTCACTGTGTTCAGACAGTTGGATTTGCGTAGGTAGCAGAAGGTAGGTCCAAATCCCCCGCAGGGCCTCTTTAATGATTAAAAGGGATTAAAAGGAGGGTCAGGATTTGGCTGCTAGTCCCACTCTGATGCTGCTGTGGCTGCCTTCATAGCATCCGTGTCACTACTACCACTCAGACATGGACACTTGGACTATATCTGAGGACAACAGCAAGAAGAAGAGCTAAAAAAAACAAGAGGAAAATGAATGAAGGAGAATGATGAGCAGGATATGCCTGGTACAGTGGACTTTTCTAGCTGCTGTTTTATTCTGCTAGATATTTATTATATTCTATCTAATTCATCGGGTCTTTTTTCTTGACACAAGTGCTAAAATCACCGGATGTCAAGGGACATTTTTCTGTTTAGTAATCATCTTGCTGATTCTTACATGCTGGTAAAAAAAAAAGTATAACCAAAATGCAGCATCTACAACATATCAGTCATGACTACCAGGCTAAGCTGCTTATGAGCGGACCTTCAGAAAATTGTAAAACCAATCCCACGCCCCTTGGTCGTCCACACTCCCTGGAGGATAACCTGTTCCTTTCCCCTGCTCTACCTGTCTTCCACCCTTAATCCCCCCCACCCCCCGGACTTAAAAGAAAACGTACAGCTGGGACATATAAACGATGGCGGTTTGGAGAGTGAAGTTCACAAAAACTAAGAGGGACAAGCTAGCGCAGGTTCTTTGGATCCTGAACTGGTTCTCTGTATTAACGGGGGCAATCCTCTTCAGCTTGGGGATCTTCCTAAAGGTGGAGCTCAACAAGCAAGAAGAGATGATGGCTGATAGGGACATTCATTACGTGCCCAACATGCTGATTGCTGTGGGCCTCATCGCCTGTGCCATAAACTTTCTGGGAGGGAAGATCTGCTACGACTGCGTGGACACCAACAAGTTCCTGCGCTGGAAGCTGATTATGTTGCCCTACATCATCTTCACCTTCTTCTTCACTTTCTGCGTGCTGGTGGGGGCTCTGATGTGTTACACCATGCGTGGGGAGCTGGAGGAATCATTGAACCTGGGGCTGACACAGGCCATGAAGTTCTATAAGGACACAGACACCCCGGGACGATGCTTCCTGAAGCGTACAGTGGATATACTGCAGATAGAGTTCCAGTGCTGTGGGAACAATGGATATAAAGACTGGTTTCAAATCCAGTGGATCAGCAACCGATACCTGGATATGACCCACAAAGACGTGGCGGAGTAAGTGCAATCTATATGAATGAATCTATATGATAAAAGATTTAAAACATTAAATGTTCTTCAAGTTATGTTATAAAAACGAGCTAAACCATTTTTTATTCAAATATTTTTGATTAAATAATAAAAATAGACATTTTCAAATTACGGACGAGTATTTGGTAGAGCATTCCAGCCCCTTGTTTTTGAACTTAATAAAAGGTTACACTTGTAGGTAGAACAATATAACATCATCATTCATTATTATTGTCTTATCAGCTGAAATAAGATGAAAACGAAGTAGGTATCAAGTACTTGCAAGACATAAAGCAGTTTAAAAAGGCTGGATTATGCAGAAATAGAAATAATGGATAAGTAATGACATTATGTTAACGTCTATGTACTTCTGAAGAGCATTATTGCCCCATAAGACATAAGCCTTGATCCCATTCATAGCCTGCGAGTGCCTGTCAGTTATAATTATGAGATAATAAAGTATTATAAAAAATATTACAAGATACAACATTGAATCTCATTATTATTACATATTTCTGATATTATTGCCTTTTATCTCATAATTCTGATTTCTGTTTCTTGTAAAATTGCACCATGTCTCATAATGCATACTTTTATCTCAGAATTTGGACTTAATACCTCAAAACTATGACTTTCTCTTTCATAGTTAGGATTTTAATCTCATGATTATTAAGCGTCTTTCTCTGGGGTTGCATCTATTTTTCCTGACAAGGCTAAGTTGTCATCTTGTTTTATATTATTTCTGATGGCAATATTGGCTTCTACACACCCACCTTGAGTTTCTCCCTCGTTTTCCTGCTCTGTAGCCGGTTAAGAAGTAATGTGGAGGGAAAGTACCTGATGGATGGAGTCCCCTTCAGCTGCTGTAACATTGACTCCCCCCGGCCCTGCATCCAGCAGCAGATCACCAACAACTCGGCTCATTTTAACTACGAGCACCAGACGGAGGAGCTCAACCTGAGGATGAAGGGCTGCCGACAGGCGCTGCTGGACTACTTCACCCACATCATGCAGTCCATTGGCCTCACCGTCCTCATCATCTGGCTGTTTGAGGTTAGGAGACATAGCCACAAGTTCACAAAACACAGCTATTTTAGAGGGTGGCTTCAAGAGTCATATCACTCACACATGATTTACACATTAAATAAACCTGCTGTTGAAGTTGTAGCCTTCTGGTGGACTAGTTTGACAAAGGCGTGACGTAAATGTCGCCACAGTCTTTAAAAGGAGTAGAATTAGGGGTTTGAATTAGGAAGCTTTGAGTCTCACACACAGAAACTTTTTTTTTTATGTATGAAGAGTTGCAGAGGTCGGAGAGATGCTAGTTTATCATTGCTCACCTCACTGTCCTACCAAAACATTCTGTTGTCGCTTTGGATTATGGGAAATGTAGGCCCAAGGGTTTGACAAGGAAGGGAAATACCTCAAATTCTAATACATATAGCCAGTGGCTTCTACAACCACTGTTTCAATAACTTTATCAACTGAGGAAGTCTTTTTACTCATATATTTAATAAAATAATCTCCATTTGAAGACATTTAAACTTTTAAACTTTAGCCTGAGTTGCATATATCATATATCAAACTGTATTGTGGGCTCATGTTTTTTGTATGGGTGGGATATGTATGTATATATGTGTTGTGTTTGTATGTATGCTGGCTGCTGGAACACCTACATTTCCCTGCTGGGATGAATAAAGTATATCTTATCTTATCTTATTTTATCTGATTTAATACCAACATAGGCTTTGTCTTTCTCTTAAAAGAGTTGTCAGGTGGAAGGTGACACCCTAACCTGTGCATTAAAACCTTAAAACTGTAAACTCACTTTGAGTTCTAGCTGTAAGCTTAAAATCTCACCTTTTGTACCTGTGAGTCATCCACAATCCCTTGCTGTTTATTCCATACCTGTAACACAGCTGCAGATACGAAACAGAAATACAATTACATAAGAATGAATGAAGTAAAACAAACAAAACTCGACTTATTTGATCAGATGTACTATGATGTGTGTTATGATGCAACTGCCATGCTTCTGTCTCTATGTCTCAGCTGTCAGTGTTGACGGGGGTTCGTTTCCTCCAAACCTCTCTGGAAAATGTGCTGAAACAGGGGGACCCCGATTCTGAATCTGACGGCTGGCTGCTAGAAAACAGCTTTATGGAGACGGCCCGCACCAACCTGAACATCATCAAGAGCCTCGGCAAGAGCAACCAGATAGACGAAGGAAACAATGGAGACCCCAACATCAACGTCCCCTCAACCTCTATAGCAAACTACGGGCCAGATAATGTACCGCCGAAGGAAGCACCTGAAGCCAGTTGATTGTTGTCAGGCCTCAGTGGAAAACATCCCTGAAGGCCTTCATCCAAACTCTTACTAGAGTTTTACAGTTTCAATGTACAGATTTTTTTGGTGTAAATCAGGAAATATAAACGAGAAAGATACCTATATAAAACCAAATATATGATCTATTTCCTTGAATGACAGTGAACATCTTTTCCAAAATAAGGATACATTTTTTCTGTTTACAACCACTTTTCTAACCTGTTACAATCAGCATGACATCAACCCTAAATAACCATGACTGCAAAAAACTATTTTGTACAATTGTACAAATCTGTACTGTAATCTGTTGTTTACAAATCATATCTTGTTGCCTGAGTATCTTGTTGTTTCCCAACAAAGATCTTCTAAACACACTTTGGCTCCAGCTCCTGAGTCGAAATGACCTCTACAGAAAATGCAGTAAAAAGAGATTTAAATGATTATAACAACAATAAGTAGTTCATAGATGTGAGGGTGATTCAGCCCTAATTTAAATAACTCTTGCAGTACAAACCCTGGCAGATCATGATGAGGAATTTGACATCAGTGTTGTGTTACAAATAGTGTTTTTTGTAACTTTTCTGTTGCTTTCAGCCTGACTAGCAGAAGTATCTATGGTAGCATAACAACAGGATACATATATTCTATGATTGCTCTCAAATGAGTTAAAGCACATAACCAGACTGTGAAGTAATTTATTACTCAAAATCAATCAAGATCCTACCAAGGATCGCATGTGCCTCAGCAATGCCACCATGCTCTTAAGAAAACTCAATAAAGAAAGACAATAAACCTTCTGAGCTGGTGATGACTGGGTTTTTATTGTTGGGGATAACTTTGTAGGGGCTACAAACCAGTACTTTACAAAGTATGCTACAATGTCTTTCCTTGTTTTCATGTAAAAGCCTTAGTGGAAGTCTGAGCGCCTGCTTTGTTTACCGTTATTTTTAGAACCAGAAGTTCCTTTATTGACCCAGCGGTCAAATAATATAGAAATAAAAAGTTATCCCAGCATGTGTAGGGGAAAATATGTAGGTTGTCTTAAGTAAAGTATGTAGTTCAGTAAATTCTTAATTCTGACTCTGAGACATTCATGTGTCAGATTCACCATTCAAATAAAAACATCATTTATATTTTAGGTTCTCAGTTGATGAGGAAATTTTGTCCCAGTATTACAAAAAAAGATTTCATTGTTTGACATGAAATAATAGAAAATGCTTCAAATGTCGTCTGGATGGAGGCTAGTCTCTTTATTTCCAGCCTGGAAGTCATGAAGTATTGTCAAACAACACAAAAAGGAGGAAACATTATCTTCAAACATTATTCCTGTAAAGCATGAGCATTGATTGATGTGATTATTGAAAAGATACAAGACTCTAACTTGGATGTTGGTTTGTTTACTCAATAAAATAGTACATTTCTTTCTTAATAGGAGTATTATTTTTTTTTACTTCGGTTGAATTTGCGTTAAGTGAGTCAGCATAATCTTTGTAGCTATGGTCCCTTAACTAAAGTCTAATGATTTAAAACAAACAGCAGATATCAAGTTTGGCCTAATAGTAGAACTTGTGATTGTAAATATGTCTCTCAGAACACTGACTCTGTAATAAAGTATATTCCATAAATGTTATCTCAATTATATACGTGTCTAAATATACCATTACAGAGGTTACATTAGGCGTGGTCATCTTTTTGTCCCACTTAACAAATGTGAGGAATCCTTGACTGTACTTCAACTTTTCAAAATAATAGTACCCTTCAAAATAGTATAGTTCAACAATCTTAACTTAGGACACACCAGAGTTTCTCACACAAAATGAAAATGCAGAAAATTCACAGCATCACCGAGGAGAGAAAACCAAAACCATGAAGTGGTAACAAAAATATGTTATTGAGTATCTGATGTTTGTCTTTATTTGAATGAGCCTTTTAGCAGATAACATTACTCTAGGAGAAACTCTTTCTCATAGCAGACAATCAAATTAAAACAAGGCGACTTGGGTTTTCTCATCATCCACCACCCTCTATTATTCTCCATATTCCTCCTCCTCCTCCTCGACTGTCCCACTTCTCTCAACTCCAGCAGGGGCTTCATCGGGAAGGGATTGGCTACTCGGGTCTCCTTTGATTGTAGGATTGTTGACGTCGTTCGTGTGTGTGTTTGCATGTGTGTTAATGAGCACTGGAGCAGTGGTGCTATATGGCTGTGCTCTTAACTCCCCGCAGCCTCCACAGCAGAAGCAATCATCACAACATCTGCCACTCAAAGGCAAACATTACATTGACCACCTCCAGGCTGCGGGCGATCTCCTCCAGGATGCAGTGCTGCTGCCACAGCTGGTTCAGCTTCCTGTAGCGCTCAGGGCAAAGGTGTAGAGGGTTGCCCCTTCTAGAAAGAAAAAGACAAAAAGTCTGATTTAGTTTAGTCTGCCTCAGCCCTGTGTGCAAGTTGTTATGAAAAAAAAAATATAGCCCATTTTGTTCTCTAGTGACTATTTTATCTTTTTGCTATGGTATCAAAGACGTACTGAGGATTGTTTCTTACACCAATATGGTATCAAAGTATTACATTCTAGTATGGAGAGACCTGTTGTCAAGGATGAAGAGCACCAGGTCATTCTTACCCAAGATGAGGATCAGTCTCTCCATAATCATCCAGGTAAGGAGCAGGATATGTGCTTCCTCGAGTCTTACTTGCCATCAGTACTATTTCACACTCTCTTATCCTGCCAAGGAGAAATCAAATTTCATAATAAGAACAAAAAAAATGCAAGTTTTACACAGAAAAAAGAATTCTCTTGATCCCTATCAACCTACCTGAGGAACATGCCCACTCCAGCACCACAGATAGCAGCGTGGGCGGTGCAAGCCCCCACATCCTCTCCATCCAGCGGGCTGAGACAGCAGGAGCTCTGAGAGCACAGCATGGCCCCACAGAACAGGCACAGGGTCGGATGCTTCCTCTCATCATCCATAGACTTTGGACATCTTTGGACAACGTACAAATTTGAAGGTTAGCAAATCTCTGACAGATGTTTTAATAGAAAGGACTTCAATTCCCCACTTACTGAAAATGGCTGGCCTGATTGAGGAGAGCGCTGTAATCCTCGGGAAGATCAATCAAACGATTCCTTCTCCTGGGGTATCTGGAGAAAGAGTTTATCAAATAATCATAAGAAAATGTTTAATTACAAAACAAAGTTTCGAGATAAGAATAGAAATGCCAAAGTGTACCTGACTGTCTGAAGTTTTCCTTTCAGAGCTTTGGTTACAGCTTGGTTTCCACACCACCTGAGAAAGTTACAAAAGATGACTTTCCCTGTGAATACGTGAAAGTTTCTGAATAAACACACTGATCCTGCCTAAATATCTAACACCTACTTCTGCAGCAATGGAGCAACAGTTTCTCTGTGCTCCTGGAAGAGCTGGAACACATTTGAGGGAAGTGCCAGGTAGCTGCATACTGCCTCCATCTGTCCTTGAGGGGTAACTGAAAGTGCCAGAAATGTCAGCTTCTCTTCATTAATCATCGTGTACAGGATGTTATAATGACATAATACTTGGGATTGACCTACCAGCAGTACTGGAGAGCTCCTCCGGTGGATGTACTCCTGTAAGGCAATTGAAAAAAAGAGCAGCACAGCGCAGGAAAGGTTCGATTCCTCTTTTCACTCTTTCGGCCACAGCGCTGCCGGACACATCTGGAATGGGCCTTATGTGCAAAACACAGAAAGAACTGTCAATCAACTTGAACAAAGTCTAAATATCCATATACACCTCTGAGCATGAAGCATGGAAACAGACTTGATAACTGGAGACAAGGAGCAAAGCTTGCCTCGATGAAAAAGGTATTCTCTTCCATTACAGACACGGTCGATTCCTTACAAGTATGACTATATTATATAACAGGCTCATATATAGTTGCAGAAATACAAATGCTGTCCTGTACTTATCTTCTAAACATGACCTTTTATCTCTTAAATGACATCATTATCTGTTAGAACACACACGTTAGGTTAACTAACAACCTGTCCATATGTTAGACCTCAGAAGAGTTTTATTTTGGGCTGATTATCCATCCAGGAAAGCTTCGATCAGCACAGCTTGTTTGAGCCTCTAGTGTTTGTCATTCAGGAGAGGACACTAAACCTTTTTTACAGTATCTTAAAATCCTCAAGGGTAACAATAAAAAATATTTATGAATTTCAAACTAAAAAAAGAAGATCCTGCTTGTTCTTTACCTTAAATATAATCAAACTTATGATGATCTTACCGGCCAGTGTGTTGTGACACTGCACTGTACAGCTCTGCTGCTGCTCTTGTCTCCTCTGTCTCTTCTCCGCTTGCTACTGCAGGGAAATCTGGCCACAATAGACACCGTTATTCACTCGTAACAATCCTCCATGTTATTGTAAAGCACTCTGAGGGAGTTCAGTACATGTTAGTTATAAATATAATTATTAAACAAGAATGTTTTGTTAATGATTTTGCTGTTCTTACCTGTAGAAGACAGGAGGACCTGCACTATGTGAGCCATGGTGACCAGATGAAGAATGTGCAGATGGTTGTAGGCAGAGCTGATAGCAGACGGCTGTAAGTCTACAGCCTGCTCCTGATACAGTGAGGGGATAGACAACACCATCCCCACCTGACAAACCACATAAGAACACATACACAGTTTTATTAATAGAAGCATTTTAATTAGTGCAAGAAAAAACTTTGAATTAGAGATAGATAGAAAACTCTTCTTGAAGAATGTTTTGAAAGCATGAATGCCTACATGCATATCAGTGGTTTAATATATTAATGGTAATTCAACAGAGGTTATATAGAGTAGGGAGTTGAAGAGTCGGAGTCCATAAATCAGTTTCAGTGCACCCACCAGAAGATGGAAGAAGTCCACCTCCAGCAGAGAAGGGGTGTTTCTTCTGCTCATGGATGGTAACAAGACTGGGGAAAGATGACAACAAGGCAACAGGGTAATTCTCCTAAAAGTTAAACTGTTGTATATCCCATGGAAAAAGAATGATAAAGTTCTCTTCAATGACTACATACCCCCCAGCATGCCAGCGAAGTGCCTCTGAATGACAGCCTGGGAGCTCTTCAGTCTCTGAGCTGCTGAAAACTGAACAATTGCCTTCAGACCTGCAAGCTAAAATACAGAAGCATTTCACGAAACTGATACCTGCCAAACCATTAAACACCACATCCTTCATGTGCCAACATGTCACATCGAACCTGTCTGTTTTGTAAGGACCCAAAGAGCGGCTTTTCCTCCTCCTGCAGGATGTTTTCTGTAAAGACATGCAAACATATTTTAAGAAATTTCAAAAACATGTAAGGAGAGAGTGACCTGATGTACAGAGACTTGCTGTACCTATGGCCTGGATAGTGAAGGCACATGTGTTCCACGCCATGAGGGGCACACATGGGCACAGCTCATTGGGTGCCGTCTGCAGTCCCACCCTGTGGACTGTGGTGGCACACACAACCAGCATCTCTACTATGCTGTCTGAGAGCCTCCTCCTGGAAAAAAAAAACAGAAGTGAATTTAAAACGGCTGCATTATAGAAAAACAAAGATCCAGGAGTTTTTCAGAAAGAAGAGACAGTTTCACTCACGGCTCTCGAAGCCCATAGCTGAGAATGGATCTGGGGTCCAGCTGACCCTCTCCACACATTCCTGTATCAACATCAACACTACTGCTTTCTGTGTTGCAATCTGCAAAAAAAACATAGAGACAATTATAAATGATGTCATGCATCATATTACACACATATTGACATTTAATGGCACTCATTAGCACAGCAGCTGCTTTACAGTAAAAGCCCTCCATCAAATAGAGTAAATTACAGCTTCCATTATAAAGTAATCGCAGTGTTGAGTTCACAATAAATCTACTAACATATGAAACACCATTTACATGCTAGTCTCTACCAGGTTAGATTATGCTCTTCATCTATGTTTGGACATTCTGAGCTCGCCTTTTTCACAGGGATGAAACAAAGAGCTGCCCAGGATAAACCTAAAAAACCTACAATGTTCATAAGCCCTTCAAAATAAAAGAATGCCATGTGCCATTGTTGTTCATCCATCCCATAGATGGTAAATATTAATGGACAAAGCCTGAGTGATGTCACCCATCTGTTACTGCAGGGGGGCTTTGGAGTCCTATCGATGGAGGTCACTATGTTGGAAATGCTGTCTCAGCGTAACTTTCAGTCAACATAACAACAGGCTAAGTTCAGGTTTTTGAAGCCTCTTTGACAAACTGTTACATCGCACCGCCTGTCAATCAGGTCAGCTATGCACCTTATCGTGAATTTAGCTTATCCGTCATTAAATCAATATGGATTAGTTATCAAAAAATTCTCTACCCGTAGAGTAGAGTGTGTGCCGATGGAGCTCATCAGACCTATTTTAATTTTTTGAACCAGGCTGTAAACATGTTGATTTCTGCTGTAAAAACGGTCTTTTTTGAATGGGTGTTAATGTGACTTTTTGTGCTTGTTTGCAGGATACTACACTTCTGCATTGGCTTCATTTTCAACACCGGATTTGCCAATTGATCCAAAGAAAAGCAATTACTGTAAATCATTGCGTCTTCTTACCATTTTCCTGAGTGAGTGACTTGAGTCCTTTTATCCTGGCAGAAAGGATCTGGATCCATCGAGGCATGGTCAAATGCTTTCCAATTAATTCTGCATTTTCGCTACATATTGAAACAAGAATATCATATAGCGTCTTATCATTTTTACAATTAATCACATATTGATCTGAAGTAGACGTCTGGACTTACTAGTTAAACAGAAGTTGCTCTGGGGGGATGAGGGGTACAACAGTATTGCACAGAGACTTGCAGAGGGGACACAAGTACTCCCCGTTCTCCAGGTCGATGATCAGCTCGGCGTGGAGCCGGTTCCTGGTTGTATTCTGAACAGCCTCAAAATATCTAAAAAATTTAAACAAATGTATCAGGTCAATGTCAAATAAACTGTCCTTCTACAGGGACACAGGAGAAGAACTGAAACCTCATCATAAGAGAATTTGTTTCTCACTTTTGCCAACATGTGGAGTGCATGACGTGTCCACAGCTTCCAGTGTGGGTCCCAACCGCCAGCTCAGGAGGCATGAAGAGAGGATATGCTGTCCCTTTAAAGGGAAAGATGCACATACCAATGTGTGAGAGTCAGAATTCCCCCCTATAATAATTACAGTTTCTTTTTTTGAAAGATCTATTCATTAATTCGATAGGTATCATGATACAAAATTATCATTAAGGACCAATTTTTCTTGTGGTAATAATTGCAGTTTCTTACATTTAAAAGGAAACAACAAGTGAGAGACTCACCATCTCCTATGCAGGTCAGTTTCTTCCCTCTGCACTGTGTCAGCACTGTGGATCTCTGCACACACGCAGTCAGCACCATGGCCTGAGCCTGGGCCGCCACTTCCTGTTCTTCCTGACAAAGGATGCAGGTGAGTACCTCCCTCTCAGCTGGAGTGAACCCTCGATGAGGGCCGACAGCTACGCACAGCTCCCTCTGCTCCATGGCACAGCTGGAGGAAGAAGCACAACACACAAGTTGTATTATTTTCCTTTTCTTTAAATCCAGCTGAAAACACCTGAGTGGGTTTTTTTTGTGATTTGTCCTGCTCACCTCTCAGTGGTTGTAACAGGCTCTCCTTGTGTCACGCTCTCTGGCATGTTGTCATAGAGCATCTTGTTTGACTCGATAAAGTTTTTCTGCATTGCGGACATCTGAGCCATGATCTTCTGTCGATGGAGTTTGGCTGCCTCTGCCTTTCTTTTGCGCTCAGCTTTCTCTTTGTCCTGAGCACTCTGGAGTAAGAGCAAGTCAGACAGTTACATGTGAATACTGAGAAGCTACATAACATAAATAAGTGTTTGATAATTCGGATTTAGGTTTTGATTCTGGCTCTTAGGATTTAATCTTAAGACTAAACTCAGATGAAAGATGGAAGTCAGTTGAACTGTTACATTTATCATTTCATTGCACCATGCAGTATTCTTTTACCTCTTCAGGCCTGCTTGTTTCCATGCTCATAGAGGCTGACGGGCTGGACTTCTCTCTAAGGCACTTGATGATCTCAAACATCTAGAAGAAAATTATACAAATGATGAAGGTAATTGGAAAATCAATGTATCATCAAAGTGACAGAAATGGTTAATGTGATGAAACTATCTAATTGAACAGCCTACCTGAAGAACCCATTTGACCATGTCTTTCTGAGCCTCAAGGGAAGGAACAGTCTTGATCTTTGACAACAAGGCGAACACTGACTTGCCGTGTTCTGAGCCGATTCCTAACAGAACAAAAAAGGACATCTGTGTCACAAAATCCACAAATCCAAACAAGTTTATGGCTTTATGAACAATGACAAATGTTGAACCAGCTATGATAAAAACTTCAACTCACTGCGGGCCTTCAGGCTGAAATCAAAGGTCACTTCCTCCATAGAGCTTTCCTCGAGCTGCAATTTCTCTTCTAGCAATGCCTGACCTATCAGGTGCAGGGCCTGGAAAATGCAATGGGTTTGAGGTATAAATAGCAAAGTCTTACCAAGGTACACTCTGTAAAAGACACAATCTGTGTAATGTGTACCCTCTGGATCATGGCTTCTGTCCAATGAGTTGCCCGGTCCTCCGCCGCTCTCTGCAGGACGCGTCTCAGGACATGGATGATGATGTCACAGCAGAGCAGATGCACTATGCTGGAGAAAGGTGAGCAGAAGGCTGGGGGCATGGGAGGTGGCAAAGCTGAGAAAACAAAAACAAGAGGCAACATGTGTAGCTCTGGTTTATTGGCAGCTGCATCACAGATGCTGTACGGAGAACTTGTGCATATATAAAATGTGGGTCACTTTTATCGTTGCTCTCTTGAGTCCTCCTCTTCTTCTGAGATTCTTCGGCCTACAACAAGTCAAAGTTCAAATGAAATGAGGAAAACATCAACACAAGCTCTGTCAGTTTAACATGTGACCCGTGCTGGGACATTGCTCTACCTTGCTATGTTGAGATCTTGAATAGTGGTAGAAGAAAGGGTTGAATTCTGCCAGGCACTCCTTTTTTACTTCATACAATCCATGTCCTGAAACACCTGGTTTTCTAAAAACAGAAGCAGAGGAGACAGATTTTAAAAAACAACAACTCAGAAACGATTTCCAAGACGAAAGACAAATTTTCTCTCACAATGTTAACATACTTGAAAGTAGCAACTTTGGTAATCACAGACTCCAGGCCTGTTTCATGGCTCTCCTACAAAGAAAATGATTTGATCTTAATTAAATGATTATTCACACACATAAAAAAAAAAAGAAATTAAGCTATGAAGGAAAATTCAGCTTACATTCTCAGGCAGTCCCTTGACCAGGCTACTATGAGCCATGGGCTCAATGCAAAGCAGGTGGATAACCTCCCTCATGGTCACGTCCTCTTTGGTCACTTGACTGATACCCGGAACATAACGCTCACCTGGAAACACAACATCATTGAGACACTATAAAATGACTTACATCCAACCAAATACCAAGATTTATGTGTGTTCCTCTTACCAGCGATGACAATAAGGAGGAACAGCATCTCTTCAGTCAAACGGTTCCACTGTGTCAGTTCATCCTGAAAATTCATTTGCATTTCATCAATAAGTAAATCACAAGGTGGCAGAACAAATCTTTGGGATTAATTGTCGTCATTATCGAGGCGATGCTTACCTGGTCTTTGCTTGTACAACTTCCATTAAAGTAATCAAAAAGCTCAAATCTCAACAAGATCAGCATGAGGAAGTGGTTGGGGTCCATTTTGGAAGCAGTTATCTGTAAACAATTTGTGGGAGGAGTCATATATTACCACCTTAGACATGACAGAGAATGAGAAAAATCCTATGTCTAATTTCTACAGACCTGAAGCATGAGAATGTCCTTATCGTACATCTCGTCCCTGCACTTTACGTCCTGATAGTAGTAGACCTGAAACAACACAGGATTGACTTTTTATTCATTCATTCAAGAAAAAAAACATCACAGAGTACACAGAATAAGAACACTGGCTAAAACATCCAAAGAAAGTATTATACCTGGCTGACCAAAGACAGGCCGTTTCTCCGCCACATTTCAGCTGAGACCTGTGCAGCCAGCACAACGCAGCGCAGAGGATGCTCCGCGAGCTGAGTGAGGTCATAGCCCTCCTACAACACACGAGGGAGAAAGCACAAGTCTCTAATGCCAGCAAAGAAATTAAAACACTGTTTCAAAAATATGTATTTTCTTTTCCAATTTGCCAACACTTTAATATCGGTTCTCTTTTAAAACATGTAAATGTTCTCACTTGTTTGTTTAATTTGACTTTAATAAATATTGTTAAGAGGGTTTTGCAAACATTTCAATCATCTTTATTGTCATGTCACTTACCAGATTATCCAGCCGTTCAATGGCCCCTGTTCTGCACAACATTACAAAGAGGCCTGGGGAGCACAATGAACAGAGTAGTGGATTAAGGGTTGACCATGATAATGACAATAAATTAAGGAGGTAAATACTATTTGTCCTACCAGCCAGTAGCCTGGAGATGGGCAGATGTATGCTGACAGGCTCCTGCGACACTTTGTATGGGTGAACATGGAGGATGTGTTTGCACATGTAGTAGTCTGTGGCCTCTCTGTGGAAGGGCTGATTGTTGCATTGCATCAGGACTGTGTGGCACTCTTTAAATGCAAGCAGCAAGATGTCATCCTGAGGGAGGAAGCAAGCAATGGTTGACAAACATTTTCACACAGATCCTTTTTCCTTCTGTAAAACAAATGAATGGGGAGTGTGGGACAATTCATCTCTCACTCACATCAGAGGAACACCAGTCCTGAAACATTGCAAGAACATGGCGAAGCTGGATCTGAAGAGAAAAACCGGCCTCCCATTCTGGCTCCACCGCAATGTGCCGACCGAACTGGCGCTTCACCTCCTCCATGCCCTGATAAGAAACGTGAAGAAGTTCCAGGAATTGTGAAGTTGCATCAACCTGGTAGAATAACACCGCAATTCCAAGCGATCAAAAATGTATCAGAAAAATTTTACATAATTAGTACCTGCATGCATTTGAGGAGCCCAAGGAAGATTTTGAACCCCTCTAGGAACTGTGTCCGCAGCTCTTCAGTCCATATCGAGGGTTTACTGATCAGAATATACCTGAGAGACACAACATATATAAAAAAAAAAAAAAATTAAAAAGTAAGAAATAGAGAATTTGTTTCCACTTCACTAACTTAAAAAAAAAAAGTTATTATTATGGGCCCTTTTGCCTTTAATGGATAGGACAGCTGAAGAGAGACAGGAAATGATGGGAGTAGAGAGTGAAGGATGATGAAATGGTGGGGGTCAGATTTGAACCCAATGCCGCTGCGACAAAGACTGTAGCCTGTAGGGCGCACAACTAGGCCATCCCTCACCCTAACTTCACTCATCCTTTGATGAAAGTGTTCGGCCTGTAACTAGATTGCTGTGTTGTTTTAGCTTAGGTCCATTTTTCAGATGAGTTTGGAATGTGATGTTTGGTTCTGATGCAGCAATCCTCTTAATCCAAAACTTCATAGTATGGGTATCATTAGTATTAAATTGTTGCCTGTTTACTGACCTGAGGTCGTGGAAGATGACCTGGATGCGGGAGAACTTGTCTGAGTTGTAGCCGAGGAAGAAGAAGCGATTGTTGTCATCCAGATGTTCACGCAGCAGTTCCATCACTGTGTCAACTATCACTTTAATGACATTGCCCTCTTCAATCAGCTGCCGGGCCTAGAAGAGGAGAGAGGCAAAAAAACATCCTTAAAGAAGCACAGATATTAAGAGACATAAAATATTCCATTCTATGTGAAAAAAAGAAAAGCAAAGAACAAACAATACTTACTAATGTGGGTACAGTGAATATCTGAACAGACAGAGCCGTTATAGATATGCTCCTCTCATGGTCATCATTTATGAAATCCTTTTGCAGCTGCTTGTAGTGCTGAAATCATCCATATAGAACATGTATTAAATGAAGCTGGTGAAGGAATCCCCCCCAAAAAGAGTAAACACTCCCCTGTATTACCTTTGTAAACTCAATAGCAAAAAGCCTCTTGAACTCTGTCTCCATCAGCATGCTACAGAAAATCATCTCATGTACGATCTTGCGAGCTCCTGGAGGACATGAGAAAGAAGTTCATTCATGATCTTGTTGTACAGAATCCAGTACAGATAACCCTTAATGAAAATACATGATCTACTTGCCTTTGTACATCTTGGCATCATGCAGCATGAGTCTGCTGATAAGGCAGGGCCGCTCTCCGTCTGCGTTTGGCTCTAGGGCGACCTGACTGAAAGCCTGCCTGAAGCCCACTGCACAACACACACACACACAGGTTCACTGTCACACAATGTGCAGGTGCATGGACATATGAGCACTTAGATAGTTGTAGATATATTTTCAAAGAAAGGTGGAGGATCTGTAAATAGAACTGTGAAGTTTTGTGAGGGGCAGATATGGTGGCACCTGAGTAACCGATGATCTTTTGGAACCAGTTGCCGAGACGTATAGCAAAAGTTTGATGAGCCATTACAGCTGAGTGAAGGATCTCCACACGAAGCGGCTGCAACGAAATGTGCTCAGAGTTGGACTGCAACAAAAGAAAACGGACATATAATCATACAGGGTTCAAGACTAAACAAATGTAAATGTATCAATTTTACAAGGGCGGAGTCGGTCGCATGGTGTTACCCTAATGAGATCTTTTGCTTGCTGGCAGGAGAGAAGAGTTCCTCTCTTTACAGCCCGCCGACCCTGTGCAACAGTAAACAGTGATGATGGAATAATTAACAACTGGTATGTTGAGTGCAATTATGGAAGGCTATGATAATTGGCGTCTCTTTCTCATGAGGATGCTGTGAAGAAAACATCATGACAAAGATTGTACCTCTTTGTCAATAAGAGCCGTGTGCGTCTGAGCTTCGGCCTGATCACATTGGACAGAGCGCTGCAGGGTGTAGATCACATGGTCGTACGAGTGGTGCTCATCGTTGTACAGAACACAGTAGTATGCATTTTCTTTTGTTCTGCAAGGAAAGAAGTCCAAGTTAAGTGGGGTATTTCCATATGGATATGCATGTTTGCATGTTATCAGATGAACCATACCGAGGCTGGAGTTCCGCTGACAGCTCTAAGTTCTCGTCCCAAACCAGGAAGTCTGCGACGTACTGCAGCAGCACCCGAAACAGTTTCTCAGCCCGCTCATATAACTGAGGCTCCAACACACACTCATCCTGCGCAAAATGGGAGAATTTCACAGAATTCATGTTTTAGATTTAGTGTCTTAATACATACCTGTAAATATCTGTCTTCAGAGAATCAGAGACATTTTAACAAACTTTTTTTGTGAAGTAATGGTCTGTTAAAGACTCATTTTAAATGTTTCTATGATTTTCTCTAATGTAAATCTGAAATAAATATGAGGCTGCAAGTTAAATTTAAACCTTTTTTCTAACATGGATACCGCCAAGATTGTTCTTTGATGTATCCAATTTTGCAAAACTATTCAGACATGAACAAAGTTTATTGTAATAACCTTTGCTAAAACTCTATTTCCTGTGTCACCAGTTGTGTCTACAGTATGTCAAAGGACTGATCTAAATATTTTGTTTCTAAGAGCTCATCAGGGAATTTGATATTTATTTCACAGAGCCAGTTGCCTCAGAGCAAACATTCCTCAAAGCAGTATTTCATACAATGTCTGACATTTAATAACAAGGCAAACTAAATATTCAGCAGGTCTGTGTATTAACACCAGCGTCTACGTCACGCTGCTGTGTGAGAACAGCGACTGGAGTCTTCCAGAATCTAAACAACGGGAGATGTGAAGCATTATGATGGGTTATTAATGTTCAACTCAGAGATGTATTCATGGTCAAGTGATATAAATCACTTTTTAAAGCACTTGCTCAGAACTGGGGCAGAAAACATAGAGCAGCCTCACAGACCAGGGCAGCTGATGGCTCTGATAATAAAAGCACCTGCTGTTTTTGGAAAACAGGCTGTACATCTGTTCAAAGCCTCCAGAGCAGGATCTCGTCAGAGAAACACTGTGATCAGCAAAGAAAGGCCTGACAAGTGCTGAACAGTTTCAATCAACAAAATGCATCCCAGCAGCACCCCTGCACAGTTCAGCAGGATTTAACAAACTGTTTTCCACTCAGTCACCTTCCAGATCTTTAACCCAGTTATAAATTTTCTCAAGATGTTTCAGGCCAACAAAGTGCTTTTCTTTCACGTTTCCGGAGACAAAGTCACAGCCAGAATTAAGATGGGAAAATAAGCATTCTGGGGTTCACTGACACAGAATGGGACAATCATGCCCCTCCCACATCCCTTCTTCTGCTCTATTATGTAACTCACCGTTACCATGGCAGTGGCTGCCCCTGGGTTGTGTTTGGAGCAACAGGGGCCAATCTTCCAGGCTTCCAAGTCCCCACAATCACAGAAGCCCCCGCCTGAAGATGCGTGCATCTGGGAAAAAATGCACACGCGGGGGGAGGGGGGGGGGTTATAGTTTCACAAATAGTAATGGACACATAAAGTACAGTTACTATGTACACACGATAGTGACATGGCTGTTCTTACTTCTTGAATTAATCCTTAATTATGCAACAGTGGGACTAAAACATTTAAGGCCAAAATAAACTCCTATGATTATTTGAAAGTATTCAATCATAGCGCTCAGGCAGCAGAAATAAGTAGTGTTTTTTAAAACAATTTATTTTCTGAGTGGTCGATTATAATATAGTCCAATAATACAGATTAAGTTGTATTTTCTTAAATATGTGAACATTTATATCAACACCAACCTTGTAACGATGGCTTTTGTGCACACTATCCTGGAAGCAGTCCATGCACAGGACACACGTGGGATCTATGGCGCAATCCCTGAATAAATAGAGGACAATTTGTCATGATTGAGAAAATGTCAACAAAGTGCATCATTATAAGACAAAAGCATGCAATAGATTAGGGATGCACCGATGCATCAGTTTAATATCTGTATCGGCTGACATCTGCATTTTTGACGGAGGATCTGTTTTCATGGTCAAACATGAGGGAAAATGTTGGTGTTGTGGGAGTCCTACACTTAAAGAAGTCATGAAAAAGCATTGGAATCAGCCCTGATTTTCACTATCAGTGCATCCCTGCAATAGATTTATTGTTCAATTTGAACTTCCCGCATGTCTTCTTCTTCCAAAAATAATATCCTTGAATATATAAAAAAGAGGTAAGTAACTGATTTCAATGTCTTAAGAATAGAGTTGTAAAGTCAACAGTCTAACAATCTACAGATATGAATACAATGAAAGCACATAATAAGTACCCCTGGGATACACCCGATTATAAAATGCCAAATAAGGAAATGAGGTGCCAGTCATTTCTTAAATATGTCTAATGTTGACATAAAACATATTTAGGAAAGAAACCAAAAAAATGAAAGACGTGATAACTGTGAATACAGTATCAATGTGAGTGACATTTCCCATCGTTCAGAGATTCCTTATAGACTTCCTTATTCTGAAAACTAAGAATACTCATTCTGAACTATTCATTTCTGACACTTAACCTGTATACTTTGTAATTACATCACTGTAGAATTTAAATCTATTGTGACCAAACTAATCTTTCAAAATATACTTAAAAATGGAAATATCCTTCATGTACATATCTGTCTGTCCTTGAACTCTGAGTTTCATTGATATTTAAATGATATTCAAATATTGACATGCTGTTATAGCTACTTTTATTGACTTTAATAACAAATTAAAGACCACAGGCTCTTCTCAGACCTGCATGAGTAGACAGTCTCTCCCTCTTTGAAGACGCGTCCACACAGCTGGGAGGAGCTGCTGCCCTGCTTGAGCTTCTCCAGACCCTCCTGAGGATTTTCTCCAAACAGGAAACACTCCAGCGGATGGAGAAGTCGGCTCTGTGTGAGCTCCTCTTCCTCCTGGGGGCTGGACTCTGACTTCAGACAGAAGATCTGCGGCACCTGCTCCTTCAGGTAGCGGAGAAGCTCCGCTCTGCTGTCTGCAGCCTCCAGCCATTTCTGCAAAAGAGCAGTGGAAAGAATGATTTATTCTGCAGTGACACACCACATCAGTTTCCACATCTTGATACAAAACCACATGTAAAGGCCACTATTGTTATAGTAACGAACCAAAAAATATTATAACATTTGCCATTCATCATGTTGGCCTTTAAAAACAACAAAGTTTAAGTCTAATGGCATATGATGCAGAAAGAACTTTTGTAACGAATGAAGAGATGTGTTTCATGTGTTGACTGCCGATGCTCCCACTAAATAGAGATTTCATGCTGATTCTCGTTATAAGTTTGTAGTAGGAACAAAAAGCTTGAGCTTGTTTTTTATTAATTTATGTTATCAGTAAGGAATCTGTCACACTTTCTCTTTTCTAATTCTACTAAATTACTTTTCGCATTTTCACTTTTTCTGTTTCAGCTGGCAGCACAAACCACCATCATGTACACCGCAACTTTCTGTTGGAGCAGCCAGCTTAAATATTGAAACCATCGATATATTATAGTTTAAGCACAATTCAAAATGACCATCCATCTTTTTTCAGTGTTCTAAGTTAATCAATATGAATGACATCAATATGTACTGCCTTCTTTACATGTAAAAAGGTAGAAACAGTAGACCAAGAAAACATCAACTTCAACCTCGATAATTAACATAATCAGTCCTCCCCATTTCATCGTGATTACAGCTGCTAACGTTACTGCTACTACTACACATACTTTTAACATTATTACTGACATTGAGCTGTATGTTTAATCTTATTCCTTGTAGCTGTTTGTCCCTATCCTTCGTCTTCCTGCGTCTCCCTCTTTCCAAGCCCAACGCAGTTTTGGCAGACGGCTGTTCAACATGAGTCTGGTTCTGCCTGCTGTTTTTCCTTTCAACTGTAACTTTGCTAAATGTTGTTTAGTGTTGTGCTCGTGATGGGTTAATGTTGGGTCTTTGTAGATAATAGAGTACGGTCTTTTACCTGCTCTTTTGTAAAGTGCATTAAGATAACATCTGTTATGAATTGACGATGTATAAGAAAAGATTGCTTGATTGATAGAAAACACTGTCTTCCTAATAACACCCAGAGGAGGGTGCAATCTGAAGGATTCAGTTGTTTTAAATGAACAACACAAACATCCATATTCATGAAGCTACTGCTTTGATTCACATCAAAGCTGTGCATAACTTTCGAGCTCTAAACAGTGTTTTACCACATACTTTTGAATTTATTTATTTAATAGGGACAATGCAATTTAACATAATTTCAATACAAAGCATGAAACTGATGTGCTGCATAAAGAGTATATAGCTATTGCTAATTTCCAACTCGTGTCCCCAGTTGGGCCTTTGTGTAAACAAACAGATTCAAATGTACAACATTCAGTTACATAAAACCCCATAACACGATATGAGGATACATTAAAATACATCTACAACAATACAAATGTTATAAACCAGTTTAAAATGAAGTTTGAAGATATTAATTAAAAGTGGGTACAGCTCTGGCTTGCTTTGAGCCAGCATTTCACCTGTTTTGTAAAAGACTTGTATTTCTAACGCATTTATTCCACGTTTAATGAACACAACACCGACACATTTCCTTTTTAATTCACTCATGCTGGATGCACATTGTAAGTGGAGGCACAAAATGGTAATTTCATATTAGTGACTTTACAGGTTTAATAGGACACATATTCTTCAAACAATTATTTTTGGTTGTGTTTGTTACATGTAATGTAGTCACGCAAATTAATAACTAAAGTATCTATAAACAGGCTAGTTTCACTTTCACAAAGTAAACAATAACAGTGTGTTATAGCTGCAGAAGCAGACAGGACTGCTTCTCTTGTTTTAGCGCAAAGGACGCGGTCACCAAAACACCAAAGGATGGACATTAACACACTAACACTGCCATATATTCACAAAATACGAACGCAAACAAAGCGTTCACGACTTTTATTTGCTGTCCAGCTGCATTAACTTACTGTTGGTGTGATATTCAATTATAACTGCACCCTGTGAAGAGACAGTTCTTCTACCATTAAAATAGCTAGCACAGGAGCTAACAGCGGATGTTAGCCTGGTAAGTAGATGTCCTTTAACTGTACGTCGGGCTGTGTTATACAAAACAACAAACGCGTTGTGCTTTAGTGTTTGTCGCTGAGTGTCAGTACCTGCTGTCAGCTCTAAAGGCTATTAGAAACTCATACCTTGCTGAGCCACAGTCCGTCTTGGGATTTCTCACCCTCCGCCATATTCCATTTGCCGTAAAGGAGGAGACGTCACCAGGAGACTGTTCCCCTTGTAACCGAGCACCTTTTGCGACGCTGCTAGGACATACTCATAAATGTCGGAAACGGAAAAAATGTTGCCAATCTTGGTGAATAAAACAAGAGAAGAAAGAGCTAATTTAAAAACGATTACGAATTTAAAGATTTGGCCTCAGGTCTTAATCGTGGATCTGAAAAAAAAAAAACGATTTGTAAACAAATATTTCTGCTCAACCTGCCCTCTGGTGGCCGCATGTAAATTGTGCATCCATGATTTGACAACTATTGGAACTATTTGGTCAAAAAGCCATTTTCGTTTCACCATTGCACTGTTTTAGATAATTTTCATAATTTTGTTCATTTTAAAGTTGTTTTTAATGTTTTATATATAACATTTTGCACGGACTTGCTCCTCCTCCTTTTGAAGGACCTCCATTCCCCCTCAAACCCCCACACAGGACTACCTCACTGGACTGTAAAATACAATATAACATACATCACAAATGTGCAATATATTTATCTGTATAGTAATTTTACCCATAAGTTTTCTTTTTTATATCTATTTATATCTGCACCTTATTTTTCTATGTAAATACTTGCTGCTGTTTTTTTTATCCTGCACTGCAACGAGCCAAATGCAACAAAATTTTGTTCTTATCTGCACTGTAAAGTACAAGTTTGAATGACAATAAAGAAAGTCTAAGTCTAAGTCTAAGTCTTTATAAAGCTGAAGTCTGCCAGTGGGATCGGCACCAGGGGCCACAGCCCGAGGAGACTGTGAGGTCCCACACAGACGCACTACATTCAGACAAACTGTTCTGTCAGTCAAAGGAACTAAATATTGGAATATTCTCCCACTCACAATAAGAGACTCACAAACATATGCAACCTTCAAAACACACCTGTAACAGTGGATAAAAGAAAACCAAGTCTGTGACCACCTTTAACCTTTAACCTCTATTAGTGTCTTGTTGCACTTGCGCCTTTGTATTTGTATTTTATTTGTAATTTGTCTTTCTCTGTTACCTGCCTAGGGACAACAGATGGAAACTAGCACTTCTGCTATAATCTGGCATTTTTTACAGCTGTAATTGTTACAGCTGTTCATTAATATGAACATTCATTAATATTAATATTATGCTACTACCTGTAAATAACTCCTACCATACATTGCCCATCCTACCTGAATGAGAGTTCCTTTTTTTTTTTTAATTTTCTTCTTTTGTTGTTTTTAGCTGTGGATGCTTGTATGTGTGTGCACTTTAAAGGTGAAGCCAATAATTTCGTTGTACAATTGTATAATGACAATAAAGACATTCTATTCTATTCTATTCTATTCTATAATATGCACTGTCCCTAACAAATAAATAAATAAATAAATAATAAAAAAATGTTTTGCCTCTATGTATTATATCTTTGGTTAATATTGTCATAATATGGGAACAAATCTAACAAAATAAAACAATTTGAGTTGTTATATATAGTGGTTTAATTGCTCTCTAGGCGGTCACCAGCGACCAGTGTTTGTAATGTACTCGGCGGAGTTGAATGAAGAGGATGCTGTGAAGGCCGCCGGCCACTAGAGGGCGCTACTCACGATTGTCCCTTCATGCCGTGGTGATGAATGCAGCGGGACTAGAGGTCAGAGTTGAATGTTTGACAGAGAGCTGAATATGGATTCCATATTTCATGAAAAAGTAAGTTAAAACGTTTAAGTTAACAAGTAGCTGTAAGGTATTGTTGGTGTTTATTAAGAAAGCCTTTGCCCTCCAGGAAGTGGCTTGTTGACCGACGCTATCTGGCCGTAGTTAATAGATTTGAGGTTGTGTTTGGGAGTATTGTTGTCCACACAGCTACAATGCTAATTCCACCTGCTAGTCAGATGTTATAAAAAAGTTACCTTACAGTTAAGAGTAACAACAATAAGCAATGAAGCAGTTGAAGGCAAGTTATTTTGTTAGATAAGCAAACGAATTAGCTTCAATTAGTAAAATGGTTTTATAAGAAGTATTAAGATTAGTTTTTACGTAAGCTGTTTGTAGCTTCACTGAAGTGTGACTGCTACCGTGTGCACAGACCAAAACAAACCACTTTGTTATGAGATCATCCGTGGCCATGGAGATAATTTATCTGTTTAGAGCAAGGGGTTAAGTGTTTTTAACCAATGTTAAGTGTTATGTAACAATAATTACTTCTGTCTTTGTAGCAAGAGGGCTCTCTTTGTGCCCAACACTGTCTCAACAACCTCCTGCAGGGTGAGTATTTCACTCCTGTGGATCTGTCCTCCATCGCCCATCAGCTTGATGAAGAGGAGAGGATGAGGATGGCTGAGGGAGGTATGGGCAGTGAGGAGTATAGGACCTTCTTACAGGTGAGGAGACCAAGAATTGTAATGTTAAAGAAGCACTTTATCCATTAATGCCATTATTCAGCTGGTTATCTTTCTGTCCATGTCAGCAACCATCTGGAAACATGGACGACAGCGGGTTCTTTTCAATTCAAGTGAGTTTAAGTGATTCACTTCATGTAATGTATTGATAATAGCTCAGTAACTATTAACTACTAAATCTCCTATTACTGTTTTATTCCTTTAGGTAATTAGCAATGCTCTGAGAGTGTGGGGCTTGGAGTTAATCCTCTTCAACAGCAGAGAGTATCAGAGCCTGATGATTAATCCAATGTAAGGTTACTTTGTCAACACTTATAATAATATACATCTTATTACTGCTTAATAGTTCAAGCTAGTTATGAAAACTTGCCCTTCTTGCTATTTTTCAGAAATGAGAAAGCCTTTATTTGCAACTACAAGGAGCACTGGTTTACTATACGCAAACTTGGACAGCAGGTATGAGGAATTTGTCATCATCAACAAGTTAATTAAGTTGATTCACTTAAAAAAAAAAAAAAAACACTTTTTCTGTTTTCATTGCAGTGGTTTAACCTGAATTCTCTGTTGACTGGACCAGAGTTGATATCGGACACCTATCTAGCCCTCTTCCTTGCACAGTTACAACAGGAAGGTATTGTAAACTTGACTGTTATTTATGTTATGTTTGGATGTTGCAGTTAAGACATACAATGATAAATGCTGTATTTTTCCAGGTTATTCCATATTTGTGATCCGAGGAAACCTCCCTGAGTGTGAAGCAGAGCAGATCCTAGGGATCATGAGAGTGCAGCAGCAGCAGAGACCAAGGCTTATTGGAGAAGAAGAGGCTCAATCAAGTGCAGGGTGTGTATTAGAAGTGCAGTCAGTACGATCAGGATACACCGAAACATGTACCTTATTTTTTGTTTCATTGCTTAAAATGCATATTTGGTAATTGATTAACCCTTGTTCTGTGAGCAGCAGGTCTGCAGCTCTGAACCAAACGGAGATGAGCTTTGGTGTGGAGGAAGAGGTTGTGGATGACGATGATGAGCTGAAGAGAGCTTTGGCACTCAGCAGACAGGACATCGACGTGGAAGATGAAGAAGCTGATCTTCGGAGGGCCATACAGCTCAGCATGCAAGGTAAAGAACAATGAGTCATCCAAAGGTATTAATCATTATTTGGACACTTGTCAAGATTCCAATCAAAAGTATAAAAATGTTTATGATTAACTTGCATCATATCAGACACAGCAAAATGAATCAAGCTTAAAACCATGAAATCATAATCTTAATGAGTTTTTTTCTTTCAAAAACTATTTGAACTTGGTTTGAATTGCATATGTATCATCATTTTGTGTCTTACAAGTATCAATAATGAAAATGGGTTTGTATTTCTTTTCAATAATAAAGGAGCTGTGATGAGCAACAAGCCCTCGGAGTCTGAAATGGGAAACGTGAAATCGGGGAGCAATGCTGGAGCACAAAGAGAAGGCCAGAACGAGACGCTGACAGCAGAAGAATTGCGGAAGAGAAGACAAGCCTATTTTGACCGGTAAGTTTAACTGCTTGCTGGGCGACTACTGAAGAGAGGGAGGTCGAATTACTACAGTATATCACTTATATGCAGTGCAGTTCAACTGTCTTTCCAGACGATGTAACTTAGAAATTTAATGATGTTCAGTTTTATGATAGAAATTTGAAGACAGCTTTGATCAGAGATTTTAGTTTGAACAGTTCAGTGGGATTTATTTAGGCCATTTTGTTGCATTTGATTTAATATATATTAATAGTTAATTGAAGTATTAGTTATATTGACTCCACTTCCTTTGAGCTAGCAGAAAATAAAATTTATGTATTTTGATACAAAATCTGTCTATGTACTTCTCAGGCAACAGCAACAAGCTCAATCAAACATTCCTCAACAACCAGATACAATATCAACAGGTGGCTCAAGTAAGTACAATACGTTTAGGTGTATATGAAGTTCAGAATATTTCATTAGCTCTACTAACAAAAAAGGGCTATGGTAAAATTATAAAGTCAATTAATCCCCTCTTTTTTTCTTCCAGGCTCTGTAAACACTGTCTCTGAACAGGACCAACAACAACAAAAGCCCAGCCAGTGAAGCTGTGAAAGGTTTGCCTGCGTTGTTTACCAGCTGCCTGAATTGGCAACCCCCTCACAGGGGTTGGCTTTGCTCCTTCTTCTAACCTTTTGCACATGCGAACATAATGGACAGTCAGAAGGCTGACATGTTCCCCTGGTTAGTTCGCTGAGTGGCTTTAGAGAAGAGATCAATGACAAAGAAAAGGCAGGAGTTAGTTTAATATAACTAACTGAGGCACTGACACTGGGAAAAGGGTGACCACAGAACTCATGATGCAGTTAAACCAAGTTTGCAATTGCCTTTTTACCATGGCGCCTTCTATTTGTATTGTATACTGTTTTTTATTCTCTATTTTTCCCCCTTGATGAGATAGAGAGGAATCCACATACAAAGGGTGATTACCTGTGTAAGGGTAAATACATACAGAAGTTGGTGTTATGTGAAAGGACACTTATGTTAGGGCCATATATAAAATCTGATATTTTTGACTTGCGTTTGTAGAACATGGACTATATAATTCCACTGCTTGACCCTCCAGAACACTATTATAGTTTAAAATCAATTTGTGTTGCTACATTCTGAAATATCTCGTAGCCACTAACACTAACATACGTTGGTCATTTATTCCTCACATCATAAATCATTTTCCTCGTGGATGCCCAAGAGTGAACTCTGAAGGTTTTGGGGCAACAATGCAATTCCAGTGTTGTGGCTTTATTATTACCTATAAGTGTATAAATAGGCATTATGAATAATGTACGATAGTACCACTCTTGATTTCAGGATGTTTTGTCCATCTCCAGCAGAGGGTGAACAAATCCCTCTATAGAGCTATTTCCTACATCTAACATGCTTTCATTGATGCATATTTTTCACATCTTGTCTGAAATAAGTTGACATGTTATGGGGAACAAAGAAGCGTACTGTAAGAACCATTAACCTGCAGATATAGATAAATACACTGTATTCTTCCAGCAGTATGATCCCTTGATACCAAAACCAAAAGTCCCACCAGTCTGCAATACCAAGTACCAAGACTCCAGCTGTTGTTTCTCTTTCTCAGTATTGTTCATGAACATTAAAGGAATCATTTAAATAAAGATAAAACAAAAAATGATCCTCCTCCCTTTCAGGGTTCTACACGTTTCACTTATCTTGTATTCCACTTACACTCAGAGCAATGTAGCACAAATGAGTTGTACACACCTTGTTTTACTCTGCAAGCTTCAGCTTAGTCCAAAAAACAGAAGGGACTGTTTTGGCTTGGACACAATAAGTATTCAGCATCAAACCCCCCCCACCCCCCCTTTAAAAAGTAACTGACCTGAAGATCTAATGGTTTCATTCATGTTTTTGTGTCCTTTTGATCCATTTAGGCTTTTATTTTCTATTTTAAATACTCTTGTGACATAGTATAGCTGGCTTTTTCTCTTTACATTGTTTTCACTCACTACATTCTTAAAGTAAGTATTCATTACTTTTGTTACATATCACATGACACCATAGCACATTCTTTTATTTAATGTAAACGCTCTTGTTCCGGGATTAAAGTGACATTCACTCCTCCTAAATCTTCTCGTGTTATTATTTTTAAATTTAAATGTTGATTCGCAGTTATTGTCACATTTGGGACATCAGTCTGAAAGAGAGAAAAAAAAGCGCTGACCCCCTCTGGAACAACACAACATGTGGTTAATGTGTAATACCAGAGTATACTTGCACTTTGTTTCGCCAAATAAGAGATGGAGCTTTCAGACGCATTCCTGCCCGAGCTGAATGGTACGTATCACGGTTATTTATTTGTGAAAGAATATTTATCGCAATCTGTTATCTCTTGTTTGAATTACAAAACGGAATCTTTCATTTGGATTTGTGTGTAACGGGAATATATTAAGTTGTAAATATATCTAATGTAGGTTGTAAATATGTTTAGATGTGTTTAGTGAAGGTTTAATGGAACTCTTCGCGTGTTTTGACATCTACATGTCTTCATCTTCAGGTTTTGCTCCCAAACCCGACCACAATCAAAAAGATGGCGATACACAAAATGAAGATTAGATTTCTTTTTATCGTAGCCTACATGTGCTTCCTTGCTCCTGTCCACAAAGCGTCGCTTCTAGATGCCACAATCTCCGATCTCTCCTTCAAAAACATGGATTGCGCCATGACCCTCTACAGAACGATATCAAGCTACCACGACAAGAACATTTTTTTCTCCCCTCTGAGCATCTCAAACGGCTTTGCTGCTCTCTCAATGGCCTCGAATGGTGTCACACATCAGGAAATACTAAAGGGACTCAACCTGGAGCAGCTGGATCGGGCTGATCAGCCAGAACTCATCCCGAAGCTCTTCCAACTCCTCAATGAGAATATCACACAGAACGGCTCACTGAAACTGGACCAGAGCATGGCCCTGTTCATGCAGCCAAAGTTTGAGGTAGAAAAGATATTCGAACACCAAATCAAGACATTTTTTGACGCTGATATCAAAAGTTTAGACTTTGCCAACACACTAGAGAGCATTAGAACCATCAATGAGTATATCCAGCAGAAGACTGAGGGCAAGGTGGTCGAGATGATTTCCAGTCTGGATTCAGCAACCCAGCTCATGCTAATAAGTACAATTTTCTTCCAAGGTAAGGAGAATAACCCTTGTGTGGAACTTTATCTTGCGTCTTAAATAAGAGTTTTGGCTCCTGTTTGTGTTGTGACATTTGATTCTTTGTCTTCGACAGGGGTCTGGCAGAAGCCTTTCAACCCAAACTACACTGACAACGCTCCCTTCTACATTGACAACTACAAAGTTGTGCAAGTGCCGATGATGTTTTTGGAGGATAAGTTCTACATGATGGAAGACATGTCTCTTGGTGTGAAAGGGCTGAAGCTACCATACCAGGAAGGTGTTTCAATGCTTATCCTGCTCCCCAACAAAGGCACGGACTACACTGTGATCGATGAAGAGATTACTGCTGAGAGGTTCCTCAGCTGGATCAATAATCTGTACAAAATGTAAGCATGTGCATGAGCATAGTAATATTAAACATCTGCAAAGACAGATAACAAGTTATTCATCTCAACATGTCTGTCCATTTTTTTTCCTACAGCAAATTGGAAGTGAACATGCCAAGATTTAAGATGGAACAGTCGTATTCTCTGCATAACCTTCTCCCACACATGGGCATGGCCACGATCTTCAGTAATTCAGCCAATTTGACAAAGCTGAGCAAGGACGAAGGACTCCAAGTGTCTGAGGTTACGTTTTCAGTTTGAAGATGCTATTGCAACATATATCTTACATAAGTCAAAGATGATGGTTTTAAACTTGAGTGTATTGTCACAGGTGCTGCACAAGGCAGTGATTGAGGTGGATGAGAAGGGGACCACTGCAGCAGCTGCCACCACAGTCAGCATTACTCCATATTCCTTACCCAGGACCTTCACCATCAACAGACCCTTCTTCTTCTTCATATACCACGAAAAAACAAACTGTCTGCTGTTCATGGGCAGAGTGATTGACCCCACCAAAAACTAACAGTACACTGTGCAGTTTGAGTTTTGAAGTGCTTGCACATTTTCTTTATTCAGGCTTTAAAAACTGTTTTGATGCATTTTAAATGTTAAATTTTGCTTTGAAATGCTTCTACTTGTCTGTTTAGTAAGCCTGAATATATTACCTCGATCTATATGAATAAAGAATTTAAATAAAAATGCTTTTTTTTTTCGTATTTAATAAAAAATAATTAGATTTCACAAATGGCGATGTGTGCAAATGCATACTAAATGAGCACTGTGGTGGGAAAATACATGGAAGCATCACAGTAATTGAATCACTTTTTTATTTATTTAAATTGGATTAAAGTAATTTAATCACTTCCCATATGATGAGAAAATGAATAAGGTATCAAATACATCCACACTTCCCAAAAAGGATCATTTATTACACATTTTACTTTTTGGATTTATGCACCTGGACAAAAAAAAAAGATGATCTTGAGTTTTACACAGTCCGGCAAAGTCCTTAAATAGCTCATAATTTAACCTTTGACTCTAGGAAAGAAATAAAACATTTATTAACATTAAAAACACAATCATTGTTTTAAGATCCGTTTTCTATTCGTAGCATTCAATTAACAATCTGACAACACGAGGAACGCTTTAGAGGGTAATTAATATGTTTTGATATAAAATAAAACAAATATAAGGTATACTTCCTAAGACGGTTGAAAGTTATGTTTTCTCCCTTATAGGAAAGAAACCAGTGTGACGTCAAGTGTTGTTGGACAAATAAAGTTTTTTCAAACCACGTGACCAATACTGTCATGGCGTCCTCCTCGTGTCGTGCGTGGACGGTATCGTTTGGAACAGCATACTGACATTTCTTTAAACCACAGACAGGTGAGGTACAGTTTTACGTTGTCTGTAATCATGATTGTGTGTGGTTATTAATGTAGCACTGTGGTGAGATATGACTGAGTGCATTTTGATAACAGTGTGAGTGCCTCGCTGCACAGCTGATGTAGCTGGCTAACTTTTACCACATGTTTTTTTTTGTTAACGTGAAGCAATGTGACTAGTTGAACTAACTCGGCTGTAATTGTAGGTAGAATGAAGACAACGAAGATGAGGCCGACAAACAAGCGTGTGTCCTCCGGGCTGATGAAGAAAGCCAAACGGAGCGTCCACATGAAAGGTAGCTGGAAAGCTGTAGCGCTAGATCCCAGTCTCTTTTCTGAGGAGGGCTTGGAGGGTCTGGTGTGTTTTGAGGAGCTGGCGAGTTACAGTCTGGTTGACTCCGACAAGGCTGCAGCTAAAGCAGCGAGAGAACTGAAGAAGAAGGAGGAGAAGAAGAAGAAGAGGAAGGAGGAGGAGAAGAAGAAGAAGGCGGCGAAGAAAAGGAAAGCCAGCGAGGGAGAAAAGACTGGACTTGGTGTGGCTGTGGACAGCAAAGTGGAGGAGGAAAAGGCTGAACCTGTCAAAGTGGAGGAGGAAAAGGCTGAACCTGTCAAAGTGGAGGAGGAAAAGGCTGAACCTGTCCAGAAAAAAGCCAAGAAGAGGAAAAATAAGAAAGTGGCTGCAGAGGAATCGGTGCAACAAGATAACACTTCTTCAGATGTTACACAGGAGGGTGTAGCTCCAGGCGAGACTGAAGGGAAAGACGAAACAGCAGAAAAGGATACTTTAAAAGATACAATAAGTAGCTCAGAGCCTGATGCTGAAACGAAACAAGAAAAGAATCTCAAGAAAAGGAAGAAGAACAGAAAAAAACAGAAGCAACAGTTGGAAGATGATGAAACCCCAGACGCCGAGCCAAACCAGGCGTCTCCATCAGAACTTCAAGCTGTGGAAGAAGAAAAATCCACTCAAGACAAAGCAACAAAGCCCGCCAAGAAGCAACAGAAAAACTGGACAAATGCAGCTCTCTCTGGCTCTGATGGCAAAAACGTTGACATGAGTGCATGGAAGGATCTGTTTGTTCCCTCATCTGTGCTAAATGCGATGAGCAGTCTTGGGTTTGGATCACCGACCCCTATTCAAGCTCTTACTTTGCCTTCCGCTATCAGGGATCGGATGGATATACTGGGGGCGGCTGAGACCGGTAAGATAAAACACTCTTTTGCTCTTTTTGTCCAGTAAAAATCGGTGCTAATATTTCTGTAAGTGAGCCTAATGAGCGCACTGTCATTACAGGAAGTGGGAAAACGTTGGCGTTTGGCATTCCTATGATTCACGCCATCCTGGAGTGGAGGAACGGTTCAGAAAAGCCTCTGGATGATGACATCGAAGCTTCCCCAAAGGTTGAGAGTTTGTATTTACCATCTGTAGAGGAGTCCGAGGAAGAGGAGGAGGAGGAGGAGGAGGAGGAGAGTGAACGTATCACGAAGCTGGATCACAGCGACTCAGGCGAACATGAAAGTGAAGATGACGATGGCCTTGGAGAAAAAGATAATGATGTGAAACTCAGGTGTGTTCAGGAAATCGAAAATACAGACGTTGACATTAACCCCGACGCTGAAGATGAAGAACAAGCAGCTGGTGGGCGGAGTCAGCCTCTGCTCGGCTTGGTGCTCACTCCGACCAGAGAGCTGGCTGTTCAGGTCAAACACCACATTGATGCTGTTGCAAAATACACAGGTACGTTCTTAAAGCTTAGTGATGTCTTTCTTAATCAGTTGTACAAAGTTCTGAATGTCAACCATGGAGCTGTTGGTTTTTCTGCAGATATCACAACAGCGATCGTGGTGGGTGGTATGGCTCAACAGAAACAAAGACGAATGCTGAAGAGAAGACCAGAGATCATTATTGCCACTCCAGGACGTCTGTGGGACTTGATCAAAGAGAGGCATCCACACCTGCTGAACTTGAGACAGCTCAGGTGAGTCACAATTCAAACCCTGTCTCGTTTGGATTTCACAACATGCTAAATTAAATCCTTTGTTTTCAGAGATCAATATATTGTAGGTTTAGTTTGTGCAAAATTTAAAAACCCGGTTAAACAAAAAATGTTTATCACTACACTAAGTCACATTGTACCTCAATAAATCATCTGATAAACGTCATCACACATGTAGAACAACGACTGCAGTAATGTTATTTGACATTATTTACATAATAACAATTATATATTTTTGATTATATGTCAACATAAATTGTTGCCAGTTTTCCAGTAGTTGACATTTCTAGAAATTGGAAATCAACTGCAAACAGCAAAAATGATTTAAATATTTTTGTTACCATTTGTGTGGGAACATTAAACAGCACTGAACATGTAGGGTGTGTTTTCTTCAGTTTGAACTGGTGTGGAAAACAAGTTGGTTAATAGAATTTGGCTAATATCATTGGCTGTTGGATAATTACTGTAATAAACCAGTCAACCCAAACACATATTTGCAAAGTGATTTAATTGATTAAGAGCAAGATGAAGTTGAATGATATTTCAGGTGTTTCAACTGGACTGAAACAATGTACCCTAAAGCATGTTCAAAAGACACACCTATCAAATGCAACAGTCTTAAATGTCACATTTTCAGATTAGGCTGATGTAAAACTACAGAGTATCTATTTTATTCAAAAGATGAAATGACTTAGAGTTGTGACCGTTGGAAAAAATAATATATGATCGCATAAACTGTAGCACTGGATTCTCATCATGGTCTCATTTGTTGTTATTTGTTTGGGTTCTTGAAGTTTTGTAAATTGGTCAGGAGGAAGCACAACAACCAGTTTTCTTGTAAAGTGGGACTAAACAGGATTCAACCAAAGAACAACGTAAACTCTACTTGAAAAGCTCTGTAACGACTGCTGCGTTAAGGGATTTAAACAAAGACACAACTTTAGTTTAATATAAATGTCCTATAGGGTCTTAAATAAAACATCAGGATGAATTAATCAAAAGGTCCTATCATTGACTGTAGAAACATTATAGCTATTTGTAGGTGGTGTCCCTGTGCATTCCTCTTTTAACAACAAGCAGAGGACGAAGCAAAAATATTTCACAGCCAAAATGACACAATTTCTTTAACTCTACTTTGTCTGAGTTGCATGTATCTCTTAGCAGCATCAGTAGTATTATTGGTGATTTTCATTCTACCCTTCAATATCTCCCTCTGCTCATGTTTTTTCTTCAGGTGCTTGGTCATTGATGAAGCAGATCGCATGGTAGAGCGAGGCCACTTTGCAGAGCTGGAGAGTCTGCTGGAGATGTTGAACACGGTACACTTTAATCCCATGAGACAAACATTTGTCTTCTCAGCCACGCTGACGATGGCTCATAGCCTGCCAACGCGCCTCCTGCAGAAGAAAAAGAAGAACATTGACAAGAGGAGCAGGCTTGAAATACTCATGGAGAAAGTGGGGATCAAGTCCAAACCAAAAATTGTTGACCTCACCAGGAAGGAAGCGACTGTGGAGACCCTGATAGAGACCACTATCCACTGCCAGAAGGAGGAGAAGGACTTCTACCTTTACTATTTCCTGCTGCAGTATCCAGGCCGCACCATGGTGTTTGCTAACAGTATAGACTGTATCAAGAGGTTGAACTCCCTGCTGGTTATTTTGGACATTACACCACTGCCCCTTCATGCTAACATGCACCAGAAACAACGCCTCAAAAACCTGGAGAGGTTTGCTGAGAGGGAGAGGTGAGCTTTGTATACAGTTGCAGAAACAATCTCAAAGAATTAGGCCAAGGTTTATACTTATTTAGTTATTGTGACCCTATAAAAGAAAGATAAAACCATGTTAAATACAGCGAAGAGCTTATGGGTATTAACTGTTTGTTTGGAACTTTTTTGGTAACATACAACCTTTACTGCATTTATTTCTGAGTAATCCACTCAAAACCAAAAAGGAATCTTATATTTTGATCTCACACAGATTGAACCACTTACATTATTTTGTTGTATTGATTTATTATTTTTTCCTTCACAGCTGTATTCTGCTAACTACAGATGTGGCAGCCAGAGGACTGGATATTCCCAATGTTCAGCATGTTATTCACTACCAGGTAAACCTCAGGGACTTGTCTATAGCATTTATTTTTCATTGAAATCCTGATACTCATTGTTTTAATTAAAGTATCATTTGGCCTACGAACAAGTCAACTAATCAAATGTGACATGACCTAGGTCCCCAGGACATCTGAGACCTACATACATCGAAGCGGCAGAACAGCGAGAGCCACCAAAGAGGGTCTCAGTTTGCTACTGATAGGCCCAGACGACATGATGAACTTCAAAAAGATTTACAAGACTCTTGGGAAAGACGAGGAGCTCCCCATGTTCCCGGTCGAGACCAAATGCATGGACGCAATCAAGGTGAGACCTAGTATTGGGTTTACTGTGTTGTTGTGACTCTAAAGAGATTATATTTGATGTTAACTGTCGAGATCGTCCCTCCACAGGAGCGAGTAAACTTGGCCAGACAGATAGAGAAGATCGAGTTCCACAACAGCAAAGAGAAGCATCATAACTCCTGGTTCAGACAGGCCGCAGAGGCCCTGGAGGTGGACCTGGATGATGATCTTTTAATCGGTAAAACAAAATCTTTTGTAGCATGTTTAGTCTTCCTAAAAAATGCAAATACAAACAACTACAAATGCTATCAATGTCCGCAGGTGGAGCAAAGGATGAGGAAGCAGACAGAGAGCAGCAGAAGATGGTGAAAGGGATGAAAAAGCATCTGAAGCATCTGATCGCCCAGACAGTGTTCAAGAACACGATAAAGACCAAGTACCCAACACAGATGGGAAAGCTCTCCCTGCCTAACCTGCCTCTGGCTGGGAAGGAGAGTGCCCTCACCAGCGTTTCTTTACAGGGGAAGAAACAGGCGTTAAAGAGAGGTGCCCGATTAAAGCAGAAAAAGCAACAACAGTGACATGTAACAGAAAACATTTAATTCTTTGACAGAATGTATGTATTATTTTTACATAGCAGTTTGATTCATTTAAATAATTATTGCGCCATCTAACTGTTTACACTGCAAGATTTTATAAAAATGAGTGTCTGGAAGCTCACTTGATTTTTTTAATTTATTTTTCCACTGAAAATGAATGTCCCTGAGTCATGCAGAGTCCTTGTGGATCACTGGTCAATGTTGCGGCCTTGGGTAGAGAATGTTGTAGTGTGATGTCTGGTAGAGGAGGTGCACTGAAGGTTCGGCCCCCTCTGGAATGATGTGGTGAGCCAACTGATGCTCATCTCCCTCCATAGAGACGATGTGGATGCAGATATCCAGAGCCTGTGAAAGAGCTAAGATGTCCACATGATCACTCTCCATTGCCATGGCCTCCACCTCCTGTAGAAAGGGAACAAACTCATTACCCCACCCAAAGTTTTACTATTTTCTGAATATTATTTGTAACAATTTGAACAGATGACTGTCTAGTAAAAAAAACAAAAAAAAAGTTTTCACTAGATGGCAGCAAAACACTTAGTGACTTACTTGCTGACAGTAGACTTGTAGGTTTGGCGCCTCTACGAAGTTACAGAAGAAGTCTGCATGGTTTTGGAGGTGTGCTGAAGTGAGCAGCCTGAGAAATTGCACCACGCCATCAGAGGTCGTCTGATCATTAAAGAGCTGGAGCAGCCGGTCCTCCTGCATGTCAGCCAGGCACTGCTCGACAACATTTACAACCTCCAAAAGAAGAGAGAAAGTCAGGTATTTTTCACACTCCAGTAAAACAAACAAAAGATATCCCTAGTTGGTTTTCTTTACCTGTAGATTTTAAAGCACATTATTGACTCTTAAGTGTCGATATAGAAGGCTTTTGGTGTGATCAGCTCCAAAGAAGATACTCAAAATTGCAGAACTTAAACCTTTATAATGGGACGATCTGAAAAACAGGACCTTCACGACAGGCCAGATTTTTTTGGCCTTAAGTCTATTTCACTTTTCTCCTTAAAATGTTCAACACTTCCTACATGGTGATCATTCCAGCTGTTTACAGATTTCCATATTGATCATAATTGGGAATTTTCATTTGTTTTCCAGATGCCAGACCATGTTATTAACAGCAAGCTACTGAAACAGTCTTTATTTACTCTCACTATGCAAAGCAGGGCTAAGTTGTTAAAATATCATGCAAATACACGACAAAATCTGCAAAGACGCAGAAGGTGGGCTACTGCTTTGTCCACAGAGGGCGCCAAAACCAACTCAAACCTAAAAATCATCACAGGCACTTAAAGCAGGCCAAAAGAAAAACGTCACTCAGGCTTGATGCAATTCCTGTTGGTTGTCCAAACACTATTTCTCTTAACAATATAAATGTTATGAATGTATCAGAAAATGCATTATTTACTGTGTTCAGATGGTGCTCAAAAGAACTCTCATCAAATCTCGCAGAAGTAAAGTCTTGGCAGGTTTGAGTGATTTTCTCCTTTAATCTGAAAGTGAAACCAGTAAAGTTCATATTAAATTTGAAGAAAATTCCATATTTTTCACAGAAGGCTGTAGTGATAACTGACCTCTGCAGAGCCCTGGCATTGTGTAGGACTGACTCCAAGCGTGCAAAGAAGAGGGCTCTATAGAAGCAGTTTCCGTCCCCACGCACTTGTCTCACCGAGGAAAACTGGCTGCTTAAATCCTAACAAAAACAATAGGCTTGTTTAATATGAGATGAACATGGTCACATGCAGTAAATAACCCCAACAACTAAATGGCATACTTTATACTTAGGGCCCGTCGTTTGCTCAGGAAACAACGAGGAAATGTCCTCTCTGCTTGAGACAAGAATGCCAGCCTCCATCTGTTGAGAAACGAACAACGATAGCCTACGTTTCAATTTGCGAGAAAGAAAACAGCCATTACAGCATCTTCAGTGGTCGCGTCACCACACGATATATCTTTACATTTCAACAACATGGAAACCATGTTAGAAAGAAAAACTGTTTGGCAAGACTCTGCGTCAAAGCTGGTTGTCACAGATACTGTTGCAATGTTATTTCCATTTTCTGAAAACCGGATGTTTGCACGTACCACGTGTTCGTGTTAAAGAGACAGTACAGGTTTAATTTAGTGCTGTAGTCAGACCACCATAGTCTATTACTGTTGTTCAAAGTTCAATAGAGTAGAAACTGTTTAACAGGCTGTAAGATTAAGCACGTTAGTGTTAGGTCAATAGATGTGTTTTTTGTTCTCAGGTTCCTTTATTACTTAATTTGTATTAATTGAATGAAACTATTAAATTTAATTATTAATACATCTAGCCTACTTTAAAGCCCAGTTAATAGTAAAACCATAATTTCAATATTTTACTTAGAAGAAAAGACGTAAGCCTCTTGGCTCACATTACTTAAAACATTAACCTAGGATAATATAAAGTTATTATTTTCATGGGCTTGCTAGAGGAGGGGCTGAGCCTATTTGGTCAACTAAAAATCATCAAATTTATCATCTTCAAAGTAACAACAAGTAACAAGTGTTACATTATTAACTTCAATAAAGTGGTTTTAAAAACGGGTTTAAAATAAACCCTTTTCAATAGTTTAAAGTTTAGGCTATGACTAGTCTTCTTCATAACTATCCTGAAGTTCAATACACTCCTGAATAGAGGCATGAGCACAGACTGTAAATATTAAGGGCATAACTAAAATAGCAGAGGGCGTTCACAGAAAACAAAAACGCTAGTAAACAGCTTCACATCCACATTATTACTTAATCCTAAGGAACGCAAATTGCAGACAAAAAAAACCCATCAGCAAACATGTTTTGCTACTTCCATCGCATTGCACAGAGGAGTAGCATTGCAGCATAATTGTTGATTACTGTGGGAACTACAAGGCTGTAGAAACCCTGCACGGCAGTGTTTGGTAACATTGGAGAAAAAACAAACTTCCTCTGAGTCTGTTGCTTATGTTTGATGTTGTTTGATTGATAATTACATTAGATTGATTCAGAGAAAAGGTAGATTTTCTCTGCTGCTTTATATTAACTATATTCAATAAATTAAATGCAGAATTTTAACAGGAACTCAGAATTCTTCATTTCAGTTTTTTTTCTTAAATTTCTACTCTAAATCTCAAAGAATTACTAACTTTGCATACACATAGCATTTGATTGTGACCTTTTGGTTTAAAAACAATGAATGATGACCCCCCCCCCCCCCCCCCCCCCCCCCCCCCTTGCACACACATTGACAAGTCTTGATGCTCAAACATAATTACTTTATTTACAAACTCTTAACAAATTTTAAGTGCAACATTTGTCACATCATGTTTACAAAAGTTATCCAATCATTTAGTAGCTTGTTCAACTGCATTTCTCATTTTCCACGATTGATAAATTTTTAAAGATAGTCACATTACTGCTTTAAAGGTCCAAACTGAGGTGGCGCAGTGGCCAGTGCACGCGCCCCATATATGGAGGCTATAGTCTTCCAAGCAGGCGGCCCAGGTTCAAATCCGGCCTGTGGCTCCTTTCCCGCATGTCATTCCCCACTCTCTCGCTCCCTGATTTCCAACTCTATCCACTGTCCTATCTCTCAGTTAAAGACACAAAAAGCCCAAAAAATAAATCTTTAAAGGTCCAAACTGAATGTTCACAGTGAACACACACAGATAACTGTTAGCAGAAACACCTAGATGAATTGTGAAAGTTGCATCAACTTGTTGCCTCACTCTTTCTGCTGACTTTACTTGAACTTTTGATAAGCGTTTTAATGCCAGTGCTTTTCATGGACACCCTCTCTCTTTTGTCTGTCAGAGCTGTTCTGCTCGTCATGGCAGATCCAGACTCCATTAGTCTCCTCGCTCTCTTCTCAGTGTCAGCCAGGTCCAGAATATACTCCTTAAATGAAACCTTTGGTTAGTATAAAAATAGGTGCGATAATATACAATTGTTAGTATTTTGGTGTGATTGATTAATGATATTACCTTCACCATGTCCATCTTTGTAAGTATGTTCATGTTTTCCAAAGCTCCATATGCAGGAAGATAACACTGCTCTGCAAGGTTGTTAACTGCCATAAGTATGCATCCCACTCCTTCAACCTGAGTGATGAGGATATATATAATATCATTTTATTTGTGTTTTCTTTCTGCAAATAGGCTCAGGGTAATGTCAAACTCATTATCTTGAAGGCATACTTTCTGTCTGGACAGGCCTTGCTCCATCAGCAGGTTAGCCTCTGCCTGCTTGTTCTTCTCTTTGAGGGTTTCTAACTCACTCTGAAGTTCAGACAGTTCCTTATTGGCCTTCTGCAACACAAGTACAAACTCCAATTTATTCATAACAGCACTTTGAATTGAAAAACATTTAACAAGATAAATCTGTGCTTCTTACCAGTTTTTTGATGCTCTGCTCCTTTTTCATGGTCTGAAGTTGTCGCTGGCTCTGCTCCACCTCCTCCTCCAGACGACCCAGGCGCTGCAGCAGACGCTGGTGGGTGATGGAAAGGGTTTCATGGCGCCGGATGATGGGCATAACCAAAGATTCAGACCCATTGTCAAGGTAAGCTGGAAAAGATTGTGCAATAAAAATATGGGTTACGATTTCACTTATGACTACTGTGTAGTTGAATAAGTAGAGCAAATGGGTAACATAGTTAGTTTTGAACTTACTCCTGGGGAAATGATCTATTGTTTTCATCAAGTAGTCCTCATAGATTTTGTATTTTGCAATCCTTCCCTTTAAAATGTGATGCCTGTGAATTGATATGTTGGAAAAGTGAGGAATGACTCAATGAGCAACATGCTACTGTGAAGGCTTTGGTTTAAAGTCCTCACCTGGCTCTGAGTTGTGTCAGCTGTTCAGTCAGATCTTCAATGCCTTTCTGTTTCACAATGTTCTGCTCTCGTGCAGCCTCAAACTTCTTCATTGCCCCGCGTCGCTTTTCTTCATTTTCCACCATAAACTTTTCAAATTTCATCACCCTGTCTTTAGTCTGGGTAAAAAAATTTAAAAAAAAGGTTCCTGAAAAATGACAGTGTCATGTAAATGTCAGACAGACATTCAACTACAACCACAAATTCAATAAAGTTGGGACATTGTGTAAAATGTAAATAAAAACATAATTTTGTGATTTTCAAAAGATTGACACCCCATATTTAATTGAAAATGCACAAAGACAACCTATCAAATGTTAAAACTGAGAAATGTAATTGTTTAGGGGAAATTGTTTCAAATTTGATGCCAGCAACATGTTTCAAAAAAGGTTTGGACAGGGTCATATTTACCACAGACCGATGTCTGTCATTTCATAAGTGGAATGCATTCTTGCTTAATGTATGATTTCAGCTGTTCAACAGGCTAGGGTCTCCTTTGTCTTTTTTTAAACTTCAACCTTTTCAAAGGGTGACAAGTTGAGACTGCAGGACGCTAGTCTATCACCCAGACTCTTTTATTACTGAGTCATGCTGTTGTAATAGATCCAGAATGTGGTTCTGCATTGTCTTGCTGAAATAAGTTAAGACCCCCTTGGTAAAAAAAAAAGTATTTTATTTGGCAGAATATATATATGGTTCAGCTTCCACAAAAGTGCAGGTTACATTATACCGTGTGCACTAATGCACCTCCATCACGGATGCTGACTTTTGAACTGAGCACTGATTTCAAGCTACATGGTCCCTCTCCTCTTTAGCCTGGAGAATGGGGTGTCCTTTATTTGTCAACAATTTTCCACTTCTCCAACATGGTGTTGGCATCAAGTTGAAATAAAGAGCATATCATTTTTCAAAACAACAACACTTATCAGTTTCAACATTTGAATGAAATATGGGTTTCAATGTTTTGAAAATGCTTACATTCTGTTTGTATTCACATTTTACACAACTTCCTGAATCTTTATAATTCAGGGTTGTAGTTTTAGTAAGTTTACACTACCTGCTGCTGCTTTACGTCCAGTTCAGATCTTCTCTTAGCCAGAGCCTCCACACTTCTCTTAAACTCTTGGTGTTTGAGTGTCAGCTGCTTGTCCACTTCGTCCAACTCTGCCTGTTTCTTCAGGACCAGGGTCTTTTGCAAAGTATTTACTCCTGCCTCAAGAATTCTGCTTGAAGTCTGCATTTGTGAAAATAATGTCAGCTGCTTAAAACTCTTTCCATAGTTAAAATATACTAAAAATGGTCCATCTTTGATCTAAAATGTAATTTTAAAAATAACAACATATTTTTGGTAAATCCACAAGTTGACATTACACTTTTTTGTAACTACATACTTATCTGCCTTACCTCTGTTACAACCGGTAGGTAGTTGACATTTTCCTCTTTCATATCTCTGAGGAGAGAATAACTAAATTTTACACTCTTTATTTGAAAAATGTATTCAGAGTAGGCTAATTAAAGAGAAAATAAGTTGAACTGCTTTTTAAACACATGCCTACCTGGTGTCGTCCAACTGTGTTACAAAAATGTTTCTTGTTCTGTTTTCCACCGTCAGTCTGAGACGGGGGTCGCTGTCTCCTAAAACTGGAAGTGAAGTGGTCGTCATGTTTTTTTCTTTTAATACGCGTACCTTTGAACTTAACTTAAAATACAGCTTCTACTTTAGGCTACTATTTCTGCAGTTATTCCACGTTCGGACGACAAGAGGGACGACGGAGGGTCTTTTCCGGATGTTGTCCTTGATTTTGTGTAGCTGTTTCCTGGGGAACCGCGGCCAGGACAGCTGGGAATTTGTCGGGATCGTTTATCCGTTGTCAGGGCAACTGCCAAGGAGGCGGTTCTGTTGTCTGCATGAGATCGTCAGATATCGGGAGAAAGTTAAGAGCGCTTACTCGGGTCCAAATCCCTCGAACCCTAAACCAAGTTGAACGGTGGACCTGGAGTATCCAGGAAGGATTTGGGGTGCACTCAATTCCGTTAAGAGCGCATGTCTTAAATTCTTCTACTCTACAAGCTTTAACGGTGACATATGACCAGAAATCCATTTCAAATAATGTGAATATAAAGGAAAATTAAATTATAAGGGCTCCTGCTTCCCAACTTTTCATCCAATTTCCTTTTAGAAGCTGTAAAAAAAAACACCCTAGACGTCCAAAATTGTTTAATTGTTTAATATATAAACTATTTTGGCATATGCGTGTCCTCATCAATGAAAAGGTCATTCTCAGTGCAAACGTTGCACACTGCACTAAACCACAGATTCATTCTCAAAGCGTCTGAAAGACTGAAACCCACTTTTGACTCAGAGACAACAAACTTCCTCTTTCACAAATGAATAAGAAATGGGCCTTATGTTGATAAACTGCAAACACTGCAAGGATCAGACATAACGACATTCTTCTGTAAGGGTCATATGCCTAAATCAAAGTCAAGTAACAATAATTGCAAATGATTTTCGAAGGAGGCGGGAGACAAATTACATTATATAGACCTATTTTTCATAGTGACAGAACAGAAAAAAGTGAACAAGGTTTAATGGACAACATTTAGTATTTAATTGTTTTTCAAAATACCTTTTCTGGCAGTTGCACTACAAGTCAAGTTCCCCCAGCTATACATAGATATGCTGAAGGACTTGTTTGTGTAAAAAAAAAAAAAAAAAAACTTCCTGCACCAGTTTAGGTGCAGGAAGTTTTTTTTTCTGAAACACTTCTGAAGAAGTGATTGTGAAACGACAATCAGCTGTCACTGTTGCGTGTGTTTAAAGCACGTTTTCATACTTCAACATGTCACAGTAAGAGCAGATACAACAGAAGAAAGTGAGAAGAGTGAGAAGGACTATTTATCTTGCAATAAGGGGGATCAACACATCTTTGATGTAAAGCGGCTTCTGTGAATGTGGACGAGGAACACCGGCATATGGTAAGTTGACTCTGGGTCTCTGATTTATTATGACACAGCTTAAAATAAATGTGTACATTTCCCCATTTAAATGTTTTTGCATTTGATCTTTGTTTAAAAGTACAACGAAAAACTTAACTTACTTAACCAATTGAACAAAGTAAAAGTTGAGCAAGAAAACTTTGACTTGAGGTTTATGTTAATCTTTTTGCTGCTTGACCTACTGTAGCACTACACTATGCTCACATCAGTGTTAGAGCAGCAGAACCAGGGGGAATCAAACACTGTTGAACATGCCCTTAAAAGGCAGCTCTGCTCATTGCCTGAGCTGCTGCTCTCTGATGTCAGTGTAGATTTCAGCTCTGTTAAATGTGGCTGGCTGATAATTCATACACTATGGATGTATATGTGTATGTTTTACCCTGCATTTAGGTTTATTATTTGTTTTTTAGAGATTTTCAATACTCCTCTAAACATTATGTATACTGACTGTTTCTGATCTTCTGTTCTTGGATCATCGGCTTCATCTCTGACCTGTGGTGAAGACAGCAGAACGCTGTTGGATGTGAGAGTCCTTAAACTGAAAAACCTCTCCTCCTGTGATGATCACAGTCAGCAGATCCAGGTCTCTCTACCAGAGACTCAACATGGACATCAAAGACAGACTGGCTGTCTGCTCACTCACTTTCTATGCAGCCAACTCAACAGTAAACTTGCTCAGGTGAGGAATCATGGTTTTACTTTGATATGGAATATTTTTACAACAGGTATAGTATATCAATCACATGCCCGTGAGTTTCCCTTTGAAAATTCCAAATAGGTAATTATTTATGTTTAAAAAATGCCACTATCTTATATTCTATAGAAAGTGTCACCAGTTTTTAAACATATTTCGCTTTCAAAAGAGAAAAGCAAACTTTCTCTGTGTTGATTGCCTCATATACTGTATACACAGTAAAATATTACATATTTATTTTTGAAGAGGGTCCTTGGGGGTTGTGAAATAAATAATTGTAATATGCTAAGCTCTGTACAACTTACTTTTTCTCTGGACTCAACAAAAACATTAATGGTGGTTCCTGAAAAAAAACTAAAATCTGGTTAGGGGGAATGGAAATGAATGATGAAATCACATTAACAAACTTGTAACTCAACATGTTGTATTTACAGTAACATGCTGAATGGGTGTACTACAGTGCATAGTGAGTATAATCTAGAGAGTAGCTTTATAACGGGGAAACAACAGACCTTATGCTTCTCGTCAGCTGATGGCCAGTCTTATCCTCATAAAAAGCGACCATTACAATGTAACCAGTATATCCGCTGGTCTAAACTGCTGCTGCTATTACTTTTATTTCCTGTAGACACCGTAGATTGTGAATCATAAAACGTCTTCATCTTGTGAAATCTGAAAACGGAGTGAGTTGGTGTGTAATTAACAAGCTATTATGAGGTGATTCACATCTCAATGAAAATAAATGCTCATGAGCTCATCCAAGAGGTCATGAACCTGAATGAATTTGTCACTGTGCCTATATGACTGGAAAACTAGCCATAACTCGTTCCCCTTTATTGCGTCCCTTCAGACACTGTTACAGACAGACTATGACAAAATTAGCTCTTTATGTCTCCCAGTAACACTTAATTTGAACACTTTTAGGAGGCACATGACGGGAAATCAATTTTATAAAAGGGATATAAAATGACTTCATTTCTTCTGGTGATGAAACATCCCACTAACTTAAAGTTATTCATATCATATTATGCCCACCAGGAGCACAGAGGACTATGATGGGCAGCCTATTCTTTTTGGGGAATTCAAAAAAGGTGTTTTTTTTTATATTCATCAGATAAACATATTACTTATATAGGCTATGTGTATCTGATTACACTTACTGCATGTTATTACGGTGCCATTTTAACATTTGATATGAAAAGGGGTTCTACTTGCTGCAGTATGTAGCTTAACCATTTGCTAATAACAATTTACACAGCTCTGCAACAATCATTTGGAGGAATTGATTTTACTGAAAGAATAATAGCAATTGTTAATCTAGTAAAGAATAATTAAAAACAACAAGTGAAGTCACAAAAAAGCCCAACATGTTTTGTAGCTGTTGAAACTCAGGTATAGGGTGGCAGTGGGGGACTCATGACTGACCCCAGCCCTGTGTAAAATCCTGGATACAGCCCTGTTTTCTTTTAAACCCCTTCTGATTGATGAAACTTCCAGTTTAGGAATTTAGAAGTCATTGCCTGTTTCTTGTTATTCCTCTGGTACTAGGCCCATTGTTTCACAGAAGCCCTTTATTTAACATCCATAAATGTAATAATGTGGACGGTTAACGCGGAAGCCATTCAGCCAATTTATGCGGAGACAGAGCGAAACATCATAGCTTGGACTGTATTATCTCCTGTGCTGTTTGCCTTATCTCTGCTTGTCTGAGGCTCTTGGCATATATGGAAAACCGTCACCCTGCCGCCTGACAAAACAGTCCCAAAATAATCCGGGAGAGCACAGCTGAGCCCCGCGCGGCGCTGCATAGACAGAACACTGCTTTAAGATTAACACTCAGACATGACGAAATTTAGCTATTCTGAATATTTATCTCAGTTTCGTAATTCCGGAGGTAAATGTAGTAATGTTGTGATGCGGCGGCGAGGAGACAGGGGAGGAGACGGTCAGAGCGACGTAACGTCAGAGCCGGAGTGAGTCTTTTGTTGTGTTTCACACCGAGGCTGCATGTGTCTGTGTGTGTCCGGTAGTGTGTGTTGAGAGTCCTACTACACAGAAGAATATCGGCTAAGTGAATAATGTACAATCTTCATTTAGCCTAGTTAATACCCTAACATTTAGAATTATGTATCAAGGTAAAATGAAAGCTGAAAAAATAATATTGTCATCCAAATATAAATATTAAAGGTTAATTGTTGTATCAGAACTAAAACCCTCAAAGTGCTGATGTAGAGTGTCCCTGTAAATTTACACTTAATCACATTTACCTAGGTATTTTTTCTGCTTTACAGGGACGTTGACCCTGTGGTCTCTGCCATCAGAAGAGGGGATGTGAAGGCTGTTAATGATCTGGCAACATCCGCCCCCCTGCGCCTGCTGAAGGAGAACAAAGATGGATGGATACCTCTGCATGATGCTTCCTTCTGTGGACAGACAGAATGCTTGATGACCCTACTGAGGAGTAAGACATTGAAAGCATCATTTTTGGAGAACAACGATGCATATGTTATATAGACAATTTATATAGCCTGTTTGTTTAAAAAGGAAAAACTATGCAAACAAATACTTAGATGTGTGAAATCAATACAAGAAATCTGCTCCAGCCCATCCAGGTTCCGTGGACAAACGTACCTTGCAGGAGCAGACAGCGTTGCTGCTTGCTGTGTCATGTGAACACTTGTCATGTGTGCGGTGTCTTTTGGAGGCTGGTGCTGACCCTGACATCAGCAGCAAGAACAAAGAAACCCCTTTATACAAAGGTACAACTCTGAAATCAATTGAATACAACAGAACTTTTTCAAGAGTTTGCTCAGAAATGAATCAGTATCTTGTCTGTGTCTGTAGCCTGTGAGCTGGAGAACATGGACATGGTGAGCCTCATCCTGTCATATGGAGCCTCAGTGAACCAGCGCTGTTGTCAGGGATGGACAGCCCTCCATGAGGCTGTGTCAAGGAACAACACAGAGATCTGTGAGGTCCTAATAAGAGCCGGGGCTACAATCAATCCACCCAACACCTACTGCATCACACCGCTCATTGTAGCTGCTCAGCGAGGACAGACAAGGGCACTCTGTTATCTTGTTGGGAAAGGTAATTTGAGGCACAAAATTGTTCCCCATTTGTGTGTTTCTCTTCCAGTTTTTACCATTTTAAAGGAAATATTATTTTCTTCAGGTGCAGATGTGAACATGCAGACTCTTGACGGTGTCACAGCTCTGCATGAAGCAAGTAAAAATGGCCACAATGAAAGTGTGGCAGTGCTGTTGACCAAAAATGCAGATGCAAACAAAACAACAAACTCAGGACTGCTGCCCCTGCATGTTGCTGCCCAGTATGGACACCATACGTAAGTTTACATGTCGTGCTGTGTTAATAACATATCAATAGAACAGAAATCATGCATGAAATCATACAGTGCCTCACAGAAGTATTCACCCCCTCTGGAGTTTTCTATATGATGTCATGTTACACCTGCATTAAAGTGGATTTTATTTGAGTTGTTTGAAAACAATAAGTAGAGAGTAGTTCATTACTTTTAAGGGTATGTGAAATATTTCTTGGTATTACTAATTGATTTACAAGTAAAACCTTTGATTCACTCAGATCTGTTTCAAACCAATTGCCTTAAATGTAATACTTGTGAATCCTTCAGATGTTCGATTTTATGTTTGCTGTTGCCTAAAAAAACATTGATTTGAATTTCAGGTTGTAACACTGTCGAATGTGTAAAAAAAAAAGGTCCAAGGACGTTGATATTTGTGCAAAACACTTAAATAAGTACCCATATGCCAATGTTGTCCAGAAATTCTACTTCATATACAGAAACTTAAAGAAACTGCGTTTCATTTCATTTCTTGTTGTCTTGTATTTTTGTGTCGCTAACGTCCTTGCTTTGTGTTAAGGATTGTGTCCATGCTGGTCTCAGTGACGAGTCGAGCCCTGCTTCGTCACAATTGCGTCAGCCCCCTCCACCTGGCAGCAGAGCACGACAGACACACAGTGGCAGCTGTGCTTCTCAAGACAGGTGCAGATGTAAACGCCACTCTCACCCACACTCACTCCCTCCAGTATGCTGACCGACGTGCAACAGCCCTTTACATTGCTATCGCCAATGGCAGCACTGAGACAGCAGAGGTGTTGCTGAATGCAGGAGCTAGTCTAAACCTTGACCCTGTCAGTCCTCTGCTCATGGCTGTGCGGCGAGGCAGTGTCCACACTGTGTCCCTACTGCTGGACAGAGGGGCCGACGTTGCGGCCAAAATCCCGTCTTATTCTACAACATTTCCTGCTGTTGTTGCACTTTGCATGAATAATCTGCCTTTACTCAAGTGCCTTTTGGAAAATGGCTGCAATGCTCTCTCCTGTTTTAACTGCACATATGGAAACGTCCCTCACCCAACATCAGGAGAAACACATATAAGAACTGTTGGCAGCAATGGATATGACAGTCTGCTTCCTTTAGACTGCAGTGAGCCACCAGAGAGAGCAACACAGGTGTGGAACCCCCCCCCCCCCCCCCCCCCCCCACACACACACACACACACACCCCAAGGAAAACCATTAAAAAGAATATCCCAGTTACTGAAGCTGAACATGACTAAACTTTTTAATGATCTTTTTCTTCAGTTCTGTGAGTGGATCTCAACACCAGTGATGTGTAAATCAGCAGGACCAATCATAGACCTGCTGTTCGAGCATGTTGCTCATGTTCAGCTGTGCAGCAAGCTCAATGAACTGCTGGACAGCCGGAAAGAATGGCTCGCTGTAAAGAGGAAGTCATGTAAGTTTCCCATTAATTATTTACACATGAACATGCTAATATATCTCCTTTACTTCCTCACATGTACATACAACACAAATCCAGTCTACAAGTATATGAACATGACAATCGCCTTTCTCTTTTTTGTCTGTCTTGTCCGCAGTGTCTCCTCGTCCGCTGCTGCACCTCTGCAGATTTAGTATTCGGAGTCAAATGGGGAGACACAGACTGAAATCTCTCACAAATCTACCTCTGCCAGACAGACTGATCAGATACCTGAGCCATGCTGACTGACTCTCAGATGAAGTAAAAACAATATGCATCAGAGATGGGACTAAATTTATCATTTTGGGTTTCTTTTTTTAGTTGCATCTAATACCTGAAATCTTTAAATGGTCTCAAAACAGCTCTTTATGTATGAAATATCTATTTATAACCTTTGTAATGTGACAAAGAGTGGCTTTAATGTGTCAGTCAGAAATGTTTTGTAGTTTCTTAGTGAAGTGAATATGATCCAATGCCCAAAGGAGTTCTGGAGAGAAGTAAAATCATTTATTTAAAAATAAAAGTCATTGTTTCAAATGTGCCTATATCAAACATTACTTTGACAAAGAAAAGAACTATCTACATCCCACGTTCTATTCTCATAGATGAAAGAGGAAACTAAAACAGGATGTGTTCCTTTATTTGCATGACTTTTGGTACTTAAAAAAAGAGCAGTTGTTTTCTGTAGGAACCTAAAAGTAGAAACCTTTAAACTTACTGTCAGATCTCAGACACTTGAAGGCATCAGACTGGCATGAAAGTGAGCGTCTTGATGTTTTGCAAGTGCAACTTGGTCCATAAGATTTAAAAAATAGAAAACGCATTCCAATAAGTGCTTGGGGATCATGTAAAAAATGATGGAAGAGGAAAAAATGTCTGTACAGAGCAAAAATGATAAGTCTTATTTACACAATAGTAGAATACCTAAATGAATCCAAACACGCTAAAGATCGGGGACTGGACTGTTGGTTTTGTTGGGATAGGTTTGACCACTACGTGCGTGTGTATTTTCTGTCCATAAGGATGCTCAGGTCTCTCTGTCACAGTCCCTGCTGCCTTACTCCACAATCCCAGGGGCGGATGGGGGACAACAATGTGACTGTGGAGGACCTGGTGTCCGTGGTACTGGAATGGGCAGCAGCCACACACACTCACGCAGTGATGAGAGCTCAGGCCCAATTTCAGTGTCTCCTTTTCCTCAGACAGAGCAGCCTTCCCATCATCATAACTCCTTTTGTTCTTTTCGTTTTCGCTGCCCTCAGTTGTGCCTGTAGGGTTCTTTTTCAATTTAAAAAGTGGGTGCTCCCTTTCATTTTGGGTCAACTTGGGTTCCTCCCAAAACGAAGCCGGGAGTTGGCGTTTCCTCATGGGCACCTGCTCCACAGCGCTCCCTGAACTCTCCACACCTTGCGCATCCGAGCTGCTGGCCTTTTCTGCGACCTTCACAGTCTGATGAGCAGTCCCCACCGGTTTTACGCACCCGTACCCAGCAGACCTGTGCGTGTGGCATCTTGGGACTCTGGAGTACTTTTGGGAGAAACGCTTCAGTTGTTTCTGCAGATATTTCCTGTGATCCACGGAGCGTCGGCATGGAGCTGACTTGTCCAAGGCCGCTTTGATATCGCTGGATGCCAAGTTCACAAAATTCAGCAACGTCTTGACCTCACTGTCTGCGTTCGCCATCTTTATATCGTTTTTGTTCAGATCAGTCCATGTTAGAATTTGTAGTCCATCAGCAGTATCTAGAGGAATTAGAAATCACGTTTACGTTGGGAATAATTGCGCAGTGTTTCCTGTAATAGAACCTTGCAATTAAAGCAAATGGGACGCGTTCCTTCTGACTTAATGTAATTCAGGGATAATATCCCTCGACTTACCACTGCTGGATGAATCCAGACTCTGGAAGCCACAGTCCAAACTCACACTTCTGCCCAGGCTGCAGTAGGAGCACTTCAACAAGTTGAATGAATATAAACTCCTTGTAGTTATGGTGCTTTCCTTGAACCAATCAGCGACCCCAGGCCCCTCACAATGCACCCCAATCAGCCTCCAAGCGCCCTGGTATCGAATTCTTCACCATTGCAAATTGTTGTCATGGAGATCTGAGAGGGGAAAGCCTCTTGAGGGGATGCGATATTTCTGCACGGCGATTTGTCCAAAAGAAATCTCCTAAAATCCGGAGTGTGTGGGAATAAAAATGAGTGCAAATCTGTTGTAATGTGAACGCATTTTAACTTTGTTCTGGGGCAGTGAAATTTGTAACATAGATAGCCTACCCCTCATAACCCTCCCCAAGGGTGATGTCAGCTGTAGGATCTGCTTAAAGGAGGGGGGGGGGGGGGGGGGGGATCTAAAGAGTGCATAACCATGGAAAGGGGCTTGAAAGCTCAAGAATCTTGTCTTTCTGTTTGCCCCCTCAATCGAGCGACACAAAGGCTGAATTACTCATTCAAACCTCGCGGGACAAAGGGGAAGGAGCTGGATAGCACTCCTGCATTTGTAGTCAAACATTTAGAGACTTAAATCGAGTCGTCATGAAGGAGAAAGAGTCGGACAAAGCCCATAGAATTGCCATCAGCAAACATTTTCCTGTGTCATATTATGGGGTCTCCATGGCTCCCTCTGGCCTGCGGACAATAGCACAAGTTTGCACACTCGAATACTGTCACCCTGCCAACGGTAACAAGGGTCCAAAACAGGACAATCCCCCAGAGAAAGCATGGGCTCAGCGGGGAAGGTTGCAATGGAGGAGGAAAGGGGGACTTGTGAAATGCTAATTGAGCTTCATCCCCTCATTGAAGTGGGGAAAGGGTACTACCTATCGTCCCATCGCAGCGCTGCAGCAGAGAAGAGAGATGTGAGTAAACTGTTTGTCTGCTGAGTAACACCTCAAGCTTTTGCACCCTGAACCACTCTTGTAGCAGGACACATCATTTAAAAACACAACATCTTGCAGTCAGTATCAAGGCTGTACTACAGGCCATTTACTCTGTCTGAGCTGCAAGCCAAATGATTGATGGCCTCTTTCACTCAGTTTGGGGTTGTCTGAGGAGAGAGCCCTGCAGGTCTATATATGCTTTGAATATGGTCTATCTTTTTCAAGGCGTTGCATCCCTCTTGTTCTGGAGAGGCAAAAGGACCCTATTGTCCTCTTCTTCTTCTTCTTTTTTTCTTCTTCTTCTTCTTCACCTCTCTGTTCTGCTGAAAAGGCCAATTAACAATGGGGCTCCCCCTCCCCTGGCCTGTCACCCCACTCCTGTGCTTTTGAAGTGAGGCAGAATCTAAGGGGCAGAAGCAAAGTGGCATCCATGAATCCTGCAATGTGTTGCTTTCCTTATTCAAAGGTTGCTGAACTAAAGCATTAAAGATATTTGGAGGGATGAGCTGAACTGATCTGCTGTAAAGCACTTATAACTCTCACTTGTTTAAATATTTAATAAACAGATACACCAACATATATGTTTTAACTGCTGCATATGTGCACCAAAGATATGCATCTGATTTGCATTCCTTTGGAGCACATGCAAACTGAATTGATAAAATGTTACCAACTATACCACACCAGCATTCCTCAATATGATTACATTCTGTAACAGATATCTGTTCAGTGAAAGCCCAGTGGAGTTCTGATAGAACTGAAATCTAACTCATGTCTATGCTGTCTATTACTTATTTTTAATATAACATCGAGTCAGATAACACTGTATTGATCTACCCCATAGATGTACGTTGCTAAAAACTATATACAGTATCAGAGATTGCAGATCCAGCACATCTCTCTATAGGTGTCGTCATGGGATTTTGAGCTAAATGTAGAAATATCAGAGGAGTTCTGTGTGCGTCACCCAGCATCCACAAATCCCTTGAAATTAAACGCCTTAGGGTAGAAGAATTTAATTTGCGTCGTCATCCCACCTTATATTAAAGATTAGCAACCCCATACTAAACAGCAGTGCCGATGCTAATAGACCCATTCTTACATCTTCTAGAAATGTAAGCAGAATACAATACTGGTGGAAAATGTATATTTATTCCTAAAAACACAAAAATAGTTTTGATTGCAGGAAAAATCCTGTAAGGAGTTGGCCTTTATTTCTATAAGATTCTACTGATTAGCTGCAACATCTAAAATATGATATGTAATGGATTCTCACTGTCATATACATTATGCTATGTTCAAGGTGGAGAAAAACATGTACTGTATATGTTAAGAAAAAACTGGCATTAGGGAACAGGGAGGAGAAGTCTCTTGGGGTAATGAATCACCTTCACTGCAAAATAGAACTGTAAACGAGTCCCATATTCAAACTAGAATGGAGATCTATCCTTTAATTCTTTTGAAAATAAACGTTTTTTAACTTTTGAGGCATTTTTATAGATTTGTTACATTTTTGGGCAACTCCTGAACAGTTACAGTATCCTTACTTTATCCACCTCCATCCAAATCTGTTCATATAGTCTCATAGAGCCCTTCATGGAGTGCCAGACTATTTCACTAGGTGGCACTCTACCTCCACTCTGATACAGTCAATTTAGACATTTACATTAAAATAGAAATACTCAGTTATTGAAGATGAATGCAATTTAGACCATTTTCTCTGAACATGAATAATCTTTACGGCAGAGGGGTTTTTAGGTCTCTTTTTGTTTGGGGGCCTGAGATATTTTTGGGCTGTTTGTTCGCGTAGGTGCTGATTAAGCATCTTGGCAGGGATAATAATGCTGAAAGACACAGTAATCTTATTAAGAGGTTTTCTTATCTGACTTTAAAGGGGCCATGATGTATGTTGTGGCAGATTGCTGCTTGTTGGAATGAGTTGAGGCAGCAGGAAGGAACCAGGAGGATGTAGTGCTTTTCGCTTGTCAGATAATCGATACTGGGACAGACTGGAGGAGAGGATGGATGAGCTTAACTGCTGGGCACATTGGATGCCAAATCCAGGCTTGTTTTGTACCTCAAAAACTCTGAAAAACCTCTGCATTGTACATGCAAATGGACCAGCAGCTGTGGATTTTCCACTCTAAAAGTCATCCACAGCTCTTGTGCATGAGCTGAGCCCCATTACTGTCAGTGAAGAGCTTTTTGATAGGCAGGAGATGTGATAAATGCTCAGCCGCAGCAAAAAGCTGTTGGGCTGCTGGATGCTGAATCCCATTGATGTTACTCTAAAGTTGTTTGAATAGTTGGCTTCAATGCTGTTTGTGTGATTTTGGAATAGGCAGGCTCTGACACAATTTGCTGCACTTCTGCTATTTAAACCACAAGCAATACTTTCAAACAGGTGCCCTGTCGGCACAACACATGATTGGGAATTTATGAAACATGAATAAGCCATGAAAAGATGTGTTGTGCTGAAAGCGGACACGATTGCTCAGAACATAACCTCTGTTGGAGTGCATTTAAAATAGCATTTAACGGTTTCCGCTTGGGCTCAATCACAAATATCTCCTTTCATGTTTCCAGGGATGCAACTACAGAAAATGTTCATGGTAGATGGAAGTCTAAAATATTTTTTACATATGTAAAGCTGGCGAGTTGGTGTATTGCATTTTTTTCCTCACAAAAGACAAGTCTTTACAAACAAAGACATTGAATGTGTATTCTCTGCAATCCACTAATTGATGTATCTACTTCATTCTAGATTATATCTAGAATAATGCATTTTTATTGTTTTTAGTAAAAGGAGTTTCTGATATAAGAACCCCTGTCAGTGAACTGTTTTAGTAAATCCCAGTAAACTGTGCTTGTCACATCAGCTCTCTAGTAGCTGTACATGCCCACGGGCTGTGGGGTAATTTCATAACTGTGCCTAGAGACCACCAACAATTATGCAACTCTTCCTTTGAAACAACTGCCTATTCTTTGCTCCCTGGCCTCGTAGCATCCCCCCTTTTATATCAATAGTGTCAAAAGTTTAGTGACGGGAAATAGACTGAAACTGGGGTTTAAAAATAAACACCTAATAAATATCTTATAAGTGTGTCTCTGTTGTGGAGCATTAGCACTGAATGCCAGGTTATATCAGTGTTGTTGATCTCAGCCTACTTTGGGACCATTGGGCCTTAGAGTGTTCTAGCAGGCACATCAAACATGGGGATGGCAATGTTTTCAGTCGGTGGGCGTCTTGTACTTTCTCTCTCTTTCTGTCTCTCTCTCTCTCTCTCTCCACTTGACTTTAATTCGGTCTAGTACCTACGCGCCATCCTCACGGACTCGCCTCCACGCAATGTGGGATTTTGCTTTTTTTTTTTTTTCTTTACAAACAAGAAAAAAAAATAAAACCACAATCTAAACTAGCAAACTAAAACAAAAGCTGACATTAGTAGCGCCTTTAAAAATCCCCTTGCCACATAGTGTTTTTTTTTTTCTTTGAGGAGAGGAGGAGGGAGGGGGACTTTTTTGAGAGAGAGAAAGAGAGAGAGAGAGAGAAGCGGAGGGAGAATTTGTTTGAGCACACGCTGTCAGGATGAGCTGATGTGAGCGCTGCATCAAGTGCGCGGACGGTGATGCTCCCGTATAAAACACCGCGCTGTATTTTGGCACAGAGGGGGGATGCATCAGTTTAACCCTCGGCTCTGCCCTCCGGACTCGCCCATCCAGTAATCCAGCCTCAAATAAGTTAAGGGGGGCATGTGTGATATCCCCTTGCGAGGAATCCTGCCGCACGATCATTCCTGAGGATCTCTCTCTCTGTTCGCTTTCCTTTCTTTTTTTTTTTTTTCAACTTCGATGGCTTGAGTGGCCCATTTGCACTCATGCTCGTAGTCGAGGAGGGATGTAAAGGTACGGGCCATCCACCGCCCTCACATTGCACGGAGTAGCGGCGTGATTCAGGTCGCTGTCTGAGTGCCAATCTGCAAGATAAAACTACTTTCGAGATGTGAATTATTGAGATTTGCAACTCATTCCGCCGACTCGCCTGTCCTATGCTATCGACAACGGGAATTCAAGAGGAAATTGATTGTGGCATAAACTATTTCTGGAGACGCTTGTCACAGATATCGCCGCCGAACTGGACAGGGTGGATGGTTATTTCCCAAACTGTTCAAGCCTATGTATACTGCATTCATTTGTTGGAAACGCTGCCTAATATCTTCGAGAACAGCTCTAGAGGAATGCTGGTCCAAGATCTAATGCCATTTACTTTAAGTTTTTGGCCTTTTTTCTTCGGTCATTGCCTTCTCTCACTGTTTTTACTCTCATGCCAGGTAAGGAGCATGTTCACGCGCGCCAAATGTCAATTTACGCATGAAGAGAGAAATGTAATTGGAGTTTGATTTACTGGATAAAAACTATTGAACTGATTTAACTTGAAGTTACTTGTGTCTTCATGGAAATGCATTTTAAATAAAGTAAATTGCATGTGTGTTTACGCCAGGACACACCTGTGTTTAAGAAGTCCTGCCGGGCATGCATGTACAGGGTTTTCCACTAGAAATGTAGCTCTGCACACACACAGACACGCAGCTCGCTTGTAGTGGGAACATGGAGAAGCCAACTGTGTTTTCATGATAACAATATTCAGTTATCCCACCAGGATCCCTGCAGCAGGCATATGTTAGTGATGAGTGTTCTAACCTCTGCCCCGTGCTGCTGCCTACAGATAGTGGTTAGCTGTTGTTCACACGCACACAGTGTTGCCAGGGTTCATGTGTAATGTGATCTGCTTGAGTTTCCAAGTCCACCCACGCACACTCCTCGGGGCAGCCTGCTGCCCACTCTGTTGGTGGGTGGTTTCTTAGAGGGAGCGGGCAGCAGCCATAGACGTGATACTATTCTGCATGTACTACATACACAGCAGCCTCAGTGACAACAACACAGGAATATGAAAAGAATGCTGAGAGGATATCCACACTGAGAGCCTGCTGAGTGTTCCAGCATCTCCCTTTGTTGCTGCACAGTGTTGATGCTGATGGTACTTGTGAGTAATGCGCTGAAGGACAGAGCCTCAGTCATTTCAATGTCTCCCTCTTTCTTTCTCTCTCCCTCACCATAAGGGAGAACTCCAGAGGTCATGCTCACGGACTGTGGCGGAGAAAGTTAGTGAACAGTGCCAGCTGGCATGCCACTGTAGAAGATACCCTCCTCTCCCTCCACCACCGCCTCCGCCGCCTCCTCCACGGCTTCTAGTCACCACAGGTAAGACTCCTGCTCCCAGGTTTCACACCTGTCTTCCTCCAGGTCCACCTGTCTCACTCTCAGTCTCCTCCTGGCCAAACGCAGGTGTCAAGCGACTGGCTTGTCTTGAGGAACTGTTTTGACATGAAGTGTTTCCCTTTCAAGCTCAAAAGGAAAATGTTCCATACATCTACTGTGCGAGTGCCCACGCATGGGCTCAGTTTTGCATGTGCGTGTCCTCTGTGCATGTGTTAAAGCCAGCAGGATGTTGACAACTTAACACAGGACTAATTTATGCCGGGTCTGACCTTGGGGAGTACCCAGCTGCTTGTGAAATCCATGCCTGCTGGGCTGCCAAGCTCAGTGGTTCAGTGGTAGGGTTTCCCCCGGAGGACCCCTGATTAAAACACAGATGAGTTAATTAAATTAGCTTTAATTTGCTAGAGATAAGGGGCTAATGAAGCAGCACAGTAGTTCCAGCTTTTTGTTTTGAAGTTGAGCTGGAGGCAGAAAGAGAGAGAGTGTGTGTGTGTCTTTTTGTGCTTGCACACAACAAGCGCTTATACCTGTGTGGGGCTTGTTCTGTCCCACTCTTAGATGTTAGGTCCTGTGACAGATAGGCAAGCATTTCTCCCCCCCGGCTGCTCCATGAAAGTTGGAATGATTTGTATGTAGTCTCTAGAGCACTTTAATGAACATCGCACAGAAATATGGGACAGGCGTTGCTGATGATGCAGCCGTTCTGAGAGCTATTACTGTGACTCTTAAAACTCACTCACTCTGTGCCCCTTTGTATTATGAGTAAAGGGGAGCACTCAATCATTAAAATCTCAATAGACGGCATGTTTTAATCCATCAGATCCAGTGATTTTTTTTTCCTGTCTGGTCAATTAAGACGACCCCCCCCTTCCACACACACACACACACACACACACACACACACACACACATACATACATCAAGAGTTATAGACCCCTTTGTGAATGTTGGTCACTGCTGCCACAACCATCTGCCTGTAAGCCAAGGTGGGGGTTTGACACCCAATTACAGCTGACGCGTGTGTGGAACTCTGAATCTACAGTGTTTGAGTCCTACTTAAACGGCAGTGATAAATATGATAAGAGGGCCAATTTTTAGTCCCTTTCAGCCTTACACGGAAATGTTTGCAGAGGGGGGAGTCATCATGAATAATTCACTTAAAAATACTTTTTTTTCATCAGTTCTCACTTTAATCTATACAGGCGCATAATTATTTTAATGTTCCCCTCAGTAGCCCAATTTGCAAAACATTACAGCTGAAAGTTTGCTTTAAACTGAAGTCTTTAGATATGCAATGAATATGCATAAATACCATGCAAAACTGGGACAATGAGAATATATCCGTCTTCTAAAAGTCTTTAAAGAAAAGAAGGAAAATTGGCAAAGCAAGTAAGTCTGAGAGTGCTAAAAACGGTGTCTCATGTCCTTCAAAGGCGTGTGGCTTTATCACAAGGAAGTAGATCCTTTACCACTGAATGAATTAAATTCAACAGCCGTTGACAAAACGCAGGATTAAAATGGAAGTTTGGCCGAGAGGAGCTTTTGGATTCATAGTGTCTTATGACGTGGTGTGCAGTGCCGGGGAGAGCTGTGCCTGGTGGTTTTCCTCTGTAAAAAATGTGCTGTATTGGAAAATAGTGCACAGCATTACTAAGGAGTATTTGTTGCTATGGTGTAAACCCTTCCACTCATTCATAACAACATAACTGCAAGAGTAGGAGCCACGAGTTTGTTATTGTATATAAAGTGCATGGTCTCTGGAGCATAAAACTGGAACAAACCAGCACACATAGATAGATTGATATGCACATGACTAAACTGATTTATAGATAGTGGGAGGGCATCGAATACTGCAGAAAGAAGAGAGGAAAAAGTTCTACATTACATACACGAAGTTGCTGATGCACATAATGTAATTCAACATTCCTGGTGAGTGGTCTTACTCCACGGGTCTAATGTGGAAAGAGCAGGAGGTTGCTGCAAAGGTAATTGGTGTCGACAAGAGTGCTGGTGTAGGGAAGGCTGACAGGACCTTAAATGATTCATGGTGTCGGGTTGGATATCTTTGAATGTTGAACCTAAGACCTACAGAACAGGCGAGGACACGGTATCTTCCCAACTCAGAGGGCGTGGAAGAAAATCCCGCCATGCTGCTTTGTTGTTTTATTGTATTAAATGATCTTTATGGATCTAATAACACGAGTCCAGTAAGTGCTGTATCCAAAGCAATGTAATCACAGTTATTGATTTTGAACAGATTTATTAAGTACTATCTTTTCATTCTCTTTTCTGTATCCTTATCTATCCTTACCTTCCCCCTCTTTTCTTTTCCCTTTTTAAGTGACAGTGCCCATGGTGCCCTCGTTGAGGCCCTGGTGGATGGAGATGGACTTTGTAGTGCTCGGAACGGTGGGCTGTGCCTCAGTGGTCTTCCTCCTTTCTGCCATCATCATCTGCTACAAGGCCATCAAGAGGTTGGAAGCCACTTTTCTCTTCTCTGTTCTGTCCATGCAGAATTACACTTATTGCTTATTGTATTGAAATATTGTAAAGTGGTGACAATTTAAAATAGGTACAGTTGGGTTGGGGACAGGCTACTCAACTTATCATGTGTAATTTGACCCATGGGACATTAAATTAAGTCTCCTGGTTTCCCGTGTGTATTGGCACAGGAGGCTGCCATGACCCCGTCATCACCCTGCTAGGTCACACTGAGGCCAGAGGTTAGGTAATGGAAAGGGTTGTAAATGTCACAGAGGAAGATCAACTACACTGAGTCACACAGAAACATCCTATAATCTCAATTAATTTACTGTGTTGGTGTGTTTTGACCTTGCTTTTTGACACTGTGCTGATTTTGATCTGCACAAGTTTATAAAGCAGTTGGATGCATAAAAGTGAACGCAAAAAGAGGCGAGCAGAGAGGAATCCCAAGATACTGCGGTTGCAGCGTGAACTGTTTCTCCCCATTTGGTTTACTAGAGAAAAAGGCTGTGTGAGGTTTTAGCCTGCAGCACATCCCAGACCCAATTCTCTGTGTGACATTAAAGCAGCACGGTGTCACACATGCACTCTGACATCACCGTTAATGTTGGCAGACATTTAGCAAATACACACACACACACACACACACACACACACACACACACACACACACACACACACACACTCCCACATCATTCTAAGCAAAGCACACGCACACAGAGGCATGCAGAGAATAGTGGTGTGCACCCACCCATAAACACACAACATCTTAACATACATGGATACATCATCCTGGCATATTTACCGACAATGAAATATGGCATAAAAATTGACTCTCACACACCCATGAGAGTGTAGCCACAGAATTGTTTGATAAATTAGGGCAATATTTCTATATTTTATTTAGTTGCATTTAAAATGATTTAGTATCAGACCTTCATATTTTTATGGGACTATATTGAGCCTGCATGCCTGCTATTGCTCTCCTCAGCAGAACTCTATTTCTCCTTTCTTTAAACAACAAATAGGCAAAGTCAGGCAGCGGAAGTAATGGGTGGTTGGCTCAGGAATTCATTATGGCAATTCTCCAGCCCCCTGTGTAGCCAAGGGGCACCTTTTTTAATGCAGCAGTGGTAAGAAAGTGTTGTTGCAATACGGGCTCTAGCCCCAAACCCAAGTCATTATTTATGAATTAATTTGCGCAGTCATTCAGTCACAGGCCACATCTTTTATACATGCAAGCGGGTCGTGTCCTGAAGCTCTGTGGGCTCTAGACCGCAGACTTTGTGCCATGCCAAGCTGCCCTCTACTCCGAATGAGATGGGACAAACATACAGGTCCAGCCAGACCAGCCCCGTTAGACATTCATTTGTCAGCAGCCAATAGGAAAGCGGTTCTACGGAAGATGCGATTCCTTTAACAATTCTCATCTATGCTCTAATCATCCATGGCTCCTGAGAGGAAGAGAGGAAACAACGCAGCTTAAAAAGGGACAAAGAAATGTTATCCAGCAAAGCAAGAGAAGGCAGTAATTGAGCCTCTTAGTCAATAACAATGTGAGAGAGGGTTTGTCAGTGAGAAAATACAGCCAGTTATATTTAGCCCTTCCAGCCCATCAGTGCTCTGGGCTTTCCCAATGAAAATCAGCTGGCCGAAGGCCAAGGCCTGAGCGCCACAGACAGCAGAAGAGCTAGCGCTGTGGGTCCCAGCCCTCCTGGCCTTTTGTTATTCTTTATAATCTGTGTCTGCCAGTCATCTGTCAGACGCAAAGGGGCTGGAAAGCAGAAAAAATTACTTCCATACACTTCTATTTGGATCCACAGCACCAGGGAGGCTGGTGTGTGCAAGCAGTAAGGAGAGGATTCAGACACACGCTGTGTTTCAGTGTTGCTGTGCCATCTAAAGCAAAAGACATGATGCTGCAGTCCGGGCTGTCAGCCATTTAAGGAGCCAAAACAAACAAAACTCTAACCAACTGACTAATGAAGCTAGATGCTTCTCCCAATCACTTAGTGCTTGGGGAGGCTTGTCTAAAGACAGATAATACATCACAGCTGGTCCTGTCCTGTCCAAGGGCAACACCGTATTAAAAAAAAAAAAACTAGAGCAACAATAATATGGACTTTTTGTCATGCTAAATGGTTTATAATCCAATATTTACTACTATACTATATTTACTTACATAATTAAGCTCCACTGTTTTATCTTAAAATGACTGTATTAGCACCATCACACCATTACAGTCTGTTTTTTAAATGCTTTTTCTTTTAACCATAACATGTTACTCTAATTTACAGATGGCTGGAGTAATTGTAAACAGCTCAACACATGTCCCAATTTCACCATGATCCATTCCCCAAACTTCAAACAGGAGTGTGCGCTGTGATTGCACAGCTTTGATATGAAATATTCATCTAACCTGTGAAGTGTTGTGTTGCCACCTGCCATGTGTCAACAGCATGGCATCTATTATTGAAGGCCTGGGTCGAGGTCGGTTTGGGGCCCCAGTGCTCTGCCCTGTGTAGTGGCCTGAAGCGACATGGTCAGTCTGAGGAAAGATTACAGCCTGGGAGAAAAAAAGCTGGGCCAAAGCCCCTTCCATCAGGATATACTGTAGATGACCAATGGCTTTTTATAGCCTACCATATGAAGTACTGACTGGTCAAATATATTCAAAATAAATCATTAGTGAGCTGCTCAGATGTTGTGTAATGACCACTGACCCCCCCTGACCCAATATTCCAAGTAGAAGAATTCCCAGACTGGCTATAAACAATGCTGTCTGTCCCTCTGAGAAAACTTTGGTCTATCCCAAATCCCCTAACTGCAGCTGCATTGGCCAATCGTCTCCCTGCAGCAGAATGTGTTCCCATCCTGAGGCTGGACAGTTTCCATTTTTAGGTTTCCCCTGGGTTCCACAGGGACGCAGTAAGCAGCATCTGTCCTACACGGCCAGCATGGATCCCTGGTGTCCTGCGCCATACAAGCCCTACCAGCTGACAGAGTCCCACAGGAAGTCTGAGTCATTGTCTTAGTCATATGTTTTGTTTGAAACTTAGCTAGTTAGCCTTTAGCTTACATCACTTCCAACTACAGACTTAAACCCTATACATTAAATGCAGTATGTAATGTTTACAAAAAGATTAATTATTATTTTATGATCATTTTTTGCATACAATCAAGTCCCAAGATGCCATACGAATACCTTCATTAATATGAGGCTAGCATCTTTGTAACTCTAAGTAGTGTTTAGAAGTGCTTTAAGCTTAATACTAGCATTTGCATGCTAACATACTCATACTGTTTATGCTAACTCTGAGAACAAGCTGGTGTAATGATTAGCATTGGTACTCTATGTGCTAATGAGGTTAAGCTAATAAGGTACAGCTAGGACTTATGGGAAGCTAGTCTTTAGCTTTGCAGCTATTTGTTCATTGACTCAGTGGCACAAATAGAATTTTACTTTGTCCTGGCACCTAATGACACAGTGATGGTTCGTTTCATATGAACGATAAGAGGAATTGTGTTTTCCAAATGTAGTGGTTATCCATTTAGTGAATGTTTTAGATATTCCATTAAAAATTACTCTGGGGACCTCCAATATCATGGAAATATATTAAGATAAGTGAGGCTAATAAACAGAACAAAATTGCCGCCATCACTGTGTTGCTAGCATTTACTTAAAAAATATGAGAAGGCATACAGAAAGTGTTCAATATTTAGACCCCATTATGATTTATATTTTTATTGAGTGGAAACTCCTAACAGACCTTGAAAAATACTTAGATGGAAGTGCTTTCCTGGTGTATTTTTCAACAGAAAACTGGTTGGAGTTAAGTTGACCAGGTTTTCTGTGGAGATCTGATAAATTCAGGAGGCGGAGGGGCAGAGGTGGCTCACAGTGTTGAAGTGACAGCTGAAAAACAGGCGAGACAGGAGACGTTTATAAAACTGACAGCAACAAGATGCTTGTTTAACAGGTGTGGAGAAATTAGATTGGCTTAAGCAAAAGGAGCGACGGAAAAAAGACAGCTGACAGATTGAGTTTACTGCAAGGGGGGAATGAGCAGGTGCATAAAGTACCCATCCTAATTGAACAATTACATCCGAACCACCACCAACACATTCATTTCAATCACTTTAAATTCAAGAAAAATGTAGCATAAAAAAATGTATGATACACTTTGAATTTTAACAGTGAAGAAATGAAGAAATATATGTTATCATGGCATTTGCTTTAATAGAACAGAATGCCTCTAACAACATTTTCTCTGGGTCTAGTAAAACTAAATAATATTCGCTACAAGCACACACCCACTCAACCAAACCCACACATACACTCGTATAGAAATAAACTACTACTACACTCTCAGAAAAGAGCATTCAGTGCAGACTTAAGTGTTATTTGGCCTTTTAAGATACTATAACATTATACTGTTCACTTATCAGTCCTGTTGTAAGTGTTGTAGTGTGGGTACATGGAGTGTGTAGAAGCAAAACAAATAAATACAAGGGTCATGAAGTCAGTCAATGAACTAAACACTAGATGTCATATTCAACTGGTCAACAGCAAGACACCCAGTGTAATGAAAAAATGCATGTTATATTTTTAATGAATAACTTCCAATTTGTTGAAAAAAAATGTAGTTTTAAAGTTTTTTCAAAACTTTTAAAACAGTAGTCAACAAAGTCTTTCAAAATAGTAATTACATTTATTTTCTTCAACTCTTGGACACAGTCTCAACAGACCCATACATAATACATTTATTGGTACTTACTTTTAAGTAATATGACCTAATTTCACCCTGTAAGGATTCCCTCTCAGCAGAATGCTCGAGAACGTGAAAAGATTTTTGTCAGGCTGGACTTGGAATGACTGTTCGTCAAAGTTTTATGGTCCGGTTGGGGCTTTCAAAGGAGAGCAGAAGAGACACTGAACTAAAATGTCGCTCAAGGGTCCTCTGTGGCAATGAAGGCAATATACAGTGTTGAGTAGGACAATGACTGTACTAACTGTATTCAGATCTGTCTCTGAGTTACATAAGCCAGAGCAGGAGAGAGCAGCTGAGGGGGTCGGTGCAGAAGCCACAGTACACTGGACAAATATAATAACCACAAAGGCACAGAGGAGTGCATGAAAGGGGCTGCATTGAATGATACTGCTCTTCACAGGCCAGGAGCAGGCAGGGGATCATGTGTTGCAGCTTTATTTTGCACCAGAACGAACTCTTAGAAATGAGCATTACAACCCAACCAGTGTTGAGAGGGAATATGGCTGTATCGATGTTATTCCCAAGTTGTTTTGACAGCCACATAGAGGCTCATTACTTAGAGGGAAGATTGCATCTAGCAGTCAGAAGAGGTAATTGCCTTATCCCCTGTGTTGCAATGTATCTTTCCCTCCTGTCTTCTTGCAAAAGTGACCTTTGAACATTGAGCTTATTAGAAAGGATCCCAGAGACCATCACATCCACCCAGAGCAGCAGGAGAAATCAAATCAGCCCTAAAGGTTAACAGTCTAGAAACTCTGTTTAATGGCATGGCCTTTAGCTAGCAGCAAACTCGTTTTTTTGTTGTTGTTCGTTTGTTTTGTTTTCAAGAAAGCTGTCCTCACATTTTGAAAATGTTTATTCGCAGGAAACCACTCCGGAAAGAAGAGAATGGGACAAGTCGTGGAGAATATGCCATGAGCATCCGTAACAAGAAGGCCATGGGTACAAACAACACTGTAGTATAGTCTCCTGGCAGAAGCAGAAAGTGACATCACCAATAACATCTCTCACCCTCTACTGATTACAACAATCCCATCTCACCCAGAATGCAACAGGGTTTCATCCTTGAGGTTTTCAAATAGGTAAACCGTCCCTCTTTTCTTGGCATGTTGCCCGGACATGAAGACACCATTCAGCTCCAGACAAGCTGTTAAAGATGGAACGGATAAAAAAATCAAGGCAGAACGGACGGAGAGAAAAGATCCACAAAGCCCCCATGGTGCCGAAAGTGGCCCAGCAGGCTGAACATTATGCTCTTAGTAACAGCAAGTGTTGCTGACAGGCTGGTTGGCTGCTGGCTGGAGAGGGACTGTCTGCCAGTCTGCCGCAGATCCAGACCTCACACACACTGTTGACATCTGCAACAGAACAAAGCAGCCGCCCTGCAGTCCCACAGGACAGTCCATCACACACAAATAAACGTGCATGCAGTTTTTACAGAGAATGCAACTTTTTTATACTTCAATCCCCACACTGTCCATCTTTTGTTCTCCATTTTCTGAGACAGATGCTTTGTGAGAGGCATGGTGTTAACTGTCACTCCAGGCTTTGACATGTGGATTCATCTGACTATGCAATTTAAAGAAATCCATATTTCAAGAGGAAAGGAGCAACAACATAAACACAGTGCATTGTGGTTATTTAACCACGTCAAAAATGCCAACCAAGGCTTATCTCAATGTAATATACTCCAGTCATTCATCGATTTATTTTTTTCTCTATTTATTTTGTTATCTACCTTTGAATTTATTTTTCTACTTAAAAGGAAATAACTGTCTCGTAATTTTCATGCATCATTACAAACATTTGAACATTTTTATGAATTCACCTGATTTCCCCACAGCTCTGTTTTTTTAAGTGAATAATTTATACACCATACAATTCATTTGTGATGTCCCGATGCTTAAACCTTCTGTCAGTTCGTCCAGACCAAGAGTTTTGGTATCGGATGTTTTGTCTCTGGGTGTGTGATGTTCTATCTTAATGTGTGTTTTCCAGTCATTATCTATGCTCTGCATCATATGCCAGTTTTAATTGTGCTACTAAATCCAAGATCCACCCTCAAAAAGAAGTTAAACAGCTTTTTTTTAAATTTTTTTGTTTGATTATTCCAGAGTCTTGGATTCAGCTAGATGCCTTCAGCCATGTTTTTGTTTGGATTTGACAATCTTCATCTTTCAGTTTGTCAGGCAAGCTTAGCCCATTGCTATAGAAACAGGGGACCTGAGCCTGGGGCTGACCTTATGACTGATGAGAGATGGGAGACTTAGCCAATAGCCAGAGATCAGGTTGCACAGAGGAAGGCCTCAGCAGGGATGTGTGTGTGTGTGACTCAGTGTTGTCGCAGGCATCCTCCACATCCCTTCTGGAAAAAAACACAACTGAGCTGAACTGGAGCATCACTCAAAGCTGCTCTTCTTTATTTTTTTCCTCTTCTTTTTTTTTTTTTTTTACATTAAATCTTTGTGTGTGTCTGTGTGTGCATGTGAGAGTGTGTCTGCTTGTCTGTAGGTGAGCGTGCATGCAGATGAGTGTACTCGAAGAGATTGGGCTGTACTCTGTGGCTGTCAGTTAAGTATAGATATTGGCTAAACTGCGATTTGGGGGGAAACACATGCTTGCATCTAAACATGCACAGGTATTAGCTAAAAGTATACCCCACCATTTACCTATTTGAGAGAAGGATGCATGAATGTAAATATTGATATTTAAAGATCTGCCTTCTGGACTGTTAATTAATGTACAGTGTAACAGAACATATGTTTATACATAGTTAAACAATGTGCTACCATTTAGAATAATGTCAATGTTGTCATGTTGATGGAGCAAGCCATTAATGTATATATGGCAATCGATAGTACAAAACTCAATTTATGCATTATACCAAACAAATAGAAAGATGTGCATAAGTTGACTTCATTGCTGAGTTTTTCAGTTGTAAATAAAACTGTACAGAACAACAGAGCTACAGTCTATTGTGTTTAAAGACATGAAATGTACAATAAGAAATCTGCTGTCATGTAGGGAAGTTATAAAAGTGCGACTGATATATTTAGCCTGTGTCTGCACTGTGCAGTTCTTGTCTTGGGCAGAGCCGTGCTGGCCGTGTCCCCCCTGCCTGCTGAGGACATGTTCTCATCAGTCTGTCTCACACAGTGCATCTTTAATGAAGTGCGATTATCAAGCGTATTGCACTCCATGGGGTGTAATGAAAGGAGAAGGAAAACTTATAGGTTGCATATTGTGAATGCTCCGGGCTCCATCTGTAATAATGTCAGTAACAAATCGCCAAAGTGTGTGAAGGATTTCTGCAGCGGCAGCAAGAACACAAGTTTCTATAATAAAATTTAACACAAGATAATGGGTTCAAACACCTCTTTAAAGAGGCTACGCTTACATTGACTCGTATAGAGATTTTCCCATTTCTTCTTTAATTTGCATCAACTACAGTTAATGATGTGTAACAAACCAAAGGGACAGACCTGTGCTGTAAAGGCTGATGCAGAGGAGCACTGAAGAGGAATGTCAATGAATTACAATGTGAATGAGTGACCATAGAGGACTGTGCCTTCCCTTCTTTAGATGTGCAGCTTGATGGTAATGCCGATGGACAATGTGAGCAATTTAAACATTCATGTATTGTCCAGCCAGAGCGCTGTGGATCCCACTGTAATAAAAGCAATGTGACAGCACTAGGCGGGGGGACCAGGGATTGTCACTGTGTCAACAAGCTTTATGAGCCTCTCAGAAGGTATTTCCACAGAGCGAGCAAAGACGCTGATTCACAGATTTTTCAAAATGTAGGTTTTTTGAAACAAACAGGAAAAATACTGCTTGTGTTGGACTACATCTCGTGACCTGCTCTTTAATCAAGAAATTTCACCGACGTACACACCTGGTGCATGACAGGTGAAAGAGAGAGAGCTGGCACAGGCCTTTCAAAGCTGACCTTCACAATCTTCGAGGACCCACTCACTCCCTCTCTGCCTGAGAGGCCTTTGGTCAGCTTTAATTACCCTCACTACCTCCAGCTGCCTGCTCATCAGGTCAGTGCTCCCATATGTTCCTCCAGGAGGCAGCAGGGGGGCAGGCAAGGGCGGGGAAAGTGCTGGATACCTGTGGGACACTGATTACATAAGCTTCTGCTAATGAGAGAGGGCTTCTTCGGAAAAAAGGGCTGCAAGTTCAAACGATCACAACGGTGGCAGTGGCTGACAGATGCAACCCCAGTGCAAGGGGGACTTGATTAAACACACACACCTATGCACATGCTGGGACACACACACACACACACAATCACACAATCACACAATCACACAATCACACACAAACACACCTGTATCCAGCATCTCTTAAATGCACAGAGGCACACAGCAGGAGATAGGCTCTTTGATGAGCCAGGACTAGAGGTTGATTAGAAGGGGCACTGCAGCCTGATTCAGCTAGCTCGGGGTCAACCAGGAGTGTGTGTGGGACTGTGTACGTAAGTGTGTGTGTGTGTGTGTGTCATTATTAGTCATATTGTGTGATATCATTATACGACTGACTCATTTATCACACACCTCCAAACATGGGTGCTCTTCAACATGCAGTGACTAAAAGTCAAGTAAAAAGAAAAAACATGAAAATTGCAAAATTGGGGCTTATTTCTGTTAAATAAATTTATATCATATCTTATTCATCCCAAAGCTTGATAATGAAATCCTTGCAGCAGCGAGGAATCAAAACAAAGATTAATGTGCTGTTCGGCTCTCAGGCCCTGCTGTCATGTCATCTGTTATTCTCAGACAAGAGCTTCGTGGTAATGCGGTTAGACCTCACAACAATGCTTAATCACAACAAACCACATTAGGCCAAAGGTAATTGTGTTTGCTTGGTATATGCATGGGCCAATCTGTTTCGCTGCTGCCAATGACGAGGGGATTGGGATGGATGGGGGGGCTTTCCACTTTGGGGCTGGGGGGGCGGGGGTGTACAACTGAAATAGTCTTGTTTACCTCCAATGTCTGGCTCCACCTTATCGAGTTATAAAGCTGCTACTGCAAGTCAGATTGGCCTCTGATCGATCGGCGCTCTGATGGCAGGAGGCAGCGTGACTGACAGTCTGACAAGGATCTCAGACGGGAGCTGAGTAATGCATGTCATGTAATTTTCCCGGATACACCTGAGGTTTGCTTTTTCGTCTGGAAGGGTAAACAACAGAGCTGATTTTATCACTCCTGCCACCTGCATTATGGTAAACTGGACATTTTCCACATCAAAGGGTAGTAAATGTCACATTTAAATTTTTGAAGGGGGCTGCAATTCATGTGAAATGACAAAGAGTCTCTCAACATTTAGGAAAACTGGTACTTTTATTATCCAGCTTGCAACCAAGCAACTTAAAAAGTGATAGAATATGAATGTGACAGAGTTAGCATAAATATACTAAAGGTGCCGAAAATTGTATTCCACACAGTATCAGATTAAATAAGAGTCTCTTTTTTTTGGTCAGACAGAGAGGGTGCATGCAGGTCTAAGGACCCAACTGGACCCTCAGAGCAGGTCACATGGGGTAGAACTGCGAGGCGGCCTCAGATGACTGGATCTCCACCTGAGCCATCTTGAACTGGGTGCATTGCAGCCATTTGCGCAGAGCAAACGGAGGGGTACCTGAAGTCTGGCCCTGCAGACACTGGTGGTTCACGCGGTTCTGGATGGCCTGGAGACGCAACTGCAACCCTGCAGACAGATGCTGAAGAAGCAAAGACAGGGTAATGAAAAAATCGAGGTTGAAATCATTGAAAGACTCTATTTACTTGCATTTTTTTAATGTATAATGACAAAGGTTTTAAAAGCCCCACCTTAAGGTTTGACTGAATCATGGGTAACCACATTGGAATAAGCTGTAGGGAAAAAAACAGAGATGTCTAAGTCCATGTATGAATGAATCTTATACTGTATAATCCATGTAGATAAATACTATGTAGCAAACCTTGACAAAGATGGTTGAGTTGCACTCCTGCAGGGCTTCCATCAAACTAATGACGTGAAGACACACCATCTCTACCATCTGGGAGAAAAAAATAAAGAATTTCACAAATTAACAAGCATTCCACTCTTCCGAACCCCTTTTACGTCCATAGCTAAGCTAGTTTTATTTTTAACGTACTCCTGAGTCCATCAATAAAGATGGTGATAATGAGACCCCCGGCGGAGAATGCTAAGGCAGAACCCTCACCACTTTATTATGAGCCATGAGCTGAAGGATGCTGGGTGTAACCCGACTCCAGAACTCCAGGCCAGTAAGGATGGCACTGGAAGAAAACTCAGTCTGGTTTTGGTTAAGCAGGGATGGAGCAGCAGCTGCCTGCTCACAGTAGATGGTCCACAGCTGGGCGAACATGAAGGCATGGAACAAAGAGCACATGTGCAGCACCGACGTCTGGGGGGACATAAAAAATAGAACAGGTGGTTACATATCATATTAGCAAAACAAAACCTGGGTTGAGTCATTTAGAAGGATTTGTTTCTGTCAGACCTTTGACTGCTCAGGGAAACCGATGAGAATGACTATAAGATGATCTGCGATGTGGGAGCCAGCATCTAGAGGGATAGGCATACAGGAGGTGGAGCCCTGGTGCAGGGCACAATGTGTCAGCGAGCCCAAAAGCAGCCAAGACAGCTGACGGATGTGGGACACACACTCAATGAATTCTTTTGGCCTGTAGAGAAAAATAACTGGTTTATAAATCAGCCCACAATTTATTTCCAACAGTTATATTCACATACATTAAAGTGTTTCACTGAATATTCAACTTTCAAGAAATTCTGCTAATGTGTGTTTGGTTCACCAGGTTACACGTCTTCATTTGGTTAAAGATTTCTGCTTAAGTACAAGAATTTTAAATTGTTTTACGTTAGTCTTAGTGCAGTTGGCTGAAGGAAGAATTGGATGGTTAGCTTCCAAATCTTGACCTTGCATTACACGCTCAGGGTCAAACACTGACATAATGTTGTACTACTGTATTCCAGGTAGTAGATTGACTAATTGAAGGATGTCTGACTAGATCTACTTAATGATTTATGAGCAACTGAAATGAAAAAGGGGAGTGAAAATCAAGATGCAGATCTGTCCATAATTCAAGGGCAATCATCACACTTGAAAAATAAACATTAGCTACAAAACAAATGCTAATGCTAACATTAAAATACATCCATGAAAACAACACTTAAAAGTAAATTCCTAGCTAGCGTAACATTGTAAACATTTCATGTCACTTAACACTACAAAACACAAATGTTAGCTTTCAACCACTTACAGGCAAACTGAAATATTAGCTATCAGTGGCTGAAAGCTAACAATAGCTGTTGTCTGACATTAGCTAGCTGGTTATCTAATAGTTTGTTATAACCTGAAATATGGCCAGATTTCTCCCCTCAGTTTCACTATCCTTTGTCTTTTTAGTAGCTGAGACATGGTGCAAAAATGATGATTTGTCATGAACTCTAAATTCATCTTACAACTTGGAATCAAGAGGTATGACATTAAAACATCATAGCAGCTTCCTGTCCCAAGCTTGACGTCACAGTTAAATTGCTGCTGTCTAACTATTGTTGATTAAAGCCTAGGTATTACTAAAATAAGGTGACAGGTCTATATGTACCTGTATTCTTACCCTTGTTGCATGGTTGATGGCGGGTGATAGAGCCAGGGAAGATAACGGACCACAGCTTTGTTATCGCGGTGATTGCCTTTGCTGATCTCCATGGCAGCGACTTGTGCCAAGCCCACTTTCAGGTTGCCCCCAAAAGTGTCCTCATGCAGGGGCTGACAGCAAGCTTTCATATGGCTCTGCATAAATTATGCAGAGTAAGGAACAAAAGAGGAAGCATAACAATGTAAAATATGGAAGACTGCTTATGATAAGATAAGCAAGTTTTGGCACTCAGATTAGAGAACAAGACTTACTTTAAGTTTGGTTAGCGTGTGCATATCTGCAATAAAGTCCAGAAGTTCACTTATGTATTGTCTCATGCACTCCATGGCTGCTGTTGTGCACTGTGGGGAACAAAAACAGTTTATCCTTTAGGAGGATTCACAGCGGGGTCTCATTTTGCTCCATGCTGTTTTATGAGGCTAATTCTAATAAGAGCCAAGAACACAAACAACTAAAGCCTTACCCCCGGCGGCGTGGCGATCATGTGCTTTTGGATGATGGTGGATTCTGCTAGACGTGTACCAATATCTGCACAAACAAACTGAGAGATTCCGTAGGTTTTAGCTTTTATTCAGAATGAAGCACTGTGATTTTTTTGCTTTCCCGTAACGGGAAGTGCATTTAAGAGAGTATATTTACCTGGACCAGCAGTAACAAGTTTGTGTCAGGCAGAGGGGACTTGAACTTGAGAGCTTGCAGAAGCTCTAACACCACAATGCGGGACATGTAGAACTTATCTCTCTCCTGGATGCAAAAAGGAGAAAAGAGAGTGGAGTAAATGTACTGATGCAGCAAGGCTGCTTTTTTCTTTTATCACTCTTCCTTAATCATGCTTCAAGGGGAGCAAAAACTCTGTAGTCTAAATAGAAGAGGAAGGACAGGCAGTGAGAGGAGGGAGGGAGACAGAATAGACAGAGAATAGACAGAGAATGGCGAAGCTGAGGAGTAGATTTAGGCCAGTCCAGATCTCTCCTCCCTGAGTCCCAGGCAGCTCAGATGAGGCTGTCAGGCTGCCTTCTCCCTCCCTGAGGACAGGCTGCTCTCTTTGTTCATCCCCTCCACACAAAGCCCAGCTGCCTGTTTACAAACCACACTGTCATCTTCTGGCTTCCACTTTGCTTCTTTCTTTTTCTCTATGCAGTCATGTTTGCTTATGTTTGGCTTAGGCACATGCACGTACAATGCAGAGCTGCTTCCGCACATTTCACTCTGTGTGGCTTGTTAATGCGCATACCTGTAGCGGCACTCTCATGATTAAAACTTATTGGAGCATATCCATTTGGTAAATAGCAAATCATAAGCTGTCCCTAAGCTAGAGGGCCAAGCTAATAGTGAAGTGCAGCTATGACAAATGGTGCATGCTGTGACAAACTTTGGCAAGACTAGAAAACCTGACTTTGTGTCCTTAAACGTGACCTCCAAAGATTTAAGAAATGCTCCCTATGCTTCCCTCACCTCTCCATAAAACAACTGCACAGGACAGGTTCCAAAAGCAATAGCTCATAGTGAGTCCGGGTTTTTGAAAAAGCGGATATTATATGGTGAGGAATTAAGGAAGGAGAAGAAAATCAATACTGCAGGAGACATAAAGCATGCAGCGTTGACAGTGGTGGAGGGCCAAGGATCCATCTGGCCCAACAGTGCAGACAGGCCTGGCTCCATCTCTGTCTGAGACAGCCACTCAGAAACACGCCATACATCCTCAGCCCCTAGCACACCAACTAATCATGTTAATCAATACTGGCTGATTGCCTACTTAATCATGTGTGACACGTGGCCACATTTCTGGCCAGCTGGAGACTCAGGGAGTAGGTTCAGCACCAGAAGAGTGATGAGCGAGAGGCCTGGGAACAGGAGCTTTTTAACGCAGCAGATTAGTTTAAAAGGTTTAACTCTTTCGAGACAGCATAAATACTGAATGTCAGCACATGTTTTTCTCCCACAAAAACGAGAAAAAAGTAATGTAAGCAGGCTTAACTGTACCTTATTGAAGGCTTTGTAACACAGTCCACATAGTTCTACGAGGTAGGAGAGACTGAACATGCCATACTGGATGACAAAGCTGAGCAGCTTGGAGGACGGCTCCAGAAGGCTCTGAAGGATGGAAAAGTAGTGAAAAAGTTAGATATCAAAGGACAGAATTTGAACTTTAAGCATGAAAAGTTGTTCAGAGCTTACCCGGGTTGCATTTGTAGTTGGGATTTTCAGCAGACAAATGATAATCCTCAAGCTGGAATCCATGGGGCACTAACAACACAAACAGATTTAAAAACAAGAGAAATTGAAAAAACTGAAAAATGTCAACGCTTAAAATGATTTCATGGTGCATTCCCTTATTCCTGGACTTGGTGTGGTAAATTAGATTACTGTAAATGAATCTGACCTTCAAGGTCAAAAGGCGTCAGAGTCAAATGTATTACATTTTTTAAATTTGTCCTATTGAGCCTGACAAGGACACTGCAAGATGCTCTTTCCTCGGGACTTAATCGCATTAAACCACATCAGAGCATGACTAGGTCACTGGAAGATTCAATATCTACCTTTAGAGGAAGCACAGACGGCAGCTTTGTGAGGAAGGTCTGGAACTGGTTGCAGATTGTCGTCCACAGGTTACTAGGAGAGTCCATGGGGAGAGCCTCCATGAATGTGGCAATGTTTTCCAGGCAGTGAAGCATTGTGCCCCCTGCTGGCAGACTCTTCTTGTTGTTCAGGCCCTGGAGGGCACAGAGGCATATAACCATAACAGGGTTATATAATGACATTCTATAAGCGAAGATTTTTCCATTTAACTGATCATTCCTTCCTGATCAATCACAATGCTCATGATGAAGGCTGAAGATTTAGGACACTGAAGCACAGATGATTGCTCGATTGAGCGCATGCATCATGGGGGTCTTATCTGTGTCATTTGTTTAGCTTAACAGCAACAATAAAGTGGTACAGTGGTGCAGAGTGATGCAGGTTTTCTTCCATGCTCAAGTGATTTGTTGTTTTAAAAAGGCTTATGCTGTGCATGTAGCTGCAGTCACAAAGGCCGTTGCTTTGACAAGAGCTCCTCCTGCTGGTGGAAAGAGTCAGCACAGTTATATGAAATAAAATATCACCTCCAGCAGCATGTTGAGTGCAGCAACTGAGCTCAATTCATTAAAATCTATCAGGGAGGACGCGAGGGTTCGCAGAAAACTTCCATCTGTACGAAAGAGAGAAATACATACAAGGCTTAGTAAAAAGAATAACCCGTGGCAACATAAATATAAATCAGAAGAAAAACTCCAGGGAACTTTCTTTTAAAATATTACTCTGATAACAAAAAACCTGATAACAAACTGGTAAGAGTTTGTTTTAAGATCAACATGACTGTGTTGTGTCTTTAAAGGCATTTGAAATATTTAAAAGAGAGTTATGTCCTCATGCCTCCTCATGGAAAAAAAAATCCCCTTAGGCTAACACTTTTATGAGTTTGGGCAGTATTCCATTCTTTGCATTTTTTAAAATCTATTAAGTTGGTTTTTACTATTATATATAAAAAAAAACAGACGTTAATAATATGATGATACATGATAAATAATATGACTGTACTATAGGTTTCAATAATTTCCACTGGGGCCTAGAGTAGAATGAGCAGACCTTTGATGTTGCTCTGGAAGAGTTGGGGTAAGATGCCATTAGGGGCCAGCTGGTGAAACACACAGCGGAGGAACTGCTTGGCTACACCTGCCACATTCCCAGGGATCAACATACTGCAAAAAAAAAGAAAAAGAAAAAGAAGTTTGACAGACTGCCACACTTCACATCTAATATTAAACTCATCTTTAAGCAGAGTGAATATGTGAGCAGTGACGGTTTTAACGTCTCATACCTCTCAGCTTGTCCAGAAAAATTGGCACTGGATGCCAACCTGAAAGAAGTTAAAGCAGTGGATTAGGACTCGAGGGGATGAATTATGCATGAGCTCTAAGGGTGAGTTATGAAACTTCATTTAACGGTGAAGTGCTGTGTGGATGTAGTCCGCTTGGAGAGTCTGTACCTGCCCACAGACTGCATGATGTCGAGGAGCATTGGAGCGGCCAAATCAGGGCTGAGGTGGATGAACATGGAGAGGACGACCACCGCTAGGCTGAGAGTCTCCTCGTCGTATTCCTCCAACACTGCTGCACAGTCACGACACCTAGGACATCACAGAAAAGCAAACCAGGACACTTTAGGAATCAAGATGGTTCTTTGAAATACATAAAGTTGTAGACTGATTCCTTTACCTATCAGACATTGTGGTTGGCTGCTCATCAATGAACTCTTCAGGTGCAGGGACGAACATACTGACTGTGCTCGGTGCAGAGAGCAGACTGGTCTTTGTAGGACCTGCAGACGAACAGAACAGTGATAAGATAAAACAAGAGTATGCTTTCAGAAAGATTCAGCTATTACATGCTGATCATCAGCTTTTATTTTTGGCTAATACAGTGTGTCTATTAATCTCCTCAGGGGGCATATTCCAGGATTAAAAAGAAGCAAAGTGTAAAGTGACTGGCCTGTGTCCCAGGTGCTGATGTTATGTGGTGCACTGGACTGATGCTCCAGCTGTCTCTTCATCAGCTGACTCATGGTCAGAGCTCCCAGAGAGCCTCGCTTCACCTGACGGTACTGAGCTACAGAGAGACAAAAACAACACGGAGGTTCAAATACCTACAAAGACGGCAAAAAGGGAACGTGGTGGTACCATGGGAATCGTTGAATAACATATTAAAAGACATGTTGAGTGTCATTTTAAAAAATCGAGAGAAACTTCAATCAAGCTCAGTCTTTGGACCAATAATAAAAACTAATTTTAATGTTTTTTTTAAACATACCATTTATTACCTTTTATTATAAGTTTTATTATGTGATTTTATCGCATGATTAGTCTTCTATTTAGTTTCCATTGGTAATATTGGACAGCAAATAAATTATTTAAAAAGGTTATTTATTATAAGGCCCTCACAAATAAGTCACAACAATTAAATGTACTAATATTAACCAAAGAGACTGACAAGTAAAGTATTTGGATCCTACTTGACACTGAAGAGCGGTGGCTTGTTTCAGGAATAGCAGCTTCGAGTGTTGGGGCTGAGGCAGATTCTCGTGGCATTTCCAATGTAGACAGAACTTTGTGATCTGTAAGGCAGTAAGGGTAAATAATGGGCATGGCATTTGGGCAGGATTATAGAAGCTTCAATTTTCCGGTAAAAAATAAATTCATATCAAATGATATAGAGATTTAGAGGTAATGAGCACTTCTTTTGCTACTATCTAGAGATCATTTAAGATTATTAAATGCTAATTTATTAAGAGTTTTTAAGTGATTTTTATTTGTTTTGGGCCACCACTTTAAGAAAATGAAATTACTTTATTTTGTTCAACTTCTACTTCTTTAACATCAAGTCAAATTACATAGTTTCACAGCTTCTCCTTGTTACAGAAAAATCTCAAAAGTAAAAAAAAAGAGTGGACATAATCATAGAAACACATCACAGGACATCTTGTAGCTGGAATGTATTTGCTCTTTGAATCTTAAACCAGGCTGTACAAACAGTGTGTTAGACAGATGTATCTCCTTCGCAATAAATCACGGTGCTTTAGTACATATTCAGATCGTTTTCCCTGCATGCCGTGCTTCTATTGGTCTGAAGTTTTTTTTTTAATATGGTGTGAAAAACTATTAGGTGACTTTCTTACGTTTTGTGACCCATCACAGCGAACATTTAGCTTGAACTCATTATTAAAATATTCTAATATTACATGTGGCTATGTGACTTAAAAGAGGCTGCTTTAACTATATCAGCTTATGTTAATAATGTCTGCTTAGAAAAAAGTGAAATTCTAACTATAAACTATTATATATAAAACCCATGTTACATGTTAACATGTAAAACCATGTGGTTCACAAGAAGATTAGAACAGAAAAATCAGAGCCTGATTTTTTTCTGAAGGGATCAATCAAGAAAAAAATTCATACATTAACATTTCTACTCTTGTAAAGTTAAAATATTATAAGAGTTTGAAAGCGAGTTTGAAAGTATTCTTTTTAAGTATTAAAAATCATAAGTGAAGTAAACATCCTCAAATCTACAGGGAGTCTGGGGGTGAATGGACTGAAATAATCGAGACTTAGGTTCTCAGTGAGAGAGAGAGTCAGCAGAACACCGTGATCTGTAAACTTAGGCGGGGTCAGTGATTTTTTTTTGTGAGAGATATGCTTAGTTTTTAGCATCTGCCTTTGCATTTTTATATTGCGCATATATGGAAACCAGTGAATGCCTGGAACCAAGAATAAATACTCCAGCAAGGTGGGGAACGTGACCCAAATTAAAGTCTATCTTATCTGATCTGATCTTATCTGAAATTAAAAAATTAATTGTAGAAAAGGTTTAAAAAACTGGCAGTAGGATCTATTCTCCTTACCTGTCTCTGCGGTCTGCTCTCCGCCCAGCTTGTCGAACATATTGAACGTGATGTCCAGATATTCCCTCTGGATGGCACTGACAGCTATCTTTCTCTGCTTCCGCTGTCGAGGAACAATCTGGATTTTAAACTCTGCCTCATCGTTATCCTCCCCTCCATCATTGTCAGGTTTTGGATCACTGTCCACTTCATCCCCCATGTCGTCATCGTCCTCATCGTCCCCATCCTCTTCTTCTTCATCATTGCTGACGCTCTTGCTTTTTTCCGGTGAAGAGAGAGGCTCTGTGTTGTCCTCTGGGATATCTAAAAAGATGGTTCTACCAGAGGGAGATGTTCCAAGTCCCATCCCGGTCTTTATATCCTCCAGGGTAATGGGCACGTCGTCTAGAGAGGAGTAAGGGACATGCGGGGTCTTCCTCAGCAGGTCTCTTTTCTGCTTCAGGGTCATGGGGCTTTCATGACAGACATTTTCCAAACGGTCGGGAAGATCCAGAGAGGTGCTGGGAGTCACACGGTTTGACATTTTTTCCTCAGAGCCGGGAAGTTCAGGGGTCTTTTTGCCACTGGAACAGTCCTCGACACTCACCTGAACCACAGGAGACAGCCGCAAAGTGTTGCTGCTTGCAGGAGAAGCGGAGACCTTTGGACTCCCGTTGAATTTGGAGGCGATGAGGGTGTTAAGGTCAAACTCCTCGTCGCTCTCTACGATCCTCAGAGGAGGCAGCGGTTCAAATACTAAAGAGTCGCTATCGGACATAGAGAGCAGAGAGTGTTTTTCCGGGATGGAGGTGCAGTCGGAGGAGAGATCGATAAGGTCCTGATCTTCTTTTCCCTGACCCGATCCTCCCAGCGAGCCCTGGTCCAACTTGTCCTCAAATGTTTCCATGCAGCTGAGGCGGACTTCTGGGATGACAGGTTTGGAGATGTCCGAATGTCCGCCTCGAGAGCCTCGCCGATCTACAGCATCGAGGCCCTCCACCCAAACAGAAGAGCCGCCAGATGATCCCTTGCCGTGACGCCTGCTGTGGGACATGGCTGAAGAGGGGGGCAGGATCACAGGGGGCGCCTGCAGGTCACAGCGATCGATGCAGGATTTACGTCGATGTTCGTCCAGATTAAAGAGGATGGAGTCCGTGTTTGAAATGTCCAGAGATTTCTGCTTGTGCATGGCCTGCAGGCGCTTCTTTCTGGTGCTCTCTTCCCTCACACAGTGCAAGATGCTGTCCTGAAGAGCGCTGGCTTCACGGTACTCTGAAAGCTCAATTTCACCTGACACAGGGAGGGAAAAATAACTCTTTATCTACAAGCGTCCTGCAACCTCAAAAATATGTTCTACTGAGAAAAAAAAAAAATCTAATTGATACTACACTTAAATTTGAAAGCCTCTGCTTCTTACTTTTCTTGGCATTCAGCTCCACCGGCTGATACTTCACAGACTTGCTGCCCCCGATCCTCTTCAGACGGGCAAAGAAGGTCTGAGACTCTTTGTTAGCAGCTCCAGTTGGCGTGTCATGGACATCTGACTCATCAAATACACTGTCCTCTTCTGAGATAGAGAAAACAATTGACACCAGAACTGCATTTAAGTGGCTGTAGTGGTTGTAGGAGAGAAATGAATCGGGGAACAGCTTCATTTCTTTCAAATCGTAATGGTTTCATAATTTGCCATCAATAACAAAAGGATTGTCAGCTCAATTAAAAAATGTAAATATATATCATAAAGTCACTAAGCAAAGGTCTTAAGCTCCATTATAGCCAGATGCTATGTCCAAACAAATACTCATTATTGGTACACACCTGTTTAGCCGGCTACTGTTGAGATAAACAAGATTCTTTATTTTGCTTTACCTTTTTCTTTCTCGCTGTAGCGGCTCATGTTGGAGTTGTCACTGTACAGTGGTCCGGCTGTAGTGTGTGGACGACAGCTGTGATACTGGGCATTCAAAGTGTTGATGGTGATGTGGATCAAATGGAGAACCACTTTACTGCCATCCATGTCTCTATACGGATACTGTCGTGCATGGAAAAAATATAACAAGCTCATGTTTTATTCATTTCAGACACCTTGTAATTTATTTGGTACATCATAAAAATTAAGAAAATGTGTAACAATGTATTTTACTAGAGGTGGACTAACATTTGATCTAAGACACTGTGTGAATATTTATCCATTCATTCCACTCTATTAACACAGTGAGTACCTTATAGAGGATAACCAGCAGAGCTTTGAGCCACATCTGTCTGATGTGCGGCTTCAGCGCCCAAAGAGAGCATCGAGGCGGCTGCTGGAAGTAATGTCTCAGCTGAGGACAGGTGCAGTACTTCAACACCTGGACCACTAGAGGGAGCAGCTGCTTCCCCAGACTTATATTGTAATCCATTACCTGAAAGAAATGCCAGTTAAAGCTATTTTATCTTGTTGTTGTTTTTTTACTTTCTTCATGCAACTTGGAAGTATTGAAAATAATAAGCAGATGAGACATTATATTTCAGTTACTTGTGCAATGCCAGCGATGAAGCCGTTAAAGCAGGTGGAGGTGCGCATCTTCTGAGGGGCGATCATAAAGCAGCCCTCCTGTTGGTCGTATCCCAGCAGGACATACAGATGACGCTTCACTGTGTTGAAAGCTTTGGCGCTGCCGATGTCTGCCTCAGCGCTGCTCTTGTCTTTGGCCATGAATTTCATCAGCACCATGATGAGCTGGTGCACAGTTTGATGGTCAATGCCGGCGTCCTCGGGGAGAAGGTCTCTAATAACCGCGTCGTCCTCGGGAGATGGGGTTTGGCCTGAAAGACGGGCTGAAGTGTCAGGGTTAGAAGGCGGGAGGAAACGTGTTGCGACAGAGGAGGAGATGGGAGGAGGGTAGGGTGCAGAAACAAGGGGATGAAGGTTACAGCACAGAGGTAGGGGGAGTCAACTTGTCCACTTCTCTGTCAGGAGAGGTGGAGGAATCAACATGCAATACAAATACATCAGAGCAATATGGTATGGGAAATGGAGTAAACATAAAACATGTGTATCTAACTGAGCAAGAATGTTGCATTTCAATCTCTCTTGTGTCAAAAAAAGGGCAAGCCTGAGGTAGGATGGCAAAATTTACTTTAGCTTACCGATAATCAACTTTTTCTCCTATATGATGAGATTATGAAGAAGAATATTGCATGGTTCAGATTTAATGGTTATTTACCTGGCAGGACTTTCTCTATCATATCTCCCAGTGTCGGGGCAGAGTGCTCTTGCCTTGTAAGCCTCAAAGCTAAAAACCACATATGAAGAACACAATTTAGAGAATATACAGGCGGAATAGTCCAGGACATGTGTGTGAGTTTCATTGTCATCCAACAAGTGCTAACACAAAACACTGAACCACAAAGGAACTGACCGTTATGGCCTCAAAACACTATGAAATCCATAGGCGTTTAGAAATAAGGGCATCTTGATCAAAATAACACAAAAAACACATTCGATCTCCCAGAAAATTCTGGACGATACAGTGAGATGAAAGTTGAGAACAAACAAGTAAGGAGAGAAACATTGGGAAAATAGGACAGGACGAGGGTTAAAGAGTATTTGCAAATAAAAGAGCATTTGGTTTCTCATGATGGGAAGAGAAAATGAGCATTGGTCACCACATTAGGACTATGCTGACAGTGGCACGAGTTACACAGAGGAATGGAGGTAAACCAAAGTCTCTGCAGGTATTTGCAATCACTGTTAGACTACAGAATGAGTGAAAAAGACACAGGTCCAGATTTTAATAAATAGACGGACACACTGGCTGATCTGTTCTACTCACGAAGTCGGTTGCTCAGTGATTCTGGGAGTGAAAAGGCTCTTTTAGACTCAGTCGGGGCTCCCTTCACACTGTCACGGAGGGAACGCACGCTCTTCTGCCGATTCCTCGCAAAACGGGCCCTTCTTATCTTCCACATCGCAGCATCACTGAGGTTTGCTACGTTGGTTCGTACAGCTGTGATTGCTGTCAAAAGAAAGGGCATAACCTGAATTTGGAGCATTATAAAGCCAGAATATTTCAATTACATTAAACATGATGTCAAACAACATGCAGGTTTTAAAGAGTGTGGATGGAGAGATAGAAGTAAAGTACTTGTGGGGAAAGGGAACTCCTTGTTGCAGTCGAGGTGCAGCTGAGCCTCCAGAGATAACGTTTCAAAGCGGTTGACAAAGAACTCCCAGCTCAGGGCAGGAATGTCTTTCTTAAGGAAGTGAAGCAGCAGAAGTTTGCTGAGGATGATGGGACGATCCCTCACTACAGTGTCAAACTGGAAATCCAGGCAAAGGCACAACCCCTGGAAAACAATAAACCACAAAAACACAAAGAGTCAGTCGGGCTCTGTGAATACTATTACAAAAAGAATACGGTATGTGGATATGTAAGGATATGTAAAGTGTCAAAGCAGGAGATGGATACGCAAACACTTGACCACATGAGTGTATATTAAATAAAATCTTATTTTTTTACCAGACACAATTATTCAACCTTAAGTGTTTCATTTATTGATCAATTGACTAAATGAAAATAATATTTTAACTTATTTTTTTATGTTAGGGTTTTTGACTGTTGCTCAGATTTAAAGCCAATTTCAACTTTTCATCTTTGGCTTTGTACAGTATAAATGTGATAGTTACTTTCCATTTTTTCCCCACCAAATAATAAATCAGTAATTCTATGTAATAATTAGAACTTCGGTCAGTGGTAAGAAATAATCATAAATTGTAGCCTTATTTGTGAGTTGTAACCCATAGAAATAAATCACAACATTAACTTCCACAAGAAAAAAAAACATGGAGTGGAGTAAGACATTTTATTCTCACTTATTTGTCATAAATGTTTGCATGCTGCTCTTATTGTATATAATGTAAGTACCTTCATAATACAACATGCTCCTCTGCAGTAAATATTCAGTCATATTCCAGGATTCATGATTTATATTTTACTGAAGCTATTCAACAATCCTTGTACTCCTATAACATCCTCTAAAGAAATGTGATGTGAACTCAGAGGCGAAGATAAGTGCTGCCTAAATGTTGGTGCAGTAAGACACAAACGTGTGATTTAAGATCCAGAAGAAAAGTCTGATGTTTATCAGTTGATTCATAAAATTGCCTCAAACTGCTCAAAATTCCCTGTCTAAGAGAATGTTCCCCCTTCTGTTTGACAGATGTGACAGGGATGAGCTCACCTGTAGGGCTGGCCTCTTGATGGTGTCCAGCAGCAGTCGGGCCCTGGTGGCCACGGCTGGATTAACGTCCTCCACAGAGGCCAGGAAGCAGCAGAAAGCGTGGGCGAGAGAATACTTCAGCAGGTGGTTCTTCGTCACTGCACCGATGTCCAAAAACCGACACAGCACGGCTACCTTTTCCACTGGAAGGTTTTATGAAAGTACGGAGTGAAAGAGTGAGACTGATAATACAGTTAAAGAAGGAAACCAAGCTGACACACGTCCAGTTTAAAATTATAATTATATGAAAGCTACGTTGTAAAACCAGCTATGTGATTGTTAATGAAGATAAGTTTGTGTATTACTTAGCTAGTGTTTCTAAGACATCAGATCTGTCTTAGACATTGACATAGGCTTATGAAAGGCGAGAAAGATGAAGGTCAAAGTCAAACAAATTATAATTGATTTTTTTTCAAACTACATTTTGTCTCTTCTATGCATATTAAATGGCCAATTGCATAAAGAAAGATAAAAAAAAGTTTCCATTATCAAGTAGTAAGTATGAATATATCAAATATCAAATATCAAAAATATGTCTATATTCAAAGACACAACTTCCCAAATTCCCTTTGTGTACAAAATCAGAATGCTTTCATTATAGAAATAGAGATACTTGAAGTAACTGGTGGCTTTTTAAAAAAGAAAATCAGATTTAAATCTAAAAATAGTCACTTTATTCTGAAATCTATAAACTCATCCACTCCAGGCTGATGACTAACACCCTGTGTTCACCACTAGGTGTCAGTGTGGAGTTAAGAGACTATAAAGAGCAAAAACACATTGCATGTTGGCTCTATTTATATGTATTCTTTAAATGTTTTTATGATTCATGTCCATAATTATATATTTTTTGTTTCAGTGCTACTTATAAGAGGGTATAGTAAAATGTGTTATCAACATCATTAGAGCTTAGTCATGATGTAACCTATGATGTGTGATCTTCCCATGTGGAAAAGCGTATTCTTGGTTATTAGTATGCACTATGCAGTGCACTGTATGCTAATAATTTTAAACATTAGAGAAACATTTACTGTTTTTTTGTCTCTAATGCCATTTTATTTGTCCCTCACAATTTCCATTATCTACAGTATATATCTAGTCCGAACCCTGTCCTCTGCCTCTGTCTCAAGGTCATACAGCTCCTCTCTGCCAATCACAAGGCGAGAAAAACCTTATTAATCCCACAGTTCCTATTTTCCGCCTGTCTGAGCAAAAGGGTAACCATGACAACAGAAGAGGGAGATGTGTGCAAGCAGTGGTTTAGGTGGATATTATATCAGCAGACTGGAGGTCTATTGTACAGTACATGTCATTCATACAGTCATAACCACTTTACAATAAACTGATGGATTGGTTAAATGATTGTAGTAGCACATGAGATCGTAAACTGTATATAATCCTTTATATTATTTCACACTATCAATCTATCGCTCACCTGCTTCAAATCGTATTTTCCAGTCTTTACTGTTGAAGTTTGTGTTGATGAGGTTCCAGAAGATGTCCGCCCCGTGTGACAGAGAGAGTGCGTGTAGAAGCTGAGGCACAGCCAGAGAGGCCAGCTGACAAAACTCTGACTTCAACATGGACCAAAGACTGAAACACAAACACAAACACAGAATCAGACATAAAATCATACGGCTGTCAACTGTTTTTTGGATATCACAATTGTGCCTTTTGTGTTAGAGAGCAGTTAACAAATACCTTGGAATGAGCATCTTTTCCTGGATATAGGCCAGAAACTGTGGGTGATCTTTGCGAGCGAGATACAAACACTCTCCATGGAGACACAGGATCTTCAGACAGTTTAGCATGTTGAATAAGATGTCCGGCTCCTCAAACTTGGACATTTCCTTGACACAGAAGAGATGTGTGACTAACATGTCCACTCAAATAAACTATATAAAACACTTTGGAATGGCTACATTTGAATATTCACTTGTTCCATACATACTACATACTTCTACATACCTGTAGAATTGTGTAAATGAGCTTCAAAGACACAGGGAGTTGCTGGTAGGAGAACTTTTTATCAGAGTTATTCTTCATGGCTGGAATAAAGAAGATCGTCGTGTAAAAAAAAAAAAACTCAATGTACTCCACAATATAAAAGGAACAGACATGGTTGAAGGATGAGAAGAAACACGATTCCTAAAATCAACATCACATACTTCTGAAAGTTAGACTAGCTTAGCATAAAGACTTCACTTCAGTGTTTTTCTACCTTAAGTGGTGATTGGATTAAACAAACAAGATATAATATGTTCCTTTGTGAGAGATATCTTTTTTTTGCCATATTTTTAAAATGTTTTTGTTTGTTTTCTACAATTGGAGGGAAGCTAACTTGCTGTTTTATATAGCGCCAGTTATCATGTTAAGCTCAGCTAACTTTTGACGAGCTGTGGCATCATGTTTACCATACTAACATGAGTAAACAGTTCCTCATTCAGCTCTCAGAAGGAAAGAAAGTAAGTATAAATGCATTTTTCTATTAAAAAAAATCCCAATTTCTTTTAACAAAAAGACACAGCCCAAAATATAAATGTTGAGCTAATTGCATAGCTTAGCTAAGACATTTGCACATCCTATGTCCAAAGATGTTGATCTAGTTCTTTAGGGATGAAAATCATATTCAGTTTTGGCTGATAATGACAATGAATATTTTTTTCTAACACAACGGTGTAGTGCTGATACACACATGCATCATCAGGAGATTGGTTGCTGGGGTTGTCAGTGGGCGCGCTGCTTGGGTTGTCTCCCTCTTCACTTCCATTCTCAGTGCCGAGGGAGAAATCATGCTGAGATAAGAGCAAGGTTTCCTCCAAACAATCTGTAGGTTCCTGTTGAGGAAATCAAACACTCTCAGAATGTATTCTCAATATATTTCAAATATTAATTGGTCAAGAAATGTTAGATCTTCTGATTAGAATAAACATATTTTATGTTATATACGTCATTAGATAAGCCAGGAACACTTAGGTTTTTTTTAAATTTGGGCTTACCTGCTTCATGCATCTGCTTTTTTTTATTTTGTGTATGAAAAATCATGCTGTGTGTCTTACCACGAGGCGTATCTCTTCCCGGGGGGTGAGCCTCTCCAGGAGCTCACAGCCCAGCTGGTAGCATAGGATGCTGGATTGGCACAGGCAGCACTCAAGGGCCTTCTCATCCTTCTGGCAGGTGTGCGAGCCCCCCCATGGAGCCTGGAAGACGTTGTTGATGATGCCCACGATATCCTTCCCAAGGCTGCTGTCTAGACCCAGCATCACACCATCATCCTGGAGCTCCATCTGGGGCAGCACAGGGAGGGGGGAATGTTAAGACAGGGAAACAAAAAGTGGAGCACGAGGAACAAATCTCAAGAGCCCACCTTTGAGCGCTTTTGTTATGAATTAGATTAAAACTTTTCTTTAATCTGTGTTGCATAGTGTGTAAAATTAATTGTATCCTTAGTGACATAAGGTTTGTATAAAAGGGGGAGGGGCCTTAGAGAATATTGCAGTAATATCTTAACCATAGAGTATCCAAAAATTCCTGTAAGAATTTAAATGTGAACATTTAAGCCATTTTTCATGAATTTCTGTGTCACCTGCTTTAGGACGAGGTCAAACATGAGAATGAAGCAGCCAAGGTTCATGTCATCATCATCACAGTCCAAATCCAGAGCACAATGTCCAGCAGCATGACCAAGGTTTTTAAAGGGACTACAGCGCAGGGGGCTGCGGAACGGGCTTCTGAAGGGGCTCGGGAACGGACTGAGGGTGTTGTGCTGCCCGCGGCGACCTGGATCAGACACCACACTCACCTACAAGAACAAAAAGGACTTCATTATATACAGTAAAATCACTTCAAACTTCGAACTGTTTAAGCTTCTGGCAGTCTTTTAATATCCAATGCTCCCCTGTTACTGCCAGTTCTAATGGCACATTATTCCAGAGCGTCCTGGGTATTCAATTCTTTGAGAAATCCACATCACAGTCAAGTTCCTTAAACCTTTTCATCTATGTTTAGAGATTGGTAGTTACTATAGCAACATACAGTATATGCCAATGAATTGTAGAAAATACAGACCAAGAAAAGTAGAAATGTGGACATCTTGATACTAAAAACTCTCTTATAACTGTTTTGATAACTTGAGAAAAAAAATATTTTTGCAATAACTTCTATTTTTTATTTTTTAGGTTTATTTTGGGGGATTTTTATGCTTTTATTCAGAGCTAAGACAGTTGATAGAGTCAGAAATTGGGCAGAGGGAGAATGGAGTAGGTCATGCAGGAAAGGAGCCACAGGTCGGATTTGAACTATTTGGCTATAGACTATAGCCTCCGTACGATGGGCACATGCACTAACCACTAGGCTACCGGCGCCCCAAAATCTTCAATTATTGAGGGTTGGTGCGGCCTTCGCACTGCTGTGTTCCTCACCCTGCGAGTCCCCATGTTGCCGGACAGATCAGAGGCACGTGCCTTCCTCTGATTGGCCAGCTCCTTCAAAGAGTTTACTCCATCAGAGAACATCCCAATCAGCAGCTGAAGAGGCACCACAATGTCCAGCTCTGACAGCACCTAAGTTAACACAAAGGATCAGATATTTGACAATAACCAAAACTATACTGTATTTCTCTACTTGCCATTAAGATAGTTTTTGTTCTATTTCAAATTCTTAAAGACTACAAATTGTCTTTATTAAATATGGAGGAATTCAATTTTGTTCAATAACAATGTGACTTTCTAGAAAGAAATTCAGATATACTTCAGGGGACCTTTTTTCATCCCAAATCATCTGAGAAAAAAAGTTATGAAAAAAGCGTAAATACTATAAGTATAGTTACATACTGCTTGTTAAAGTGATGAGAACTTGAACAAGAAGAGGAAGATGTACAGAGTCAAACTGACCACCTCCTCTCTGTCCGATGTAAATGTGACCTTTTTGGTGATTGTAAAATGAATGCAATCTTTTGATCTCACTTTAAACAGAAAACTTGAAATTCATGGTTACAGGGCCACAAGCTGTGAGTGCATATGGAAGGAAAGTCTAAATCCCTCCTATCTCTCACTCTCATTCTGTGACCCAGATCTGTATTCAGCAGGGCCCCTGCTCAGACTCAGACTGCATGACAACCTGTTCAATTCACACGCACTGTGGACAGAACCGCAGGATGTCAACTGAACAACAAAACAGCGTGTGTGTGTACATGTGTGAGTGCTTACATGCAGCCACAGCAGAGCCTGCTCCTGCACAGAGGCTGGGTAGCCCGAGAACCTGCAGCTGATGAAGCCGAACATTTCCTCCATGGAGAAGGGAAGGGGGCAGAGCTCAATATCGAACATCTTACTGCAAGCAAAAGGAAAGACACAATCACATGATGTTCAGTTTACTCCTGTTAGTTGATGATGTAGTTTCATTTTATGTGTCTGGTTGTTTCATATCCTGTGTGTAACACATTAGTGAGTTGGAATTTGTCACTTTCTTCTAAATTTGGTAAGTTTACCCAAATAATTGAAATGCTTTTACCTGACTAAAGTCGAGTATAGTTTAAGGTATAGTTCAACAGTTTGGGAAATATGCTTTAAAGCGCCCGTACCAAGAGGAAAAGATTACTACCACATTAAGTATGAAGCTGGAACCATGAAGCAGTTAACCTAGTATAAAAACTGTCAGCTAGCCTAGCTTTCAATAAAATATGTATCCTAATGTTAATCATGAACAAAATGTAGTTTGTTTACCGGTATTTGTGCAGATGCTAAATATGGCTGCCTTCCCTTTCATGTAACTTTTTGCAAGAAAGAAAATCAGCTTTTTCCCAAAATGTCAAACTAGTTATTTAGGTAGTTCAAGTGTTTTTTACTTAGCTTGAACTTATGATACAACAGCTCAAAATGACTCCAACTCCTAAGTCTGAGATTATTCCATGCTTCAAAGGCTAGTGACAAGTAGACTATTGATGGAAACTGTCACACTGTCTGGCCGCTACAATATACAATAAAGTATTACTGGAACAATGTCTTCTTTTACTAATACTGAGTGGTTCAGAACAAAACTGTTACAGTATAAAACTTTAATCTTCAGACAAATAAAAATACCCATATGCTTTTGAATATCAGAGTAGAAAAATCACAAATCCAAGTAATTTACAATAACATATTTTATGCCCTCAGTCTTGCTTATATAAATTAACAAATGTCTTTATCACAGGAATATTAAGTATTAAATGCAAACTTCGAGGTAGTGGATGTACCTTAGAACTTCCCGGAACTCTTTTAGTTGATTATCGGGCACCTCGGTGCGGATGGCCTCCAACCACTCAGGCATGAAACACTCCCACAGTGGCTGACTGATGACATTGTATGGTATCAGACAGAGGATCCTGTTCAGGCCTTCCTTTAGCTGGGTCACTGTGCTACACGACTTGTCCCAGTATCCTCCCACCTGGGGAAAAGTGTTCACAGACAGGCTAAACAAAAATAATTTGAAACACTTGCCTTATATAATTTTCTTTCATATAACCCAATACCCTTTGCATTTCCTACAACTCCTTCCGCGTACTGTATCTTTACACATTGCGGGGTTTGGTCTTACCCGTGCAAACTCAACAGGCTTGGGCAGAAGACACATAACCATGACGTCAAATCGCACTTCACACACTGTCTTCAGCCACTTGGTGACAAATTGAGGCTTCAGCTTTTCCACTAGGCTTCCAACCTCGTCGTCCATCATGTATGCGGTGGAGTGGAACCACTGGAACACCATGCTGACCAGCCGAGCCAGGCTCTCTGTGGGTGTGTTCTCGTTGGGTGTGCACAGGCTCACCTGCAGAACAAGTGAACCAATCAGCTAGGTAACCATGAAATTAGTGATAAGAAGCCATGTAGTGTACACATCGTTATCAATTCCTTGTTATTGACGGGAACAGCAACGGCCTTTGATTACACACCAGGAACCAGATGCCAAACTGGCTGAGGAGACGCTGGTCGTGCTGGTCGTCCTCCTTGTTGTCAAACTCAATGTTGTCCAGAGAGTGGTGGGAGGCAGAGAGGCCCATCTGACGGCGCCTGTTCAACTCAAATTCTCGCTGTTCTGCGTGTATTTCTGCTTCTTTGAGAAGGCTGGATAGGAATGAGGAGGATAAAGGGGGGAAATGAGGATTCACAGAGACATATTAATAAGGAAAAAAAGGAGAAAAAAAAACCAGACCAATAAAGTCCGATTGAATGCAGAATTGATACAAATATACACATGTATTCAATGTTTATATTCACTATAACTGTGTCTGTAATCTGTCAGTGTAAACACTCTGAATGCACCTTATAACAGCTTCTACAGTGCACACCAGCTCCTCCGCTCCACACTCCCGGGTGTTGATGGGAGGGGGCGAGGTCTGGTACAGATGGGTCTCCGCCGCAGCCCCCACCTCACTGCTGTGGTGGTTGACATGGCAACGCTTGCAGTAGCGGACAGGCCGGTTTCCATGGCGCCCACAGCAGCCGGCCGAGAAGCAGGTGACCACAGCTCTCCTGACGTGAGAGCTACAGTTCTACAAAAGCCAAGAAACAGAGAGAAGAAGAGGAGGAGGAGGACAGATTAGTTCGTTTCTATTCTGGTCAGCAGGGAAGAAAATAAAACACGACACAATCACAGAACATCAGCCAAAAAGGCTTTGTGACAAGCCTCTAAAAATAAACATTATTCAAGGCATTCAAAGCAACCGTTTGTCCTAAAAAATTAGTTTATTTATTTGGAGATCTGCAATGATTGAAAAAGTCTTTATGTGTCCCCACGGTGTCTCAGGTTTCTAAAAATAAAAAGCATGGCACGATAGGAGCATCCTAATCAGATCAGTCTCTAATCTGTGCCATTAGAGGGATGCAGAGCTCCCTATCAAATTAACATATCTGTCCTCTGATGGTAAATTCTCTCAATCACCCAGCCATCCAGCTTTAAACTATAGCACACCCTATAATAATGGTGTTGTTTACAATGTGTTTCTTTTTGGGTATCATGGTGTATTTTTAAGTATATTTTCTTAAGTGGCTGGTGTGAATTCCAGTCGGAGTTAAAAGGACTTTGTGAAATGATTGTGACAAAGCCTGATCAGAAGGAGTGGCAATGGATTATAAAACAAAGGACAAAGCAGGATATATTGGGCACCTGCTTAGCCTTACTGGAATACCTGAGGTAATCTCACATTAAGGGAGCACTTTCTCTCTGCTGTACAAAACAGTGAAAAAAGATCAGACCTGAGCAGCTTTTTTGAAACCATTTGGCCTTCACTAAGCCACTTCCAGTGAATGGACCTCTCAATAAAGAAAACATTTCAGTTTCATAAATAAATGACTTTGCTATGTATCACAGGCAAAAATAGAGAACGGGTAAAAATAGACAACATGAAATATCTTCCAAGAGGTTCAATTCATTTCTGTTGTCTTTTTTTGTGTGAGGACGTCGGACTTCATTAGTCTGAAGATGCAGTGAGGTTACTTATAACAACAAATGGATGGATTAATGTTCATTTGCCCTGATTGTGAAGATACACAGAATCATTTTCGATGTGATGTCTATAATAGGATAAATCCCAAGAAATATGAACAATATGAAAGTAGAAACATTGATGCTCATTCTAAATGCCTTACCTTCTTTTGACAAATGGCTGATATCTCTGCTGCAAAGACAAATAAACACAAATGTTTTATTAGCAGATAACAGTAGCGGCTTGTTGTACAGTAGTTATATATTTTGCCTGAAAAACAATTATTCTTCCAAAGACATTATAAAGAACTTTTATTTTTTATTATTACTGTAAAATACAGTAGAATATTGAAAATATTCATTTAACATTCATTTTAAGGCACAAACAATAAAAAAGAGGAGTATATAATTGAGGGAAAACTTTTTAAAGTATATTCCTTTTATGATTTCAAGAGTGTCTTCTAGATCTAGCTCTGACTATAAACATAGTCAAAGTAGACAAAATAAAAGTTGTGTCTATATAATCACTGTATCGTATAAACCCTTACTATCTTTCTCACTGTATATTTGTGTTGTCAGACAGACTGACTGAAACTCAAACAACCTTTTGTCTGTGAACGCTCACCTTGGGGCAGGAGCACATCAACCAGCCATTCAGGATGATCTCTGAGAAGGTTAAAG